>NC_084488.1:97480507-98117169 GCF_030035675.1 Rhineura floridana | reverse complement strand
TCCATTGCTTCTTAAACCAAAATACTACACTTGTACGAGGTTGTGGTCAGAGCTAACGGAAAGGCAATGGTTGTTCACCTCTTCCTCTGTATGAAAAGGGATGGGGTGGGAGGTTTATACTGAAATGCAGGAGCAGAAGGGTATCTATTATTCCGGGGGGGGGGAGGTTGGAAGAAGTAAAATAAATGGTTCTTAATTGATTAAGCTCAGTGTGGACATAGAAGGGGTAATCTCGGTAATGCTCGGCACTCATATAGTACAATTAAGGATGAAACACCAGAAAGAATATTTAAAAAGAAAGCACAATCAAAATAAACCTTAAAAATCTAATAAATGTAGCAAAGGAGAATGTGCCCTTTGTTTCCAGTGATGCCAGAGGCTGTAGTTTGTCAGGTATCCAGTGATGCAGTTACTCATACATGCTAATCTCATGCAATAAAAGCAGCAGCTGAAGGCAAGCGCTCACTCTACATTCTGGTTGTAGTGCTGGAAAACAGCAAAGGAAGCATTATTTGAGAGAGCCAATGTTGTATAGTGGCTTACATATCAAGTACTGGGCAGGTTTAAATCCGCACTCAGACATGAAACTGATTGGATGACTGTGGGCTGGTTTCTGTCTTTCAGTCAGTAGCAGTTGGTGGGTGGCATTGCTCATCTGGTTGGGGCGGTGGTGGTGGCAGGAGCATCAGATTGGCTCCACATCTGTGTCTGCACTGCACCCAGCTCCCTGTGCCTTGGTCCTCCCCCTCTCTGGAGCCAGCAGTGACCCCCGTTGTTAAGGAAGCAGGTGAGGAGCCCTGTCTCTCCAACCGCTACTGCTGACAGTCTGAACTACCTCACAAGTTAGTTGTGAGGATAAAACCGTGCGTGTGTGAGAGCCCGAGAGCCCGAGAGCCATGTATTGCCTCCTTGAAGACTTTGGATGAAAGGCATGATACCCTGTGACTGCAATTTGTTCTGTTTTTAATATAGAATTTTGAATGGATGTAACCTGCCCTGGGACCTGCTGGAGAAAGAGCTGGTGGTGGTGGTAGTGGTAGCAGTAATAATGTAATAAATAAAATTTTAAAATCCAGAATCCCTATTATGGCGATACCTTTATTAGGCCCACCAAAGTATCATAAAATTAGGGTGCAAGTTTTTCAGTTTTCCAGAACTCTTCATCAGGCTCCTACCGGGAGAAAGGATGGGATACAGAATAAATAAATAATAATAATAATAGGAAACAAAGCAAAGAGGAACAAAGGGGAGGAAAGCTGCCTGATGGCGAAGCCATGAAGTCTAGTAATAGTTGCAAGGTGGAATGTGGGAGGAAGTAGCACATTCAAATGAGGCTCAGTTGGGTGCTGTGCAGGATTGTGGTTGCATCAAAGGCTGCTGGGAAGAAGGAACATTGACCAGATGCAGACTCCATGGCTTCACCATCAGTCAACTTTTTCTTGTCCTTCCACCCAAGCTTGCTTTGTCTATCATCTAGCCAGATGATATTGCAGTGTGATTACCAACAAGTTTTGGTAGGGTCTCTAGATATTGGTCCCTGTGCCCTCTTTCTCTTGTTCAGCATGCAGGAGTTCTGCCTCACTGTTTCTGCAGGATATTGCAGGTGTGAAGCAACCTGCTGTAGCAATAAAATGGCCATAACTTTAGTGCCATATACCGTTACCAGACATGATTCAAGGCCTTCTGAAGGCAATCCTGCTTCTCAAGGCTATGCTAATGCACCAGTGGAGGCTGGTCCATTAGGGCAAATGGGATACTGACTGACCAGCCTTGGTCTGCCCTCAGCCAGACCCCACCTGCCTGCTTTCTTTCTTACTTACAGTCCAGGGGGCAGCACTGTTCGTCAGCTTCCCCCTCTTTAGTCTCAATGTTGCTGTTATAGAACACAGTAAGGAGGAGAATGGGGACAAAACTAAATTAGTTGGCTGTGTCTGTCATTGGCTCTGGATCCACCTACTGTTGGCCTCCTACTTTCTGCCCCACCAGTCCCAATGGCCACTAGCCAATGTAATGGACATTCTTCTCTACATTGAAAAGCCTAGTAAAGAACCCAAGAGAGAAGCTATGAGCAATGTCTTGCCAATAATCCAGTAATCTCAGAAGTAAAATGTTACCAATTTCCTTACATTTTTGCAATCTATCCACCCTGGTTATATGCTATGGCTGTAATTTCTTGGTAGATTAATGAATTTGTTTAATTAGTTGTCAGTAACCCAGAGGACATAGTTAATTGGGCACTATAAAAATGCTAAGACAAACTCCTATTAGCTCCAGCCAGCATGAGCAATGTTTAGTTACTTCAGTTTATTAAATGCATATATTGCTTCACACAACCAAAAGAAGGCCCGAAGCAACTTACAACATAATAAAATACAATACAATAGAAAACCCATTACAACAATACAGATATACTAAAAGTGCTCATCCAAAAAAATGCCACCCTGGTCTCCTACTGGGAGGAAGGGCAGGATGTCAGTCTGTCAGTCAGTCAGTCATCACCTAACAATAAAAATATCCACATACATCCAACAGAAGACTGAACATCAGAAACGTTGCCAAACCCCAGTCCATTAGTGCTGTTGAAAGCCTGTAAGAAAATTGGTATTTTCTGTGGTAACCCCCCAATTATGGAATGTTCTCTGCAGAAAAGCTCACCTGGCACATTTCAGAGCCAGGTGAAGATGTTTCTATTCTCATTGCTACCCTCTGAATGGTTCCAGTGGTCAAGGATGGTGGAAGTTGGAATCCAACAACATCTAGAGGATGCCACATTGGCTACTCTTGATCTAGGCTGAGGGAGAGTTCTGGACAATTCAAAAGCTTTGACACAATTTTGTGACATGTTGGTTGGCCTAATGAAAGTATTGCCCTAATACTATGTTTAGAATTTTTCTTCGAGCAACCTTTTACTTTTTATGTGACTTGGGAGTAGTGGTGATAGAAGTCCTGTGTGATCTGCAGCAAATGACTTCTATGGGGCTGCCCCTCTTGTTTGTTTTCACAGCAAAAGAGAGTTCTTGTTCTCTTGGCATCAGAGAATGAGAGAGATAAAATAGTGCCTTTTCTCAGAGCTGTTCTTGGCATCACCTTATCTATGTTGATTTGCACTTAACCCATAAGCTACAATTGACAGACCACAACACTGATTTTGCTTTCTCCTTCATGTTATCAAAGCAGATAATCTAAGCGACGCTTTGAAGAAGCTGAAGATAACAGCTGTTGACAGCACAGCTGATAGCTTGGAGGGGTGCTTGGACTGTCTGCTTCAAGCCCTGGCTCAAAACAGTAAGTTTTAATGTTCCCTCCTATTTCATACCATATGATTCAATCGATAAATGATTATGGCGGCAACAAGTGTATCAAATGGAATAAAAGTGTAAGTGGAACTGGTGCAATAGCTGTTTATGTTGAACAGAAATAGCAGAGGGTGAGACAGACTTTAGAAATAAAAAAACCTAAAACTCAGATATTAGCAACAACCTGATCATAGACATAGACCCATAGATAATCTTACTGTGGTTCCAGTTACCATTGAAAAAAGTACATGTTACCTTCAGTTTTTTAGATCAGTGCTTCATTTTAAGTTGAAAAGCCACCAGAATTTGGCTACTGGAATAGTTTTGTGATACAAATCCCTGTAATTCTGTATGAGAAAATGCCAGTTGTGGAGTCAGAACTAATTTTGCACATCTTGCATAAATTTCAGCTACCAGCTATATTCTGATAGCACAAATATGCAGCACTCTGTACTGTGAGGAAATCAAATGATGGGGTTCACTGAGAACTTACTATTATTCAAGATGTAGAGGGGCAGGAACAGCGGAACGTGTGGTACACAAAAATCTTGCCTTTATATTATTGGCAGCCCCATCTAGATCCTGCTTTTTTCCCAGGTAGCATGCCATCATGTGGGTTATAATGCCATCTAGCGTCCAAAGGCAAGAATGTACAGAAGTCAAGACCCAGAGTGCCCCTTCCAGCCTCACTCCAGTTCATTCTTGCCTTCGTCCGAGTCAGTTCTTACCTTCATGTAGTGATTTTGTCTGTGTGTGGAGGGGAATAAGTGGTGTGAGGAGTGTGAGAGTGTTTTGCACTGGGGGGCTGTTTTCTTTCCCCTTGGGTCTTACTAAGCCCTAGCAGAAATCCCAGTCCTTTCCACCTTCCCGCCTCCCTCCTGGTTCCCCCCTTCATGGGGCTCGCAGCTGTGGCTCAATCTATCTAATCTATAAATTTTTTAAAAGCATATTTACTATGTACAGTCGGGACTATACTGCACCCCTATACCGTGTGTGTGGGCCTGAGCCCCTAATTTACCGCATCCCTCTACAGGGTCTAAGTGTGAAATTACCACACTCCTCTCCGTGTGCGGATATCTGTGTGGGAAGTCACCACACCCCTCTGTCATGTGCGTGTGTTGAAGTGTGATATCACTGTGTTTAAGGGCCAAGTGCCTATTCACCACACCCCTCTACCTGCGTGTGTCTAAGTGTCAATTCACCACACCCTTCTACTGTATGCATGCGCCTAAGTGTGTGGCTAGGTGTGTCTAAGTGGTCAGATCACCACACCCCTCTTCTAGTGCGTGTGTTGGACTCCTGGTACTGCACCCCTCTACTGTGTGCATGTATACCATGGCAGGTCAGACGCCAACTGTAGATTCTATAGAACAACACTCGGATGCGGAGTGGATTGGCATATCCGCCACAACATCTCAAGAGATGAGGTCTAAGACACCAAAGTGCAAGCCTTCTAAGCAACATTCTAAGGCGGTTGCCATATCTAAGCACCAAATCTAAGCACCGTGCTTGTCTGGCTGCAAGGCATGTGTCCTTTCCAAGCATATTGGAAGTGTCCTCCACTAAAGACACCATGGTGTCAGAGGAGGCATCTGTTACAGGTCAACAGAAATTGACAGGCCTCTTTCACTTTCCAGCTGTATCATCAGATGAGGAGTTTAATGGGTTTCCAGTTCAGCCTTCTACTGCCATCAGCTTCCTGCCTCTATACTGCTGGTTCGCCAGTTGCTCGTTTTGCCTTCTGCTGTTATTCCCGAGGCTAGAGCTCAGTCAGCTGGCCCTGCAGCTGTCACATCACCACTTTTTTTATAGAGAAAAGAGAAATATATTTTTTGTTAAAAAAGTCCAGCCAGACGCGTTTCGGCAGTTGTCTTTTTCAATGGCCTGAAATTAAACAAATACATAATACAATATATTTTATGTCTTCTTTATAAAAATATGAAATGTTTTTTTGAAAGGTGGAAATATAATATAAAATATACATACTACTGATATGACTTTCAACAGAAATTGAATATAATGCGATAACCAAAGGAATTGCTAATATGACTTCAACAAAAATTGAATATAATGATATCCAAAGAAATCTGTAAAATATATACACATATCAAGAATAAACAGATGCAAGAATACAGAATTATCAAACAATAAAGATACATAAGAAGAAAAATATTTTTTAACAAAAAACTCACATGGCATTCACTTCTTTAAACACTGTAGTTTGATACTAGTCTTCATGAAAAAGTTAACTGAGCCAATGCTCTTTTAATACAAAATTAGGGCCCAAAAGCTGTGAGGCTTTTGTAAATTAGTGAACTTCAAAACATCTGTGTTATGTATTCTTAAAGGCATATAACACTGAGTGATACTACAAACTAAACTAATTGAAAAGAACCAAGAAAAGTGCTGGATATGTTGCACTCAACAAATACATTGCTACTTAGCAACCAAGTCAGAGGAATACATTGCTCCTTAACATAAAAAATATATATAAAATTTTTATAAAATGGGTAGCCAACTAATTTCTTCATTAAGACCATGGGGACTTAAGGTTTTTAAGGTGTGGATCCAAAATAACTCCCTCTTTAACAAAAAATTATTCAGAATTTTGCCTCTTCCTTTACCTTTTTCTATTATCCAAAATTTTAATTCTGATTCAGTATGGCCCTGGTCAATGAAATGATTGACTAAAGGGGCACTGCGTCTTATATTTCTGATACAGCTTTTATGTTCACATATCCTAATCCTGATTTTCCTAGTGGTCATACCAACATAGAAAAGGTTACATGGACATGTGATACCATAAATAACTCCTTGAGTATTGCAGTTAAAGAATTCTTTAACATAGAATGTTCTATTTTTAAGCATATTAGAAAAATGTGTATTCTTGTTGTTATTATTACATACACTACAGTGGCCACAAGGAAAATTGCCTACTGGTGGATTGGATACAAGAGAGGAGGTAGTGATCTTAGGTATCATCTGAGTATTGGAATGAACCAGAATATCCTTTAAATTTGGTGCACGTTTGAAAACAAATCTGGGTTTTTTCTTACATTTAGGTATGTTATCCAAGAGGTACCAATGTTTTAAGATGATGTTCTGTATCTTCCCATTAAAGCCATCATAGGTTAATGGTATAAGTAATCTGTTATCCTTTTTCTCTATATTTTCTTTATTATGTCTATAGTTGATTTTGGTTGGTAATAACTCTTTTCTGTCCCGGATTTTTGCTCTATATTTGGCCTTTTTCAGTAGCTTTTTAGGATAACCCCTCTTTTGTAGTTGCTGTATGAGAGAATTGGCCTGATCATCAAAATCCTTTAAATTAGTACAGTTCCTTCGAATTCTGATCATGAGGGAATAAGGTAAGTTACTCTTGATAAATTTAGGATGAAAACTGTCATATAAGAGGTATGAATTGGCATCCGTAGGTTTTGTGAAAACAGAAGTTATAAGTATGTTATTCTCTTTTTTAAGTGAGATATCCAAGAAATTTATATAGGATTCACTGTAATTAATTTCAAATTTTATAGATGGATGTTGGGAATTAATATACAAATGAAACTTTTTTAAATCTGCTTCATCACCTTTCCAGATAAAAAAAATATCGTCCAAGTATCTTTTATAAGCCGGAATATATTTGCAAAATAAATTTTTAGATGTTAGGATATACATATTTTCAAACTGTTCCATATAAAGGTTAGCTAATTCCGGGGCAAATTTGCATCCCATGGCTGTCCCAGATATCTGCCAATATAAATTTGATTGGAAACTGAAAATTTTTTTTGTCAAAGCTATTTCTGCTAGGTTACAAATAAAATTTGTTGGTGGCTGAAAGGGATCTTCTCTATTATTCAGGGTGGTTTCAATAATGTGCAGTGCCTCATTTTGAGGGATGTTGGTATAAAGTGCTATGACATCCATAGTAACCAAAAAAAGAATGATGTTCCAAATCATTGATATTGTTTAAATGGGAAAGAAAGTCTCCTGAATCCTTAATATATGATCCTATTGTTGGTATAAATGGTTTTAAAAAATAATCAACATATTCAGATAGTGGTTCTAAAATAGATCCACAGCCTGAAATAATGGGTCTGCCAGGGACTGGAAAGATTCCTTTATGGATTTTTGGAAGTAAGTAAAAAATGGGTGTTCTTTCCTGTGATTCCAATAAGAAGTCATAAGTTTTTTTAGTAATGTATCCTTCTATTAGGGCTTCTTCTAATACCTGGATAATCAACTGTTTGATTTCTTTAGTGGGATCTGATTTACATTTTGAGTAATGAACTTGTGATGACAATTGTCGATATGCCTCTGATAAATAATCTTTTTTATCCCAAACCACTATAGCTCCTCCTTTATCTGCAGGTTTGAAGATTATATCAGTATACTTTTTTAGATCATCTAAGGTCTTTCCTTCTGATGCAGTGAGATTATGCCAAATCTTTATTTTCTGTTTATCAATATTTTCTACTTCTCTTGTAACCAATTCCACAAAGGTATGGATGCGACAGTTGTTTGTATCAGGATTGAATATAGATTTAGGTTTAAAGGTCTGTTCTTTATAAGGTAAAATAGTGTCATCATTTTTAAAAAAATCTGCCAATCTTATATTTCTGAACAATTTCTGAAGTTCAGACATAGTTTTGAAATCGTTATTGGGGTATTGGGGTAGGAACAAAGGAGAGTCCTTTAGCTAAAAGCGTAGTTTCTGCATTAGACAGTAGGTGGCGAGAGAGATTTATTACCACCGGGTTTTCTGTTGTTTTTTCTTTTTGAAGTTTTCCCTTTTCTCCACATACCTCTGTCTTTTTCCATATGTGTTTTCCCTCTGTTTTATAAAAGGAAAGGGTCTTTTGAAGGATGATGTACTTGGTTGTGGACTATCAGCTGATTCAGCTGATGTTGTGTCTAGAGTTTTATCTCCCTCACTATCTGTGTATTCTCGGAATGAGACTGACTTCCTTAGTGGGTGTATATCTGCTCCTTTTTTCCAATTATAAACTCTCCCTGTTTCATAGTCTTTTAAATCTCTCTGAAACTTGTTTAGTTTAATCTCCTTAAGTTCTTTATATTTTTTCTCAAGATCCACATTTATCTGATCTATATTATTCTGAAATTTTCTTTCATCTGTATCTTTTTTTAATTGATTAAGCAATGAGTCATGCTCTGCTTCTAAGGTGGCTACCTCTTCTTTAGATGTTTCTATAATTAAAATCATTAAATCTAACGAGCATTTATTTAAAACAGCATGCCATTTATCAACAAAAGGCTCATTTTGGAGAAAAACTCCTGGTTCTTTTTGAATCCGAAGCCCCCTTGGAATACGTTGATTTTTACAGTAATCTCTGAGGGCAGCTGAGTGCATTTCCATTTTTTGCTTGAGTTGCAGTTGACTGCTGAATTTGTTACTCATCTGAAAGATGTGTTGCTGGGCTCCTTGTCGCAAGCTCAGCTGTCAGTGCAGCCGTAGGCCCGAGGTGCAAGTTTTCGAGTCCTCTCTCATACGCAACTTCACATGAGGTCCACTACTCCTCATGGCCATTCAGATGAAGGTCGACTCGTGTCACCGAATCCCTTTGATGTTGCCAGAGGCAGAGCTATGGGTGATGTGACAGATGTAATGGACCCTTCTATTCCACTGGATGAGGAAGGGGATGACTGGAGTGGAGAATCAGAGGCAGAGGAGGATACCTCTCACCGTCCTTGGATTCAGCCAGTTTCTTACCTTTGTTTCACAGGACACTAGAAACCTTGGGCCTCCAATCTGTTCTGTTGGAATCTCCACCAGTTAAGGCGCCAAGGTTCTGAGAACTCCTAGGTCTGTGATACACCCTCTTCCTGGACCCTCTTGGTAAGCTGGCAAAGGAGGAACAGGCTTGACCTCTGCATGTCAGACAGGTTCCAGCCCTGGCTAATAAATATTATTCCGTGGCCTCTGATTTTATTAATCGTTTGAAGATTACAGCTGTGGACGAGCCAATTTCAGGTTTGGTGATCAAGTCCCTTCTTCCCAAAGAAGGGGGCTCCCAGTTTAAGGATTTGTCTGGATGAAGAATGGATTTTGCCCTTCATAAGAGCCATGATATAGCTGTCTTTTCTATCAGGGCTTCTTGCGCAGCATCTATATTCACTAGAGCTTTCATGATGTGGTTGGATGACCTCCTGGATGACCCCAATCCAGATCCTGCCAAGATCACAAGGGCTATTGTGAAGCTGCACAAGTTAGCAGCTTTTGTGGCTGATGCCATTCTGGACATGACACAATTTGCAGCTTGTGCTATGTTGGCAAGTGTGGTAGTACGGAGGACTCTTTGGCTTTGTCATTGGGATGCTGATACTATGGTCAGAACCAATCTCTCCATGGCACCCTATACGGGCACTATATTATTTGGAGAAGAGGCTCTCAAATCCGCCTTAGTGGATCCTAAGGACAAGTGGAAGCCGGTCTTAGCCAAGAATAAAAAAGAGGACCGGAGGTCATTTAGAAGGCTTGCCCCATACCATTCCTTTCAACCATTTTAAGGAATGCAGACTGGGTGAAGGGGCCATGACTTTCAAACCCCCGAAGGCTCTTGATCCAAGCAGCGATTCCATGGGCGCATTCAACACCAGGGCAGGTCTGGTTCCTCTTCCGCCTCTTCAGGAAGGGGAGGCTGTCAACAGAGACATTACTGATGTCATCCCTCCTGGAGGCAGATTACTTCATTTTGCGTAACATTGGCACTGCATAACAATAAAGTAAGCTCTGTGTTTCACTGTAACCAGGACATTGTGGTTCCATCCTCCTGTTCACCTGCTTGAGAACGCCTGGCACTCTAGATAGCCACAGAGCCCTCAAGATCTACCTTTGCCGTATCCAAGACATACCGCTAACAGAATCCCTATTTGTATCTTTTCACCCGAGAACTCTGCGGAAGAAAGTGGCTAAATCCACCTTATCTTGTTGGTTGCACCCTTGCATTGCCCTGGCCTATGAGTCACTCAAGCTTCTGGTGCCTCGCAATATCATGGCGCATTCTACCAGATCTGCAGCTACCACAGCTGCGATTGCAGCAAATGCACCTCTTGCAGATATTTGCAGGGCAGCAGTATGGTCTACTCCAGACTCATTCATTAGGCACTATAAGATAGACTGCTGTGCCTCTGCTGACACTTGTTTTGGGAGGTGTGTTCTGCAACAGGTTGTTTCTCATGTTTAGGCAGCAGGTAGCCTCTCCCTACTAGGGCTGCTTTGGTACATCCCACATGATGGCATGCTAACTGGGGAAAATGGGCCGTTAGTCTCACGTGAAAGGTAGTTTTCCCAGGTATCATGCCATCACAGCCCTCCCTGATGGAGGCTGCCTGGGTGTATTGTACTGTTCATTTTTTCGTACACATTTTTAGTGTTAAGGTTACTTCAATTTCAATAAGTTTATAATGAGGTAATGAGTCAAGACCTTTAAGTATGTGTTCTGGCTCTTGCTGCTCCTTTGTTTGGGCAGTTGCCCTTTTCTTTGCTGGTCTGCCTGTTCTTTTATGACTGCTGTTCAGATGTCTCACTTCGGCCTCCTCACAAATGAACTGGAGTGGGGCTGGAAGGAGCAGCCCGGGTCTTGACTCCTGTGCATTCTTGCCTTCGGATGCTAGATGGTGCTGTAACCTATGTGATGGCATGAAACCTGGGAAAACCACTTTTCAAGTGAGACCAACGGTGCGTTCTGGGCCTATCGTAAAAACTGTGGTCATGTTTTTCAGATATTTTATTTGCTGGTTCATTATCATGAGGGATAAAAACATGTTTGTATACTTCCCACATCAAATCATAGCCAAGAAATCATGAAGGATAAAAACATGTTTGTATATTTCCCACATCAAATCATAACCAGGAATGAAAGGGCTGATTCTTTATTTTACTTATTTATTTATTTGATTTATATCCTTACCCTTCCTCCCAGCAGGAGCCCAGGATAGCAAACAAAAGCACTAAAAACACTTTAAAACATCATAAAAACAGACTTTTAAATACAAAACATCTTTAAAAACTTTTTTTTTAAAAAAAGATTCCTTCTTATCATTCTCTTTTAGCCTTCTCCAACCTAATACCTTCCAGATGGTTTGGACTTCGATTTGCTTAAGCTCTGACCATTAACCATTAATGCTGACTGGGGCTGAAAGGATCTGTAATCTGAACCATCTGGAGGGTGTCAGGCTGGGGAAGGCTGTTTGATCTTAATGCTCCATATGGTGGTCATGGTTGCTTCCTTCTTATTTTCATTTTCTTATATAATTTTTCATTCCTTCAGAATTTCTTCTTACTTTTACATCCACCTGTTTGTGGCTCACTCACAACAGAACTATTTACTAGTACTCCCTTGTTCATGTATTCCATGTCTAGAGAGGAAAAAAGGAAAAATGGAGTAGGACAATTGTTGAGTGCTGCTTGAATTTTACTGGCTGCTCAATGACAAACATCTAAAATACCCTCAATTAAGGAATGGATAATGAAAGTATATGGCAACAATGGTTCAACTAACAGAACTAGTTAAGACTAAAGAGAAGGAAGGTTGGAAAATTATTTAAGAGATTATGGTACTCTTTTATAATTTATATGAAGCAGCGGTATAACTGACAGTTTTTATGCTGCCTTGCTGCTGAGATGAGTAATGTAAGAATTCCAAATATATTGAAAAACATAACTGAAGAAAGATTAAATTTAATAAATAATAAAACAAGATGTAATACAATAGCTGCTTAGTTTTGTAATTATGATATAATATATTAAATATACTACAGTATATATTTATGTATATTATATACACACACACTTAATATCTTAATATACTGCATATGTTTTATAGGTTATATACTGTTGCGTGGGGGAGGCACGCAACAATACACTATATTTGTAGTAATAATTATAATTTCTAGGTGCTGGTCCAGCCTCAGAGGTAAATATCTCACCCATACTTGGCCATTACCAAATTTTAATCAAAGGATGATTAAAAAATTGGCTATAATTTAACTTATACCTTGTTTGAAATAAAGATATTTCACACAGTAATGTCTTATAGGAAGCTACCTTATACTGAGTCAGGCCACTGAGCCATCTAGCTCAGTATTGCCTAGGCTGTGGCTTTCCAGGGTTTCAGGCCGGAGCTTTCCCCAGCCTTACCTGAAGATGACCATGATCAAACCAGGAGCCTTTTCCATGCAAAGCATGTGCTGTGCCACTGAACCATGGCTCCTCCCCAAATATCTTTCTTGAATTCTGTATATAACTCTCCAGCTGTGCCTTAGTGCATGGTGCCGTAATGGTGGAGCCTTTCTTGTTAGATGACGCTAAAATTATTATTTATTATAGAGTTTGATCTCACATGATTTTTTTAAAAATAAAATATGCTTCTACCCCATTTGTCTGGGGAACAGTTGCTCACAAGATTTCAGACCTTGGCATATCCGTTTTGGAAGGCACTGCATTATTTGTTGTATCATTTTGTGCTTGGCCTCCTAATAAGGTTGCTAACATATTAATCCCAATTATGGAAATGTTTCCTACTAGGACCAAACTCTCATACAACCATCAGCTAATGGTTTCAGATGGTCAGCCATCAGCTGAACCATCGACCTGGAAACATACAATTGGCAAAATAACCAGTTTGTCCTATTTCCATAGGTTGTCTCATTAGATACAAGAATCTTCATTAACGCAGTATTATATTTCTTTTTAAATACACCAAACAAATTCTGAATGGAGAGTTAATTTTAAATTGTGGCACATTTACAGAGAAACACAAAATAAAGTATCCTGTTAAAAATCTTGTTTTGAAAGATGTTATTTTGTGTTTAAACAATTTCTACCCTTCCCTTCTTAATACTATAGTACCTTCCAGCAGTTAAAACCAGCCTGCCTGCCTTCTGAGGTGAGGTGGGTTGTGACCAAACCTAGGGTGGTCTTGGTGGTGGTAGACTCCTCGTGAAACACTCTCCTGTAGGTATTCAGCAAGCACTTCCTCTGTTTAGCTTTAGGATGCTAGATAAAAACACTTTTTCTCCCAAGATTTTTGTTAATTTATTCCATTGCTGTGTCTTTGTTTTACTGCTACCTTTCTTTTGTGTTATTGAAGTTGCTACTGCTTTTATTTTAGTTTTTAGTAATTGTTATCGTTTCCATTGCTAGCTGCCTTGAAGCTTTTAAAGCTTCCACCTATGCTGTAAAGGTTCCCAGTTCATTGTTGGGTCCAGTATAAAGCCTTAAACAGCTAGGAACCAGGTTACCTGAAATGCTGTCTTCTCTCATATTGACCTACCTGAAGCTTTAGATGCTCTTTAGACTACCTGATATAGGTGTCTTTGCCAACAGAGAAATTGTGGGTAATCACCAGGGAGAAGGCCTTTTTGGTAGTGGCACCCCCATTATTTATTTATTTAAAATATTTATAACCTTCCCTTCATCATAGCTATCTTGGGGTGGGGTACAATAAAAATCAATTTAAAACATACTTCCCAGGGAGGCTCATCTGGCATCACCTTTGTAGTCTTTTCAACACCAGGTGAAGTCCTTTCTGTTCACTCACGATTATATACATAATCTGGGCCTCTCAGTTTTTAAATCTATGTTTTTAATTTTAGGTGGTTTTATTTTTTGTTCTGTTTTTGTTCTATCTATTTAATTTTGATTTCATGCTTTTATGTTTTGTTTTATGTTTACATTGCGAAGGGGGTTGTAAGCCACCTAGAGAACATTGTGTTATGGGGCTGTCTGCAAATTCCAAAAGGTAATAGAACAAATAAAGAATGGTGGGATATAATTTAAAAAGCACAAATAAATAAAATAATATACATAGAAAGGTAGAGACAGTGCAGGGCAAGATTCCTCTAACTTTTACAAGAGACTAAAAGCTTTGGTCACATCCACAGCATTCATTTCAAGCACATAAAGAATCCTGGGAACTTTTGTTGAAGGTGCTGGGAATTGTAACTGCAAGGAGTAAACTACAGTTCCCAAGACTCTTTGGGGGAAGCCCTGACTGTTAAAAGTGGTATAAATGTGCTTTAAATGTATGGTGCAGATATTAAACATACATTTTTTTAAAAAGAAAACTTTTTCTGAAAAGGGAAGCACTGAATTGGACCCATCCCTGTTAAAACTCTGCTCCTTATTCTTGTCAATGTTACCGCATAGTGTTGGCATCTGAAACTGGATGCTAAAGGCAGGCGTATCTGTACAAAATTCAAGATACTGGTTTTGAGACCTGAGATAATAGGCTGTTCACTCTAATAATGAGAGAGATTCTGAGTTAGGAGGTTTATTCCAACCCTGAGTTTTTTGAGTAACTTTCATGACCGACCAGCACTTCAACATAGAGTTCTATTAATGATGACCACTTGCTAGTCTAAAAAGAAAATGTCTGGCGTTTCTAATAGTGCAAGGATCTTTATGAGTACCAAAAGTTTGCTTACACATTGTTAATCCTTTTCCTAAACCATGAAAGCAGAACAGGTTGTGATTTGTTGCACTTTCATTTGACATTTTCCTACTTGGTCTCCCTCGTGGCTCATTACCTTCCAGATTTTGTAGTGCTTTCTGTATGAAACAAAAGGCTCATAACGAGGGCGTTTCACACACATCTAGCCTCCAGGAATTTTCTAGGGAACAGCAGATGGGTGTTCTCTTTCTAATGGTAGAATTGTTGCATTACTGTGTGCTTCCTGCTGTAGGGCTGCCTGTGACAGCTGTGGGCAGGCTTCTGTCTCACTCAAACACATATTCAACTACAAATTAACTAGTGTTTGTGTTTGTGCCTAATAGGGTGAGCAGGAGAGCATGCCACAAGCAAGGTCTGAAAAATAGGATACGTTTCGGGGGGGAATTAAAGAACTTAGGGTCTTTAGTGCTAAATTGTATAGTTATTAAAATGGTAAGCTCTGTTTATTATGTTATATTTAATATCCCTTGGTTTTGATCCTGAAGAACCCCCACAGAGGTTAAAAATAGCCAAACATTTTTTTAAAAAAAGGTAGTGAACCAATATACAAAAATAAAATGGCATACAACATGGTGTTTTTTTAAAAAAAGCAGCAGTGGGGGGGGGAGACCAGCCAATAATCCTGCAGCATCAGCATCAGAATCCTTTTTTAAACAACTAAGTCTTTGCTGATTAACAAGTGACGACTGAGCCAGGCAGGCCTCCTGAACATCTCCTTATCCATTTCCTCCACAGCAAGCATAATCTAATACTCCTCCATCATGTTCCCCTTTAAAAAATATACTGCCTTCAAGTCGATCCCGACTTATGGTGACCCTGTGAATAGGGTTTTCATGGTAAGCGGTATTGAGAGGGGGATTACTATTGCTTCCCTCTGAGGCTGAGAGGCAGTGATTGGCCCAAGGTCACCCAGTGAGCTTCATTGCTCTGTGGGGATTTGAACCCTGGTCTCCCAGGTCGTAGTCCAACATCTTAACCCTTTACTCGCCTTTTTTCTCTGAGGCTCCAAAGCCCCAGAGGCTTTTAGTAATAGCACATAAACACCTATACAGTGTGTGTCTCCAAACATCTTTGCCACCCTGGGCTCCTGCTGGGAGGAAGGGTGGGATATAAATTGAATACTAATACTAATAATAATCTTTAGTATGTGTATTTTGCCCTATGGTGCTTTTACTCTTCTGAATTTTTATCATCTGCCCCTGCATTCTCAGTGCCTAGCCTTACCCTTCCCTCATATGAACAATCATAAATGTTATGCAATTAAATAATTTCAAGAAAAATACCAACTACCAAGTTCTTGTCAATTTCCTCTGTGCTGATTGGCCAGAACACTGGAAGATGGGAGCAGATTTTCTTTATGAGGAAAGGGTGCAGCATTTGGGGCTCTTTAGTTTAAAGAAAAAGTGAGAAAGAAGGGACATGATAGACGTATTTAAAATTATGCATAGCACGGAAAAAGTGGATAGAGAAGTTTTTCTCCCTCTATCATAACGCTATAACTCGTGGACATCCAATGAAGCTGAATGTTGGAAGATTAAGGACAGATAAAAAAAGTACTCACATAGCACAGAGTTATTATTTATTTGATTTATATCTTGCTCTTCCTCCCAGTAGGAGGCCAGTTAAACTATAGAACTCACTCCCACAGGAAGCAATGATGGCCACCAACTTTGATGGCTTTAGAAGAGAATTAGACAAATTCATGGAGGATAAGGCTATCAGTGGCTAGTGGCCATTATGGCCATGTCCTGCCTCCATAGGCAGAGGCAGCATGCTTTTGAATTTCAGGTGCTGGAAACCACAGGAGGGGAGGGTGCTCTTGCACTCACATCTTGCTTGTGGGCTTCCACAGGCATCTGGCTGGCCACTGTGAGAGCAGGATGCTAGACTAGATGGGCCACTGGCCTGATCCAGCAGGCTCTTCTTATGTTCAAACTTTTTACTGAGTGATGGAATAGAATACTGTCACTGTTGATTTCCTATAATAACCTACCTTCCTGCAAAACAACAGAGCACGTAAATATCATTAAAATTATTATAATTTTAATGTAGAGCTTCCTGTACCATAAGACTGACTAGTTTTAAAAAAAATTAAAGCCTGGGTAAATAAATACATTTTAAGTTGGTGCTGAAATGAATACAAATTTGGTGCCAACCATACCTCATAGTCATGTTGGATTCCAACTCCTATCAGCCCCGGCCAGCTTGACCAGTGGTCAGGGATGATGGCAGTTGTTGCCACCCTTGGGTTAGAGTGTTGGACTATAACCAGGAAGACTCAAGTTCAGATCTCCGTTCACTGAGGGATCTTGGGCTAGTCAGTTTTCTCTCAGCTTAATCTACCTCACAGGATTCTTGTGAAGATAAAATGGGAGTTTGTGGAGAGCTGTGTATCCTGCCTTAAGCCTCTAGAAGTGACAATGTGAAGAAGGGCTGGTAATAAATAATATAGCTATAAATATATTCAGAACAATCCTTGGAAGCGATGAAGATTCAGCTTGTTTTTAATGTAGCATCCTCATTGGATGATGATGACTATCATATAACACTCTGCTCAAGGATCTGCACTGGTTGCCAATTTGTTACTGGACCAAGTTCAAGGTGTTTAGTATATGAAGCCTTTAACAGCTTGGAGCCAGTTTTACTGGTGGACCACCTTACCCCATATGTGCCCACTTGAGCACTTCGATCTGCAGAATAGGCACTGTTACAGGTGCCACATAGTATTCATTCTGTACTTGGATGGAATTGTTCTTTTAGAGTGGCAGACACATAGGTGTTGATGTGTGTTAATCTTTTTAGTCTGTTGCTGTTTTAATTGTTTTAAAAATGTTTTAATTACTTGTTTTTAATTATTTTATTGATAATTTTAAGGCTTTTTGTAAACCTCTTAGGGTTTTTTACAATCAAGCAATATATTTTAAATAAATTATTATTATTATTATTATTATTTTCCACCTTTCTTCCAAGAAGCTCAAGGTGGTGTACATGCTTCTCCTCCTATCTATTTTGTTCTCACAACAACCCTGTGAGGTAGGTTAGGCTGAGAGACAGTGACTGGCCCAAGATCACCAAGTTAGTTTCATAGATAAGTTGGGATTTGAACTCTGGTCTCACAGGTCCTTGTCCAATACTCAAACCACTGTGCCATTCAGTGTCAGTGCATGTATATTAGCCTTGATCTGAGGGGATCCACAGCATGTCACAATTATATGTCCTGACATCCAATAAAGAGCAGTGGAAGAGCAATTTACACTTTTGTTTTCAGTACCATTTTCTTATTTCACTTTTAATCGCTATATGGTGAGGGGACCGACCACCCTTGAGTTTCAGACTCTGAACTCTTTTTATATTGTGAGAATGGGTTGTGGTAGGGGAAGTGATTGGCAGATTGTTTTGTTTTGTTTTTAGAATGAATTTTGATTTAGAAAGAAAATCAGAGAAAGTACTCATTTGATAAGTGGTGTTGCTCTTCCTTTCATCCCCTCCCCTCCCTATATAAACTCTTCTGGAGTCTGGAGTTTTACATAGTATTAAGGAGTTTATGTTGTAATGAAATGAGATGCAGTATTTATTTATCCGTAAAACGACTCTTTCATCCAGCTCTTGGCCGATATTCATTATACCTCAAGACTTGGAGCCTGCTTTTCTTTTCTTTTTGTTGTTGTTGCCAATGTTTCATATAAAACTTTGAGATTGCCTATTGGGAAAGGAATGGTACATTAGTGCAAGATATAATACTACTCTACCTAATTTGTACCCACTAAATCATCATGGCCTATCTGAATTCTTTTTTTCATGAGCTTGCTCAGTTTTATGATACTGAATGGCATTAACTTCATGCTTAATAATAAATCTAAATTCAGTCCAGTGGGGAACTTAGTACAAAGTGATAGTTATGCATGTGGTTAAATATTGTTGTTTGAATACAGTGTGTTAAATAACGAACATGTGCATGGTCTAAAGAGGGCTCTGCATGTTTTATGCGTTGCTCGCTTCTAAGTTGGGGGATGCTTCCTACTTCTAGTATTCACACATATATGAGGTCCCCCTCTGAACTGGATTACAGCTGAGGTACTGGTCGGAGGTTAGTTTTTGTACCCAGAATGAGAGGGGACTGGTCTTGACTCTGTGAATACTCTTGTTCCACCCTCAGTCCCCCCAGGTACAAAGTAACACCATTTCAGGGAAATCCCAGGGACAGATGAACTAGGTACTGCAGTGAATCAGATGCTAATTTCTTCCTGCAGTGTCAGCATCTATTGAAATAATCACATACATTTGAAGCACTTGGTTTCCCCCAAAGAATAGTGGGAACTGTAGTGTGTTAAGATTGCTGGGAATTGTAGCTCTGTGAGGGGTAAACTGCAGTTCCTAGGATTCTTGAGGTGACGCTATATGCTTTAAAGGTATGCTATGGATGTGACCTAGATAACTATGCAACCTTCCTAAATAGTTCAAAGTAACTTATAGCTGGAAAGTAGAAAAGCAAGGATTTAGAAATAATGCAGAGTCAAATTTGAAATCTCCTCAATTAATGGCTTGAAATACGACCTCTTTAAATGATTTCTCTATTAATGTAATGTATAAATTTGATGCGGTGTTTTGTAACACAGCCACCCAATGTTAAGTATTTTTACCTGAACAGCTTGTCTTCTGATAAGGAATATGTATATGTATATTGAGAATATAGTGCAGCTGTGAGAAGATTAAATATTTGGAAATGGTTGGCTAAGAAGGGTACATATTTTTCTATATGCCATTGAGGGATGGCAGTGCAGTATTTCCCACCTAATTGCAGTAGACCCCTGTGTATTGAAAATTGGTTTTGATCCCAGCCACATTTTTGTGGTCTAATAAAGTTTGAGAATGCATGATAAAATTCAGATCTCATTCAAGAAAAAAAACACCTTCTCTCACAAAATGGGTGTCTGGAAAACTGACAGGAGATTGGGAGCATCTAGCTCAAGATAGTGTATTTTAATTAGTTGGTGGAGCTAGAGGGCTTGGAGCATAAGAGAACACATATCCAGTGGGATTCACAAACCTGGTAGAACAGTGGGAATTGGTGAAATATGGTTATCTCTGCATAAAATCCATAGAAAGGCAAGGGTGGATTAGAAGAGGTATTGCTCTATATGTCAAGGAGGGCATAGATGCCAGTAAAGAAGGAAGTTTAATAATCTTTTCCACAATATCACTGTTTGTGGAGATATTAGGCCAAAAATTTAGTACAGGGAACATACTGTCCCCACCCCCACTAGTACAGCATTACTATACTAGGAAATGCTAGTATGTATGAAATGTAATTTAATACAGGCAACACCTGCATCAAAACTCTGATGGTGATCTGGAGATGGAGAACGGAATTACAGAGCCAACTGAAGGAGAATATGTTGCATTAATGGGTGACTTCATCTAACCTTGTGTTGAGTGGGGAAATGTTTACATTGCTATAGAGGAACATTTCTTGGTTAGATCAATTTCTGTGCCTTATATAGAGAGCCTACTAGAAGGAGGTGACCATTGATTTCATCCTGAGCAGTACACAGGATCAGATGGAAGTGTTGAGCCACTTGGGAAGAATTATCACAGTGCTATCAAATTCAGTGAATAAGTGGAAAGTTGCCCAGAAAGTCCAACAGTCACATTTTAATTTAAAGAGAGGGGGGCAAGATTGTCATATACCAAAACTGGCGCTTTCTCTGTGGTGTCTTCCACTTTGTGGTATTCTCCCAAGGGGAGCCTTCCAGTTCTGTGACCTTTGACAGATAGAGTATGTTTGATTTTGCTAGGCTTTTTCTTTCTTTTTGTCTCTGGCTTTACTGTATATAATTGTTGCTTTAAAAAAAGAGTGTTTTGCTTTATTCTTAATCTGTTGTAAACTGCAATCCTATACCTACGTACCTAGAGTAAACCCCACTGAATTTGATGGAATTTACTTATAGGTCTGCACTGTTAATAGTCTAAAGGTAACATATAAATGGTTCTTACAAGCAACTTATGTTTCCGGACAGTTTTGCACTTGTGCTTCTTGATGTTCTTTATAGGCTGGAGGGATTCAAAAGGCAAAAGGTGGATAGATACCTTATCACATTGTCTTGACTGTATACTTCTGTAATTTTTATGCTACGTCACAGAACGTCTTTTTCTACACAGGCCCCTTCCCCAGCTGCTAAAAGAGCAAGATTATTGTGTTGCATGTGGCTGATCATAACATATTTATACATTCACCCTCTTCTCCTTTGATAAATGCTTGTGGGAGGGACATTATGAAGCCAAGATAATTTTCTGTGGTATTTCCTATAGATTTGGAACACCTTTGCAATTATGGGTGTGTGTGTGAATATGTGTTTTAAGGAACTCTTTCATCTGCATAGGACTCTGTACTCCTTTTTGTAAGTTTGTCAAGTTTCAAATCAGCCTTTGTATGCGTGGACGGCAAAGGGCTCTCATCATTACGAAGAATCCAATCACTCAAGGGTTCATAAAAGAGGACAGTCCAAAGAGGTTTTGCTCTTGAACTTTGAGCAGCAGTTCCCGAATCCTGGTGTTTGGGGTTCACAAGTTTTGTCACCTAAATTGCAGGCACACGGGTAAAATTCAGCACACGATGTTGTTCAGCAGATCAGATTGTATTATGTTGATGAGCCCCTGTGGACTAGCAGTCTGAGTCAACATTTACAAGTAGTGGCTAAAAGGCAGAAATGCCCATAATTATTCCAGATTTCTCTCCTTGACTGCCCCATCAGATTTGACAGGAAGAATGTTGCACTCTCCTGCCTTCTCCACTTCTGCACTAGAAATGTGCAGCCAGTTGCTGCAGTGCTGAGATATGGTAAGGATTAGGCTACTGCACTCAGTATGAACTTAATAAAAACATAGCATTGAGAATTCTTGGGAAAAGGAGCTTCAAAGTTGTCAGTTACAAAACGGATGCTGCGTTAGCAGGAGCAGCAACAATAGTAATCTACAACAAAGGGTTGCTAGACAGGTCTTTGTTGCCTGTCAAAATGGAAATAGAAAAAGGTCACTCAACATGAGTTAAAGCATGTTGAATATTTTTCCTGCACAGAATATTTGTTAGCTTTTGTGCCTCTTTTGCAAGCACTCTGGCTGGAGTCTTAGCCTCCAGCGCTTATCAGTCATCTGTCAGCAGATAGATGTCTGCACAGAAAAGCATCCTGACTATTTTCAGACTCTTGCTAGAACCCTTCCGGGGAAGAGCTGTGAGCTCAGTGGTAGACCATTTGCTTTGCATGCAAAATATCCCAGGTTTAATTCCCAGTATCTCCAGGTAGGGCTAGGATGGCCCCCTGCCTGAAATCCTGCAAAGCTGCTAGTGGATGGAACAGTGGTCTGACACAGTTGGTATAAGGCAGCTTCCTAAGTTATCTCCATTAGATAGGTGCCCATGCCATACTGTGATATTCCCAGTTGTTAAATATAAATAGCCAGTTCTATGCATTCATATACCACTTCTTAAAGGGTTAAAATGCTGCATGTATATCTCCTTATAGCAACTCTAAGGCAGGGTAATTTTTTATCTCCTGTATTGCTGATTGGGGTGTGTGGGGGAAATTGAGGCTGAGAAATTGTGGCTTGCCTAAGGCCACCCATTGAATTTGTGGTTATGAAATTACAGCTGAGGGCTTCACCCAGCTCATAAGACTTAGCTGCTCTGCTACACCACCTCTCACTAGCTCATTTGCAACAAAGGATGCATCAGAGTCCAACTGGAGCCCTTTACAATGTTAGTAAGAGAAAGCAAGGCAGTTTTCAACAAACTGATGGCCTGTACTACAACTCCCATCAGACCCAGACAGTTGTAGTCCAAAACATCTGGAGGGCACCAGGTTGGGTAACACTGCAGTAAGGAAAGGGAACCTGTCTTTCCAATTCCTCTTCATTGTTACTTATGATTCCTTTCTCTTGCTATCTCTGTACCTTGTGAAGCAGCCACTGTGCCCCAGAGGGTTTAATTTATAAAGTGGAGCTCCTTTGTCAGTTCATATTCTTCCCCACCCCTTCCAGGCCCTACCAATAAAATTTCACCAGTGTGTTTAATTTTTTTTTTAACTTTTGAAAACCCATTCCTTATGACTTCAGACCTCTGTTGTGACATAACCTTGGTCCGTGTGTTTTTCAAATCTATAAGTGCAAAATAAGGAGGAATCTTTTTTAAATATTTTAACAGTTAAAGACAATTTAAGTGCCTGAGGGCACTGTCTCTAAAACACAGCTGGAGCTGTTGTGGTTCTCTTTCCTCTTATTCTCCTCCACACCCTACCTCACCCCAAATTTTTCCATTTCCAGTTGTGGCTTGTATGAAGGGTCTACAGCAGTTGTTTCTGCTATGAGAATACTCCATTCCTTGACGCTCTGCATTCAGTCATTATCCCTGCTGTGTGATTACCATTGGACCTATTGGGCCTATCCCCTCCTGTATGTGGCCATTTCTAAAGGTCCCAACATGCTAGTGACTGAACAGCATGGAGCCTGCTATACTCAAGGAGGTTTCCTGCGCGATTTAGAACCCTGGAAGATCTGGGTTCCAAATCAACCAGGAAACCTATTCAAGTAAGGCAGGCTTCTTTCTGTGGAGGTTCAGTCACCAACATGGAGTGGGATGGGCAGTTGTAGAAATGGTGATGTGCAGGAGATGGTGGGGCCAATGGGCTCATCCTTGATCTTCCCTGGAAAGGTAATCTCATAATGGGAGAGAATGACTGAACAGGGCTTTTGTATAGATACTTTCTAGCTACTGCCTTTGAGGCTTATAATTTACACAGGCATTTACATTTTCCAAGAATACAAAACTTTTTAGCATAGAGGGCCATTTTCATTTTAGAGTATAGATCAAATCTTATCCTTGAGGGGGAAAAGGAGGGGATTTCAGACTCCACCCAAAGACTTTTCTTTGCATGGCTTGATCTGTTCGCTTGTTTTTATGTTATACATGGAAGTGTAGAAAATTGCTGAATATCTGTTAATGTTTGTTATGGAGGTAGGGTAACAACTTCCTTTAGAGCAAGAGTAGCCAATGTGGACCCCTTGAGATCTAGTGGACCTCAAATCTCATCATTCCTGGTTATTGGCCATAGTGGCTAGGAGTGATGAGAATTGTAGTCCACAACATCTGGAGGGCATCACATTGTCTCTATCTGCTGTAGAGCACTGTTCTTCAACCTTGGGTCCCCAGATGTTGTTGGATTAAACCTCCCATCACTCTTGGCCATTAGCTAACCTGGTTGGGGCTGATGGGAGCTATAATTCAACAACAACTGGGGGCCCCAGGGTTGAAGAACACCGCTTTAGCATATGGGGAAAATGTTAAAGCTCCAGGGCCATTTGTTTTTTTAAACTGTGTCTGTATTTGTCTTAGGCCCACAGTTACATTTTTTAGAGGTATACCAAGGGTATACAGATCAACAAGATAGTGTGAGATCTGATCATGGATATTCCCAGTTTTGTTTTTTTGTGGGGTTTTTTTTAAAGAGAAAATGTAGCTCTTGGTATTGCAGTTGGGATCTGGTCTATGACACTGGAATAGAAGTTGCTCCTTTCTGCTCAGGCAATTTTCCCAATCCAAATTGCTCCCACAGCTGCTTTTTTACCCTTTTTAAAACATGCAGAAATTCAACCACAGAGTTAAGGATCTAGGGCAGCCTTTCCCAACCAGTGTGCCTCCAGATGTTGTTGGACCATAATTCCCATCTTTCCTGACCATTGGCAATGCTGGCTGAGGCTGATGGAAGTTGTGGTCCAACAACATCTGGAGGCACACTGGTTGGGAAAGGCTGATCTAGGGGAGCGAACATGGCTCAGTGATAGTGCACATGCTTTGCGAGAAGATGATCCTAGGTTCAATCCCTGACAGCTGTTAAAAGGGCCAGGTACCAGGTGACAAGAAAGATCTCTGCTTGTGTCTTAGTGAGCTGTTGACAGTCAGAATAGACAATATTGGGCTAGATAATAATAATCTGATGTGTTATAAAGCAGCTTTCTGTGTGTAATGTGTAAAATGGCCCACATAGGTCACTTAAACAAATCTGGGATGGTTATCTCAGGATAACCAATCATAGAAACTTACTTCAAAGATTACAAGTGCAAGCAAATTCCACTTATGTATAATAAGTGGCACTGTTTATCTACTCAAGCTATCTTGAGGCATTTTAGTACCCTATGCTACTAAAATATAGCATCTACTCTGTTCCCCTCTCCCTGAACTGGATCTTGCTATTTTAACCAGTTCAGCTATGGCCTTGCTGACTTGTGATGGGGCCAACTGGGGCTTCCATAGACAATCAGCCTTCTGCTGGGATCCTTCTTCACCACTCAGTGAGCAATTGTTCATGTTAAACAGGGCCAAATTGTGAGGTGAATGAAACTCATACAGCAAGGATGATGGACCTCAGGGGACCAAATGCGCTCCTCCAGGCTTATCTGTCCAGCCCCCAGGGCTCTCCTTAGGCCACCCTACTCACCTGCCTTCCTCTGCATGCCTTCCTCCCCTTTAGTGCATTTGCATTATGCTTGGCTGGAATGTATCATTGAACTGTGATAATGTAGTTCTTGCTTGCCTGAACAGAGAATTGTGGGTGAGGTGTAGAAACCTCTAACTTTTGTGTGACTAGAATATAGTCCACTGAAAAAGGTAAGAGCCACATATCCATTGTTTCACCCATGTTTGGCTCTGGCCATACCTGCTTTTCCTTCTGGGCCACCCACCGATGGCATGTAGACCCTGAAGAGTTCCCCAAGAGGAAATGTGGCCCTTGGACTCGAAAAGGTTCTCTACTGTGTCATACATTATGCATAGGCTAATTGGGGTTCTCCTATACTGTGCTATATTGGTTTTTTGTCATGAACACTTGCCATGCTTCTGATTTAGTTTGAGTGCAAAAACTGCAAGAACTACCTGCATAGGTAAGACGTTCCTTGCTGGCAGGTATCACAATGGTGCTTACTGCAAAGAATCAGAAAAAAGTAGACTGTCAAAATGTTAGTTTTCTTTGTATGCCCTCTTATGCTAAGAGAAGGATATCTGGTTACCCAGTTTCTTCCAGAAGTCCATTTAAGCCTGAGTCATTGTGTTTTATTGGCACTTGCTGATCTTAGTCAAATAAATCAGAGCAGCTCTGCCACACACAGCTAACCTCAGGCAAGAGTTTAATTTTATTTTCTTCACTTCTTTTCAGGATACATTTTATACTATTGATTTAATTTGCACAGTGAACGAGTCCATCAAACCGTAGGTGATAAAAGCAAGTCTATACTGTGTAAGGTTTTCTGTAATGCAGAAGGTGGGATCACATTATTGTATCTTGCATGCTAATTGTAGATAATATTGTAGGGACAATCCAGTGGGAACTTCTTATTTGTTTCTTTTATTGAAAAGATTGGGAGTTGCGCAATGGTGGTGTTTGCAAGAGAAACTCCCAGTGGATTGTGACTAGTATATTCCTCTTAAAAGGAAAAAGAAATTCAGCCACAAAAACACCTTCTTGTAATTCAGACACTGAAATGTAAAGCACCCATTTCTCTCTAATATACAAAAACTCCTCTTGGCAATTATTTGATTGAGTTTTCCCTGTTGTTTATTACTGGAAATTCATATATTTCTAGAACTTCTTCGAAAAAGGCCATTATTATTGAAGTAGAGAAGTTGGCATCAGTTTGAGGTGTGTGTGTTGGGGTAATGTGAGTTGAGTAGATGTGCATAATAACTGGCCATTATGCACATTCACCAGGCCTCATGGAGAACATGGAAATAATCAGTCCGTGGAGAGGGAATTGTTGGAGATTGTGCATAATGACCAGAGAATATTCAAAATTCAGTCTATATGTGCACATTCCTCAAGGCCTGTTGGAGATTACATATATTGACTGGGAAATATGCACAATTCCTTCTTCGTGGAAATTATGTGTGCATTCTCCATGAGGCCTAGTGAATGTGCCCAATGGCTATTATTACACACATTAACTGCTGAACTTACATTACTCCTAACATATACACCTCTTTCCATGGTAGGTGTATACCCAGAGAATAAGACCTGTGCTATATTAAAGAGGCCAAACTGTGCAGAGCCTGGGGAGAAGGTAGATGGAGAGCTGTTGTCAAATCTGCTCTGATACTGCTTTATGCAAAAGCAATACATCACTGTGTGCTGGGCTTCCTGTGTACACTCTAATTGGAGGGTGCATCAGAAGCAAGGCTGCATGCTTTCCTGTAAGTAAGCCTCGCTGAGTGTAGTGGGGCTTACTTCTGAGTAAGTATGCATAGGATTGAGAGGGAGAAGCTGGGTTTTATATCTGTAGTAATGACAAAAGTCTCATGTCCCTGTTGTGTTCTTAAAGAATTCACTTAATATTCAGCATGTATCTAATACCAAAGCGATTTGACATATTGGGTCTATGTTGTTCTAAAAGAAGGTAAAATAACAGCCTACAGGATTTTACTCTTTACCTGCATCCTCAGAACTATGTCTACAGGGATCTGACCTATCTCATCGCACCAGTGGCTAGAATACTGGATTTATATCCAGAACGCTTATTCTACTCGGTTCTGAAGCTCAGTTGATACCCTTGAAATTCATTATTTCCCCGGCCTCACAGACATTTTGTATAGATAAACATCCCTCTGAGCATCTACGACGATGTGCAGGAAATCAGTATAACAAATAGAGTAAAGCTAGTCTAATACTCTTAAATATATACATACTGTTTACTGTTGATTCACAAGCAAGATGACAGAGTTCGAAAATCCTGCCAACTGCAAAATACATGATTTGAAACACTTTTTCACCTGTAATGCTGCTTGTGTAGTTTATGCCATTCAATGCAGATGCTGGAAGCTTTATGCGGTAATTGGTGTACAGTTTAATCATTCATATTTCTAAGTGGTATACATAAAAACGAGCCATACATAAAACAAAACAATAAAACCATAATAAAACCAAACGCTCCCTTAAAATGCCTGCTGGAACAAAAAACGCTTAACCTGAAGTTCAACAAGGAGGCTACCTGTCTCAGTTGGAAGGGAGTGCCACAGGCTTGAGCCCACTACACTGAATGCACAGCTTATAGTCATTGCAGGCTGTGCATTTGAGCCATGGGGGACCACCAACAGAAACTCCCCCAAAGACTTCAGTGATTGGGCTGGGATATAACCAAGTGGGTCCAGGGTGTGGTCAATGCATCGTTGCGGGAGGGAATGGTTCCAACTGTCTTAAAAGAGGCAGTGATCTGACCACTTCTGAAAGAGCCCACCCTGGACCCATTGCTTTGCAACAGCCCGGTTGCAAATACCTGCTTCTAAGGGAAGTTGATTGAGAGGGTTGTGGCACAGCAATTGCAAGTACAGTAGGGCCCCATTCTTACGGTGGGTTATGTTCCAGACCCCCACCTAAAAGCGAAACCTGCCGAAAAGCGGAACTCCGTCAATAGAATGGTGCCCGATGCCTAAAAAATGCCGTAAAAGTGGATCAAGCACCGTATGAGTGTGGCCTTACTCTAATTGAAAACCACTGTATTAGCGGAATGCCAAAAAGCAGACCACCGAAAAGTGGGGCCATACTGTCCTCTTGGATGAAACAGATTATCTTGACCCATTCCAATCTGGGTTCAGGCCTGGTTATGGGACTGAATCAGCCTTGGTCGCCCTGATGGATGACCTTTATTGGGAGTAGGACAAGGGGAGTGCGGCCCTGTTATTCTTACTTGATCTCTCAGCAGCTGTTGATACTATTGACCATTATATCCTTCTGGGCTAACTTGGTGAGCTGGGTATTGGAGGCACTGTTTTACAGTGGTTCCGATCCTATCTCCAAGGTCGCTATCAGATAATGGCATTGGTGACTGTCTTTTGGCCCCCTGGCAGTTGTGCTGTGGGGTGCCGCAGGGTACCATCTTGTCCCCCATGCTGTTTAACATCTATATGAAGCCCTTGGAAGCAGTCATCAGGAGCTTTGGGGTGAGGTGTCAGCAGTATGCTGATGATACCCAGCTCTATTTCTCTGTAACATCAGAATCAGGAGAGGCCGTGCAAGTCCTGGACTGCTGCCTGGACTCGGTGGTGGGCTGGATGAGGGCCAATAAAACTGAGTCTGAATCCTAGCAAGACAGAGGCACTGTGGGTTGGTGGTTCCCAAGTTCGGAATTGGTCAGTTGCCTGCTTTGGATGGGGTCATACTCCATCTGAAAGAGCAGGTTCTTAGTCTGGGGGTGCTCCTGGATCCATCTTTGTCACTACAGGCCCAGGTGACCTCCGTGGCTAGGAGTGCCTTTTACCAGCTTCAGCTGGTAAGACATCTGCGGCCGTTTCTGGACTGGGATAGCCTGACCACTGTTGTCCTTGCACTGGTAACCTCCAGGCTGGATTACTGTAATGAGCTCTATGTGGGGTTGCCCTTGAGGTTGGTCCGGAAGCTGCAGCTGGTGCAAAATGCAGTGGCGAGACTGCTCACTGGGGCCTGGTATCGCCAACATGTCACCCCACTGCTGAAAGAATTGCACTGGTTGCCCATTTGCTACCGGGCCAAATTCAAGGTTCTAGTTTTGGTGTACAAAGCCCTATACAGCTCAGGACCAGGATACCTGAAAGACCAACTTACCCCTTATATACCCAGTCGATCACTGAGCTCTGCAGGTGAGGGCCTCCTGCAGATACCATCTTATCAGGAAATTTGTTCTGCACAATATATAACCTACCCTGTGGAATTCCCTCCCCTTGAATATTAGGCAGGCGCCATCTCTGCTATCTTTTTGGTGCCTTTTGAAGATTTTCCTCTTTCAACAAGCCTTTTAAGTTGAGAGTTATCCCAGTCTGCGTCTGTGTTAGAATTGCTTAATATGTTTTTTTAAGTTGTTTTTTTAAATGTTTTTAACGCTGTTTTGTTTTAATGTGTTTTAAGATCTGTTTTTATGATGTTTTAAAGTGTTTTTAGCGCTTTGTTTGCCGCCCTGGGCTCCTGCTGGGAGGAAGGGTGGGATACAAATAAAATTAAATAAATAAATAATATTCCTTCTGACAGTGGAGGTAGATATACCCAATGTGGTTAGTAGCCACTGACAGCCTTATTCTCCATGATTTGTCTAATCCTCTTTTAAAGCCGTCCAAGTTGGTGGACATTACTACTTCTTATGGGAGTGAATTCCATAGTTTTAACTAAGCACTGTGTGAAGTAGCATTTTCTTTTGTCTGTCTTGAATCTTCCAACATTCAACCTCATTGGATCTCCTGGAGTTCTAGCATTATGAGGGGGGGACACTTTATCTACACCTTACATAACTTTATACACCTCTGTCACATCTCTGAATCTTTTCTCTAAACTAATGGCACAAGGGATCATTCTTTGGTTTTAGTATCTAGATTTAGAATTTCATATTAGGTATGAAACTTCAAGAAATTAGAAGAAGTCTAGGACTGGGGAGGGCAGCTATGAGAGAACTAGAAAAGGTCCCCAAATGCAAAGATGTATCACTGAACACTAAAGTCAGAATCATTCAGACCATGGCATTCCCGATCTCTATGTGTGGATGTGAAAGTTGGACAGTGAAAAAAGCGGATAAGAGAAAAATCAACTCATTTGAAATGTGGTGTTGGAGGAGAGTTTTGCGGATACCATGGACCTCAAAAAAGACAAATAATTGGGTGTTAGAACAAATTAAACCGGAACTATCACTAGAAGCTAAAATGATGAAACTGAGGTTATCATACTTTGGACACATAATGAGAAGACATGATTCACTAGAAAAGACAATAATGCTGGGAAAATAGAAGGGAGTAAAAAAGGAGGACCAAACAAGAGATGGATTGATTTCATAAAGGAAGCTACAGACCTGAACTTACAAGATCTGAACAGGGTGGTTTATAACAGATGCTCTTAGAGGTCGCTGATTCATAGGGTTACCATAAGTCAAAATCATCTTGAAAGCACATAACAACAACAGTCCTGCTAAATTCTGTTTTATGCATTTTTCTCTCTTTTCAGATACAGAGACAAGTGAAAAAATCCAGAAAAGTGGGATCCTTCAAGTGTTTGCAAGTCTGTTGACTCCGCAGTCTTCCTGCACTGCAAAAGTAGCTAACGTCATAGCAGAAGTAGCCAAAAATGGTGAGGTTTTCCACAAGACCTTTTCTGCTGGAACATCTTCAGTTTTGCGGCTCGCTTGTCAGTATGTTTTACTTCATTTATGTTTTCATTTTATAGAATATATGTTTTTCATTTCTCTCACTTTCATTCCATTCTTTGTGTTCTGTTCTGCCTTGATAATATATTTGTCATCCATTTGCCAGATACATCAAAGCACTTTGGAGTTGCAGTTATTTTTATAACATTAACTGTTGTGTAATTTTTATTAGGCACAACTAAGTGGCAAGACTTCCACAGTTGGGTCTGCAAGTGTCACTGCAGACACATTTGTGCAAGGTCTTTGAGTTAAATTTAACACCATAAGTTATATTAATGCACTAATTTGGCTTTAATTTCTAATTCATTCTTATATGCATTTGTCTTTTTCCCAAGAAGCCCCTTGTCAATGATATCCTTGCCAAACTTTTAAGTTTTTCTCTGAAAGACTGCTAGGGCCATTTCGATACACATGTCTATACTGTAAAATAAGATACAAGTGAAGTCTTTATTCTGATCCCAAATATAATGCTGTCTCTAGCAAGGTCTTAAGCTGCTGCAAGCTCTTGTTAGTCTCCCAGTGTTGCTGGTACTTTTGTATCAAACCCTAGCAGAAATCTCATAGGGGATGGGTGGGAATGAAGCAAGTCTAACATTGCTGTGGTCACTTGCAGAGATTTGAATCTACAGTTCATCCCAGGGTACCTTACCATTGCTTGAGATTCTGCACAGTGGTGAATCTCTTCCTCACACATGAACTAGCAGACTTTAATGGACTGGCAGTGCAATATATAGGTCTTGAGGAGGGGTGAGGGAAGGCAAACAATGTTAACATTTCTTACTCCTTTTTGAAGATTCTGGCAAGGGAACCAAACTGGTGAGTTTCCACCTGCTGCTCATGGTTGCAGTTCTGAAATTCTGGTCCTGCTTTTGTAACTGAATGCATCATGTGTAAACTGCACCAGCTTCCTGAAAGCAATTACCCTGCAAGGAGACAGCAGTTTATTAACTACGTATTCAAAGCTGCCAAAGGCCACATTTAGCACCTGTGACTTATTTTGGCAGGTGCTACACAGTGGCATACGTGTACTGCTGCATATACATTTTTTTTTAGATTTTTAATTCTGGACTATTCAGATCTTTTTTGTACAGAGAGAAAAGTGGTATGATAATAAACCTTTCATGCATTTCAAAGCATAAGCCCAGCCTCAAAATTAGGCACTTATCAGGTGTGAATGGCCATTATCTCCACATATTTAAAAAGCACATTTAAAGTACATAGCTCCACCCAAAGAATTCTGGGTGCTGCAGGTACCCTTCATAAAGGTACCATTCCTAGCACTCTTACAATTCCCAGTATTCTTTGTAGTGAGGGGGAGAGATGTGCTTTAAATGTATGGTGTGGATATGCAGAGCTGCTGAAGTATGGGGTGCCTGGGCCACAACAGTGTTGGTGATATTGCATACCTGTGTGCCCTTTTATTGAAGAAGGACCAGCCACTGGAATTATGGAGCCCAGGGCCAGAAACAACATGTAGTGCTTTCATTCCTATGCACGTTGCAGTCCAGGCTTTTAAGTGGGCACAGCATATTTCTAAAGCTTATTAATTATGCTATATAAAATTGTACTGAATCCATTACAGGGTTGTTGCAAGGATTACAATTAGATAATGCCTGTGAACTGCTTTGAATGCTTAAAGGTGCTATACATATGCTAAATATTAATGTTATTTCTCTCATTGCTTTCTATTTTCATTTTATAAATAGAACATTGAATGACTTTTGAGAGGCCTGCTGTGGTTAAGTGGGGAGGCCCTAGGGTCTTTGACTAAGTCCCCTAGTCTAATAATTTAGGAGATACTGTGATTTAGTGCACAGCCTACAGTCTGTTGAGCTATAGCTTTGAATTTTGCTTTACTTTCATTTATGGTTTAATCAAGATCCTGTATTGAAGCAAGAAATTTACTTTGGACACAAGGATGCAGCAGCCTTAAATCAGGTGTTCTTTAATTGGATTGTTTAGAACTCTTTAATGTAAGAGGGGCAGAACAAGAGGGGCTGATATTTTCTTGCCTTTATTGTTCCTAAAACAAGCTCAGTGTTTAATTGTTAGATTTTTAAAATAAAGGTTATTTAAAATACTTTTTATCCTTACCAAATGAATCCACAGCAGGCAATCAATATGTAGAATTTGGACTGTGCCCATAATTTCTAGGGGGTTTTGTTGTTGTTGGAACTAGACTGCTTTTGGTCTATACATAAATTAGTTCTTACACTGTGAAGCAGCTGCAGTGCTTCTGGTATATGTGAATTTGGAAATGAAAACATTTGCTGGAGGAAAAATGGCTCTGTTAACAAGAAACAATCAATCCTTAACAACTAGCCTTTAATTAAACCTCTCTCTATGGCTTGTAGAATTTATGCGGAATCCATGCGTGGATGCTGGCTTGATCCCTCCTCTGGTGCAGCTCTTAAACTGCAAAGACCAAGAAGTGCTTCTTCAAACAGGACGTGCCTTGGGCAACATATGTTATGACAGCCGTAAGTGTTCAAATATCAGTGTTTTATTTTTTTTAAAAGCCTGTTTCTTGTTCATTTTTTCTTGTTTTGTTGTCGTTAGTGCTGATTTCTGCAAGACATCTGTGGGTGCTGTCACAATTAAGCGTAGCTTGAATGACAGGCTGTCAGAAGTCCCATTTTTTAAAAATGGCAGTAGCCAGATCCTTGACAAATATAGTGGGGTTTTATAGATGTAAGTAAAATGCTTTAAAAAAAACATGAAGGCTGGTCTAATTTCGTTTCTGTAGATAATGTTATTGGGGGAGTTAACCTGTTTTCTTTCAACACCGATTAATAAAGTTAGACTGATTTTGCTCGCATTTAGGTTCTTACTGATTACTATACTTGGCATCACAAGTAAAATTGCTGGCACTGTTATACAGTGCACCTGCATACTGGTAGTCTGGATTAACAGTGGCTGTTGTAGAGACAGTCCTGGTTTGTAGCAGAGGAGTAGAGTAGATGGGAAAATCCTGAAACACCCAGGTCTATAAATCTGTGATACAACAACCCTGTACAGTTTTATTTATTTATTTATTATTTGATTTATATCCCACCCTTCCTCCCGGCAGGAGCCTAGGGCAGTTGACACCTAACTGTTCTCCTTATGTTGTGGCCCCAAACATACCAATTGCACATAGAGCACCCATTTTAACAATTGTCTTAGAATTTTTGTGGGCAAAATAGATTTTTAGTGTTCAGATGACACAGTAGTTCTGATATTTGTTAGGAATTTTGGACGTGTAACTTGGACATTTATCATTGGTGCTACATTTAGAGAGTGAATCATGCTGTTCAGAAGTGTAAATATTTTTTGTATTAGACTGTAAAAAAGGGTTGGGAAACGTGTGGCCCACCAGATATTGCGGGACTATAAATCGTACCCAGATGCAACTCACCAGGTGAGGTGGAGCTGCTACCCTAGTTTTCCGGCTGATGGGTTGCTGTTGGTTACCAGGAGGGCATTCACTCCACGCTGACTTCCCCGCTGCCTCCCTCCCTCCCAGTAAGCAAAGCAATCCACCTGCTGGGAAGCTAGCATAGTGACTCCACCAAACCCTGCAAGTCATTTTTGCTCCAGCCAGCCATGACCATTAGCCATGCTTGCTGGGGTTGATGGAGCTTGAGAGTACAACAATATCTGGATAGCCACAGCTCTCTCCTCCTGCTGTAAATGTTACTGTTTAAGAGCATCAACATTCCCATGTAAGAGTCAGCTTCCCCATACAAAGGTAAGGATGTGCTTTTTATTCTCTCTCTCTCTCTCTCTCTCTCTCTCTCTCTCCCTCTCTCTCCCCCCCCCCCCGGTGTGTGTGTGATGTCTGCAAAAAGGAAGTTGGAATCAAATACAAACGTAACACTTTGTTATATGTTACTATATAGTAATTGCCCTATTTCTAAATACGTTATTTACTAGTACACAGTAAGCAATATCAAAGTAGCTTGTGTCACTGTGAGTTTCACTGAATAAGTGTTATATGAGAACAATAGAAGTGTACTTGTTAATGGAATATTGTTGATGGGAATCATAGCGTTGCTGAAAAAGTTGTTACCTTTTCTCTATGGAATTCATCAGTTTTGCCTTATTGAGCATGTTAGTTTGCTAGATAGGGCTAGAGGATGTTTCTGATAGGGATGACTCCTCCTACCGGTCATGACAGGCAGGGTCTTCAACTCCTTTTGCCTCCTGTTCAGGGGGAGGAGTCGCCCTGCCCTCCAGACCAGCCCTGCCTGTGGTCTGTGAAGGTTGGGTCTTTTCACTCGAGTTCAAATCCTTTTTATTTTTGGCTGTTTCTCCTCTCTTTGTCTGTTGTTCTCTTTACTGTTGGCTCTCTATCTTTCAGGTCTTAGATCCCCGCTTGATTAATTGTCCAGTTCCTTTTTGTTCTGTCCCTCCCTATAGCCCTGACTTTTTATTCCTCCATTTGTGTTTTTTCCTGCCTGCCTTTTTTTCAATGGCTTGTTTGGGAAGGGCATGTGAGGGATTTCCTGCCTGGCTGGGTATTTGGGTGCTGCGCAGGTGCTCTTTAACTTCAGAGCTTGGCAAGCCACAGCGCTTATCAGCTAATGCGGCTGCCATTTTTATACAGGTTAAGCCTGACAGCTCTGTGGAACTGCGTTTCTGCAACACTAGTATTGAGCAGGATCACAATCTCCAGCTCCCCCTGCCTAATGGCCAGTGCTGCCTCGGGATGTCTAGCCCCTACTCCGGAGCATCTGTGGCAGTGAAGGGGTTGAGCAGTTCACATGGTAGGCGAGGTGCCATCACTGCAGCTTCCCGCATTTCCCCCCATACCACAGGGCAGCCACGCCCATCATTTTATGGCCTCTTCAGCGATCTCCCGCCACGGCTCCAGTCACGTGGGAGACATGTCTGACATTAGTGAGCTGCTAATGCAAGGCTCAGGGTGTTTTCCGCCAGCGCCTTCACCTGCTCTAAGCGAGGGCAGTGGGGTAGGGGTGAGTACTCAATTGTCTGGTGATGGTTTGGATGTTTCTCCCCCTCACGCCCAGTTTACCAAGTTCATGTCCTGAGTTAAGTGGTTTATCTCTTTGGAGATCAACGGTTCTATGCACCGTGTCCTCAAGTGTAAATGAGATAGGCACTCTGGCAGACATTCACATAAGGGGAAACGGAGATGAAGGTCTCCCTCACGTCACTGTACAGAAGGGAAATCTGGCAGACTGTGGTCCCACAATAGCTCTGCCAGATAGCCTTCCTCTTCTCCCTGTAACTCTAAGAGTGTTTCCCCACCCTTGCATCTTTACATGACACAGGGCAGTGGGGGTGATGTAGCGACTGCAGTGGGAGACCAGGATTCGCAGCCAACTTGCTGCAGTGCTCAGGCACAGCACATTTCTTCTACGCAGAACTCTTCATCTACCCAGGCAGAAGCCCATCCTACTCAGGAAAAGGCACTGCCTCAATAAAGTCAACCCCTCACAACTCAGATGCCTGTGCTGCTGGGGCTTTCTCCTCCGTTGGGTTCTATGTCTCCCAGTGCAGAGCTTCCACCTAAGTAGGCTACTGTGGGACAGGGGGCCTTATCTGATTGTGATGACTCACCTCATGGGCCTGATAGAGAAGGAGGTGAATTGTCTGAAGAGGAGCTGGAAGAGGTTCAGGCTCAACCCAGACTTTTCTCTCCAGAGATCTTTCAGCCACTTCTTATCAAGACACGTAGGGTGTTATAGTTGACTGAGGCTTGGGAGGGGGTGCGATGCTCCCACTCCCTCCGGATCAGTGGGGGCTAAAAAGGCTTTTCCTTCCACTGATACTAAACCCATTACAGTCCCTTTTCCTCAGGCTTTTGATGATGTGTGGGATGCAGAATGGGCATTTTCTAGCAAATCAAAGCTGCTCCCTAAATGGGCTAAGAAGCGCTACGTCTTTGCTGAATGAATCATGGCATGTTTACGTTTTTCCTGCTGTAGACTTGCCCATTGTGGCCCTTGCTAGTTCTGCAGTTATTCCCCCAGAAGGGGGGGGGGCAAAAGACCCATGTGATAAGAGGGTTGAGGAGGCCCTCCACAGGAGTTTTGAAGCTGATGCTGTGGCATTCAGAGCTTTGTTTTGTTGCCTTGCTTAATTTCTGCGAAGAGGCTGAGTGATTCGGCTACTACCGCATTTCCAAGTACATTTTTAACAGTAATTTTTCATTTTATTTTAGCTTTACAGAAAATGACTGGTGCCTTCTCAGTCTGGAATTATTCTTACATGATAAGTCAGATTTTCCATGTGGGGACTAATTTTGCACATGTTTCTATATGCTGTGATGTGGCAGTCCCTGCATTACGTCTCTTAAAAAAAATCAGTTGATTACTATGAAGGGGAAGCTGCATTGAGAGAAGCAAGGAGACTGTAAAATTCCAACAGAATCCTTGTGGGAATGTGATGGTTTATAAGGGAATTGAAGCTAGCCTTCACATAAATTTTGCTTGCTTCCTGCCTAAGGGAGCACATGGCCAGCCTTAGGGATTGTGACATATCAAAATTCTCCTTCTAGATGTCCAGTTGCTGACTCAGTTTTTGGCTTCATTGCCATGAAAATGAAGTTGGACACTAGCACAATATACAAAGCTTCAGAACCATTAGGCTGTGCTCAGAGTGTGGGAGTAGTTTTGACTGTGGCAGTGTAACTAGTCTCAGTGCAAAGTATTTATAAGAAATTTGGCTGTAAAATTGTAGAGGTCAATTGTTTGTGGTTATACACACGTTAAGTTTGTACATGTTTTCACAACACTGTCAAAAAGCAAATTCCAGGTCAATTGTATCAACTCTATTTACAGAAATCATTAACTTGTTTAAAAGCTGAAGGTGATTCTTACTTGTTTTAGAAAATTTACATCAGCAATGGCAGCAGGCCATGCCAAATTTAGGTTCTATCAACCTCAAATCACATATGATTAATATTGTGTCGATATACAGTACCTACAAGACATAGCAGTTCATGTGGTATTTTAATATCATCTGGACCCCATTTCAGCTAGTGTATCCGCATAGATGTCTAAAAGAATGTACTGCTTCACACAATTCATAATTAATGAAATTCACTGCCACAAGATGTAGCAACAGCCGCTAGCTTAGAAGGCTTTAAAGGGGGATTAGAAAGCTTCACAAAGATCTTCCAATGGCCATATGGAAGTTCCAGATTCAGAGGCACCATGCCACTGAATATCATTCCTTAAAAGGCAACAGCCAGGGATGGTTATTGCCTTCATGCCCTGGTTGTGGGCTTTTCAGAAGCAACTGGTTAGCCACCGGGGAAACAGGATACTAGACTTGATGACCAGTAGGGCTCTTTATATATTCCCAGTAAAGACTTAATTGTTGTTGTTGTTGTTGTTGTTATTATTATTATTATTATTATTATTATTGATTGCGGTCAAAGACCCATATGGACTTAATTGTTAGGAAATGCCTTTTTACATCGAGGCTCACCATAACTGAAATTTGAGCATTTATTGGAAGCAAAAATCTTTTAAATTTGTCTACCATTTGGCATCTGGAGAAAAGGAGGAAGAAGCTACATTTAGTTAACTGTATTTGCATTTGGATATCTTGATGGTTGGGATAGTATAGAATATACTTTTAAACATTAATATATTTCAGGACATCTCTCTGAGCCTGCTATGAATAGACTTAGAATTCCTGGTATGATGCTAGATTATATTACTGTATGGGGATGTGTCCTGATATTCTTGAGCAGTCGCCTGCTCAGTAGTTATGGCTGTCAAACCCAGGCTCATCTGAGTCTCACTTGGGGGCTTGCAAGTTCACATTGTAGGATAAAAGACAGCTACTGGACGTCTAGCCCATAGGGTCCATTGGCAGCTTTAACTTGAAAGAACTACATACGGTGCAGACTATAATGGTGCAGACTGGACTCCTGCTGGGAGGAAGGGTGGGATATAAATTTAATTATTAATAATAATATGATGATGATGACCAGGTCCCATGTCTAGAGCAGACAAGGTGCCACTGAGGGCTTTGCCTGCTAGCTCCCAAGAATATGGGCCAACTCTGAGATAGCCAGTATGGTGTAATGCAGGTAAGGCTAACCTGTGGTCCTCCAGATGGTGCTAAAGGACAACTCCCATCATCCCTGTCCATTGGCTATCCTGGCTAGGACATATGGGAATTTGAGTCCAACAACATCAGATTCTAGCAGGCTACAGGTTAGTTATCCCTAGTATAGTGGTTAAAGTTTCAGAGTGGGGTGATGAAGATTGAAATGTCCACCCAGCTATGAAGATCATTAGACTCATTATCTCTCAGCCTAGCCTACCTCCATAGAGATGCTTTGAGGATGAAATGATGAAGGGAGAGCCACGTTTGGTGCCTTGAACTCCTTGGGAAAAAAGTGGGAGGTAAATGTAATATGTGTTCTCTCTAGTTTCTAGGACAACTACAAAGATTCTGTTTGCCCACCCATTGTTGGCAAAGCTTATTGTAGGACATCCTGCTCTTCTGCTCCTGATGTAACCCTTGTATCTTCTCACTGCCTGCACAGTGCTCAGATCACAATAGTGTGTTACAGACAAGCAACTGGAGTAACAATACTCCAAGTGTATCTGCTTCCTGTGTAAGAAATGACTCTTGAAACACAGGATGAAGGAGCACTAAGAATAGGGCAGGGAGAGGAGGAGAGAGGCTGACACTCCCCCCTTTTTGTTTGCACAAAATAGCTGTGTTCATCTTTACTGGTAAGTACTGTGACACCTTAGAGACTAATTGTTCTGTTCAAGCATGTGTTTTCATAGGCAGTAGCTGACTTCATCAGTGTCTCTAAGGTACCATAGCACTTTCTCTCTTTTTGTTTGGGTTGTTTTTTTGTTTTGTACTTTCCTTTGTGAGCCAGCCTTAAAAATAGGAGTGTTTTTGTTTTTTCATGTGTGCACTCTCTCCTAAGTGTCTGGAAATAAATGAAGGCTTTATAGATCAGTGGCGGTGCCATATGCCATATGGCTTGTAGAAGGTCCAGAGTTCAAGCATTGGTACTTCTGGTTTAAATGGTCTCAGAAAACAGGACTGAAAAACACAGAGATGCTGTTGGGCAGAGTAGACGTGATCAGGCTACAGAGTCAGGCTCAATGCAAAGCAGTTTCAAAGTGAATTTTGAGTGTGCTCAAAATACTTGAAATGTATAGCATGAAGTCTGTGCCCTTTTTTCTTAAAGCTGTGGTCTTAAGTTACAGCATCTCTAGGTAGTATAGAATGTTTAGGGCCAATTCCATTTTACTTTTACAGTGACAGGAAACTTTTAATCCATTTTAGAGGATGTTGGATTGTACCTTTTAAACACGAGCATGTATTAGCGGACTTATTTTAACTTAAGAAATCATGATAGTAAATATCTTTGCCTCAGTGAATATCTTTGTGGAAGTCCTTTGATATCCATCCTAAAGTGGAAGGAACTTACCTTGCTTTTAAACATACTTTTAAACATTCAGCATCAAGGGGCCATAGCTCAATGGCCAAACATCTGCTTTGCCTGCAGAAGGTCTCAGGCTTAATCCCCAATGGCATCTCCAGGTAGGGCTGGGAGAGAATCCTGCCTGAAACCCTAGAGAGCTGCTTTCTGTCAGTGAAGACAATACTGAGCTGGATGGACCAAGAGTCTGAATCAGTAGAAGGCAGCTTCCTGTTGCTCCCTAGTTTAAATCCAAGCTGAAGGACCAGAGGGAAGGCCAGATAATATGTTTCTTGAGTTGAAACCAGTACTTCCATTGTGTTCAAATACATTACTTAAAAACTGAAGGAAGGAAACTGTCCTGGCTTGGTTAGACATGACATACTAGGCATGAAGTCCCTACTCATCAGTATCCATTGGGGGAGAAGGCCTTACCCATGTATGTATTTATTTATTTATTTATTTTATTATTATTATTATTATTATTACCCATGTATTTCCCTCACAGTTAAATATGTCTTGCTGGAGTGCCAAAATACTGACGTGCACGACAGGAATTTCTGTATACCCAATTCCCTGCTTCAAACTTGGTATCAGTTCTGGGTTAGAATACTGATATACAAACTTGATGGAAGTTTCTGAGTTCTATTGTCTTTAAAAAGAGGACAGACAGCCTAGATTAATTATTGGAAACAAATTGCTGACAAAATAATTTTCCTGTATTTGCAACAAGACTAGGCCTAGATGCCCCTGTTAACACAAACTTCAATATATGTACTTGTCTTCCACTTCAAAGTAGACTCTAAAAAGACCATCGTAGTCTTTGGGGAGCTAGATGACACAACTGAGGTACCAACGACTGTCAGATCTTGAGACCTATATTGTTTTTTTTTTTTTTTTTTTCAATAATTTTTATTCAGATTTTCATAAAACATACAAGACAAAATCATAAAACATTCAAAGACAAAAAACAAAATCAAAAATAGTTAAACAAAAAGAAAAAAAGAAAAAAAGAAAAAAAAAACAAAAATAAAAAATAAAGAGTAAAATATTGACTTCCCATTTGTCAAAGATCAAATCAGTTATAAGTCTATAATATATAACAATCCTGTCTCTTAAGTCATATTATAAAATCACTTTCCTCCAGTAGTTATCTTACTTAATCATCAAATCTCATAAACATTACTTTATTCTTTCCACAAAAAGTCAAAGAGAGGTTTCAATTCTTTAAGAAATATATCTATCAATTTTTTTTTCCAGATAAGCATATCGATTAATCCATCTCATTACTAATTATGATAATCTTATTGTCATAACCATAGTCAAAATAAACATTTCAATTAATCCATCACATCAGAATCTGTTAGGTTCAATAATTTCAGTAGCCATTGTTCTATTATCTCTATTAGTTCCATTTTCCATCTTCCATCTTCAGTAGTCTTGTTAAGTCCAGTAATTTCAATATCCAATCTTCCATTATCAGTATTCCATAATAATCTTGCTGTCAAAGCCATAGTCATATAGTAAGAGTCTGATGGGGATTACCTCTATCCCAAATATTTTCTTGCCATCCATTCTGAATAGGTTGCTGAAATACTGCTGTAAAATCATATCTCTGTTCTTTTTTTCAAAATACACTGGGTCATCTCTTAAAAGTTTTTCCATTGTCACATGGCTGCAGTTAATTCCATAGATTTTCTCTATATTGGGCTCCATCACATCATTCCAGTCCAGAAGATTATCCATGCCATTGATAACTTTATCTCTAGAATCTTCATTCATTTCTTCAGAGATAACATTGAGTTCCAAACAATAGATTTTATTTCTAAAGTCCATAGACTCCAAATCTTGTTCCTGTTCCACGTTGGTTCCAATCTCCGGGATCTCCTCTCTCACAGGGACCCCTATTCCAGTCTCCAGGGTCACCTCTCTCACAGGGACCCCTGTTCCAATCTCCGGGGTCTCCTCTCTCACAGGGACCCCTTCCAGGGTCACCTCTCTCACAGGGACCCTTATATCTTTAATCTCCTGCTTCATTTTACTCAATTCAATTTTCATTATCTCAATCTCATCCATTATTTTCTGAAACATAGTTATTTCCAGATTTTCAGCCACTTTCTTAATTGCCATTTTAAAAGAAAAATATAGGAAAACCACTTCTTATTTCAGCAACAGTTGGGTTAATACTCCAAACTTGGTGACATCACAGTATAAACAGAGCAGACAGCCTTATCTCTCCAATAGTTAAGTAAACAAAATGCAGTTCCCAGGATCGAAACAATTAATGGCAATCGTCAAGAAACAGATTCGTCAAAATAAAATAGACCAAAAAGAGAGTAGTCTCAAAACAGTATAATATTTTTCAAAATAAAAATCTGGAATAGAAATCCCTCTTCTGTGTATATCTTTAGAATGCAAATCCAGGACAGCTTTTTGCAACAAAAACAGAGATAAGCTATTAATTAGTGCGTAGCAGAGAGAAGTTATGGCTCCCCAGTGAGATGTCAAAAACTGATCAATCTGGCAAATCTCTTTTAAACAGCAACAATTTAAGTCAAGTAAAAGAAAAATATAGAAAGAAGGGTGCTTGCCTGTTAGTGCGTTCTCTCTTAGAAGATAAGGTGAACGTTCGCTTTATCAGATAGAGCTTGCTGTTAAAAATCCGTCCCACCTTCGTCGGCTGGACCTCGTCCCATAAATTAATGAGATCTGGTCGTCCCAACAAAAATAGGCTTTGAGGTTAATCTCTTCGTTTCTCCCTACCCGGGAGAAGTTTAATCAGTCAAAAAAAAAAGAAAAAACTGACTGATATATCTGAATAAGCTTCTTTTGAGGCAGGAGCCCGTCTCAAAAGCAGGCACAGGCTAAGTCACCCTTCCCGGAAGTGAGACCTATATTGTTCATGAAGTTGAGTCTCTCCTGATCACTAAGGAATGTATACAGAACAGTATCACATTACAATGATGGCTAACAGTGCTTTCTCTCCTTGGCCCTGTTGAGAATATTGTGACATTTTTCTTTGAATCTAGCAGCCATCACTCATACCAGTTGAGCTCAGCAACAGACATAACTGCTATAGCGTACTCTACGAAGGCCATCCTTGAAATCTATTTAAGGGTCTAGCAGCTGATGCAAAATGTGTCAGTTCATATATTAATGGGATATGTGCTCAACACACAGAGAGCTCATCTAGTGCCTATAGATAGGACAGTGTTTTCTCTCTTACAAATAGATTTAGATTTATGAATTCTCCTACTTGAAACTTTTATGTATAAAACTGTAGTTAAAATTACTTAGCTCTATCACAATATATCTTATAAAAGTAAGATTCTAATTAGCAGTTGGATTATCCTTGGATAAAAGCATGACTGATGGTTTTTCTGTGAGTAGAAGCATGGCAACATTGACCTCAACAATTCATTATTATATAGTTGCATGCATTATCATAAAGGAGGGAAAAGTTATAATAAAATGATTTAATTACAAATGTACAAAAAAGAAGAAACTTCAGTTGGTCTCTATTTCTGTCCTGGGTTAAGTTCATCTTATTAAAATTTCCATTTGAAATATGCATACATGCCGGGTTGGAGGGGAACCACTGTCTTATTATGAAACAGACTCAACTTGAGTTTCATGCTTTGATTTATTATCCCTACATTTTAATGCCTTGAAATGTTCAGCTAAAATACAAAGTTGAATTTACTTTCTCATTTTTAAAAAATATTTGTAGTTCAAATTTACACACTGTTGGAAGTTCTTGTATTTCAAGTAGCCATGTCATGTAGTCACGTTCCATCATTTCACTTCACATGGACTCACGTTCATGTACACTTTGCACTTTCATAAAACTTAACTGGAAATTAATACTGTTTATTTTAATAAGTATTAGGACATAAGCCTCTCGTATATAAAGGCACAAATTAAAACCACTGATTTCGCACAAACAACTATCAGAGAAGTTATCTCTTAATTTACACAGAAACAGAGTTTATAACTTCTTAGTGGTCTGTCTATACCCAATAACTTAACAGAACTCCCTATTTATTGAATATGAGTAGTACCTGATGAGGTCATACTCAGAGTAAACCCATTGAAATAAATTGATTTAAGTTAGTCATGACTAAGGTTGCAATCCTATACATGTCTACTCAGAAGTAAGCTCCATTGAGTTCGATGGGACTTACTCCCATGTAAGTGGGTATTGGATTGCAGCCTAAGTCTGTTGATAGCAATGGTTCTGCATGGAGTATAACTTAATTGCATGCCACTCTACCTTACCAGAGAGAGGGAACTGCTTACACACACACACAACTTTGCTTGTTATAGGTAAAAGAGGATGGATAAAAATTTAGAAGACCAAGATATAGAATTATAATATCAGGAGAAGAGACATAGATCAGGGGTTCCCAAGCTTCGCTCATGTGATCTGTGGCAAGTCTATAAAAATACAATAAAAAACAATACAACACCTAGTGCATTACAATTGCTACAACAGGCAGAAAAATCATTAGGTGGTCCACCAAGACCTTCAGCAATTTTCAAGTGGTCCGTGGGGGGAAAAAGGTTGGAGACCACTGGCACAGATGAAGGTTGCATTAGCAACTAGTCTTAAGTTTTATAAAACCGTAAGGTGTTTAAACTTTACTTTCAGTATAAGGACCACACGCACATTTGCTCCTGAGGATGTTACCAGCATTGAGCTCCCTTCATCGCTTCCCAGAATGCTTCATTTGTCCTAGTAGGAAGGACTACTTCCTAGTTTGAACATGGAATCAAGAACTGAGATCTCTCTTGGATAACCTCACAGTACTTCACTGTTTAACTATCAAGTCTCTAACATTTTTTCATTGTACAAAGAAACTCGTATAACATTTTTCACAAGATAATCTCCTTTGTGAAAAAATGGGATATTCTCTTATAGTAGAATGTCTATTGTATACATATAAGGTAGTTGCTTCTGAGCAGCCCCTGTTGAAAATAGCTATAGTTCTTTGTATTCTTGATCTAGAGGCATTGTCTCTTGAGATATTTTGCTGCAGAGCAGATTTATTTTATTTTGCTCTAGTAACAAAAAGAAAACAAAAAAATACAAACTTCTCCATTTTTTAAATCTTTGTTCTGGTTGAAGCCCCTACTATGTAGTTACTAGACCACATGGCTATATGATGAAAATTTATTGGATTAAGTGGCAAGTACAGTGCCCATCCTATTTGTTTTTGCTTCAAGTATTAAAAGGGGCTTTAAAGATCTGCTTAGAGGTAAGTATGATATGGTGGTATAAATACAATACCTAGGGAGGTTGTGGGCTCTCCTACACAGGGCATTCAAGAAGCAGCTGGACAGCCACCTGTCGGGTATGTTTTAACTTTGATTCCTTCATTGAGCAGGGGGTTGCACTCTGTGGTCCTATAGGCTCCTTCCAACTCGGCTATTCTATGTTTGGCTCTTAGAAAATAGTCTGATATACTCCAAGCAACATAAACATAGATAAATAGCCATAGTGATATAATTTTTCTCATATAAACATGACCCCATGGGTTGTCATTGTTAGTAACAACCCTGAAGTTATCCTTTTTTTTTCCTTTTACATGCTGTGAAGTTATCTTTATTCTTGAAGCGGGTCTATTCTCCAAGAACTAGTGCAGGAGCAAGAACTATCTGCTGTCTCACGAATGGCGTCATTATAATACCATTGGCATCACCTAACTGTTAGGGCTTCACAGATACGGGACATGTAGTTCAGATGCATAAGGTCATTTGTGATTGTTGGATGTTGGTAACAGAAGAATATCCTTCTGAAAGATCTCCTCAAGAGTCCGATTGGCAGTGGACATTGCTCAATGCAGTGTATGCAGAAGGTTCATGGTTCAATCCCCAGGTTGGGCTGGGAGAGATATGTGTCTGAAACCCTGGAAAGCTACTGCCAATCAGTGTAGAAAATACTGAGCTAGATGGACTAATGCTCTGTCTTCAGTGTAGAACAGTTTCCTGCTCCTTTCCTAAATGTGCGTGAAATTTTATATGATGCTCATATGGAGATGGATTGCTCTTCTTTTCATAAGTGAACTAATCAGATTTTTTACTGCACCTTGATTTATATATGCTAAATAACTTGGTAGATATATCTCTGCACGTAATCAGGGAGCAAAGGGAGACACACATATCATCATCATTTCCCATTGAAGAGACAGTGTGCCGTCTTCGTTAGTTTCTAGCATGTCACTAAAATTCTGTGATAAGTAGGCAGGATCAGATGAAGCATATCTCCCATGTAGTGAGTATAGACAGTTCCTGGACATTTTTCATTTTAAGTGGTTGGAAAATGGTCATCTGCTGTTTCTTTTTTCACTCAGTTGCATCAATGGGGGGGGGAATAGGACCCTTCCTTGGGTCACCAAGCCTAAATATCTGTCTTTTCCTTCACCACCACAGCAGTCTACATAGCGGTAATTTGACAGGGGGGTATTTCCCTTCCTGATGTGCAAGGCACTCAAGTGCACCAGTTGAAGAGCCCCTCATATCTCCTGCTAAAAGAGACCAGCTATGCTGCCTGGGTCAACAGTTGCCAACTGTCATTATCTCTCTTACTCTTGTGTGGAGTCATCTTCAGCCAGATCCTCCAAATCCAGTACCCAGTTGATGTTAGACATGCAACATAAACAATATGTTCAGCTGGCCTTTTATTTAAGAAAATGTTGAGTAGGGAAACAGGACAGTAAAATGAAATGGAGTGAAATTCTATGAGAAAGTTACTAGTCCAGTCACTCATGACCTCCTTGCTGAATTAGCAGAAATATTTATTTATTTATTTATTTATTATTTAATTTATATCCCGCCCTTCCTCCCAGCAGGAGCCCAGGGCGGCAAACAAAGCGCTAAAAACACTTTAAAACATCATAAAAACAGATCTTAAAATACATTAAAACAAAACAACGTTAAAAACATTTAAAAAAACTTTTAAAAAGGGTTAAAACATTATTAAAAAACATATTAAGCAATTCTAACACAGACGCAGACAGTACATTTTTTTAATACTGTGGGTCAGAACTCAAACATTTCACTGTATATCAGGGATGGGGAACCTTTTTCAGCCCAAGGACTACATTCCCTTCTGGGCAATCTTCTGATGGTAAAATGCCAGTGGTAGGTGGGGCACAGTCAAAGTGGGTGGAGGAACGAATATACAGCTTGTTTCTATACACATCCTCTCGATCATCCATCAAGGTAAACAAGAATCCTCAAAATTGAAAGGTACATTCCAGTGAGGCAAAAACACTCAAGGGAGAGTGCAGTGCAAGGCTACTGCGGAGTTTGGAGAGTCTAAAGCACTAGAGAGAGGCTGTGTGGGGGGGTGCATTTGGCATTTGGGCTTGAGGTTCCATATCCCCGTGGTAGAATACAAAATATTTGCACTGAGGGCTCATCATGTGTAATATCTGAGAATCACACTCTCAAGATTTTAAGTTTCATTGCTTTTAAAAGCCACTGCCATGTCTTACAGTATGAAAAGGTTTTCTAGAGACATCTGTTTTCATGTCCAAAATTTGAAAGTCTAGAAACACTCTCTATATGCAAGTATGAATGAATGAATGTAAAACTTTCCCATGTTCTGATTTTAGATATGGCCTATTAAATGTCCCCTGCTGAGAAATATAATTTAAAAGTGATCCCCCACAGTGATGCACAAAATAATATATAAAAATAATAGAACAATGAGTCTCTTTGTTTTTAAGTTCAGCTTTGGGGGTTGGGACATATGCTTACATTTATTTATTTCACAAATATTTGTTTAGCTAATTAGTTCACTCCTGAGAAATGCATTGTGTAAAGTTTAGCACTTTATTTGTTTATTTATTTATTTATTCTATTTGTATACCGCCCCATAGCCGAAGCTCTCTGGGCGGTTTACAGTAACTAAAAACATTAAAAACAAATATACAAATTTAAAACACATCATTAATAAATATTTTAAATAGTATAATTTGCTATTCCTTCAACAGGAAAAAATAGAAAAGAACAAGGATAGTATTTGGACAGATTTGGCCCAGCAGTTCCATAAGGCTGAAGAATCCACAAAAACTGACTCAGTGACCCATTTTTAAAGATTAAGACTTTTATTGTTTCTAAAGAGAAATATGCTATTTTATGTATTCCTGAAATATATGCATTTTGAAAGCATTTACTGTAGCCCTCCTTCTCTTTTCTAAGTTAAATTGGCCATTTGGCCATCTTAGGCAGAATTTGGTTATAGAAAATATTTTCTTTGGGTTGTGCCCAGTGGTAGTCTTACTCAGCCCCATTGAAATTAATGAACATAACTAACTTGTCTACTTTGAGTAAAACTTAGTTGAATTCAACCCTTTGTTTCTTTTTAGCCTTCCTACAAACACTGGAGCTGAGAAAGAATAAAGTTATTCACAGATCTTCTAACTAGAAAGAAAAATCAATACCCAATAGGAGTTTAATGTATTGTGACAGGAATAGCAGAGAAAAGTAGTATTGATAGGCATTAGCTACAATTGCTAAATGGGATATCCTGGTTTAGATGTGGTATCCCTCTGAAATACCAGCTGGTATCCTTCAAGTCTTATACAAGGTATCCTTTCAGGAGAGGTTTGTAGCTCAATAGTAGCACACATTCTTTACATACAAAAGTCCCAAGTTGAGTCCCCATCATCTCCAGGTAGGGCTGAGAGACTCCAACTTGAAATCCTGGAGAGCCTCTGCCAGTCAAGTTTAGGCAGTAGAGATAGATGGTTTGATTCTGTACAAGGCAGCTTCCTATGTTCATTTTTCTGCGTCCCAGTTTTCCTGTGACTGCTTGTTGCTAAAGTGGTTAACCATGAGGGGAACCTCATGTGGGCTTCCCAAAAGTATTTGGTTGGCATCTATTGGAAATAGATGTGCTGGTCTAAATGGGATCTTGATCTTATCCAGAAAGGCCCCTTTTTATGTTCTTAAAGCAGACGACTCCTAGGATCCACCAAAACAGCTTGATCTCTTTGATGGATACCAATCTGGTTTTCATATACAGTTAAACCACAGTTTAAAATAAATACGGTTTAATTCAGGTGAGCTCATTGCTCCTGACTGTGCCACATGGGAGAAGAAACAAACCGGAGTGTGGCTTATGATGTGCAAATCAAAGTTCATAGTTTGGGGAACACAACTAGGCCAAAGCCATGTAGAAAATGGTTCCTAATCAAATGGAAGAGTAAGCTTAGCTCCCCTGATTACATTAAGAATTTCCCAGAAATTATTCATGTATTGAAAAATAATTTCGGCTTTTTCTTCACATGCAGTCTCAGGGGCCTATAAATCTTTGATAGTTCCTGAGTGTATTCAGAATTATTAATAAATTAGTAAGACCCATAAGAAGGGGGGAAAGAGTTTAGAAAGCTTGAAGTCTAAATGAAATAGAGGCTTAAGATTTTCAGTTTTGAACAGACTCTGTTCCCAAAGAATGAATGTAAAAGTGATATTCCATTATATACTAAGCAGTAGTGGATGGCATGGTGGGGTGTTGAGGATATTATGGTGCAAACACACTGGTTGGAGCCCTGGATTGACTCCACTGGTGCATTTGCACTGGGCTGACTTTACCACTGCTTCACTCCTCCCACGTGACCAGCAACCTGAAGTCACGTGAGCACTGCTGTCCCATCAGGCTATCCACTACTGATACTGAGTACATGTTTTGTCACTGTGTGATCTTTCTCATTACTTGGTCTTAAACAACCATAATCCTTAAGAACCATATGTGTACCTAAATATTTTTTAAACAAATTATATTAGGAACTTAGTGATGTAAACTGAAGCTGTGATGGGAGTTGGTTCATTATGTTTACAACAGAACAGCACACGTTGTTTGCTTTTTAAAAACCTATTGCATTTTTTTTAACCACCACCACCTTCCAAGCTGCTAGAAAAGCATGTTTTGTGTAGGAGTTCACTTGGCTGCTGAACTTGACAAAGTAACAGTCAAGCAAAGAATTAAAATAAAGCAGCACAGTCTGAACTTCTTGTGACTGGGGATTACTGAATGTATTTTGTGGACAATTCTGGAACTACGGATTCAGAAAGGGAGGGAAGATAGTCTGTAATTAGTATCGTGGCATTCTGCATTTACAATGTGCTTTGTCACTTCAAGAGAGATGTGTATTATTGGTCTAAACAAGGACCTTGCATCAAAATCTCTTTTAACGATTTCCTCCACCAAAATTAATTTTTACTAGGTTGGATCCAGAGATCCATGAGTAGAATTCCGTTCATGGAACAGAATGCTCTTGGCTCTTGTGAACAGCAGGGAAGGATTGCTTTCTTGAGGATTTCCATGCCTTCCCCAATGACTAACGTTTTTTTAGGTGGCCTTTGTTTACATTATTTATGCTCTTCAAGCATAGTTGCCATACCAACAACCAGAGATGCTCTGTGGTATCTCTGCTGTGAAGCCGGATTTATCCAAGCCATTGAGGGGAAAAATGGCTCTGAGGAAGCATGCCAGTGCAATCCTATTTCCACCCAGAAGTAAGTCCCATTGAGTTCAATGGTGTTTACTTCCAGGTAAGTGTGTACAGGATTGTAGCCTAAGTCCTGCTTTTTATCTGTTGCTTCTCAGTGAAGGAATGATTCTCCTGTTCCTCAGCATACTTCCTTGGAGAGAAACACACAAGAGCTGGTGATATAAGGGAGGGATTGAGTGGACCTTCTGGAGAACATGGGCCCCGGGATTCACTTCAGGTTTATGCCTTGCAAGAAATTGCCCTTAAACTAAGGTGCCTGTAGCAGCCTTGCCCTTAAGCATTCATGTAAATACTTTGCCCAGTTCTTACTGACATTGCAATAGCACTAATAAATCCAAGACCATTTGTTTTTATGACTATTGTTTGGAACTCTTGCCTTTTTAATTTTATTTTTAACTTGACTCTTTGTTTTACAGATGAGGGCAGAAGCGCAGTTGACCATGCAGGTGGGGCACAGATTGTAATAGACCATTTAAGGTCACTGTGCAGTAAAACAGATCCAGCCAGTGAGAAGCTCATGACTGTCTTTTGTGGCATGCTGATGAACTATAGCAATGAGAATGGTAAACAAAAATGCTAAAAAACCCTTTTCTTTAAATATGTTTTTCTCAAAAAAAAAGAAAAAAAATCATAGGTGTATAATGTTAAAACAATTAAACAAGAGAAGCTGCTATATTAATTAAAGGTAAAATAGTGTTTCCCATCGTATTAATAGAACTATTGTAACATTGTTAAACATCATCAGTGTAGAAGATACATATTTGTGCCCTCTCAGATCTTAATATGCATTGTATTTATGTGCACACTGAGTTTCTAGAAGCATAGGCTACTCAATTCGTAACAGAGGGAGCAATTTTGCATGTGAACAACCATGGTGGTACAGCTTTGTTTCTTTGCAAAAACGTATCGGCAACCTTCACAGGCAGGTGAGCTCTGTGTTTGGCAATGGGATGTCCTGAAGACTTTATTCTGTGGCCAGCTACCATTGGGAGGAACATCTGCACACCTCTACAGAACTCAGTAGCCCAATTTGGGCTGACATTCCTGTCTTTATACACCTTGGTTTATAAGTCAGGAATGTACATCTGAATCTGGCCACTGGAGTCAGTGGCCCAGTTAGGACAATCATTCAAGACTTCGTAAACATGGTTGATGAAACTGAGAAAGACTATCTGTACTGGGCCATTGAGTTTGTGAAGCCAAGAACTAGTGCCGGGGCCAAACACTCCTCCCCTTATCCTTCTTCATGGCTCTCTCCCATCACATGGTGGCTTTAGAGTCGAGATTGTGGGTTGTATTGCATCCTGCTTTTGTGTGTGTGTGTGTGTGTGTGCTTTGTTTGTTTAACTGACATTAAGTCAGAGTTTCCAAGTTTAGAAGTAATGGGGGGAAGTAAGCCGAGATCTTCATGCCGAAGCTGTGGTTTATAAAGCTTCAAATGGTCATCTGAACTAGGCCACTAAGAATCAAATCAGCCCCCCTCTGGTGGCTGAAAGTTGGCAACTGGCTTTTGTATAAAGGATTATGTGAAACTTTATGAATTGCACCTTCATTGCTTCAACAAATATGATTCTTTTGCTTTTACATGCATTTATGTGTAGTACCCAGCTCTGCTGATGATGTTTCCCATTCTGTGCATTCTTCTCATTAACTTTTTATGTCTGCAAAATGGTTTTAGTTTAATAGAATTCTCCACTTTGAAGTGGCTCCTTGGGCTCCCTTGAATTAATCTGAATAAGAGAGATCCATTATTTCTAACATACAGGGTGATTGGGCCCAAGAGGATTGATTCCCCCCCCCTTCCCATCTCTGATGTTCATTATTAAACTAGTAGTTCTGCTTAATCACCTGTGAGTGCTTTTCTAAATAAGCTAATTATAATATAAGCTCCCAGGTAAACAGCTTTTGAGCAGTCCAAACAGTGTAAAAATATTAAATGAGCTACTCATTCCATCCAGGAGGAAAATCTGCATTGCTGGTGTCCATATTACCTGTATTTCCATTAAAAAGCCTGTAGGGACTTGACATCTTTCAAGTGGTATAATTTATCTAGTTCAACATCCTGTTCTCCTAGTGGCCAACCAGATGCCTATGGGAAGCCTGCAAGCAGGACCTGAGTTCAATAGCATTTCCCCCACTTGCAATTCCCAGCAACTGGTGTTCATTGGCATATTGCCTCCAACAGCGGAGATAGAACATAGTCACTGTGGCAATTTCCTAATGATTGTACTCATGTTAAGAATGCCAGCCACCCATGCCCTTTTCCCGCAGGCCATTCCTTCTATCCATTTCCCCATCTCCCCCCCCCTTTCTAGATCTCCATTTTCTTTTCCATTGGGCTACATTGGGGATTAAAAAAACCTTTTTTTTCCCTGCAAACTACAAGATTCCCTCAGTCAGATACTTCCCTCTTATTTCTCAGTGGTCCTAGCTTATAGTACCATAGCCATTCATCATACTGTTAGTGATTGCAATTTATACAATTTCCATGTCTTTGGGATCACTCTAACCCCAAGCAGTCTAATGCCAACTGACTATCCTATTCCTGTTTAGGAGTCTCATGACCTCGAGTATTTAAACACTACCATGACATGATAGATTAAAAAGTTGTTCCTGATAAATTAGGAAGCAGATTTTTAAAAATTAAGTATTTTTAATACAATTACTTACCAAAACGGTGGGTGGCAGGTGCCATCCAAGAATCCTGTTTCTCCTCTTCACACTCACCAGAGAAAATGGCTCTTCCACAGTGATGCCTGCTGTGACAATTGCAGGAAGGGAGGGAAAATGCCCTGCTACGCCAGCTCCCAAGCTGGTGCAGTGAAGAGGCCAGAACTGGGCCCATTGCTACCACTTGACAACAACAATGATAGCTCACTAACCAATGAATCCAGCCCCAGTCCTAAAAAACACCCTGTTAGGTTTGTTTCTGCTGACTAGTGCCAGTGGGGATACCGCCAGTGGTAGCTTTCTCCCACTTTTTGAGCAGGTGCATTGGGGCACTCCTCATGGTAGAGACAGGCAATGCTGGATGGTGAGACACCTCTGTCTCCTTCAAACTCCATCCAGCATGGTGCCCATCAGCAAAGACTCCTGTCATCAGATGACAGCTCTACGAATAATACACAAAATGCACATTAATATCTATTCTTTTCTAAAATTCTGCTTTTTCCTGTGTTTTCTATACCTTTTGCAACTTAGCAAGCTGTTCTTGCCTCATTTACAGCTGTGGTATTTAAAATAGACTTAACAGTGCAATCCTTACTATGTCTACTCAGAAGTAAGTCCTATTAAATCCCTTGGGTCCTACTCCCAGGTAAGTTTGGTTAGGATTCTAGCCTAAAGAGCCAAGGGACAAGTCATATGGTCAAGTCACAGAATTCAACCAATTTCAACCCCCCTAATGGTTAACAATCATACCAAAACTGTTTTCATACCTTTTCCCTCCTTATCAGAAGCTACCATTGCCACAATTTCTCTATTGTTCCTCAGACATCCTTCTCGTTCCCCACCCTGGTGTGTTCAGGCTCTGCCGTTTGCATTGCTGCTCCCAGTCCAAGGCTTTGCCTCATGTGGTTCTGCAATTCTCAGATCTGAAGGGGGGGGCAAAATCCCTGGGGCCTGGGCCTCTGGGGGCCTGGATTATGAAAAAGCAAACAATACGTTAGAAGATAAATTTTGGGATCTCAACAGACCAGAGAGCAGGTATAATGTCTGCTGCTAAATCTCAGCTTATCCAACTCTTTTATAAGCACCAGCATTTATTAATATGATTCAGACATGGCAAAGCGCAATATACACCTTGAGACCAAAACTACTAGGTCCCAGTTTAGTTTACAGAACTACAAGGCCCTAGTTCACATTTGCACAACAAGCATTTCCTACAGTTCTCTTAAAGAAACAGTGCACCACAGTCACAGAAGCTAATGTATGGGCGTGCGTGTCACCTCTTCTTATTTGGTCTGTGACTAGAACACATTGGAATAAGTCTACGTGTGTTTTGGCATTGTTTTGAGGTGAAATTAGCATTATGGATTACAAATACAAGTCTGGAGCTCAGAAGAGAAAAGAGAAAAATATGAAAAAGAAGAATAGTCAGGCAAGTTTATTCAGTTTAAAGAAAGTACCAACATAATAAATAAATAAAATATTTGGGCAGTTCTCTTCAGACCCCATTCTCTGGCAGTGCAGAGTGTTTCAGCTGAAGGACATGGAGCCACTGAAAGTTTATGTGAGAGGCAGGCATGCAACAGGTCCCACTTCTTATGTCTGGCATCTTCAAGTAGGGTTAGAAAAGACCCCTGTTTGAAACCCTGGAGGGCTACTGCAAGTATGTGAAGGCAGTCCTGAGCTAGATAGACCAGTGGCTCGGCTCAGTGTAAGGCAGCTTCCTATGTTTTTGGTAGGTGACTCAGGTGTGTATTGTTTGATGTCTCCTCCTTCTGTATGCAGTATATCATCTGCCTTGTCATTATGAGTTTGCCTGTGGAAAGTCATTATTGCCACGCTACCAGGTGAGGAATATCACCACAAACACACACACACACCATGCATTGCCACAGCACTAGCTAAAGAAACTGAGCTATGGCAACCAACATATTCCCTTGTCTGTCTGTCTTGCTTTCTCATTGTTGAGATCATGAGAGTATATTGTGTTCTGGCAAGTACAGCAGGGAGAAGATGTCTCCCTTCTCCTTACCACATTCTTTCCCTTGTGCTGACATCTCCCCAACAAAGGAAAATGGAGAGATGCTATAGCTTACTGGAAGAGCACATAACTTTGCATGCAGAACATCCCTGGCATCTACGTGTAGGTCTGGGAAAGATTTCTACCTGAAACCCTGAAGTGCTGCTGCCAGCCTGTGTAGACAATACTGAGTTAGATGGGCCAATGGTGTGACTCAATACAAGGCTGCTTTATATATAAAATTGCTGCTTTATGACAACTGCCACTCCACAGGGTTTGAACCTAATGACAGAGGGGAAAGGAATAGGGAACTGGCAATGGACATAGGCATTGCCTGGCTTTTGCTGTTTTGGACATACAGTGCTGCGCTACTGAAGGATGTGTGGGGAAGAAGAAAATGAGGAGTTGCAAAGCTGGTGGGAGAGCATGTTCAGGAAATATGTTTGCAAAGCTGCATATCACAATCCGTTCAGCATTCCTTCCTCTCACAGAACATGTAAATCCTCCCCCCTTTTCTTTGCTTTGTGCTCTATTTTAAGTGATAGTCTTCTGTTGATGACAAAATATCCAGCGAAGGAAAGATCCTTGGGCTATCAACATGTTTCGTCTTAAAACTATAAGCTTCAGATTCGCACTGAAATTGATCTTTTGACTAAAGTAGCAGGCAGGTTGCCTTACTAAGCATTTGAATTTGACACAGCTAAATGCACTTCCTCAGTGTACAATGTTCATGAACTGCAGTTTCTGTTGATTTGGTTTATAAAGAATAGTTGGTGAGAATACTAATTTCTTCACACAACTATAAATACATCTTAAAACATTGTTCCATTTGCCTGATTGCCCAAACTTTAGGCTAAATGTGCTGCATTTAAAAAAACATTTTTTCTGTTGGTTGTAACCAGAGTTCAGTTGAAGAAATCAAATTTCTGAAGTGATTTTTGGGTATGAATGGAGAAATTTGGTTTCTAATGCATGTACAGATGCATACCTTTCAAATATAGCTTCTTAACATCTTTGAAGCAGCATGAATTTCCTATTCACGTTACTTCCCATGTTTTTCCTGTCCTTCCGTCCCTTTTTTGGAGTCTTTGGCTCCTTCCTTCTTCTAGGCAGAATTGTTGAGAGCCTTTGGAGCAGGAGTGAGCAAACTTCAGGCTTGCAAAATCAACTTTGTTTTTCACTAGAACCCCAAGACCTACCAACCAGATCCAGGTATAAAGGACATGCTATTAGAGTTAAAGGTGTCTCGTGTAGGAATTTGTTTTCAGTACCAGACCTTAACTCAGCTCAGGTGGAATAAATAGTTTTGTTCTTGCTATTTTTAAACAAACGGGAATCAGAAACTCTTGCCAGTCTAGCAAATCATCCAGTAATTTATCAGTAGATCCTATCTGCCTATTGCCCAACCTGGTGCCTTCCAGATGTTGTGGGATTCCAACTCCTGCCATCCCTGGATGGAATGGAATATTGACCATCTGGAGGGCATCATGTTGGCTATTCCTAGTCAAGAATAGGAAGAGAATGGAATTTAAAGTTAGACAACACAATACTTAGAATCAACTTGAATTTTTCTCTTGGGCCAGTTTCTCCATAGCTTTCCTAGTTTCCTAGGGAATCCAAGGGCTCCTTCTGACATTATCTTTAGTAACGTGGGTGCTAGCGGCATCATGGCTGCTCCCTTTACCACTCATTACTGGCCAAGATCTCATGGGAAGGAGACACAGCATATGGACCTACATAGGAACAGCTGCAGCACTAGGGGGACTGAAGAAGACCTGTCCTGGGAATGAGTATCTGAGCATCTGGGTGCTTGCTCCTTTGGGTTGCTGTCTTTTGAGACAGCTGAAGTCCCTGGTAAGTGCTGCAAGGACTGAGACCCCCTGCCTGACCCTGGCTCCAGAGAGAGGCTGCAGTTAATATTGCAGCCTCTTGCATCATCTCCTGGCTGGGTCAGGAGGAATAAAAGCCCAGCTGCCAGCTGCCGCCGGCAGGGTTGCCATGGAAGGGGCGACACCAAAGGGGATTGTCCCTTGGGGACTCCTGAGGGCAAGGATGCTACCCTCTTCTATTTCTTTCTTTTGTTTTTCTAACCAATCTGGAGGAGATTGGGTAGTGGGGAGGGCGTGTGGCTCATGTGTAGTTCCTGCGCAGGGTGAGAGCCTGTCCAGTGAACTGAACAATAGGAGAAAGTCACCAGATGCCTTCAGAGTGAGAGTCTGTAACTGGCAGAAAACTGGCCCTCCCTGGGTGTGAGACAGAGGGGGAGTAGATGTGCCCTGTGTGAAAAATATTGAGTGGGTCTTACTGTTCCTAATTTTCACAGAGGCCTACTGGGATAATTGACTCAGGTAGGTTTTGTTGGTGGGCTCTTGTTGGTTCCATATCAGGTGTTTAGGAGGAGTCTTAGTAAGGAGGGACATAGGTGATGCCACCCCAATTTCGGTGATCACAGGTGGAGGGAAATATAGCCATGGGGTGGTGGTAAATTACCATAGAAGACCAGGGCAAGGCTGTCTGCACCTTGTTCCTTGCTGCCACTCCTCTCATGGATGGGTTCCTTGTTGCTCATGTGCTGTGCCCACTGGCCTGTGTGTGTTGTTGTTTAACACCAGATTGGTACACAATAAGACCACACTCATCCATGATTTGATTGTGGATGAAGGTGCCGATTTGGTGTGCATTACCAAGACCTGGCTGGGTGAGTTGGGAGGAGTTGATCAGACCTAGCTTTGCCCACCTGGATACTTGGTGCAACACCAGTACAGGCTATGGGGGGTAGGGGAGGAGTTGCTGTGGTCTACAGAACTTCCATCTGTCACTCTGTCTTGGAGCTGGCTTTCAGGGCCTGCACCTGGTGTTGGGCCAAGGAGACAGTAAACTAGGGTTGCTGCTGGTGTACCGTCCACCCCTCTGTCTGGCAGCTTTTCTGACTGAGCTGAGGGAGGCCATCTCGGCTGTGGTGTTGGAGATGCCCAGCACTTTAGTCCCGGGTGATTTCAATGTCCACACTGAGGCTGCCTCTAGTGCTCCGGCTCGGGACTTCATAGCCTCCATGATAACCATGGCGCTGTCTCAAGTTGTCACCGGCCTGACGCACACCCTCGACTTGGTTTTTGCTCCACATGGAGGAAGGGGTGGTCTGAAGATGGGGGGATGGATGTTGCCCCATTGTCATGGTCAGACCACTTCCTGGTGAAGTTTAGGCTCCGATCCTTCCTGCAAGGGTGGTGGACAGATTAAGATGGTCCGCCCCCGGAGCATAATGGAATCCACTGGATTCCTGAATGCCCTGGGGGAGTTCCCAGTAGATAGAGCAGGTGACCCTGTTGAAGCCCTTGTCACACTGTGGAACAGCGAGGTGCGTCAGGCTCTTGACACGGCTGCCCCCAAGCACCCTCTCCAGCATTGTGGAGCCCGGCTTGCACCTTGGTACACCAGTGAGCTAAGGGCAATGAAACAGGCTGGATGACGGCTAGAGCGCAAGTGGTGAAAGATGTGCCGTGAGGCTGATTGGGCACGAGTAAAACATCATAACCGTGCCTACTGTGTGGTGGTGAGGGCAGCGAAGAAGGCCCACTTCTCTGCCTCCATCACATCCTCAAGTAGCTGTCCAGTGGAGCTTTTCCATATTGTCAGGGGTCTGTTGACATCAACTCTAAGAAATGGAGTCTTAGACCGTTTGGAGGCCCACTGTGATTTGTTTGCAAGGCACTTTGAGGGTTAAGTTGCTCGCCTCCATAGCAGTCTTGATGCCCCATCCACATCTACTGTGGTCCCCAGTGAGGTGTCCAGTGCAACGTCTGCTGCAACTTCTTGGGAATGGTTTCAGTTGATGCGGCCTGATGACATACACAAGGTGCTTGTGATGATGCAGCCAGCAACATGCCCTCTCAACCCTTATTTATTTGTTTATTTTATTACATATATATACCCCGCCTTTCTTTTCATGATAGAAACCCAAGGCGGTTTACATATAGTTCCTAGGCAGTCTCCCATCCAGGCACTGACCAGACCTGACCCTGCTTAGCTTCAGCAGGAAGCTGGTCTTATGTGCCTTCAGACCACAGCCTGGGACCCTTGCCCTTCTTGGCTTATTAAAGCTTGCCAAGGGGGGTTGCCCATGTGGATCCAGGGTGTGGTCAACACATCATTGCAGGAGGGAGTGGTGATCCGACTGCTCCTGAAAAAGCCCACCCTGGACCCGTTGGTCTGCGACAATTACTGACTGGTCACAAATACCCCCTTCTTAGGGAAGGTGATTGAGAGGATTGTGGCAAAGCAATTGCAAGTACTTTTGGATGAAACAGATTATCTTGAGCCATTCCAGTCTGGGTTCAGACGTGGTTATGGGACTGAATCCGCCTTGGTCACCCTGATAGATTACCTTTATTGGGAGTAGGACAGAGGGACTGCAACCCTGTTATTCTTACTTGATCTCTCAGCGGCTTTTGATACCATTAATCATGGTATCCTTCTGGGCCAACTTGGTGAGATGGGTATTGGAGGCACTGTTTTACAATGGTTCCGATCCTATCTCCAAGGTCGTTTTCAGAGCATAGCATTGGGTGACTGTCTTTCGGCCCCCTGGCAGTTGTGCTGTGGGGTGCCGCAGGGTACCATCTTGCCCCACATGCTGTTTAACATCTATATGAAGCCGTTGAGAGCGTTCATCAGGAGATTTGGGGTGAGGCGTCAGCAGTATGCTGATACCCAGCTCTATTTGTCTGTAACATCTGAATTGGGAGAGGCCGTGCAAGCCCTGGACTGCTGCCTGGACTCGGTGGTGGCCTGGATGAGGGCCAATAAACTTGAGTCTGAGACGGAGACGTTGTGGGTTGGTGGTTCCCGAGTTCAGATAATTGGTCAGTTGCCTGCTTTGGATGGGGTCGTACTCCCTCTGAAAGAGCAGGTCCATAGTCTGAGGATGCTCCTGGATCCATCTTTGTTGCTAGAGGCCCTGGTGACAGTGGCTAGGAGTGCCTTTTACCAGCTTTGACTGGGAAGACAGCTGTGACCATTTCTGGACTGGGATAGCCTGAACACTGTTGTCCATGTACTGGTAACCTCCAGGCTGGATTACTGTAATGCGCTCTATGTGGGGCTGCCCTTGAGGTTAGTTCGGAAGCTGCAGCTGGTGCAAACTGCAGCTGCGAGACTGCTCACTGGAGCAGGGTATCGCCAACATGTCACCCCACTGCTGAAAGAATTGCACTGGCTGCCCATTTGCTACTGGGCCAAGTTCAAGGTTCTAGTCTTTGTGTACAAAGCCCTATACAGTTTGGGACCGGGATACCTTCTTTTCCCTTATATACCCAGTCAGTCACTGCGCTCTGCAGGTGAGGGCCTCCTGCAGATACCATCTTATCAGGAGGTCTGTTCCGCACAACATAGGAAATGGACTTTTAGTGTGGTGGCCCCTACCCTGTGGAATTCCCTCCCCTTAAATATTAGACAGGCGCCATCTCTGATATCTTTTCAGCTCCTGTTGAAGACCTTCCTCTTTCAACAAGCCTTTTAAGTTGAGACCTTATCCCAGTCTGCGTCTGTGTTGGAATTGCTTTGTAATATGTTTTCAAACCTTTTTTTAAAACAATATATTTTTAACCTTTTTTAAAAAGATGTCTTGAAAGCTTTAAAGAAATGTTTTAAAAGATGTTTTGTTTTAATATATTTTAAAGTCTGTTTTCATGATGTTTTAAAGTGTTTTTAGCGCTTTTGTTTGCTGCCCTGGGCTCCTGCTAGGAGGAAGGGCGGGATATAAATCGAATAATAAATAAATAAATGTGATTTCAAATGTCTGGCATTACTGAGCAGCAGCCAAAATAATGTCTGAAGAGCTGTCAAAATTCTAAACAACTTAAAATGGAGACAAAGGAGAGTGGATTATTATTTACCCACTCATGTATGCATGGGGTAGGATTACCTTTATGTACTTACCTAAATTTGGCCACTTCACCTGCTTTGTAACAGTGGAAGATGAGGTGTTGCTCCACTAATAAAATGGAGAGGCAGATGGGATTTTTTGTTTGTGTAATTTCTCCTCCACCTGCAATTCCATGTCCCCAAACTACTCTCCAGCAGGTCCCCCAGCTTTCTGGAGCAACGCCCAGTGATTCCACCTGAAGTTTATTTTCTTTAGTTTCATAAGAACGTAAGAAATTCCTTGCCTGAGTAAACGAAGGTTCTCCTAGTACTGTTGGAAGTGGGGTTAGAGCAACTTCTGTTTGGGTTCTTTTGTTTATATTCCAGAAGGAAGATAGAGTTAGGGTCCTCCAGCTGACTAGGCTTGCCTACCTTTACCTGTGCTGTTCTCTACCCAGCTTCTTTCCATTGTAAACTGATATGCTCAGGGAAACTGACCTGCCCCTCCTTCCTTTGTCTTATTCTTTGACTGCCCGAGGAGAGAGGAGACATGTTTATCTTTGCTCTCCCTCCTGAGCCATGATGGCAATACCCAAGTCTGGGCATTGCACCTCCAACTTAGTTAGTTAGAACTAGGTATGCCTTTCCTATCTACTATGTATTTCTATAACTAAAGTAGCTTTTCTTATTTTACTGAGTCTTAAGTCTCAGTGATCTAAATGCAGGGTAAAAGCCTGCTACTTAGGTAAATACACGCATGCAGCTCAGTCGCTGAGTGTCTCTGCATATTTCCATAACAAGTACGCCATTCTGTTTCTAACACAGACCAGTTAAATGCCTCAGGGAAGCTCATAAAAAGGGCATGAAAGCAGCCACCCTCCACTGTTATTTCTCAGTATCTAGTTTTCCATAGGCATAGCACCTCTTAAAACTTGAGACTGAGCTAAATGAGAGGTTGGCAACCTGTGTGTTCTTACTCATTCTCTCTCTGTCTCTCATACATACATACATACATACATACATACATACATACATACATACACAGAGTGATGACTGAAAAATAGGGAGGGAGATAATGTTGTACAAAAACAAGCACGATACAACTAAACAAAGACTTCCAAACATATGACATTCTACCAATCAGCAGCTAAATTTCATAGTTTTTATTTTTAGCCTTTATGCTTTACAGTGCTGTCCTTCTGTTACCAGAATAACAATGCAACATTTTTGAGGAAAAAGGATTCTCGCCTTTATTTGGTACACCATGTTACAGGATGTGCTCCACGATCTATTCTAGAAACACTGTCCTCTGATTGTAATGGTCTCTTAATAAGCTTTGTAAAAAAAGAGCACTTGACTTAAAAAGATACTAAATTTCAATAAATTAGCTTAGAAGAGAGTGCTGACTGCTACATTAATAATCATATTAACAATTTCAATGTTGTTCTGGCTTTCCAAGCTTGCAGGCCTCTGTTGAGATTCTTACTTGGGCTAAACATCCTAAACCTGTGGTGATGAATGAGAGAGCCTCCCTCCCTCCACCACAATTATAGCATATCTTGTGGCGGTGTGAACACTATATACACCCTACATTCAGATGGCCAGATCACACCATATCCCCCCCTTTTTTTTAGAGGCAAGAGTTGTGTAATTCAGGCACTTGGATGAAACTTCCAGATCATACTTTATGTCCGGGATAGCTAACCCGCAGCCCTTCAGATGATGTTGGATTCCCATCAGCCCCAGCTGGCATAGCCAATAGATGGGGATGATGAGAATTGTAGTCCAGTACCATCTAGAAGGTCACAGCTTAACCAACTGTGCTTGATTATTTTGGTTGAGGAGAGAGTATGCCTGCTCCTTGATCATGGAATCATAGCTCAGTAGTAATAAAATGTATGTATTGCAGGTTCAGTCCCTGGCATCTCCAGTTAAAAAGATCAGGTAGCCGATGATGGGGAATACCTCTATCCAAGGTTCTGTAGAGCTGCTGCCAGTCAGAATAGATAATACTGAGCTTAGAGGGTCAAATAGACTGACTTTGGCATTGGGCAACAGCCTGTGTTCCTCTGATCTTTGTCTCAGGTAAGTGCCTGAACACTGATGTAAATGGAATCTAGACCACAAGTTAGCAATGTGAAATCTGCTGCATACACTCAGCCCACCATTCAAAAGCTTTGTTGCTTCTTTGTCAGTGACAGTCAACATGAGCCCGCGTAGGAGAAGCCTTGAGAGACCCACTGATGACACACAAGGATTGCCCTTTTCACCTGCTCCAGAATCATGTGCTTCTCACTGCTTTATGTGGATTTCTGCTACAGAAAGTCAGTGAATTGGTACCTTTATTTTATTTATTTATTTTTATTTATTAAATTTATACCCCGCCTTATGGCCAAAAGGCCCTCAAGGTGGCTTACAAAAGAAAATGAACATAACAATGACCTCCAATAGCATCTGTTGTAAACCACCCTGTTCCGATCTTGTACTTTCAGGTCTGTGGCTTCCTTTATGGAATCAATCCGTCTCTTGTTTGGTCTTTCTCTTTTCTACTCCCTTTCGTTTTTCTCAGCATTATTGTCTTTTCTAGTGAATCATGTCTTCTCATTATGTGTCCAAAGTATGGTAACCTCAGTTTCATCATTTTAGCTTTTAGTGATAGTTCTGGTTTAATTTGTTCTAACACCCAATTATTTGTCTTTTTCATGGTATCCACAAAACTCTCCTCCAATATCACATTTCAAATGAGTTGATTTTTCTCTTATCTGCTTTTTTCACTGTCCAACTTTCACATCCATACATAGAGATCAGGAATATCATGGTGTGAATGATCCTGACTTTGGTATTCAGTGATACATCTTTGCATTTGAGGACCTTTTCTAGTTCTCTCGAGAGCCAGTGTGGTGTAGTGGTTAAGGTGTTGGACTACGACCTGGGAGACCAAGGTTTGAATCGCCACACAGCCATGAAGCTCACTGGGTGACCTTGGGTCAGTCACTGCCTCTCAACCTCAGAGGAAGGCAATGCTAAACCATGTCTGAATACTGCTTACCATGAAACCCTATTCATAGGGTCGCCATAAGTTGGAATCGACTTAAAGGCAGTCCATTTCCATTTTCTAGTTCTCTCATAGCTGCACTCACCAGTCCTAGCCTTCTTCTGATTTCTTGACTATTGTCTCCATTTTGGTTGATAACTGTGCTAAGGTATTGATAATCCTTGACAAGTTCAGTGTCCTCATTATCAACTTTGAAGTTACATAAATCTTCTGTTGCCATTATTTTAGTCTTATTGACGTTCAGCTGTAGTCCTGCTTTTGTGCTTTCCTCTTAACTTTTATCAGCATTCATTTCAGATTATTACTGGTTTCTGCTGGTAGTATGGTATTGTCTGCATATCTTAAGTTATTGATACTTCTCCCTCCAATTTTCACTTTTCGAGCAACTGAAAAGATGGCTTTTTGGTACATCACCAAATAGTCAATATAGGAAGCAAATTGATTATATAATTGGAAGCAGAAGATGGAGAAGTTCCATACTTTCTGCAAAAGCAAGACCTGGAGCAGACTGCAGTACAGATCCTGAACTAGTAATATCGAAAATCAGAGTAAAGCTAAAGAAAAACAACAAAACAATCATAATGCCAAAATACAATTTAAATAATATCCAGAAGAATTTAAAGATCAAATAAGGAACAGATTTGAGGCTTTAAACCTAGCTGATAGAGAACCAGAGGAACTATGGACTGAAGTCAGAGACGTTATCAGGGAAGAATGCAAGAAGACAATACCTCTAATTAAAAAGAGAGAAAGACCTCAATGGATTACTGAAGAAACTCTTAAAATGATTAAAGAGAGAAGGAAAGCAAAAGCAAAAAGAGAGAAACATGGTTAGAACCCTAAAAGCAATAATACACTGACTAGTACGTAGGGACAAAGAGAACTACTACAATAATTATTGTACAGAAATAGAAGAGGATAATAAAAAGGTAGAACAAGAGCCCTATTTCAAAAGATTAGAGAAATCAAAGGGAAGTTCAAACCAAGAGTAGAGATACTGAATAATCAACAGGGAAAAACACTGACTAAAAGGAAGATGGAAGCAATACACTGAAGAATTATATAAAAGAGATGCAAGAATGAAAGATTCATTCATGGAGGAACTGTATGAAAAAGAACCAGATATTTTAGAATGTGAAGTGAAAGATGCACTTAAAATACTTGGAAGAAACAAATCACCAGGAATAGATGGCATACTGATTGAGTTGCTCAAGTTACTGAGATGGTGTCTGTCCAAATTTTGACAAAAAATTGTCAACAAATATGGAAAACTAAACAATGGCCCACAGACTGGAGGCATTCTATATACATCCCAATTCCAAAGAAAGGGGATCCCAGGGAATGCAGTAATTATCAAACTATTGCCTTAATATTCCTGCATTTTAGTATTTAATATGCATTCAATATGTGTTTAATTATGTCTTAACTTTTGTATAATTAATCTTATTTTAATTGATAATATGTGGTTTTAATTGTATGTTACTGGTTTTGTTTGTTGTAAACCGCCCAGAGAGCTTCGGCTATGGGGCGGTATATAAATTTAATAAATAAATAAATAAATAAATAAACAATACATCAATAGAACATAATATTTCAATAAAATAATACAATTCTCAAAATTAAATAACAATTCTCAAAATTAGATAACAAATAACATTATTAAAAGCAAATTATTGAGCAAGTGTTACTTTAAATACTTGTATATACATGTCCACAAGGCAAGAACAAGAATAACTCTGGCAACTGTTTTCTTTGTTATCAGTCAAATTACTCATCATTTCCACAGTCAGCTGGGTTCTTCCTTTTCAGACATTCAAATTCTTCGGTCCCCCAGGAATAAACAAGGTAGGTTATGATGAAGGGAGGGGCCACCCGGAAGACCGGGGTTCCCACAAGTCCAGTCACATCTCCTGCACCAGGAGGAAGTTCTTTCTTGGGGCTGCCATGGAACCATTCTGCCTCTTTGACTTGAACAAGTACCTTTAGTATCTGGAATAGGATGTGCTCCCAACTGATTCGGGGGGGGGGGATGAGGACAGTTTGCAGATATGCCATTTACCAAAGGGTTAATACTGTCACACATATGTACATGTGTGTGTGTAAGGGAGGCCTTAGGACCCCATGGTTTTGCTCAAGGGCATCCTTGGAGGAATCTGAATAAAAGATGACTACATCTCATTTTTGCTAAATTTCCTTCTGTTGCAAAATAAATATATTTTACACGTTAAATTGTTGAAGCCTTTGTTTTTGTTTTGTAAACTAGTGGCGTCTCCTAAAGAATCTTAAATTTGCATTTACAAATGTCTACACACAATATTTTTTTATTTATGAAGACTTTAATCTTCCCTTGCCAAATGTGACCTCATCATAATGACACAGGACTTTTCTCAGATCTTCTGTTCTTATACTTTGTTAATCATCTTCTTTGTTTTATCAAGCATTTTGTGATCTATATTGTGACTGATTTGTTTGCATAATATTTTAGTGTGCAAGTATCCATAAGTACTTAATGTCTTTGCTTCCCTTACAATTCAAAATCAAAAATGTGTTGGTGCGGGGAAGAGGAGGCTACCTGTGACTTTACATTAATATCGCTAGCACACTTCACTAATCTTAAATTCTAATGTACATAATTTGTAATTGTGTGCTTCCAAAAGGGCATTTTATAATGAATGGAGTAACTTTGTATCATCATCATCATTACTATTATTAATGATTTAATCTGATCCTTAGAATTATTTGGTTGTGTTGACAGAAGCATTCAGTTATCTGAAAAACTGTGATGCATTTTTATTCACTAGTTTAAGTGCCGATTTGGGAAGTACAAGTGAGAAATGTATTCATTATTTGTTTGAGCCACAATCCTTATTGAAGAACCCTGTGTTTCTGCACATTGTTATGTACCAATATATCCCTTTTGAAAACAGTAAAGTGTACATGCATATAATTTATTTGCAGTAAAAGGCCACAATCCATAACTCTGTGAGGTTCCAGGGTGCAAGTGGAAATGCATGCATGGAATTTTCTCTCATTCTGAAGAGAAGCCCTGCAGGCTTAGAGGTCTGTGTGCCCAGGCATTGCTGCATTGGTGGCAATAATGACCCTGCATATCCCCTTCTCCTCTTTCCTGTTAAAAAAAAATCTATGGCTCCCTCTGTGTGTGTGTGTATACACACACATATGTACACACACACACACAAGTGCAGCCTTCCCCAACTTGATACCCTCCCACCAGCCCCAGCCAGTATGGTCAGGGATAATGCGGGTTGTAACATTTGTAACCCTCCGTGGTGCAGAGTGGTAAGCGGCGGTAACACAGCCAAAGCTCTGCTCACGGCCGGAGTTCGATTCCAACGGAAGGAGGAAGTCGAATCTCCGGTAAAAGGGGTCGAGGTCCACTCAGCCTTCCATCCATCCGTGGTCAGTAAAATGAGTACCCGGCATATGCTGGGGGGTAAAGAAAGGCCGGGGAAGGAACTGGCAATCCCACCCCATATATACGGCCTGCCTAGTAAACGTCGCAAGACGTCACCCTAAGAGTCGGGGAAATGACTCGCACTATAAGTGCGGGGACACCTTTACCTTTTTAACATTTGGAGGACACCAGGTTGGGGAAGCTGGTTTAACAGAAACTTCCAGGTAACCATGGGAATTGTAGTTCTGTGCAGAGGAGCTAGGACACCTCAGCAAACTATGGTTTTCAGGATTCTTTCAGGGACGCAATAATAGTTTAAATGATACAAAACTAACAAGTGTATTGCAAGAGAATGGCAGTCGCTCATGTAGTGGACCTTATGGGGATTTCTTTTATGGAGATAGGTTTGAATGCTGAGCAGACATAGAAGAATTAGGAGGAGTATTATTTTTACTATAGGGTTGTAGTTGCCTCAATGCTAAGTTGGTGACATTATGGACAATAACTAAGGAGGCAATATTAAGGTGATACTACAGAGACAGTGCTAACTTAAATCTGTTTGTCTTTTTTGTGTCTTTGTTTAGATACTCTACAATCTCAGCTCATCAACATGGGAGTTATCCCTACGTTAGTGAAATTGTTGGGCGTTCATTGCCAAAATTCAGCTTTGACTGAAATGTGCCTTGTTGCATTTGGCAATTTAGCAGAACTTGGTAAGTCTTGCGATGAAACCCATAAATTTGTTATCTTTGCGTATCAATGTTATAACTTTCTTATTTTCTGTTTATACCACGTTTTTAGAAGGAAAACAATTACCGATATTGTTACCTGTGTTCACTATTCAAGTACCCCAAATGCCCTTTTCCAGTTCTTTCTGTTATCGCATGAGTTCATCCATCCACACCACCAGTATGGTGCCCTCCAAATGTTGTTGGGCTACAACTCCCATCATCTCTGACCGTTGGCCATACTGACGGGGGTTGGTTGGAGTTGAAGTCAAGGGTGCCACATTGGTTACACCTGACTTAAATAAATTTTATATTCATTTTTAAGGTCAATTACAATGACTTTTTATCAGATTTTTCTCAGCGCCAAACTGCTAATAAGTGTTGCTTTTTGCCTCTCAATTTATTTATTTATTTATTTATAGAATTTATTAGTCACTCATTTGGCTGGCTGTCCAGCCACTCTGGGCAACATACAACATAGGCATATAATACCTAGACACTGAAAATCTAAAAACAAATGAAGATAAAATCTAGCCCACCCCAAAAGCCTGCCTGAAGAGCCAGGTCTTCAAGGCCCGGCGGAAATTCATCATAGAAGGGGTATGGCGGAGATCATTTGGGAGGAAGTTCCACAGGGTGGGGGCCACAATTGAAAAAGCCCTCTCTCTAGTCCTCACCAGTTTGGCTGTTTTGACTGATGGGATGGAGAGGTCTTTTGAGGCTGATCTTGTTGGGCGGCATAGCTGATGATGCTGGAGGCGCTCCTTTAGATAGACTGGGCCGAAACCGTATAGGGTTTTAAAGGTCAAAACCAACACCTTGAATTGGGCCCGGTAAGCAACTGGTAACCAGTGCAGCTCTTTTAGCACTGGGGTGATATGATCTCACCTTTATTTTAAAAAAATAAGCTTATGTTTTTGCAGTTATAAAATTACATACTTTAAAAGCTACGTTTAATTGGTATCAGAGAAAAGTTTCGAAGGGCATCTCAAGCAAGTGGGACACCAATTATCCCTCCTCTCCAAGTGGACCAACGCTTTACAGAGAGGCAAGGTCTGGGAGGAAAGACGAGGTGAAGGGGCAAATAAAAGTGTGTTACACTGCAGAGGCTTCTGGGTGTCTCTTCATTTTTGTGGGGAGGGACAAAGCCAGGTGCTATTCATGAGCAACTCTCTCATTTGTTACCTTGAGCCTTACTGGTACCATCAAACAGCAAGACTGTTTGGTAGGAAAGTACCATGCAGGCTAAAAGGAAAACCACAAGCCGCTTGTGCACTCCCACTCCTCCTTAGCAGATTAGAAAGAGCTCCCTACCTCATTCTTCTAGTGGAGGGTAGAGGAAGACATTTGCTCAAGTTAATATGCTGCAGAAGGCGCAAGCAGCAAGGCCAGCTTACCCATCCACTCAAAACTTCCACAGTGGTTGGGCTGTGCAAGAGCCTTCTGTGAGACAAGCAGCAGCAAATGCAGGGACTTTTCACCTACACGGGGCAAAGACAAGCTGCCCTAGGGGGAGAGGCTATGGGCAAGTATACATGTTCCCTGATTTGTGTAGGGAGGACCTTCTCTCTGCAGACTCACCATATACAACTATAACAGTCTAAACCTGTGAATGCTATCATGTAGAAACTCCTGATGGCTAATGAGTTTCTGTGCATCAGACTCTTCTAAGAGCTTTGCCTTAAGTTAGTCCCTAAAGCTGAAGCCAGCAGAAAAAACTCACCTGTGTAATTCTACATAAGCTCTTACACCAGGTGTGGGAGCAAACATGGCCAATGGCCAGGGATGATGGCAGTTGTAGTTCAGCAACTACAGGGCCAAAGGCTCCCTACACATGTCTTAAATGTTAATATTTGTTCAGCACAAGACACATTAGCCCTGGCCCTCACACTTTGTTGGGCATCTGTACATACATAAATGACAGGAAAATGATAATGTACTGCAGATAAATAACCAGTAACGTTTGTTTATATTCTTACATTTAAGATTAGTCCTCTATGCTTGGAACTGCTTCTCAGAACAGCTGTGTGATGCCAGCTCTCTTATTTCCTTCAAATCTCCCCCTCAAAAGCCGCCTTTTATGTGAAGCTTTTGGCACAACCCCTTAATTCTCATGTCCTCCTCACTCCGCCACTAAACAATTACGTGCTTACTGCAACTGTGCAAACGTGACAGCTTATGGAGAGGAGCTCATACCTACTTCGTTCCACTCTGGGCTATTTAGGTCATTGCAGGGAAGCAGCAAAGCTAAGGTTAAGCCTCCTGAACCATGATCTGTGGTCAAAGTTTACCTGATGGTAACAAGTTGCGGTTAAGGAGAAGAGACCTTAACCATGATCCTGTTTTCAGCTGACAGGCTAAGCCACACCTATTCTAGGAAGCCTGGGGAAAAGCAAAGCAGCTGTGAATCTCCTCAGGGGCCAGCACTTGCGCACTAAGCCGTAATTTGGCTTAGCATGACATACAAATGCAGCCATTGCTTCCCTGTTTACCACTACTCTCCACTTCCTTAATCTTGTTCCCCCATGTGCCACTTTAGATTGTAAGCTCCTCAGAGTAGACATCTCACCTCTTGTATTTTAAAGCACCATATACACTGGTGTTGTAATAGTAGTGGTAGTAGTAATAATAAGCAGTAGTCATCTTTTCCTTGCTGTGTGCGTTGCTAAAATTGTTTTCTGTGTAATGGATCACCTGTTTGCACCTTAGGGGTTGTATCAATACTCAAAGTAGGCCCACTGAAATCAAGTCTATTCATTGATTTCCATAGGATGCAACCGTAAAAGTTTTAAATAGATAATTATTTACATTGGCACATGTGTAGACTGACTGATGCCTTAAAATGTGAGAGACAGGTCAATGAAATTATTATATCTGCATTTTAAGGGCCAACAGACAAAGCAACTCTAGCCAAGGTTCCCAGAAAGAAAGTTGAATCTAAGCATCTGAATTTATGTGTTTTGAGACACCAGAACAAATCTCACCAGCATGCAGCCATATAAATGTTAAGGTGCTGGGTCTGACCTTTAGTCTCTTCAATCAGAAAACCAGTGCACTTGCTGTGTAATTTTTCTTGTTTGGCTGACAGCAGCTGAAGGCTTAATTTATATGTTGGTAATTTCACTGTTGCTATGGGTACGTTCCGATTCCACTGGTGCAATTTTTTAACAGCTTTGAGCATAATTAATAATTCAGGTCAGCACATTTATCTTAAAAGTCCTAGATGTTTTTCTTTTCATTTAATGACAAGCTTAAGTATGGGAGTGTATTGTTCCTGTCTGTGAAGAGTGTTTAGCTCTATAAATCACTGCACCGACTAACCTCCTAATCAACCGAAGAGAAAACAGTTCTGCCATTTGGTTCTGTTTTTCTGGGCACTTAGCCTTCCTCTTTTTGATTTCACAGAATCAAGCAAAGAGCAATTCGCCTACACAAACATTGCTGAAGAGCTTGTGAAACTGTTCAAAAAGCAAATGGAACATGACAAGAAGGAGATGATTTTTGAAGTTTTGGCTCCTTTGGCAGAAAATGGTGAGACACTGGTAACACTTTTGTTTCTGAGGGAGAGAAACTAATTTTATATTTGGCTGAATTTCATGTCTCTTGTTAAAGAAGCTGTCTATCTGAAGTTGTCTGTATGGAAACCCATGGAAACCTATTTTTTATTTAGCTAATATATGTAAAATGATATTGGTGTTTTGTACTATTGGATGGAGCAAAAAAGAAGAGTAAAGTTAGATGTAATGTTCTTAGGCTACAATTCTAATGTCATTTACCTGTGAGAAAGCCTCACTGAATTCCATAGGACTTACTTCTGAGTAGTGTTTTGAACAGGCATTCATAAGAACATAAGAAGAGCCTGCTGGATCAGGCCAGTGGCCCATCTAGTCCAGCATCCTGTTCTCACAGTGGCCAACCAGGTGCCTGGGGGAAGCCCGCAAGCAGGACCTGAGTGCAAGAACACTCTCCCCTCCTGAGGCTTCTGGCAACTGGTTTTCAGAAGCATGCTGCCTCTGACTAGGGTGGCAGAGAACAGCCATCACGGCTAGTAGCCATTGATAGCCCTGTCCTCCATGAATTTGTCTAATCTTCTTTTAAAGCCATCCAAGCTGGTGGCCATTACGGCATCTTGTGGGAGCAAATTCCATAGTTTAACTATGCGCTGAGTAAAGAAGTACTTCTTTTGTCTGTCCTGAATCTTCCAACATTCAGCTTCTTTGAATGTCCCCGAGTTCTAGTATTATGAGAGAGGGAGAAGAACTTTTCTCTATCCACTTTCTCAATGCCATGCATAATTTTATACACTTCTATCATGTCTCCTCTGACCCGCCTTTTCTCTAAACTAAAAAGCCCCAAATGCTGCAACCTTTCCTCATAAGGGAGTCGCTCCATCCCCTTGATCATTCTGGTTGCCCTCTTCTGAATCTTTTCCAACTCTGTAATATCCTTTTTGAGATGAGGCGACCAGAACTGTACACAGTATTCCAAATGCGGCCGCACCATAGATTTATACAACGGCATTATGATATCAGCTGTTTTATTTTCAATGCCTTTCCTAATTATCCCTAGCATGGAATTTGCCTTTTTCACAGCTGCCGCACACTGGGTCGACATTTTCATCGTGCTGTCCACTACAACCCCGAGGTCTCTCTCCTGGTCGGTCACCGCCAGTTCAGACCCCATGAGCATATATGTGAAATGAAGATTTTTTGCTCCAATATGCATAATTTTACACTTGTTTATATTGAATTGCATTTGCCATTTTTCCGCCCATTCACTCAGTTTGGAGAGGTCTTTTTGGAGCTCTTTGCAATCCCTTTTTGTTTTAACAACCCTGAACAATTTAGTGTCGTTAGCAAACTTGGCCACTTCACTGCTCACTCCTAATTCTAGGTCATTGATGAACAAGTTGAAAAGTACAGGTCCCAATACCGATCCTTTAGGGACTCCACTTTCTACAGCCTTCCATTGGGAGAACTCTCTGCTTTCTGCTTCTTAACCAATTCCTTATCCACAAAAGGACCTCTCCTCTTATTCCATGACTGCTAAGCTTCCTCAGACGTCTTTGGTGAGGTACCTTGTCAAAAGCTTTTTGAAAGTCTAAGTACACTATGTCCACTGGATCACCTCTATCTATATGCTTGCTGACACTCTCAAAGAATTCTAATAGGTTACTGAGACAGGACTTTCCCTTGCAGAAGCCATGCTGGCTCTGCTTCAGCAAGGCTTGTTCTTCTATGTGCTTAGTTAATCTAGCTTTAATAATACTTTCTACCAGTTTTCCAGGGACAGAAGTTAAGCTAACTGGTCTGTAATTTCCGGGATCCCCCCTGGATCCCTTTTTGAAGATTGGCGTTACATTGGCCACTTTCCAGTCCTCAGGCACGGAGGAGGACCCGAGGGACAAGTTACATATTTTAGTTAGCAGATCAGCAATTTCACCTTTGAGTTCTTTGAGAACTCTCGGGTGGATGCCATCTGGGCCTGGTGATTTGTCAGTTTTTATATTGTCTATTAAGCCTAGATCTTCCTCTCTCATTACCACTATTTGTCTCAGTTCCTCAGAATCCCTTCCTGCAAATGTTAGTTCAGGTTCAGGGTTCTGCCCTATATCTTCCACTGTGAAGACAGATGCAAAAAATTCATTTAGCTTCTCCGCAATCTCCTTATTGTTCTTTAGTACACCTTTGACTCCCTTATCATCCAAGAGTCCAATCGCTTCCCTAGATGGTCTCCTGCTTTGAATGTATTTATAGAATTTTTTGTTGTTTTTATGTTCTTAGCAATGTGCTCCTCAAATTCTTTTTTAGCTTAGCATCCCTTATTATCTTCTTGCATTTCTTTTGCCAGAGTTTGTGTTCCTTTTTATTTTCTTCATTTGGACAAGTTTTCCATTTTCTGAAGGAAGACTTTTTGCCTCTAAGAGCTTCCTTGACTTTGCTCGTTAACCATGCTGGCATCTTCTTGGCCCTGGTGGTACCTTTTCTGATCTGCGGTATGCACTCCAGTTGAGCTTCTAATATAGTGTTTTTAAACAACTTCCAAGCATTTTCGAGTGATGTGACCCTCTGGACTTTGTTTTTCAGCTTTCTTTTTACCAATCCCCTCATTTTTGTGAAGTTTCCTCTTTTGAAGTCAAATGTGACCGTGCTGGATTTTCTTGGCAATTGACCATTTACATGTATGTTTAATTTAATAGCACTATGGTCACTGTTCCCAATCCGTTCGACAACACTTACACCTCGCACCAGGTCCCAGTCCCCACTGAGGATTAAGTCCAGGGTTGCCGTCCCTCTGGTTGGTTCCATGACCAACTGGTCTAGGGCATAGTCATTTAGAATATCTAGAAACTTTGCTTCTTTGTCATGACTGGAACACATATGCGGCCAGTCTATGTCTGGGTAGTTGAAGTCACCCATTACTACCACATTTCCTAGTTTGGATGCTTCCTCAATTTCATATCTCATTTCAAGGTCTCCCTGAGCATTTTGATCAGGAGGACAATAGATCGTTCCCAGTATTAAATCCCTCCTGGGGCATGGTATCACCACCCACAACGATTCTGTGGAGAAGTCCGCCTCTTTTGGGGTTTCGAGCTTGCTGGATTCAATGCCTTCTTTCACGTATAGAGCGACTCCGCCACCAATACGTCCTTCCCTGTCCTTCCGATATAGTTTATATCCAGGGATAACTGTATCCCACTGGTTTTCTCCATTCCACCATGTCTCCGTTATGCTCACTACATCAGTGCTCTCCTCTAAGATCAAGCACTCCAGTTCTCCCATCTTGGTTCGGAGGTTTCTAGCATTAGCGTACAGACACTTGTAAGCAGTGTCTCTCTTCAAGTGTCTTTGGCACTTGTGGTTTGGCCTGTGGTAATTTTTCCCTTCTGAATTGATATCCTGTGGCCCTGCTTTCACTACCATGAAAACAAATGCCTTGGAATGCAGCAAATGTGTGATCAAGCCATTTCCTCTACATTTAAGATGTTATACCTGGTGTCATTCAAAATTTATGAAGATGGTTGATTCATAGCACAATCCTGACTGTGTCTACCCAGAAGTAAATCCAATGGAGTTAAATGAGAATTACTCCCAGTTTAGTTGCATTGGATTGCAATGTTACTCTTACTCGTTCACTTAATCAAAATCAGTAAGGTACTTCTACAACAGACAGCAAATTGAAATTTGCTACACATAAAATCCAGTAGACCCTGATGACTGGAAAAATCTGAAATGGAACATTTTTTACTTTAGTTTTCTCCCTTGATCTCAGGGAATTCAGGCAGTAATTTATCATGTGGCAACTTAATGCATTGTGCCTGTAACCACTACAGCCCCTGATGAAGGCCTAAATATACAAAGGCTAAAACGCGTTGGGCTTGGATTACAAATAAACACTTATTTTTCTAGCATTTTGGTTTCCCTTCCTCATATTCCCCTGTAACCACTTGGTAAACTGATCACTTGAATTGTTCTGCCAAATGGTGAAGAGGATTTTTACTTGATCAGAAATCTAGAGAAGCAGAGAAGTAGGAGAATTCTCCTCACAATTTGGCAGGGCTTGAACCTTCAAATACCTGAACAGCTGTAACAGAAGAAGGCAAAGACTTTTAGGAACATAGGAAGCTGCCTTATAATGAGTCAGGCCATTGGTATAGTTAGCTCACTGACTCACAGCAGCTCTCCAGGGTTTTGCACAGGGGTCTCTCCTGGCCCTATCTAGAGATGCCAGGAGTTGAACCTGGGATCTTCTGCATACAAAGCAGGTGCTCTACAACTGAACTATGGCATTCTTCCATTTTCTGTGGTGCCCCAGAGGACAAGACTAGACTTAATGGGATTATTTTATAGGAGAATAGTTATAGGAGGACAGATTTTGGTTGAACATTAGGAGAAGCTTCTGAATGATACAAGTAGTTCAACAATGGAACCAATTCTCTTGGAATTGATAAGCTCCCTCTTGCTGGAAGTCTTCAAGCAGAGGCTGTATAGCCATTTATTGGGGATGCTCCGGCTCTAGATTCCCTGCATTGAACAGGAGGTTGGACTAGATGACCTACAAGACTTCCTCCAACTCTGTGATTCTATGGCAGGGTGGAACTTGATGTGGGAGAGACTCCCCCATATCCTAAGATAATGTCAGAAGAGATTCACAAACTATTGCTATTTTAGTTTGTTTATATTAAAATTTATAGGCTGTCTTAGGTGCCCGATGATCCCCAAAGTAATATACAGCAAAATAAAATAAAATTTTTGAAAACTTCTGATGAAAATGTAAGCAGCACAGCTGCAAAAGAAACATACAGATATGAGGTCCTCAGACTAGAGGCAAAGGAGATCAAAGGATTCAAAAGAAAACAGAGGGAAGGTAACCATATGAGACTGCAATACATCCCTTTGAGAGAATTTCAGGGAACTGGGAAGCTGTTGGCCTCATAGTCATTTCAACCCTGATCACTCTACCCCAAGTGAAATGTTCACCAGGTGGCACGTGATGCAGTTCTCCATGGAACTGCACCAATTCCAAATACATGGTGGTTTGCTTTTAAAAAGCCCAGCATCACAATTTCCATGCATGTACAAAGCATATATGACACTGAGAAGGCTAGACTAAAAGCCATCTGCGCCTCCACAGGAAAGGCCCACCACCTCCTGTTTCCACAGAGCAGAAGCATATGAATTTGCTTTGCAAGGAAAAAACAACAGTACTCATACAATACGGCACACAAACCGCAGCAAGCCAAATAAATCTTCAGTAAACGGGTCAAATTATTTGCTCAATATTGATTTGTGTGCTATTTGCTGTTCAATATTTACCTCATTTGTAAGCATCGTCCTTTTTTTTAGTATCCCTGATGCATTTATGTTAAAACCACAGTTTATTTTTTTGCTTTAAAGAATAATCATTGTATCACTATATTGAAGACTCTAGTACATACTTTTGAATAAGCCCCAGTATTTGAAAGATGTAATAGAATATCTGGCTAGATCTGGAAGGTGAGAATGTGTTCTCAGACTAACAGTTCTCCATAGTCCCTACTGTGAGAATTGGCTCATCAGGTGGGCCAGAGCTGCTGTGCTTGCTTCGTGGCAGGTGGGTTGCTATTGATTGGTGGGAGGAAGAGGGGTGAAGCAGCAAGGAGGTCAGTGCAGTACAAACGCACCGTGCAGCCAATCTGGTTCTCCTGCCAGTGTGTTTGTACTGTGCTGACTGCCTCCCCTCTCCCTCCCTGTAAGCAACAGCAACTCACCTGCCAGGAAGCTAGTGTAGCAGCTCCACCGCACCTGGTGACCTGCTTCTGCCTACAGTTTGACAAAAGCCTTAAGGACTGCTTGACTCTCTATGTTCCATCTCAATCACTGAGATCTTCTGATGGGGCACTCTTAGTAGTTCCTCTTGCCTCTGAGGTTCGGTTGGCCTCCATCAGTGACCAAGCCTTTAGTGTGGCAGGCCCTTCCCTGTGGGAACTCCCTACCAATAGAGGTTTGGCAGGAACTATCCCTTCTTTCTTTCAGGTGTCTCATGAAAACTGAACATTTTGAACAGGCCTTTTAATATTAGTTTTCTTTTCCAAGCAATGAAGTACTTATGGATGCTTTTATTATTGTTTTTAACAATGTTTTTATTGGTTTTTTAACCCTTGTGTTTTTGTATGCTGTAATGCCGCCTTGATATACTTTTATTAAAAGTGTGGCTTGTAAATTTTTTTTTTAAGTTTCTGAAAAGTTTCTATAAAGGAAGGGATGACGTTACTGGCATTTTATGGTATACACAATTGCTCTTATTTTGTCACACCAGCTTTATTATGCTTTCTTTGGACTCATGGTAGATTAACAGTATTTCATGCTTAGATTCTTCATATTCTTCACCCAGATATCATTAAACTGCAGCTGGTCGAAGCAGGCCTTGTAGAGTGTCTACTTGAGATAGTCCAAAAGACCGTAGACAGTGACAAAGAGGATGACGTTGCTGAGCTTAAAACTGCCTCTGATCTTATGGTTCTGCTGCTGCTGGGAGGTGAGTATTGTCCATGGAATCATCCTACAAGTGTATCAGAGAGTTCTCATGCTATGATTCACACAATAAATTTATTTTTAATATTACGTTGTCCAGCTAACCCTGACATTAGAGTCTGTGTTAACCTTGCATAGCTGTAAATGTGAGCATCTACTTTAACTTTCCAACTAAAATTGCTTTTATGAATGCAGACATGGTACCCAAATCAGCTGACTTTCCTTGTGTAGGTTGAACATTTACATATGCTGTAAGCCCCATGGGCGCAAGGGAGTTGTGCTGAATGTAACACAGAGAATAGTTTTATCTTGGCTCATATGTCTCAGTGGAAGTGCTCATGTTTTGCATGCCAGGTGCTATCCTTGGCGTCTCTGGTAAAAAGTAGCAAGGCTGGGGTTCCATCTGAGACCTTGGAGAGCTGATGTCAGCAGTGTAGTTGCTACTGGACATGATGGATCAGTGGTCCGACTTGGCATGAAGCAGCTTTGTAGTTTCATATGTTGTCAGAATATGCTTTATTTCTTTTTCTTCCAGATGAATCGATGCAAAAATTATTTGAAGGCGGAAAAGGCAGTGTGTTCCAAAGGGTGCTTTTATGGATCCCATCTAATAGCCATCAGTTACAGCTTGCAGGAGCACTGGCAATTGCAAATTTTGCTAGAAATGGTAAAAATAACTGAGGTTAACATTCCAGCATGTTGTTGGCACTAAAGTGAAATAGTAAGGCAGTGACTATATGTGTATGATGCATTTTCTGCTGGGAGTTATAAGCAGCCAGATACAGACACAACTTTTGGAAAAACTTATTCAATTGTTTTCAGAGCACCAAATATTAGGTGAGATGAGGCAATGGTTTCCCCATGGTGCAGTGAAAGGCAAAAGGGTAGATGAAAAGTCATGGCATTTGGGAATTTTGCTTTCAAAGTGATTTTTTTAAAATGTACACTACAGTTTAGTCAGGAGGAGCATATGGAGTACATTTAAATAAGCATTACCTGGGGGGGAATACCTTGGAAGAGAGTATGTCAGGCTCTCATATCTTGGTCCTAGTTTAATTATAAATGATTAACTGGTGTTGCAGAAGAGCTGGCACTGACCAAAATTTATTGTTGCCCTGGCAGCTGAACTATGGGGTGGGGGAACATCTGTGTTTTTAACATAGAGAAGCATTTTATTTATGTTACACTGCTCTGGTCTTGTGCAGATGGAAACTGTATCCATATGGTGGATAATGGCATTGTTCAGAAGCTGATGGACCTCCTGGACAGGCATGTTGAGGATGGAAATGTTACAGTGCAGCATGCAGCACTAAGCGCACTCCGGAACCTTGCTATTCCTGGTAAGCAGTTTAGCATGTTATGAAATACAAGAACAATCCCTGAGTAAAAAGAGGGATCTGTGTTAGGTAATGAAATTCTGCTCCACCAAATTGCTTGGTTTAGTGCATATCATTAGGAAACATTTAATACAATCCTCTACATGTTTACTTAGAAGCAAGTCCCATTGTGATCATGGGGTTTGCTTACCCCCCTAGTAAATGTATTTAGTACAGTATTGCAGTCTTTACCTTATTTTCCTAAAGATTAAGACATGAGCAATCGGCTGGAAGTTCCCTGATTGAAACCTTAGATCAACAATGAAATTTCTGGCTGGCACTAGTCAAGCCACTGTCTCTCAACCTTGGTTCCCTATCTGTAATAAGGGGCACCTTTTGGGATGAAGGGTGGAATATGAATGTAATATATACAAATTAAAAATAATAAAAATAGTGACCTACCTTACGTTGGCGTAGTAAGGATTACTGAGATCATGTTCTGAGTACTTATGAGCAAATGCCAGATAAATACTATGCTGTTGATATTTATGTTATAAAATGAAAAATAGTGTAATGAAATGAAAAAGGTATAAATAAGAGAAGGTAGAGATGCCCTGGGCAAGTGGTTGAACTTGTAAAAACTAGGAGCAAATATGGTTACTAATCTATAAGCCAGCTGCCATTTTAATGTTGTGTTTATGGAATTTACATGTAATTGAGTTGGCCCCTATGCTGGGTTGATAATAGACCCGATTTAATGATGTGCATGGGAAATACCCAGAGTTCCTTCAGTTACTTTTCTCTTTTCCATTTATTTCTGTGCAGTGTTACGTCTGACATTTTTATTTCTCTTTGAACTCCTGTTAAGGAAGCATTTAGTTGTGAGTGAACCATTTGCTTTCCAGGTCTGTTTGCGTATGTTTATGAGACAATTAAGGGTTATTAGAACATCAGACACACTTCAAACATCATTTTTATCTACATTTTTATTCTCCTATCTCATTTCACTTAACTAATTTTTAAAAAACCAAGATACTAAGAAGAAAGGCAAATTAATATGAAAATTCCATTAGTGAGGAGGAAGTACAGTTTAGTGAATGCTTGTTAAAAATAAAGCATAAGCTTCTGAGCTATAAATCTCTGCCAGAACAAGCAACATCTTGTTAGTCCGTGTTCTAAATGCCAGCTAACTTCTCACTTTTAATTAAAATGCATTCTGGAGCAAAGTCTGTCTCCTGCTTCGCACGTGGGGGTGGAGAGCATCACGGGTGGAACAGGTGTGGTTGCCATGTACAGTGGAAGAGAGGTCTCGAGAGACTGAACAAAAAGCACAGGCTCCTCACAGTGTATGGCAAGGTGTATTGTTTGCTATTAACATAATAATGATGGTATGGAAAGAGGTTTACAATCTTCCGGACTCATCTTCATGGAACAGAACCTGTCCATCATTTATCTATGTTCACAGGAGATAGCCTCTCTCACTCACACATAGAGATTATATTGCACCCCATTGTAGGTGCTACATGTGTTGGGGTGCAGATTTGAGCCTTCAGTTTATGCACTCTGTCAATCTATCCAGCATTTTATGTGAATTCATATTGGTTGTTATGCCTTGCCCATGTGACCCATCCAACCTATCCCTCTTCCTGTTTGCAGGGGATGAAATGACATGAGAAGGATGCACCTTTGTACACATGTATGTGCATAGCAAACGTTGGTTGGTACTAAGTGTTTCAAACATAGGATGGGTGGTAGGAGTTGGCTCATTTCCGTACACCACTGCACATAGAATATGCACACTGTTGTGTTGTGTGAATTAGCCCCCATGTAAACACATGGAACAGGTTCAGAGAAGGGCAACAAGGATGATCAGGGGACTGGAAACAAAGCCCTATGAGGAGAGACTGAAAGAACTGGGCACGTTTAGCCTGGAGAAGAGAAGACTGAGGGGAGATATGATAGCACTCTTCAAGTACATGAAAGGTTGTCACATAGAGGAGGGCCGGAATCTCTTCTCGATCGTCCCAGAGTGCAGAACACGGAATAATGGGCTCAAGTTTCAGGAAGCCAGATTTTGACTGGACATCAGGAAAAACTTCCTAACTGTTAGAGCCATACGACAATGGAACCAATTACCTAGAGAGGTAGTGGGCTCTCCGATACTGGAGGCATTCAAGAGGCAGCTGGACAGCCATCTGTTGGGAATACTTTGATTTGGATTCCTGCATTGAGCAGGGGGTTGGACTTGATGGCCTTATAGGCCCAACTCTACTATTCTATGATTCTATAAACACAAAGCACACATGTTACTTTCTCAGACTGGTACAGTTCTTGATGATCATGTGCCACAAGCAGACAGGCAGCTTTCTGCCTTACTGAAGCAACAGTTTAGAAAAACAAAAACAATACAGGTGGCTCATGCAAGAGAGTCAAAACTCCCAGAGTCATTTTTTGAACTTAGGAGTCTACATTGATATTGTGAAGGTATGACAGGTATGAGAGAGCTTGATGACTCTTAAGTCACATAATGTCATCCTCATACAAGCAAGAACTGCTGGATTTGTGTTGCATGCAAAAATGTATTTTGTCATCCTTGCAATATATGCTTTGGCCATGTTCCTGCGGTAACAGACGTTGCCATACTTAACACAGACCTTTTTTTTAATGAAAAATGAGGTGCTGGTACTCAATATCTTGATAAAAGTGCCATGATAGCTCCTATGGGCAACAAAAAAGAGGCGCTGGTACTGGGTACCAGTGAGTATCATTGCAAACAAAGCACTGCTTACATACAGTTTTTATTACTTAAATCAGTGATTCTCAAACGGTGCGCCCAGGCACACTGGTGCGCCCTAAGAGGTGGCTAGGTGTGCCTGAAATATTATGAAAGTATATTTTAAAAATGAGAAGAAACCCATTTGTATAGGGTAAGTAATAGTTTTCTATAGTTTAAGTTATTTTTATTCATAGTTTAAAATACATTAATATATGTTTAATTTTGTACACGAAGTGTGCCAGAAAATTTTTGTTTTACAGTGTGCCACGAACCAAAAAAGTTTGAGAACCACTGACTTACATGATGATGATAATGATATTTCTGTAGGACTTTTCAGTGTCCTAAACCACATTATTTATTTATTTATTTATTTATTTGATTTATATCCCGCCCTTCCTCCCAGCAGGAGCCCAGGGAAGCAAACAGAAGCGCTAAAAACACTTTAAAATATCATAAAAACAGACCTTAAAATACATTAAAACAAAACAACGTTAAAAACATTTTTTTAAAAAGCTTTAAAAACATATTTTAAAAAAGGGTTTAAAACATTATTAAAATAACATATTAACAAGCAATTCTAACGCAGACTAGGATAGGTCTCAACTTAAAAGGCTTGTTGAAAGAGGAAAGTCTTCAAAAGGTGCCGAAAAGATAGCAGAGATGGCGCCTGCCTAATATTCAAGGTGAGGGAATTCCACAGGGTAGGTGCTGCCACACTAAAGGTCTGTTTCCTATATTGTACAGAACGAACCTTCTGATAAGATCGTATCTGCAGGAGCCCCTCACCTGCAGAGTGCAGTGATCGGCTGGGTATATAAGGGGTAAGACGGTCTTTCAGGTATCCTGGTCCCGAGCTGTATAGGGCTTTGTACACCAAAACTAAAACCTTGAACTGGCCCGGTAGCAAATGGGCAGCCAGTGCAATTCTTTCAGCAGTGGGGTGACATGTTGGCGATACCCTGCCCCAGTGAGCAGTCTCGCCACTGCATTTTGCACCAGCTGCAGCTTCCGGACCAACCTCAAGGGCAGCCCCACATAGAGCTCATTACAGTAATCCAGCCTAGAGGTTACCAGTGTGTGGACAACAGTGGTCAGGCTGTCCCAGTCCAGAAACGGCTGCAGCTGTCTCACCAGCCAAAGCTGGTAAAAGGCACTCCTCACGGAGGTCACCTGGGCCTCTAGCGACAAAGATGGATCCAGGAGCAGCCCCAGACTACGGCCCTGCTCTTTCAGAGGGAGTATGACCCCATCCAAAGCAGGCAACTGATCAATTATCCGAACTTGGGAACCACCAACCCACAATGCCTTTGTCTTGCTAGGATTCAGACTCAGTTTATTGGCCCTCATCCAGCCCACCACTGAGTTCAGGCAGCGGTCCAGGACTTGCACGGCCTCTCCTGATTCAGATGTTACAGAGAAATAGAGCTGGGTATCATCAGCATACTGCTGACACCTCGCCCCAAAGCTCCTGATGACTGCTCCCAAGGGCTTCTTATAGATGTTAGACAGCATGGGGGGATAAGATGGTACCCTGCAGCACCCCACAGCACAACTGCCAGGAGGCTGAAAGACAGTCACCCAATGCTATTCTCTGAGAACAACCCTGGAGATAGGATCGGAATCACTGTAAAACAGTGCCTCCAATACCCATCTCACCACGTCGGCCCAGAAGGATCCCATGGTCAGTGGTATCAAAAACCGCTGAGAGATCAAATAAGAATAACAGGGTCTCCTTCATATTATTCAAAACAAGCCTTGTGATAGATTAGGCTGAGATAATGACTTCCTTAGGGCTTCCCCATGGAGCTTTGATACTGAGCTGAGGGCAGTATCAAATATTCTCTGACTGCTAGTGTGAGACCTCTTGTGGTAGCAGATGGCATTGCACACACACAAAAATTCCAGTGTAACAGTTACACTAGTGGAAGGTGGTTGTGTAACCACTGATTCTTGTTGTGCATCAGCTGGTTCTTCTTCAATCCATTGCACACCAATCTTTGATAATGTGTTTGTTTTCCCTTGTGCAACACTGTTCAGCCAGTGCAACAAGTTTACCGCTAAATGACTTTAACTTAGCACTACATTGGATACAACGCAGAGATTTGAATCTGTACCTCTGAATCCAATTTTCTTTTTTTTTTTCAATAATTTTTATTCAAATTTTCATAAAACATACAAGACGAAATCATAAAACATTCAAAGACAAAAAACAAAATCAAAAATAGTTAAACAAAAAAATAAAAAAAAAATAAAAATAAAAAATAAAGAGTAAAATATTGACTTCCCATTTGTCAAAGATCAGATCAGTTATAAGTCTATAATATATAACAATCCTGTCTCTTAAGTCATATTATAAAATCACTTTCCTCCAATAGTTATCTTACTTAATCATCAAATCTCATAAACATTACTTTATTCTTTCCACAAAAAGTCAAAGAGGGGTTTCAATTCTTTAAGAAATATATCTATCAATTTTTTTTTTCCAGATAAGCATATCGATTAATCCATCTCATTACTAATTATAATAATCTTATTGTCATAACCATAGTCAAAATAAACATTTCAATTAATCCATCACATCAGAATCTGTTAGGTTCAGTAATTTCAGTAGCCATTGTTCTATTATCCCTATTAGTTCCATTTTCCATCTTCCATCTTCAGTAGTCTTGTTAAGTCCAGTAATTTCAGTATCCAATCTTCCATTATCAGTATTCCATAATAATCTTGCTGTCAAAGCCATAGTCATATAGTAAGAGTCTGATGGGAATTACCTCTATCCCAAATATTTTCTTGCCATCCATTCTGAATAGGTTGCTGAAATACTGCTGTAAAATCATATCTCTGTTCTTTTTTTCAAAATACACTGGGTCATCTCTTGAAAGTTTTTCCATTGTCACATGGCTGCAGTTAATTCCATAGATTTTCTCTATATTGGGCTCCATCACGTCATTCCAGTCCAGAAGATTATCCATGCCATTGATAACTTTATCTCTAGAATCTTCATTAATTTCTTCAGAGATAACATTGAGTTCCAAACAATAGATTTTATTTCTAAAGTCCATAGACTCCAAATCTTTTTCCTGTTCCACGTTTGTTCCAATCTCCGGGGTCTCCTCTCTCACAGGGACCCCTGTTCCAGTCTCCAGGGTCTCCTCTCTCACAGGGACCCCTGTTCCAGTCTCCAGGGTCTCCTCTCTCACAAGGACCCCTATGTCTTTAATCTCCTGTGTCTCCAAACAATAGATTTTATTTCTAAAGTCCATAGACTCCAAATCTTTTTCCTGTTCCACGTTTGTTCCAATCTCCGGGGTCTCCTCTCTCACAGGGACCCCTTCCAGGGTCACCTCTCTCACAGGGACCCCTATATCTTTAATCTCCTGCGTCATTTTACTCAATTCAATTTTCAACTCCTTACAACCCTGTCGTAGGTTTTGTTTCGTTATCTCAATCTCATCCATTATTTTCTGAAACATAGTTATTTCCAGATTCTCAGCCACTTTCTTAATTGCCATTTTAAAAGAAAAATATAGGAAAACCACTTCTTATTTCAGCAACAATTGGGTTAATACTCCAAACTTGGTGACATCACAGTATAAACAGAGCAGACAGCCTTATCTCTCCATAGTTAAGTAAACAAAATGCAGTTCCCAGGATCGAAACAATTAATGGCAGTCGTCAGAAAACAGATTCGTCAAAATAAAATAGACCAAAAAGAGAGTAGTCTCAGACAATATAATATTCTTCAAAATAAAAATCTGGAATAGAAATCCCTCTTCTGTGTATATCTTTAGAATGCAAATCCAGGACAGCTTTTTGCAACAAAAACAGAGATAAGCTATTAATTAGTGCGTAGCAGAGAGAAGTTATGGCTCCCCAGTGAGATGTCAAAAACCGATCAATCTGGCAAATCTCTTTTAAACAGCAACAATTTAAGTCAAGTAAAAGAAAAATATAGAAAGAAGGGTGCTTGCCTGTTAGTGCGTTCTCTCTTAGAAGATAAGGTGAACGTTCGCTTTATCAGATAGAGCTTGCTGTTGAAAATCCGTCCCACCTTCGTCGGCTGGACCTCGTCCCATAAATTAATGAGATCTGGTCGTCCCAACAAAAATAGGCTTTGAGGTTAATCTCTTCGTTTCTCCCTACCCGGGAGAAGTTTAATCAGTCAAAAAAAAAGAAAAAACTGACTGATATATCTGAATAAGCTTCTTTTGAGGCAGGAGCCCGTCTCAAAAGCAGGCACAGGCTAAGTCACCCTTCCCGGAAGTCACCTCTGAATCCAATTTTCCATCCTCTTTGTCACAATTGCCCCCCCCCCGCGCATTACCGGTTCTCCCAGTAAAAGCACCAAGTTAAATATAGAGTATTTGATCAGACAGACAGACAAAATAAATTGTCCAACACACAACCTGAACACAGAAATGCATGCTAAACTCACGTTTCCCTGAACTGTTGCAGACATGCTCCCCTGAATCAAATGGAGTGAACAAGAATAAGATAGACTGGTTAACATAACATATAATAATTTATCTGAAATGTTAGCAGCTCTCTGGAATTTCTCTGATACTTTCCTTTCTTTGTATTATATTATTTAAAACAAAACACAAAATAAAAAACCACGAAACCCTACAACTGGAATAGGAGGAATAGAATAGGACCCAGTCCTCCTTTCTCTGGGCATCTTCCCCACCCACAGCTGAACCCATTACTTTTGTTTTCAGAGACCTCTGGAAAAGGTGTTTATGGGCTGCCTCAAAAATAAGTCTCTTCACACAGTGTATCATCTCTGCAGTGCCTTTGAGATAATATCTGTTCTTTATTCATGCAGTTGTAAATAAGGCAAAGATGCTGTCAGCTGGAGTGGCAGAAGCCGTTTTGAAATTTCTCAGATCCGAGATGCCCCCAGTTCAGTTCAAGCTGCTGGGGACGTTAAGAATGTTAATAGATGCACAAGGTAAAAATAAACTGTCCTCCTGTGTTAAATGATAACTGTCTCTTGTTCAATCCTTGATCAGTTGCTAAGATTCTTACAGAAGAAGAAAAGCATATTAAGAAAGTCCTTCAAATAAATTGAATGCATCTGTAAAGTGAGAAAACCATGAACTGACTTCTTCAAAACCTGAGATTGTCTGTAGTATCTAAACACAAGTGTAAACACTTGATTTCCTTTTATACCACAACTTGCCTCATCCATGGCATAGCATGCAATGAATGTTTTAAGTGTATATTTCAGCTTCAGATGCCGCTCATGTTGCACTGTTTTTGTTCCCAGAATCCTCTTTTTCTCCTCTTGAAACAGTTTAGTGAATTTATTGTTATTTCAATCCTTTTTTTTTAAAAAAAGTGCTGTTTGAAACCACAACAGAATAGATTGAACTTGCACAAGTAATAAACGCAGATCAAAAAAGTTTCATAAAAATTCTCAAGTCTCTCTCTCTCTCAATGATTAAATTGTTTACCCCAAGGACTTCTTGTAACCTGAAACTTTATTACAAATTTTATCCATGCAATAAAAGCCTTTTGGCCAGAAACAGACAGCACAGAGCTTGTGGATTTAAAAGATGTTCTTGAACTGCTTTTGTTAGTTAATGTCTGCCTGAGATTCTAGGGAATGGGGTTTTTTTTAATTAAATAAGCTTGTAGCCCTTAAGATTCTAGAGCTAATTCTTGGAAATAAGATTGCAAAAAGTAAAAACTAAAGGATTAGAGACAAGGAAGATGCTATAAAAGAAACCAGCTCTTACTATATTTGTGAATTATCATTATTTTGAAATCAGCATGTCAAGAATATAATGAGCAGCTTCAGATTATTCACATTTCAGTGCAGGGTATAAAAAGGAAGATGCCAGATCATGTGGAACTAAAATATTCAGGTTAGTGTTCCTGCAGCACTTGGTTCATTATATATTTACAGCAAAAAGGCAGTATTATTATATTGCCTGCTAGTGCTTAAGACAAGTATAAATAGCAATTTTTCTCTAAAATGAGGTGGTGATAGCTGGAGGAGACTTGGGCATCTTCCTTCAACCTTCCCACCTGACCTGCAGTTTTTGTATTAACTGGTCATCTTGAGAGCCAATGCAGCAATATTCTCTTTGAAAAACACACTTTATAGTTCCATTGGCCCTGTTCCCTCCATTTGGTTTTGTTTTACCTCAGAGGTAGAGAACCTCAGGCCCAGGGGCCGAATGCAGCCCTCCAGGTCTCTCTGCCTGGCCCTCAAGACTCTCCCCAGCTCACACCTATCACCAACCCTTCTCCACACCCTTGAGTGCTCTTGTCTGTAAGGTATGTGTCCTTGAACTCTGATAATGCTCGCTTAGGTAGGGGCTGGAGAGGTGTGTATGTGTAAAAATCTTTGACTTCTTTTCTAGCAAGAATAACCACTGCTAAATTCTAAAGGAAAGTATTCATCACCAGCATGGGAGGTCAATTTTCTGTGATTCTTTTCCCTTTCCCGCTCCAAATCTGCTCCAGGTTTCTGCCCAGCTGATTTTAGAGTGGTGGCAGGGAGCTGCTTACGGGGGGGAAATAGAGGGGTGGGAATCCTCTCATTTCCATTAACAAATACAAATAAATTGGTGTAAAAAAAATTCCCATAAAAAAACCTATTGTCTTCTGTTAGCAGTGTGATGCCACCTGGATTCCACCCATTGCTATTTTTGTTCAGAATCCTAACTTTTTCTTTGTACTTTCTCTCCTTTAAGGACTGTGGGGTTTGGGGTTTGTTTGTTTTTTTAGAACAAGAAAATCCACAGTTGCTGTCTATTGAAATATGCCATCTCTCTAACATATGTAGCAGAAGCCGCTGAACAACTGGGGAAGAATGTGAAGCTGGTTGAAAGGCTGGTGGAATGGTGTGAAGCCAAGGATCATGCAGGTGTGATGGGAGAGTCAAACAGGCTACTCTCTGCTCTTATACGACACAGCAAATCAAAAGTAAGTGATTTGTCCAGAACCCCCAAGACTTAAATAATGTGTTCCCAAGCTGCCTCACTCCATTGAGGCAGATTTCTCTGCCTGCCATTATAGAGGTAAGGATTTAAAGTTGAGGCAGAGTGGCTTGCTCAATGTTATCCTGTCAGTCTACCACCAACCTTCTTGAACCTGATCCTCTCCAATATGGCTAATGGTCAGAGATGGTGGGGTTTGTAGTGCAAAACATCTGGAGGACAACAGACTGGGGAAGGCTAGTCTACACCTTATTTGTTAAAAATTAGTGAATCATTGAGCCATTGGGAAACAGTTGATAGAATACTGGAATTAGTTGGCCCCTTTCTCAGTCCTTGACTTAGGCCTGGAGAATAGAAACTCAGGGACTGTAAGGTTGTAGGAGAAGAAGAGGGAATCTGTTGGAGAACAAGGGGAAATTCTGTTATGTAGGACACCAAGAAATAATGCTGAACACACACACTGTAAAGATCTAAAACTAATGAAGAAAGAGGCATCACAGATACAAAATATACTGAAGTCAGGAAATACAGATGGATTTGAGGTAGCAGGTACATCCATTGCACCTTTAAGGCTGGAGAATACTTCTGCATCCTAAAGATGGAACTTGCTTCATGGGAGTGTTGTGGTGGTTTTTTATGGTTTTGTTTTTATAGTATGGTTTATTTGTTTTTTGTTTTAACATTTTTGTAAGTTCTTGGAGACCTTTGGGTATCAAGCAACAAATAAATGTAATAAATAATAATATTTGAATGGACATGGTAATGCATTTATAGGAAAAGATTTAGGCTTTGCACCCAGAGAATTATGAATGGTGTTCTTCCTACACAGCAGGGCTTCCCGCCTCCTTCCTACTACAGCCCCTTGTCCCCCACACCCAAACTGCTTCTGAGGGTCAGGAAACCTTCTGGAATGTGTGGTATGTTACAAAGGGAGCTACAGTTGGAAGGGGGTAATCAGTGAGAATCGAGACTCTCCCCTCATGTAAGTGGAAGTGCAGTAGGGCCCCGCTTCTCTTTGCCCCGCTTTTTGGCATTCCGCTAATACAGCACCAGTGGGGCGATCACCTGAAGTGCAGGCTGGAAGGGGGGCTAGAGCGCTACAGCTGATCTCCTCTTCTGGCACGATCAGTCTCCCGCACTCAAGCTGATTGCGCCGGAGGAGGGGAAGATCAGCTGTAGAGTGCTACAGCTGACCTTCCTCTCCTCTGGCGCGATCAGTGGGTTAGGTTCCAGACCCCCGCGCTACAGCTGATCCACTTTTGAGCAGTTTTCGCATTTCGGCAAGGGTCTGGAACCTAACCTGCCGTATGCGTGGGGCCCTACTGTAGCTCATTTCTGGGCTTCATTCAAGATAAGGCTTTTCCTGTAAAGTGGTAAATGGCTTAGGACCAGGATATTTGAAGGATTGCCTCGTCCTGCATGAACCTGTTTGTGAGTTGGGATCATCTTCAGAGGCCTTGCTCTGCATACCACCACCAAGAGAAGTGCAGTTGGCAGGGTCTTTTTGGTGGCAGCACCCTATTTGTGGAACTCCCTCGCAAGGAACATTAAACTAGCCCCTTCTCTAATGTTGTTTAAGTGGACAGTTTAGATATTTTTGTTCTGCTAAGCTTTTAATGTGTATTAATCTTTCCTCTTTGGATCTATTTTTTAAATTATTTTTTACTCTGGAGTTTTAATTCCCTCTGATTTTTACCTCATTATTGTAAGCCACTTTTTTAAGAGCTGAAAGATACCATGATATAAATGGTTTTATAAATAAAGTGAAAAATCTGTTTGGATTCCAAGCTTTATAATTAGTAGTAATGGTATAAGGTAGGGATGTCTCATGTGGTACTCTCGAGACATTGATGGACTCCCAACTTCCATTAGCTTCAGTCAACATGGTTAATGATCAGAAATGATGAGTGGAGAGCACCCTGTTGGCTATACCTGGTATAAGGTATGTACTGGTGTAAGTTCAGTTAGGATGTATACTAAATTATGTTATGGTTATGTTACGTTAGATTGTTTCATCTTTCCTTTGTTATAAAGATTGCTTGGAGAGTTGTTCTTTTCTCTTTAGTTCCTTCTTACTCACCAAGGAACTTGCTTATGCACATTAGAAAAAGAGCTGTAAAGCACACTGAAGTATTACAGACATTAATAATAAACGATAACTACAGTTAAGATCCTGGTTCAGGTAGAGAGAACTGAGAAAGCAGCAGTGGCTCATTACTGCAGAGCCCACTTTCATGATTGATATGGTCCATGCCGCCCATCTAGAAAGGTTGGAATGGCTTCTCTAGATCAAGGTTCATGTGTAAAATTACCCAAATTCTGGGAATAAATTCCCACAATGTATCCAATTGCATCAGCAGTCACAGTTTGCTTCTCCTGGGAGCTTAACAAGGTTCCAAACTTCTCTTTGCTCTCTTTGTTCCTTTGCATGCAAAATGTCACAGCATAATTCTTTTGAACATGATGGAATATAAACTATTCTAAGCATGTTCCGTTTTAATGGGTTTCATCTTGTGGTTTGAACAAGAAGTAGAAGCACAAAAGGATGCCTTTTTCATCACTGTTGTATTTACTTGTCATTGCCTTTCACTTAATCATCTTATTCCTAGTCAAAATATCAAATCTGCTTTAAATGCCAAGACTGTGGCATCAGACTGTGTTACTTAAGCTAAAGCTGAAAAATAAATGTACAGAAATGAAATTGACACCTATTCTTCCCAGAGGTACAGATGTGTGTTTTCACATTTGCGGGACACCACATGGGCCATAATGCTTTGTTGTTGGTATCACAAAAGCTTGGAAGTCAAGTGATGAGGTATTTCTTCAATGGAAAAGACACAAAATGCATGCTGGTATTTCAGTCAAAACACGATAAGTGTCCACAGATACATGAATTGTGTCTTTCTTAATTCTCTAAGAAAACCTTCTAGGTCTGAGTAGGCATTATAAGAAGGATAGGCAACTGATGCCATTGACCATGTTATCTGGGTCTGATGGGAGTTGTCCAACTTCTTTACACAGTGCATAGATAAAGTACAGAATTTGCTTGCACAAAAGATAGTGATGGCCACCAACTTGGATGGCTTAAAAGAGGATTAGACAAATTTAAAGAAGATAAAGGTATTAGTCATGATGGCTGTGTTCTGTGTCTACTATTAGAGACTGTATGCCTCTGAATGATAATTGCTGGGAATCACAGGTGGGGAGAATGCTGTTGCAGTCAGATCCAGTTTGTGGACTTTCCATGGGCATCTGGTTGCCTACTTTGAGAACAGGATGCAGGAGTGGATGGGCCTTTAGCCTGACCCAGTAGGACTCTTCTTATGTCTTTAGCAGGGCTGCTTCTGTGGGCTGGCATCTTTGCCATCAGCCAGCTGTTCACCAGCTCTTTCTGACCTATCCTCTGCAGAAAGAAGCCTGGACTTGAATTATCTCCTCTGCCAGGGGCAAGAAAAGACTGCTCAAGTCACTCTAATATAGCATACCTTTGTGTGGATTTTGGTGCCAGGTTAAAACATTTGTCCAGGCAGTTTAAGCACCATCTGGTTAGCCACTGTGTGAACAGAATGTTGGACTAGATTATGGGCTTTTGGTCTGATCCAGCAGGGGTCTTAGGTTTATGTTCATATCTGTTGGGTCTATCTGCTGCTCTGTTTTAATTGCTCTAGTTGATCCCCCCTTTATTATTTTATTCCATTTTAGTGTGACTAGTCAGTCATGCCCTTGGTATATAATGCCAGTAAAGGATCTCATGAGGATAAAGGGCTGTTTAAAATATTTTAATAAATAAATAATTTTTCATTTGTGAGGCTCTTTTAGGAACCAAAGTTGACTGAAAAGCAGGGTGTGTATACACACTGCTGTATATATAATAAAGTGTATTTATACACACTGTATGCAATATTTTCATTATATAAAAAGGTAAAGGTGTCCCCGCACTTGTAGTGCGAGTCATTTCCGACTCTTAGGGTGACGTCTTGCAACGTTTACTAGGCAGACCATATATATGGGGTGGGATTGCCAGTTCCGTCCCCGGCCTTTCTTTACCCCCCAGCATATGCCGGGTACTCATTTTACTGACCACGGATGGATGGAAGGCTGAGTGGACCTCAACCCCTTTTATTGGAGATTCGACTTCCTCCTTTCGTTGGAATCGAACTCTGGCTGTGAGCAGAGCTTTGGATGCATTACCGCCGCTTACCACTCTGCACCACGGAGGATCTTACATTTTTCATTATATGGATATGATAAAAATATAAATGAGGCAACCTTGCTCCTTCCCAGATTTTGTCTAAAAAGGCTAGTGTTGTAGGATGACAGGGATGTCCCTATCACTAGGACAGATACAGGGAACCTTTGGTCCACGAGATGCTGCAGAACTACAACTCCCATCAGCCTAAAAAGCATGGCCAGCAGGCAGGAATAATGTTTGTCGTAGTTCACAACATTTGGAGGGCCAAAGATTTCCCACACCTGCATTAGGCAGAATGAGGTGGCTCCCTCAGGTAGCTGATCATGAATGTCATGAAAGGCCAGTAAATTGTTGTTTTAATTTATTATTATTGTATTTTTCCTGGCAGGGAGGGGGAGATGTGCTTGTGGTGAGATTTTCTCCTTTAGTTGCCAACATAATTTCACCAGCTTTGGGTACTGTCCACCCTGGCTTCAGAAAGGAGAGGCCATTTGCTGTTCTACCTCAGGAAGCAAAATGTCTTACACCAGCCCTGTTGGAAGAGTATTATTTTGATATCTGGAATTCTGAAAAACATCTTAAGAACATTAGAAGAGCCTGCTGAATCAGGCCAAAGACCCATCTAAAAAAGGCCCATTTCTCACAGTGGCCAACCAGATGTCCAGAGGAACCTGCAAGCAGGACCTGAGCACAGCAGCGCTCTCACAACTAGGGATGGAGTTTGCTGCATGGTGCCGAGCCGCATGCATTTGGATAGTCCATTGTTTCTTTACTGGTCTGTCCTTTTTTTGTTTCTGCTTTCTCTGGCGCTTGCCGATTTGATCTGCTGCGTGTGTTTTGGGGGGTTAGATCCAGAGGTGTGTTTTTTTCGGGTTGCAAAAATTATATAATTGTTTTCATAGATACTTATGTAAATGATAGCATTCCACATCGTTTTTTGGTGGTGGAGAAAAACATTGCGTAATTTTTAGATCGCTTACATGAATGATCACAGTGTTCCACGTGGTGTTTTGGCAGAGGGGAAAAGCATTGGGTAATTTTGAGGTCACTGACATGAATGAATAATCACAGTATTCCACGTGTTGTTTTGTGTTTTTTTCAGTCACACAGTGACACACACACACATTTAGCACACAATGAGCAAGAGAGCGACAGCCCTTGGTTAGCTTAGGACAGAAGTAACGAAAGAGGGGTGGGGGCAGGGGCGGGGGCAGGGTGAGGCGGGTAGCATGGGTCAGCCTCATCATCGCAATGTTTCCCACACAAGAGATTCAGAATGCTCTGAGAAATCTTGTTTGAAAAACATGACATTGCAGGATGATTTGACAATTAACACTGAAGACATATATAGCCTTCCCCCCCCATTATATTGCAATAATGATTTTTTTCCATAATATATAATGGACAAATGGAAATTCTGTGGTTGACACAACATCTTAATTATGAAAAAAAATACATAAAATGGGGAAGGATTTCAGGGGGAAAATCTTGCAGATTGCAGTCGCAGCCGCAAAATCTGTGCCAGTTACAGCCGCTGCCTGCTGCAAGAGATCGGTGCTGCTCCAAAGGGATAGAGAACTTAGCAAATTCAGTCAGGATCCGGTTCCAGGTTTGATTTTGTTGGATATTCTTCCCCATCCCTACTTACCACTTGCAATTCCAAGCAACTGCTATTCAGAGGCGTACTGCCTCTGATGGTGGAGGTAGAACATAGCCATCGTGGCTAGAAGCCATTGAGAGCCTTATCCTCCATGAATGTGTCTAATCCTCTTTTAAAGCCGTCCAAGTTGGTGGCCATTGCTGCCTCTTGTGGGAGCAAATTCCACAGTTTAACTATGCACTGTGTAAAGAAATACTTTCTTTGGTGTGTTCTGAATCTTTCCACTTTCAGCTTCATTGGATACCCACGAGTTCTAGTATTATGAGAGAGGAAGAAGAACTTTTCTCTTGCAGCTTGTCGAGGAAGGAAGGGGGGTGTTTACTTACTTACTCTATAATATCAAAATCCAACTTCCACTCCAGGGGTCTCCTAAACCTATGCCACTGTTCAGGCCACATACGCAGATATTATATTTAACAAAGGTATTTATGTTTGTTTATTACAGGTGTATTAAGTGCACAAGTGCATCTGGTTACTTCAATACAGTACTGTATCTTTAAACGAGTGTACACTTCGTTAACTTGTCACCGTCATTTTAAATACCAACAGCTTATATGCAACTGTTAATGTTAGACAGTTTTAAGGAAGCAGTTAGCTACCCTATTAAAGCCCTTTAGCCAAATTGCCCTTTTTTCTCTCTAAGAGGACTTTCCTGGAAGCTTCTTTTTCTATTTTTACTTGACTTATTGAAACACCAATTTGTCTTGCCATACTGCCCTGGAAATCTTCCCCTTGGACTCCTACCAGTCACCAGAGACCACCATTCCAAACTGCTTCTCACTTCTCCCCTCAGACAAGTTCTCCCCTTGTCTCTTCAGCCTAAGCCAAATTATTCGGCTATTCCCAGCAAGTCTTTGGCTACCAAGGCACTCCACCTGACTCTCAAGTCTTCCTCCTTCCCTGATCCTCTTCCTTTGCCGTGTTCTTTTTCTGGCTGACTCCACAAACACTAAGCACCAGCAATTCCAGTCGCACTGCTGGCCAGCTCCCGGCCATATATACACTGCTTCTGGCCCATCTAATCCCGCCCCAGCCAATCATACTTTCTCACTGAACATTCTAAACCTGACCCCATCAATCGGAACGTGTCCTCCTTTTGCACTGAAAATTCTAACATCAACCCTTCCTCACCTCTTTCAGTTAAGCCCCCAAGAAACAAACTTTCCCCATACCAGAGAAAAAACATCCCACATACATTACAGTACAAATGTCAGAATACATTACACAATACACAGTTTCTTCACAAGCACATGACCAGCAGGAAAACTGCAAGGTTCTGAATGAAAAGAAGACTAGAGGATTTAACAGCTGCACTGTGCGCTGTACGTGGGGCTGAGATTATATAGCCCTGGCTTTGAAAGAAGCAGACATAATGTGACTTCAGATGTGACACAAGGAAATGTGAGCAGCATTAAGAGTCAGCCCAGCATGGTATATTCTGGATGGTGGAATTCCCTAGCTACTTGCCTGTCTCAGGAAGGAAAGTCCATTCCGCTTTGTGTGTTACACAGCATCAGTCTACCTGGAATTCACAGTTAATTTCAGATAATGGGTGTTGTTAAAAAAACTAGGGCAGCTTTCTCCAACCTGGTGCCCTTGAGATGTTGTTGGACTATAACTCCTGTCATCCTTGATCGTTGAGCATGCTGGCTGGGGCTAATGGGAGTTGTAGTCCAACAACATATCGAGGGCACCACAATGATTACCCGTGGAATAGACTGTACTGTACTAAATGGGCCAGTGTTCTGAGTCTGTATAATGCTGTTTCATATGTTCACTTGTCAGTAGGAGAGAGCCAAATCTTTCAAGTGCTTTTTTAATAGCAGTTATGAACTATATATAGTCTTGTCCTGCATACTATCAATATAGTGTATGTTACGGAACTGGTTTACTTCGCTTATATGTAGCAGCCTGTAGTCTTTTGCATGTGTCCTATAATACTTTGTGTGTGCTTTTTTTAGGATGTAATTAGAACCATTGTTCAGAGTGGTGGTATTAAGCATTTAGTTACCATGGCAACTAGTGAACATGTAATAATGCAGAATGAAGCTCTTGTCGCCCTGGCACTAATAGCAGCTCTAGAATTAGGTAAGTATCCCAATGGTTAATGCTTCCTAATCTCTCTCTCTCGGGTCTCTGTTGAAGGGGGTGGTATGTCAGGGTTAAGGCATGACTCAGTAGTGAACTACTCCTGGCGAGAATGGAAGTGTATGCAGGTATCAGTGCAGACAAGGGCAGCACAATTGGCTTTGACAGCTGCTTGTTATGGGAAGACATCCCCCCCTCCCAAAATGACTGTTGTAACCTGCTCTGGGGCCTTAAGGTAAAGGCTGGTGAGATGATGATGATGTAGTCTTGGGGGTACTCCTGGATCTTTGTCCCTAGAGGCCCAGGTGACCTCAGTGGCTAGGAGTGCCTTTTACTAGCTTTGGCTGGTAAGACAGCTGCGGCGATTGCTGTACTGGGATAGCCTGACCACTGTTGTCCATGCACTGGTAACCTCCAGGCTGGATTACGGTAACGTGCTCTATGTGGGGTTGGTCTGGAAGCTGCAGCTGATGCAAAATGCGGCAGTGTGACTGCTCACAGGGGCAGAATATTGCCAACATGTTACCCTGCTGCTGAAAGAATTTCTGCCAGTTGGCTGCCAATTAGCTGCCGGGCTAAGTTCCAGGTACTGGTTTTGGTGTATAAAGCCCTATACAGCTTGAGACCAAGATACCTGAAAGATAGTCTCACCCCTTATAGTCTGTTCCACACACGCCGCCCTGGGCTCCTACTGGGAGGAAGGGCGGGATATAAATCGAATAATAAATTAATTAATTAACATAGGCATTGGGCCTTTGGAATTCCCTCCCCTTAGACAGGAGCTGTCTCTGTTGTCTTTTTGGTGCCTCGTGAAGACCTTCTTCTTTCAGCAAGCCTTTTAAGTAGATACCTTTATCCTAGTCTGCATACATATTGGAATTGTTTTTAAGATGTTTGTAAAATGTTTTTATTGTTTTATCTCTTATTGTTTGCCACCCTGGTCTCCTTTTGGGAGGAAGGGCAGGATATCAATTTAATGATAAATAAAGTTGACAGCCAATATGAATATGCCAATTCTTACACACATAGTATGTGACCTGCCACTGTATGTGTGAATCTATGAACAAAACCTAGGTCTTTTACCACCACTACCATCACCATTCAGTGCTTAACCCTCTATTCATAGTTTTGTTGCCTCTTTTTCATGATCAGACTGCGTTAGAGAACAATTCACCATCCCATCCAAGCCAATGGACCCTTTAAGAGACAGAATTGGATTTGAGGCAGTGAGTTTGTGTAAAGCTTCTTCATCAGATGAAAACGTAATTGATTTTTGGGACATTTTGTTACCCCAAGCCAAATTCCCATGTAGCTTGGGGTATAGTACTCTCATAACAACCCGTCTGTGTGCTTGTGCCAGTGAGATACCGGGCCCAATTCAAGGTGTTAGACCTAGCATATAAAAAATGGCTTGGGACCCAAGTATCTAAAACAGTGCCTTCCCAGTATCAATTATCTCAGACCCTGCGATGGACAGGCGAGGCCTTGGTGGTGCCACCACCAAGCATTGCCAAGTTAGTGCTGACCCATGACAGGGTCTTTTTAGTGGTGCTCCCCATTTGAAGAATGCCCTCCGCAGTGAGATGCATTTGTCTCCATCGCTATTAACTTTCAGAAGGAATTTGAAAACATTCCTGTTTACCCAGGTATTTGACAGCTGAAGAGGACTGTTCCTGGCAACCTGAAGATCACTGATGAAAGACAGTTTTTAAGCTATGTTTTAGAATATTTTTAATGGTATTTTATTATATTTTGTGTTTTAGAATGCTTTTTCTTTTTGTTAAATTGTTTTATGTTTGCTGCCCTGGGCTCCTTCGGGAGGAAGGGCAGGATACATTATTATTATTATTATTATTATTATTGTTATTATTATTATTGTTATTATTGAGAGGAACTTAATTCAGCTTCCCTTGAGCAGATTTTGTTTGGAAAACCCCACAGGACATTCAGTACCCTGATACTTTCCATGGGCTGGGGTAAAAACATACCCCAAATTCAGGAATACTTTTTTGTTCCAGGCTCTTTTTGTTTTCATGTAGTAGGTGGAGTCTGTATTTTTCCCTGCCAAAGGGCTTAGTGTTATTAGCTGCTACCAATCAATCAGCTTCAAACACAATGCTGACTATGATATACAAATATGAAAAAGCAAAGAATAGTCAGAGCTGGAACTGCACATTACAAAGCAGACACAGAGTGGTATTCAGTGTTAGTCCTACTCAGTGTAGACCCATTGATATTAATGGACATGACTAACTTATCTTCACTAATTTCCACAGTTCTACTCTGGGTAGAACGTAGTTGAATACAACCCATGGATGCTTAAATATGCTTCCTTCAATCAGTCTTAATGAAAAAAAAATATTCTAGCATGTGATATTGACTGGGATAAAAACGCAAGCAAGCACGCACACACACACACACACACACACACACACAAATTCAGCTTGAACTCTTGGGATATTTTTTGTCCCAGATGCGCTTTGAAAGAAAACTGTACCAAGAAAAAACACTGAAAATCTAAGTGGCTGAAATTTTGGGATGTTGTACAGGTGGCAAAATTCTGCAATGAATAGTGCACATTTGGTGGACTTTACCCAGTTGCTTGGAAAAAGATAGCTCCTCCCACTCCCAGGCTATGGTCTGAAGGCACATGAGGCCAGCTCCCTGCTGAAGCTAAGCAGGGTCAGATCTGGTCAGTGCCTGAATGGGAGACTGCTTGGGAACCATATGTAAGCCGCCTTGGGTTTCAATCATGAAAAGAAAAGGTGGGGTATAAATGTAATAAATAATAATAAAAAGGATTATAATGTAAATTTAGGTTCTGTTAAGTGAGATTTGTATTATGACTCTACAACACTTTTTTGTAGTAGAATATTTCAGTAAATGCCACCCATCCCACAAGCAGAAAGAATGCCAGTTCTTTAGATTTACAGTTTCCATTTGTTTGGATTCACAGCCACAGCAGAGAAGGATCTTGAAAGTGCTCAGTTAGTGCAAATTCTACACAGGCTGCTGTCTGATGAGAGGAGTGCACCAGAAATCAAGTACAATTCCATGGTGCTCATCTGTGCTCTTACGGGATCAGGTGAGTCTTTCCAAGGGTCAGCTTCATATCAAAAAGTCAGAGGGTATTTCTCATGTTGCAAATTATATGCATAAGCCTGGACCTGTGAACAAGGATGCATTCTTTTATCAAGAGGGAGGGGCTGCTTCTGTAGAACTGTTTAATACAGATAATAGCTCCAGTCCAGGTGAAATTAGTTGCAATTAAGGCTGCAATCTTATGTACACGTAATATGGGCATAAGATGCATTGAGCATAGCAAAGCACGCAGTGTAATCCTATGCATGCTTACTCTGACAGAAATCTCACTGAAAGCAATGGGACTTGTATTCAAGGGAGATGCCAGTTTTTTCATTCTTCCTGCAAAAGTTCCCTACATGCAGAAAACTATCAACACACCAGTGAGAAAAGTACCAGCCTCCTCCTTGCTGTGCTTGTTTTCTACGGGCAAGGAAATTTTGCTGAGAGAATTAAAAAATGTAATCCTGTACCTCTAGTCTGAAGAGGTAAAATGCATTCTACCACCTTCAGACCCTACCATCAGATTCTGCTGCATGTGTAGACCACGCCACAGTTATATGAATAACATTAGCTGGATTGGAGTGTTTGTATTGGGAAGTTAATCCTCTCACTATTTGTGTAAGTATGGACCTGTTTGCATGTCAGTGTAATGTGAGAACTTGATCCCTATAAATTCCAGACTTTGTGGGGGGGGGTTAATTTTACTATGCAGTATTCTACTGCATTCATTACAAAATAAAAGCATAAGAATAGTGCATTTGGTCAGACCTATGGGGAAGGCAGTACTTAGTGGAAGAGCACATGTTTGCATGTAAAAGATCCCAGGTTCAATCGCTGACATCTCCAGATAAGGCTGGTAAAAACTCTTGCTTAAAACCCTGGAGAACTGGTGTCAGCTGTCAGTCAGTGTAGACCATGGATGAGCTGCTGTTAGACTCCAACTTCCATCAGCTCCAGCGAGCTTAGCCTAGTAACATCTGGAAGACCATCGGTTCCCTATCTGGTGTAAGACAGTACTGAGCTAGGTTGTCTGTCTGGGATAAGACAGTTTCCTGGATAATGTTGCCCCTATCAGCCCATTGGTGACTTATAATTAGAAAGCATCCTTTTTTTTAATTGAAGGGTTTAAAATGCTTGCCAGAGAAATAGTCTAGAATTCTCAATCTTATGTTGTCATGGAAGCAGCTCCATAACATAGGTTTCTTAATACCCCTATGAAATGGAAAAATATGACCAGATTCCCAGCCTATATAACTTACTGTCTTTTGCCCACTGGCAAAATTACTACTGCTGATCTTGCGTGAAGAGGGGTTTTTTTGTATTAACTTTCAAATAATCATTTGTTTATTTTTCAAGAAAACCACACAATCAGGAAAAAATTGCAAACTGTCATTTTAGGTGGCTGTAATGAGTTCTATAGCTTTTGCATCCTTCAGTTTTGACAAAGGATTCTTTCTGCTGAGGCTGCTGCCCTCACTGCCTTTGCAAACTAGAAAGCCTTCCCGTTCCAACAGACTCCTTATGTTGAAGATAATAGGAAATGTAACTGTGTATGTAATGTCAAAGAAGGAAAGGAAAGGAAAGCAGTGTATTCATAGCAATCACAATCATTACTGTGTGTATGAGGCTAAAGGGAGAGGCCCAAGACTCTTAAGCAGCTGAGCAGAATTGGTTTGTCACTAGAACCTATTAATACCCTGAGAGCAACACCTGCTGTAGATATCAAGCTACCCTGGAAGTAGGAAGCATTTGCTTCACACAGCAGAATAGCCTAGATATGAAAGGCAGTTGCCATTCAATTGTTCAGTGAATAAAAAGGTCTTTGGGCCTAAGCTTGTTTTAGAGTTCTTTTTTCCTCTGCTCTGTTCATGATCACACAGGAGGGAATTAGGATGCACAGGCTGATTGGATGCAGGTGACCAAGGAACTTGGCAGGAAAACAAGGGTCACAGTTTGCCACAAGGGTGAATAAAGAGGCTCTGTAGGTAACAGAACTGATTAGAAACAGCTCTGTTGGTTAGTGAGCAAGTCTGTGCTATTGCCTAAGCAAGCCCCAGTAGTGTAAGGATTGTGTGTTTACCTCAAATTTACTTCAGCCTGGTATCATCTTTGTGCTAGTGTCTAAAGCAGCTTTTCATCACCCCCAGACCATGACAATTGTGCAACTTCCAGCAGTATTAGCAGATCTCAAGATGTACTCAAAAACAAATGTTTTGAGTATGTACTTGCATCATTTGTTCCATTTCTTTTTTGTTGTTGATACAGTGCAGTTCACATAACTATCTTAGCTAAGAGAATCAGTGGGAGAGCAGACTGTAAATTACAACACCATATAAGCTGAAACAAAAAGCACTGTATGGAAACTTTTTTCCTAATAAGCATACTTTATTAAGGTACTAAACAAGTGGTAGCCAATATGGTGTCTTCCAGGTATTGTAGACTACAACTCTAGTCATCTGCCATGTGAACCAGAGCTAATAGGAATTGTAGTCCACAAAATCCAAAAGGCACCATGTTGGCTACCTCTGTAGCAGGGCTAGGTAAACTTCAGCCCTCCAGAAGTTGCTGAACTACAACTCCCATCGGCCCCAGTAAGCATGGCCAGTGGAGGGCCAGCCATTCCCCACACCTGCTCTATACTAAACAAACAAGCTCTGTACTGTTAGTTGAAGGAATTGTGTGCTTCTTTTATAGTGGCTCACAATAAACTAAAGTGGTGTAATAAGGGAGGGGGCAGGATTGTGAAAGCTGCTGCTCCATTATATATTCTTGAGGGGCTGAGTTGAGCCTCTCTTACAGCCTTACCTGGTCTAGGCCCACCATATGTTTTGGACTACAACCCTTGTCTTTGTCTCTCCTCCCTCCACCCAGCATACTGTGCTGTGTGGGACTGATGGGAGTTATGGTACAAAAATGCCCAGAGCGCACCAGGTTGGAGAAGCCTGCTTTGTTGCATAGAGTCTCCTGATGATAGCAGCGACTATGGGTAGAATACAAAGCCGTACACCTTAAGCCGTTTTTCAGATATTGGCTTAAAGGGTGTTGAGGCAGTCTGTCAGAACAAAAGTGACGGAAGTAGGTGGCGGGAATTGTATGATGGAAAAATGCTACACTCCAAGCCATCAAATTCATGATCTAGGGCTGCCAAAAAAATAGCCTTCCTTATTTGTTCCCCCACCCACCCATTTGCAAGTGGTGAATTGAGGAAGGGAACAGAGAAGTGGTGTGTGTGAATTTTCAAAAGGTTTGGGGGCTTACAATTGGTCGCGGTGGCTTTCCCCCTCTAAATTATTCTAGCATGCCCTAAATTAACCTTCCTCAGCCTAACATCCTCCAGCTGCTGCTGGACTGCAGTTTCCATTATCTCTGTCCAGTGCTTGTACTGGCTTGGGCTGATGGGAGTCCAACCAAAACAGATGAAGGTCAGTCAGGTTAGGGAAGAGTGACCTAGCTGAAGCAGCATTGTGGGGACGTTGGTGGGCAAGGGAGGAGCAGCGGCAAAATAATTTTTCTTCGTTGCATTCCTGCTGCTAGTGGTTATTTTCGAAGTGGTTGCCTCTCTGCAGTTGTTCTGTTTCTTGAGGCCCCACATTTCACAGCATACAGTTTCCATTGAGAACCTTTCGCTTAGCCCTAAAAACTAACTGCTGCTATTTGCCAACACATAAGAGCCAGTGGCCCAATCCAGCAGGCTCTTATGTTCTGAACGCACAGGCTTGGACAGCAGGTCCCAGATTCAGTTCCTGGCAGCTGTAGTTACAGGGTTGGGTAAACTGATGATAGGAAATGCTAGAGAGCTGCTGCCAGTCCACCATGCCAATATTGGACTAGCGAGACCGTTGGTCTAAATCAGAGGGGTCCAACGCTTCATACTTGCCAAAATCGTGGCGGATGCATTTGTCATGTGGCAAAAATGCTAATGGTGTTTTTGGAGGCAGAAACATGCGCAATCTCTTCATGAAGTAGTTTAGGGAAATCAGGCATAAAATCACAGACTATATCTTCATCTCCAATCTTCCAGTATCTCCAACCTATATTTTGATTTCACCATTTTTACCGCATAAAAAGTTGGTTTGTAGAGCCATGTTGAACGAAAAATTGAGAACAGTTTTGGAGTAACTGTATTTAGAATTGCAAACTCATTTCAATTTAAAATATGAGTTCACATCATATGTCTTTCAAATGCTGAGTGCTTTGAAGTAAAATTACATTTGTCTTGAAAAAGGTGTCTCTCCAAAGAAAGAAGCCTCACATGCTCTTGAGATAGTTGAGAATTGTAGATGTGAAAGTGAAATGAATCTTGAGTTTTGCTGTGAATCTGTGATTGTTATGGGTGAACACTTTTTTGAACTGGTGCATGTACAAATTAATTTATTATTATTATTTTAAAAGGTGGTAGAAGTGCCAATACGCTACAAGTCAGTACCATTTTGCCACACGTGGAGAGTGGCGACTGTGTTGGAACACCAGGGGTCTAAGTACAAAGCACCGTATGAGCATTAGACATCAAACTTAATGGGAATATTTACTGTTAAGATTCCTCTTTACAGAGGGGTGACTGGTAGCTAAAAGTCATACCCAGGCCTGGCCCCAGCTGAAGTTGAGGCCTTGGGAAAGGAGGCCATAGCAGCTCAAGGCAGTTGCTTTGTCTTGTGTAAGCGTTAGGAAATGTGTGTGTAAAAAAGGGGGGAAGTGTGTAAAAATGTAGAAACATACATATGGTTACCTATTTTTCATGCATGTACAAACTCATTCACTAGACCTCTCCCCCCCCCCAGTATCTATCCCGGCAAATTGCTGTACTAAATTAGATGCTATTTGCTTCCTGATGATAAGCAGAGCAAGGACAGCAGTGCTTGTGTGAAAAGATTCCCTAGATTTAAGATGTTTGATAAGTATCGTTTACTTACCCCTGCTACCTTTGCTTCTCTAGTGACCATGTTGTGCATTAACAGAGCCTCCGTTCATTGCAGCTTCCCCAGAAAGCCCAGACAAAAGAGCAGCTGTGCATATAAAGGCACAGCAGGAAAATAACTGTCTTCCTTCTGTTTGACAGAACTCCTTCACAAGGAAGTGCAGAGCCTGGCCTTTCTAGATGTTGTATCAAAACTCCGCAGCCATGAGAACAAAACGGTCGCCCAGCAGGCTTCCCTCACAGAGCAGAGACTCGCTGTAGAAAGCTGAGGAAGGGGCACCCCACTCCCACATAGCATCATGTCGTGGATTTCACCTTTCGTCCTGTCCTGCTGCTACTCCTGCTGTGTTTTCACCCCACTGTGTCACTTGTGCATGCATGTAACATTCCCACACTGATTGAACTGCTGTAGATACCTCTCCAAATCAGATTTCTTAAAAATCCCTAGCCAATTATCATAACATGGATACTATTTCTCTCTCTCTCTCTCTTTCTCACACACACACACGTGTCTCCTAGCCCTGTTAACTGTTCTACTTGTATTCTTGTTGCTTGAGCCACATAGTAGAATGTGCATGTTGTAGTCTTATAATAATGTAAAAAAGTGGTACTACATTGATGATGCCTCGCCTCATACCCCTAACCCCTTAACAAATATACTGCTAACTTAGGAACAAAAAACAAAACAGGCGTTGGCAAGACCAGACCGGACTACCAGAGGTTTCAGAGAAGGGGAGGGAAGCACCTATTTTTGGTGTCTTTTTAGCAACAAAACAAAAGAGATGAGTGAAGGAAGTCTTGCTGCTCATTCACTGGTCTTGCCTATTAATGTCAATCTCATGGTACCTAGAGGAAAACAAATAAACTCCAGTGCGCTCACACATTATCCTGTATGGTGTTCCTTTGTGTAGTGATTCATTTATCTGATATAGTGGTGGTTTGTTTTTTATTGCAGACGAAAAGAGGGAAAACCCTCAAAGTGCCTAGCCAGCAAACAGCCAAAAACTGAAGTGGTTTATTGCTGCCCTGGGCAGCCTGTCTTAAAATGATTATAGCTGAGAAGCTACCTACTTCACTAAGCCTGGTGCTGGTGTGATTAATGGTACAGCTGCAGTGAGTGGCACACCTTCAGCAGCTGTCATCTAGAACCGATACATGTACGGAACCATTCCCACAGCTCATGTGAGACTGTTCACAGCCTCAGATTACACACTACCTTTTTTGTTTTGCCTAAAAATAAAAAAGGACCACACCTCAAAAATAAGAGTCTACATCAGGGCTGGGGAACTGATGGCCCTCCCATTGTGGGTGTACTCCAGGAATGATGAGTTTTTTACTCCCAACAATATCAAGAGTCACAGATTCTCCATCATTGCTTTTCACCGTCAGGGGAAAGACAGATTAACCATTTACTGTGCTCTGCCCACAGAAAGAGACTAGTAGGAGCATTTTGAAACAAGATTTCCTGCTCCCCATGCACTTTTGAAGTGGTTCTGTCTCCTGGGATGACTATGTATTATAAGCCCTTGCAGAAAGGCCCCTTTGCAAAAGGTGAGCCCACCTGTCTCATTGCCCTGTCACAGCTCAGCTCACAGAATTGCTGTATTTAATCCTCATCCAGAGGAGCCAAGAACTGGGTAGGTAAGGCTGGAACTCTCTCTACCACCTCTTCAATAGTATGATTTATCCATCTTTATCCTCTACACAAGACAGGGTGTCATCTCCCCATCCACAGATGAACAAAATAAACACTGTTTTACCACCAATTCCCTATATAAATTCTCATTTAATCTGAGAGAAGGTGGCCTTGTGTCGTAACAGCAATCTACATTCTCCACAGGATGTTCTTGTAACAACCCCTGCAAAAAGAGGACATGCAAAGTATGTCATGGCATCAGAGGGGAGAGAAGAGATATTAAATGAAATGTAACACCGATAGGCACCTTTTGGCTAAAAAAAGTATACCTGAATCTGAAAGTTGGAGCAGCAAAATTTAGATTCTCAGAGTATATAGACAAGCACCCTGACCATAGTCAAATTCATCAAAGTGCACAAGATTCTACAACGCTTAATTGTAACAGATGTTTATTTTCCCAGTAACATTTTCTGAGCCTTTTTACATAACTGGTTTAGCTTTGAGCAGAACATTTTGGTACATCCGAGAGTGAAAAGTAGACCCAAAATGTCATTCAATTTTATTTATAAAACTGTAATTATACTAACAAATTGCATATAAAATGATTTACTTCAAGTAAAATACAGAATACTGCACAACTAGTAAAACTATGTTGTCCATCATACATGTATTAAAACATTCCTAAAAATTGCATCTATTTAAAAAAAAGGTACAAAGAGCATGATGAAGACCACTTTCAATACCTCAAAAACTAACACGATGAGGTTGTGTTAACTTCATGTAGAAGTCCAATTACATCCACTGGAATCCGCATGGGCTACGCTACACCATATATTCTGTTGTGAAGGGAAAATGACAAAATATATCCATTTCTACACCAAGCATGACCAAGTGGGAATGAGGCGGCACAATCTCAGTCAAACTGTACTGGCATGCAGTTCTGTTATAACAATACTTTCCATCATCAGTAAATGTAATTGGCTTTTTACAATCAATTTAGCAACTTACAAAACGTTCAATAAGGAAAATACATTCAAATAAAAAACCCCACAACACAACAGTAATTACAGTGAGTGCCCCTCATTGCAACGTGCAGTGGTTTAGGGAGAGTCACTTGGAAGTGAAGTCAGATTTTTAATGTTTGAAAATGAAGCAAAGTCATAGATCCCCATGCCAAATCTTCAAAGTTTTAAGTACGAAGATAACACCTTTGGTTCAAGTTCATCTTCCCTAGGCACATACTATGCAGTGAGACACTTACAGATGCAATTTACTTTTATCATCATTCATACTCTGTAAGACTGTACAGTGGTTTGGATACTTAGCTTTACAACAGTGCAATCCTACGTATACCTATTCAGAAGCAAGCCCCACCAAATTCAATGGTGCTTAATTGTATAGGATTGTAGCTGTGGGCAGTTAACTTTATCATGGATGTATGGGTCATACACACACTTGCATCTCTGCCATTCCCTACCAATTTTGCTTAAAGTACATTGCACTGATTGAAAGCCAAACCTGATGTTCTCACAAAGGTAAGGCAATCTGTGAGCACCCACATGGGAACCCAAAGCACACTGCTTCTCTTCCAAGGTATCGGCAAGCAATGAGGAGCGACATGAGACAAGGAAGCACTATCTTCCAGTGCTGAGTTTTCCCTCCATGGGAATGTTGTGGGAAGAATTCCTGTGGAGCAACATACATATGAAGTGACACCAAAATTGAAAATCAGACCAGATTGTATGGGAAAGATACAAGCAGGAGGTAGAAGAAGTGTATCCTGCTCACAGGTCAGCCCTGAAACACGTTGCACTGGATTTAGAAAAATCCAGTGTAACCTTTTCCACCTGTCTCCCCCCACGCAAATAAAACATGTTGACCTCCATGGAAGTGGTTGCGTTCAGACCACAAAAAGGAACATTCAAGAGTTGCATGTAGACATACCTCCCGCTGGCAGAGGTAAAAATTCTGATGCACATATATGCTTTAATTATACTGCATACAATGAAGACTGAGCACTGTAAGGGCAGTTGGCATTGAACTCCTGGAGACACCTAACGGCATGTGCCCTCTCAAGGCAAACTTCATTATTTCAGTGTGTGAGACTCAAGAGTCTCTCTTACAACAATGGGGTTTTTCTTCAGTCAGCACAACCTATCCTCAAAAACAAACATGCCTGCAGGGTCTTCTGCCCTTTGGGGCCCCATAGTTGGGCCAATGCAAGGTACAGGGGCTTCCTCTGCTTCTACCAAAACAAAAAACCACCATTGGCAGCTATTTCAGCATGTTGGACAGGAGCATTAAAAGGTGCAAAGGCATTAAGAAACAGTGGCAACCACAAAGGTATATATCCCCACCTGTTTTCCAGGAGAGCACTCCTAGTACTGTGCCATGTATACTCAGATGATACTGGGAAGAATGGAGAGAGCACGGTGTCTGTGGCCCTATTCAGGTCCACCCACATATTTCCTCAATTGTGCTTTGCAGTGGGCAAGCTGATGGCTCCATATTAGTTAGGCAGAGGAATCCACTCCAGCTTTCAGGCCAAACTTTCAAGTTGCTGAAGCACCTTGGACAGTTCCTTGAAAGCTTGGACTAAAACCCAGAGCAGATTCCATTGCCCCATTGACATCGAAGCCACCAGCCACCACTGGTGCTTTGCACTGTAGCCATTAGTGAGCAAGCATTTCAGGAGGGACCTCAATATTCCCATTCAAATGTTCTCTCTCTTCAGCTGTCTTTGGTAAGCGTGACAAGCAAAAATATTCATTTTCAGGACAGTACATTAGTACATGAAGCTCCTGTAGTTGCAACTGACTATATAATCACAACAGAAAGTGGGTAGTAAAAAGAGATTCAAAGCAGTTCTTGAACTAACAAAAAACGTGGCTGTTCTCACTAATTTTGCGAAGCTGCAGTTTTACCAGACAGACACTAGATGGCAACATATTAAAGCATTCCAGGCATGATCAGATATGTAAAGCTTTTAAATTTCAAATACACAGGCAAACTCATCTCATACATCCTCAGTATAAATACACATTAATGATGAATTGCAATCCTCATTGTGGATCAGATCATCTGCATGCTACTATTTACATTGCAAAAATTATTTACATGTCAGATAGAACCTACAAAGGCCAGGTTCCAAGTCTTAATTTCGTAACAACTTAAGCATCTTGCTGAAAGAAAGTAAGACTCTGCTCAGAAAACAGGAGGAGAATCAAAGCAAGGTTTCCACCGCTTCCCACTGGAAACATTAGAACTGGCACAGGAACCTCATATCAAGTTGAATCACTCAGAATTCAGTATTTCTAAAGTTATTTAAGAAAAGGTTTAGACTATAGCAATAAAGAAATTCCAAGGCAGGAGGTTGTACAGTGCAGAGAACACAATATGAATGCTGATCTACAATGTGGGAGGGCTCTAAAGGTAGCTTTTGACTTCATACAAGAGAATGAGCCACTGTCACTCCATAACTGTGATCACAACATTGTCCAGGAAATGTTGATGTGTATGTTTGTAAGAGCTAACTTAGCTAGCAGACAACACATTAACATGTGGTTTGTTAATCAGGTCTGTTTGATCTGGACATCACACAACAAACTTCCCAGATTTTCAGTGTTTAGAAGACGAGATTCATGCTTGCATTTCTATAGCAGGACTATTTTGCTTTTTTGTGTGAGCAAACAGAGGGGGGAAAGTAAGAAGAGATGAGTAGTGAAAAGCAGCTTGGACATTTGCCTCTAACATCCAAACATTCAGCCCCAAATGTGACACACAGAACTTTCAGAACTGATTTGGGAGGTTCAGACACTCCATGTGCAACATTTGTAGCTGAGCATTTGGACAACAGACACATGGTTTGGGCTATTTTAGGCCCCCAAATTCGTTCTCCCTTCTTTCACAGATACTTTTAAAACCCTGCCCTCAACAGATCCAAATCTCCTTCACCCTCCTTCACCCGCCTCCTCCACCCTTTCCCAAGAGAACAGGATGATAAAAAAAAGAGGCAAGGCTGCAACAATCATAAAGGGAGAAAATAAATCTGCCGAGCATGCTACAGCGGAAGGCATAACTGCCCATGCTTTCCCTATTCCACTTGCCATTCTGCTTTTGGTCCTAGTTAACCTGTCTTCCTTTCCTTCCTGATATGCATACTTCTACTTTGAAAACATCAAGTGATATGATACAGATATTTACTGATACGTAAGATTTTTGCACGAGATTAGTTTCTTCTTGCAGACAAGTTTGCACACACTGTTTAAGGTAAGAATATATGCTCCTGAGCAATGGTGCAGAGGAGGAAGGCAGCTCTAGAGCCTTTTTCAGAGCAATGACATCTGCCTAAGCGCCAAGGTAATTGACAAACCCGCATTGTTCTGGCTAATGAGTCAGGTGCTAAATGAGACTTCAAACTCATTGTCAGATTAGCATAGAGGGCAGATAATGAGGAAAGCAATGAAGCAGAGGCTGGATACTTCTCTCTCTCTCTCTCTCTCTCTCTCTCTCTCTCTGTGTGTGTGTGTGTGTGTGTGTGTATGTGTGGTTCCTCGTTCGCTAGGCATCTAAATCAATGTGACTCCTTTGCAAGATTGTTTGCTCCTCTAAGTGAAACAGTTGTGGGAGACCTTTGACCCCCCAGATGCTGCTGAACTCCCATCATCCCTGGCCTTTGGCCATGCTTGCTGGGGCTGATAGGAGTTGTAGCTCAACAACATCTGGAGGACCAAAGGCTCCCTACACCAGTTTTTTAAAGCTAAAGGAATATCTTTTGTTAAAGCTCTGTGTGTTTCACAAGTGGAGACCATGCAGTCAAAAGTAAGCACCACCAAGCTGGGAAGTTCTTACCTTCATAGTAAGCATAGGATTGCAGTCATGCTGATCCTGAATTGGGTACTATGCTATGTAATGCTGCTCTTTGGTGTGGGTGTATACCAGAATACAGGTACCTGCAATGAGGCTCCTCTTGTGAGCATGGCTAAGAAGGCTGTCACAATGAGCTCCTACACTTCAACATTTATTGCTATACCACTCCTCCTGAGCCTTCTAAAACTCATGCAGAAATGGAAAAAAGGTCCAGGAATGAGTCCACACTGACAGTTTAAAACACACCTTACAAACAGATCACAACATTCAGAAATTGCCAAAGACAATTTGTTAGCAGCTGGCAGGCGCTTGTTTTTCAGCCTAATAAGTGAGCTGTGAAATTCCCTCTATGCACATTTTATAGCATCCTATTGTTTCAGCCGAGGCCTGGTGGTAATTCAATTGCAATTGCATTCATGGACTCTTGGCGGGGGGGGGCAATAGGTCTACATTTGATACTGTATGGAATGCATGCTTGAATGAGCATAAGAGAATGAGTTGGAAAGTTCTTCCGAACAGCTCCCTTAATTTAGAAGCAAATGCATGATCCTTAAAACCTATAAAATCTTAATGAGCTATTCACCAGGGTTGTAAAAGCTGGAGCAACACACACCAAACAGCAAAAGGAATCTAAACCATTTAGCTATTTCCAACAGGGTTACAGTGCACTGGAAATTAAAAAGGGGGGTTATTAAAATTTCTCAAGTTTCCTCCAGGAGCTAGAGATGCACACACTGCATGCACACAACATTATCTAGGTCTATTCTCCTCTGGGACCAACAAGACAACTCCTCTTTATGCCAAACAACCAGTCAGATATTCCAAGCCTTGGCATTTACCAAAAGTCTGATATTATAAGCTTCACCACATGGTGACAGCACATTAACAAGAAAGCTTTACCACTGTGACACGGAAGAGTCACCCAAACACACCCCTCCACCAGTTACAAATGATTGCACAAGTCCACTCTCAGCAAGGGGGTTGGGGTGGGGAAGAGTGAAGGTAAGGAGCAAAACAAGGCAGGAGTCAGTCATGACAAAGCCGTAGATCAGCCTTCACCAGCTGTGCTGGCTGGGGCTGAAGGGAGTTGTAGTCCAAAATATCTGGAGGGCACCAGGTTCGCAAAGGCTACAGATGTTAAAGCAGAAAAATCTTCCTCAGAAACTTAAAATCGCAGCAGAAGCAATAAGGAATGTTTCTTCAACATACTCATTGTTACACACAATGTGTCAATGTCTTTCTTGGATGCCTGGCCTTATTTCTGAAACACATGGGCTCCTGAGCTCTTCAAACCCTGAAGCGAAGTCAGAATTTTGCCATTTTTGCTCATGCTATATTGTTCTTCTGCTTCTCCAGGACGAAAGGTTATGTTCCCTTCCCTTCAGCAACTCCCTTCCACAATGATAAAGATATAACAAAGGTTCACTGAACTATGCAGTCCATGAGAACAGACTGAATATATACTACTTGCAGGGGTGCTGCAGTTGCAGATGACCTCAGGAGCCCATCAGTGCCCAATATTCAGGCAATCAGGTCACATTGGGTCTCTTAAGAATGAGGTATACCAAGAGTATTTGGAATGCTTAACTCTTTAAAAGGGACAGAGAACCTGTGTTTGCCAGAGTCCCTTCAGCCCCAGTCAGCATGGCCAATGGTCAGGGAGTTGTAGGTCATAAGTTCCTTAATCTGTGCTTTAAACAGTGGTACAAAATGGCTGCTTTTCTGGAAGTCATAAGATTAGGCTATCAACCACCCACTAAAATAAAGAGGTGGTTTGTATAAAGACACAGTTTATTTTGAATATACTTCAGTTTTCCTTCTCAAATTAGGGCGTCTAAACAACAATTACCATAGTTATCTGGATTTTTTCCCCTTGCTTCACTCCATCTTAAAACACGTCACACACTGAAGAGACCTCAGTTGTTCTCCCCTAAATGAAACAGGGTTAAACCAAATACCATCTCCTTAATAAGAAATGCTAAATCTAATTATTTCATAGAAGGCACCATGAACTTTTTGTACTCTTCATTGCTATTTAAATCTAAATCACGTTAATCAAGAAGCCAGTCTTTAAGCCAGTCTCAATGGTCTCTTACATGCAAAAAAAAAAATCAACATATTTAGGATCACAATTCTAGAGGGAGTTTTTGTGTTGTGCTTTTTCCAAAGTCCTACTGTTTTCACTTGCTTCAAAAATGTGACCCGTGAATTTAATGATTACTTTACACTTCTTTATAGCCTTTTGAATTCTGTTAAATAAAGCATTTCTATTTCACTCACAGAGAGAGAGAGAGATTTTAAATAAGATTGTGCAAGTGGTCTACAGGAGCAGCTGAACAGAAGTGAAGCCATGTCTCTCACTGCAAAATGAAACCTATGAATTGTCCTATCATTTAATCTACTTTACACTAATAAATAAGCAAGTTGAAATCGGAAGCCTGCTCAAAAACACAGATGCCCAAACAAGTCACACTGAATAGATTCCTAAGGATTATTATAGCAACCACATGCAAAATAAAAATAAAAATGGAGAGTAGCGAACAAGCCACCTGCAGAGGGGTTCAAGGGGCCATCTTGTACATCTGTCCAGCCGTGTCAAACGCTGGAACAAGGATACCAAAACTTATTCCACAGATTTCATCATTTTACTCATGAAATTTGGTACACTGTGGGGCCTTTTTTCTTCTAAGTTCACCACACTTCTCATTCTCTTCATGAAAAAGTTCCCCTGAAACTTGGTCATACAGCCATCTTACATTACAGGTTGCCAACTAAATGGTGAAGAAGGACCGTAACTACACATTCCCCCTTAAATTTATAAAGATGTCAAATTTAATTCCCTTCTCTCTCCCCCACCCCCGTGTTCCCTGGTCCTCCCACGTGAAATAAAGTTGAAAGAAGCTGAGAGACAATTAAAAACAGTTGGTCCCAAAGAGAGGGCGCTACAGAACAGATCTTGAAGCTCCCTGTGGAAGCTGGGATCATTTTCTGCCAGTAAGCAAAAGAGCCAAGAAGTGGTTTTCTGTTTAATGGGTTCTCTTCCTGGAGGAGTGCCAGGTCTCTGTCTGATGAAATGGCACCTCACTCTTTTTACTGTGCACTGATGAGAGAAATTACCTCATGTTTGGCAGCTACAGACAGGTTTGTGACATGGAGAATGAAGAGCGCACCCAGTAAAGTATGCATCAATTGAGGTCTCACTGACACAGACCATTTACCACAAAAAAGAGCACCCACCAGTTAGTCAAGGGTACAGTGGGGAGTCATGTCTCAACACAGTTCAAACTGGAGCTTTCAAAAGCTTTCGTCGGCCAACAGGTGGCTGGAGCTGTTCCCTCTAGAATAAACAAAAGTCTAAGGCAGTTCCAACCATGTGGGTACTCAAGACTTCCCTGTCACTCATTCCCATCTAGCCTGGTGGCCACGTGACACACTAGAGCTTTCCCAAGAGTGGAGGTTGGCCAGTGCCTTGTGCCACTTGTGTCAGCAAGTTTACCAGCTGGCTCTGACGGCTTCGATATCACTAACCAGGTTCTGAGCCAAGCAGATTCCAAATATCTGGAAGACATGAGATGCAAGGGTTAGCTAGAACTAGGCTTCAATGGCAGACACTTGCTTGGGCCAATGTATGCACACAAGAAATGTAACCTTGTTTAGGCAAAATGGTGGCCCATTTTTAATCTGGAGCAGAACTGTCCTGGAGTAAGAACATAAACATGCCCTGCTGGACCAGGCCAGTGGCCCATCTAGCCCAGCATGCTGTTCTTACCATGGCCAACCAAAAGCCTTTGAGAAGCCCACAAGCAGGACATGAGTGCAGCAGCACACTCCTAATCAGGATCCCTAGCAACTGGTATTCAAAGGCATACTACCTGTGAGGTAATATAGCCATTCCACTGGAGGTAAATATAGCCCTCGTGACTAGTAACCAATGATAGCTTTACTCTCCATGAATTTTGCTAATCCCCTTTTACATCACTACTTCTTGTGGAAGCCAATTCCAGAGTTTAATTATGTGCTGTGTGAAGAAGCACTTCCTTTCCTCTGTCCTGAATCTCCCACCTTTCCACTTGAGTGGATGTCCCTGAGTTCTAGTGTTATAACACAGGAAGAAAAAACTTTCCCTATCCACTTTCTAGACACCAAGCATCATTTTATAGACCTATATCATGTACTCTCTTCCTCACCTTATTCTCTCAATTGAAAATTCCCAAACACTGTAGAATATGGATTATTGTCAGATATTGTGACACAGAAACAATATACAAGACAGTCTTGGGAGGGGGTTCAGTGGGGGGCACAATGAGCTGTAGGGGAAGAGGGGCTTTGGGATGCAGATGCAGATGGCCTTTTCAATCATTTGTCCAGTATCCAGGAAAGGATATTATGGCAGAATTTTATAGGCCTTTCCAGAACATTCCAAATACCCAGCATGGAGAGGTTTTCTAACAGCTATGGAAGCCAGAAGACCCAGAATAGGGATGCAAGTTGACATTCCTCAGAGATGTCAGTCTTGTTCAGGTTACTCCAGAAAGATAGCCCTGCTATCCTTGGAGAGTTACAAGCAGCAAGTGGGAACCCTCATATTTTGTGTCAAAAACTCAGCCTAGATGAACCATGTGGGATTGAAGGCAATGAAATACAGGACACCTTGTTGGTATTTTAAGAGGGACACCGTATTACTTAAGTGCTTACACACACAGATTCAACACCCATTTTTGCTTTGAGGCCAGGGTGGGGAACCTCTGACCAGGGGCCAGATGTGGCCCTCCAGGCCTCTCTATATGGCCCTCGGAACTTTTCCTGGGCCACACTCCTCACTGGCCCTGCTTTGCTGCTCCGCTCGCTCCTCAAGTGTTTCTACCTGACTGGAATGAGTCCTTGACTTTAATAATGTCTCTTGCTTGTCCAGATAGAGGTGTCTCTCAGCCTAACCTACCTTGTTGTGAGAATAAAATGGGGAGAGGGAGAGCTACGTATGCCACCTTGAGCTCCTTGGTGGAAAGGTGGGGTAGAAGTGTAATTAATACATGTGTTGCTCCTCCCATTTTTGCCTGTGGACCCTCTCAACCCTGGCAAGCGGCCCCCAGAAAGCTGCCCAGGAGATAATGCAGCCCTTGGACTGACAAAGGTCCCTATGCCTGTTCTATGTTCTTTCCCGGGTTCTTCTCATTCTATTCTGCCTCTTAAAATGACAAGCTGGCCTACCTGCAGTAATGCAATCCCAATGAATATGCCAGCCACTATAGTGAGGTTGTCCTGCAGCCATTTCTCAAACTGGGGGACGCAGCCTTTCGTGTAGATAACAACCTGTTGGTCAACTTCCTGGAAGGAACCACAAAAAATAAAAGCTTGCAACATGTCCCTTTGGCTTTCACCTTCTTTTCCATCCTCTCTCACACCGGGACACTTACTGGTTTTTGCCTGGCGTCGTAGCCACACTGTGTATTAATGACATCTTCCTAAAAATGAAAATAGAAAAATGCTTCAGTAAATTTCTCTCTTCATCTTGCCAAATGTCCATGGGCTAAAAGCAGGCGCGGGAAACCTATGGCCCTCTGGATGTTGTTAAGACTCTCATCTCCCATCAGCCTCCAGCTAGCATGGCCTGTGCTCAGGGATGATGGGAATTGCAGTCCAGGTCACTATCCCGAGCTACAAAATTGCTCTTTTCACTTTTTCCTACCTAAATGTTTTCCACTCAAAATGCTCCTCTTTCACCCCACCCTTTTGATAAACAACAAAGGGTTATGGCCAAACTATATTGTGTGCTTAATACACAGCAGGCAGCTATGCATCTTGTTTTGCCTTAACTAATTACTGGCCTAGGGGAGCCCAATTCTTACTGTAAAGGCAACATGTGAAGCAGGAGGCTTATCTCATAAATCCCACCCACCCCCATGGTTGGAATGGAGAGGTACCATTATCATCACACAGCTAGGAGCCTTAGAAAAAAAGTCAGCATTGGCACCAATGGGAACTTTTCCCCCTAAGGCTCCTACCCTTGTGAGAGGTGGGGATAGATGAGCACTGACGTTTCCTGTTGAATGCACTTGGGAAAGAGGAGATAAGCCTCCCCTCCCTGCTGCTGCCTTCCTGATAAAGGTCATCCTCCTTCTCTGCCTGTAATTAAGAAAAAAAAACAAGGTACATAGCTGCATGCTACGTATTAAGCATTTGGCTCTTAGTTCTCACTGAGGTGGTCAACCAGTGGCTGTGCTGCACCACTTCAAACAGCAGATGGGGCCTCACATGACTCACTGCCTCTCCATACCAAATTCCATGCACACAGTCCAGATGTGTTAGAAGGCCGAAGCATTCAGTCATGGGATTCTGAAGCCCAAACACAGGTTGACCATCTAAATGAGAATTAGGCCTTGTTAGCAGATTTGACTTGAATAAAGCAGACAGAGTCTACAGAGAAAAGAAACTGATAATATTTTACTGAGGGAAACTGAAGAAGAAGAGGGTATAAATTGAGAAGAAATAATAAGAAAAGTTGTCTTTCTGAAGCCAGTAGCTTTTTTCATACGAGGAAAACTCCCCCAGAACTATACAGACAATCAGAGTACAAGTTACTCAGAAGGGATCATACCACTCTTCACTTGTAGCTAGGCAACACCTCCTCCACCACCACCTCCCTCTTGATTAATTGGCTGTCAATGGAATTAACCCTTAGATTACTAACTGAATGATCCCTACTATTGTATTTCCAACAGGCCTAAGAGTTCACCTTTCAACCTACTGCAGCTGATGTATTTTTAAAGGTACATCTCATCTCTCTGATTTGTAAATTAGAGCCCTAATCTTAATCTTAATACAAAAATGTGTCCAGTTCAGTAGCTGCATTTTACCAGGGCTTAATGATGGACATCCAAGCATACCAAGTTAACTAGTTTATAGAACAGTCTCTCTATAATTAGCATCTGCATCACCTCTTTTCCCCACTGTGTGTGTTACTCATCTAGTACAATTAGACAACCAGATTGGCAAATGCAATCTATTATAGATGCAAGTAGCATGGCAAGGAAAAACATAAGTCACACAGGAGATACCTCAGGAAGATGAAAGGTGCATTGACAGGCATGGAATATCCTATGTAAAGCTTTTGCGCATGTTTTGAGCAAGCAGCAAGAAAGGGGTCAATTAAAGAAGAATAACACACATTCACACAAAGCTCCGTTAGCATAAGAGGCAACCTCCTGTTGCATGCAGCAGCCTTTTCTGAGGAACAGCAGCCCTGCCAGGTCCAACTTACAGCAGGATCTTTAGTGCAGCAGGAAAAGGGCACCCCGCAGCGCTCACGGCTAGCATTGGAGTCTGTGCAGTTGAAATAAATGTTGAGGTTCCAGTCATCTGCTCCAAAGGCCCCACAGCATTGCCACTAGAGCAAAAAGGGGACAGAGGGGGGAGAGCCAACCATTATTACAGGCAGAATTAGCACTATTACCAGATCTCTCTGCTGTTCTACTGGAGAAAGAAAAATATATTATTACAGCTGTTAAGACACCAGCCAAAAACGGCCAGTGGATTTGCATGCTACCACTCCAGGCAACATTACTTCAAGTTTTTTCTGTGTTGGAAAAACATGCAGAAGCATTGGGTGTTTGTTATCATACGTGTCCTTTCATCCTCAACAATCCCAAAAAACTAAACAAGCACAAAACTCCTTGAAGAAATTGTATGTGCAGAAATAGACCGGATGGATTGGGCAAACACACTTTTTGGATGTTCATGACAACACAGAGGAAATATACCAATCCATGTGACAAGCTGCCACACACAACCAAGTAGCCACATAGAGAAGCAAGGTATTTAATGCAACCCGCCATGGTGATTTCATGTGCACCAGGCTGAAAACCAAGTCTATGTACTACCTCCTCCATCACCTTTACTGTAAAAAGCGAGCCAAAATAATATACACTTCTGATGTTTATGATATATAAATAAAAAGCTAGACTCTATAAGGCCTCCAGGTGCAAAGGTATTTCAGTTTACCCATCTTAAACAGGATGTTTTCAACTACATGTTAACAGAGTTTCATTTTGCCTTTCCTTCCTAACAAGTTCAGCAACAGACTAGCTTATTCTAACCCTGTCCATGGACAAAATCACCTTCTGTGTCTGCAAACATATCAAAGCTTTGCCCTTTTCATCCAGTCATGAAAACAGGGACAACATGAATTCACCTGAAGCCAAGTGACAGCATTAATTCACTTAATTCAATTATAACCAAGAACAAGAAATTGCCATAAAGACTAGAAATAACGGCTGTATCCAACAAAGTCATTCCATTTGTCAAGAACTTTCGCTTGCACAGTGGAACTTCCCCTCCCTTTCCTCTCTCTGCACCCCTCTATTCTAGGGTTTCCCCAACCCTGCCAAGCAGATTTGGGTGGGCGCACGACGGGAGGATGGGGAGAGGAAGTTCCATTGCTCAAGAAAAACCCCTTGCACCAATAGGCCAACTTTGTTGAATACATCTCAAAATATTTTCTAATAAATATCAGAGCTTGGAAAAGTTACTTTTTTGAACTACAACTCCCATCAGCCCCAGCCAGCATGGCCACTGGATTGGTCTGATGGGAGTTGTAGTTCAAAAAAGTAACTTTTCCAAGCTCTGATAAATATAGCTAATTACTCTACTGCTAAAGTTGCAATAATAAACTCAATAGGGAACATACTTAGAACCATTCTGTAAAACATCTTTCTGTTTGTCTGATCCTTTAAGAAATAAAGAAGAGAGGACTGAAAAGCAAAGAGTGGATGGGGGAAGGAGCCTTTTGAAAAGGGGCAGGGAACCTGTGGTCCTCCAACTCCCATCAGCCCCAGCCAACATGGCCAATGGTTGAGGATGATGGGAGTTGTAGTCCAGCAACATCTGGAGGGCAAAGAGTTCCACGCATCTGCCTTAAAGCAAGCAAGAAAGCACTTACATATTCTTGTGTAAAGTCTATGAGGTTCTGCAAATCAATGTCATCTCTGTATGCTCGGATGTTGTTGTTGATAAAGAAATACAGCTGGTCTTTGATCCAGTCTTTGAAAACAAATGCCAGAACACCAGCCGTAAGTTCCAGGAAGAAGATGATTCCTAGAAATACTGAGAACTGCAAAGAAGAAAAGGAGCATTTTAGTGAAGCCATTTTTTTTAGGTCTTTGGTTATTTGGGTTTTAGATCTGACATGGAAGCCAACACACTGCCAAGTGAGCACCCAAGGACAGAGCACCATGGCTGCTCTGCTGCTATACAATGCCATGTGTGCTGATCATTTACACAAGGTATCACAACTGGGATGGTTGGGAACACTATTCTGGGATCAGACTTTACCCCTAGGTAGTAGGAGAGCTGTGTGTATGCTATGATTCCACAGAAACCTCACAGAATGTGGCACTGGCTGTGCAATTCAGCTTCCCAAGAACCTTACGGTGATATCCAATATTAGTCATACTCTAAGTAGGCCCACTGAAATCCATGGACTCAAGTAGCTTAAGTCCACTGATTTCAAAGGGTCTACCCCAAGGATGCTTAGTTGGCTATCACCCTCAGTTTTCTTTTTGCAGAAATTTGCAGCTTCCAAGCCCTTATGGCTGCAAAGATGTGCTTAAAAGTGTGCAGCCACTGTCTGCTAGTATCTCCAAAGCCAGAAGGGGATGGCTCAGTAAGTTTTCAAATGATCAAAAGAAAGGCCTTAGAGCTTTTGATGTAATGCAATGGGAAAGAAAACTGCAAACCAAAATTCTGCAAAGTAAGGGAAAACCATGTTAATCTGCACAATTGATTCAGGGGGTAGAATTCAGGTCCTAATATAGTAGGATTTTGGGGGGTGGGAGCATATGAGGCCATAACAGAAAAATCACAGGATTGTTTCATAGAACAGGAAAATATATTTCCACAGAACATCAGCCACATGTTTTCTGTAACATATGAAGGGGAGAGTTCCATATGTGTGCAAACGTGCACCTAAGATCCTCAGCCAGCTGATGCCCAGATAATCATGAAGTTGAGGTCTGGCCCAGAAAGCATTCTAAAGCAGGGGTGCAGAACATCTGGCCTTTCAGATCTTTTTGGACTCCAACTCTCATCAGCCCTAGCCAGCATGGACAATGGTCAAGAATGATGGGAGCTGGAGTCTAGCAACACCTGGAGAACCAGATGTTTCCATTCCCTCTTCTAAAGGCTCTCACTACAGAGCCAACCAAGTCAACACAAATATATGCTCCGATGGCAGTAAATTGTGAAGCTGCCTTTGTTATTAATTTTTTTCCTAGGATGCTAAGACTTTTGCTTTGTGCCTTAATAAAACTTGGATAATTATTTACTATTAGTAAACTGTTTGAATACTAGAGCTGAAGTGGACCAAAAGACCACTGGGCCTGCCTTTCCAGAGACACAAGCAGCCACATACATGGATCAACCTACAGAGTGCGGATCTGAGTTAACTTAAATTAAAAAATACCTAGAAAGCAGGTATTTTTAGATGACTCAAGCAAAGGCACCAAGTGTTCACCTTTCACACTCAGACTCAATAAAAGAGGACTACACAAATTCATGTTGGATAAGGCTATCAATGTTTATTAGCCACAATGGCTGTGTTTTCCCTCCACTGCCATAGGTAGTATGTCTCTGAATTACAGTTGCTGGGAATCGCAACTAGGGAGCAAGCCGTTGCACTCAGGCCCTCCTTGAGGGCTTCCCATGGGCTTCTGCTTGGCCACTGTGAGAACAGGGCCTTTAGTCTGATCCAGCAGGGCTATTACATTCTTAATCGAAAGACCAACCTTTCCAACAAGTCTTCCCAAGGCTACAGTAAACTAGGGTGTAAATCCCATCACACTGCAAAGGAAATATACAGTATGGTTGGATAATTTATTGTCTGCGAGAGCTGTAATCTGGCAAGGAGGTTGGAAACTTTATAACTACCATAGCTCCATTGCAGAGTTACAGTTCTCAGGATTCCATGGGGAGAAGGAATGAGTATTAAACAAGTTTAAATAATAACCAGAAATAGGACCATAGGAATTGGGCAGACAACAGTAACACATGTGCATTCACAAAATCAGGCTGGAGATAGAGGAAGAAGAAAGAAGGCTAAATGTCTTCATAGGTTTGGTTCAATAACTGTGGATTACATGAGGACTTCCAATTACCAATACAGATGATTCTGCCTTCGAGCAGAAGATTAATCTTCTTGGCCCTTCAAGCCTAAGAGGGTACTATAGTATTCTCACTTTCAACAAGCCGATAATTGGTACTACATGTATGGCCTTATTAATGACAACAGGTGGAATTCAATGCTACTCCTACTCAGAGCAGACCCAATGAAGTTAATAGACATGACTCACTTAGGTTCATGAATTTCAATGGCTCTATTCTGAGTAGGACTTAGTTCAATACAACCCACTGGCCATGTTCACACATCATGACAAGCCATGGGTGCTGACATATCATGGTTTATTGAGATCAATTACAAGCATCAACCTATAAACCAACAATAAACAATGGTTTAAGCCTGGTAGCAATCATGGCTCATTAAGGAGCAGCAAACCCTGATTCTACGTTGGGAGGTAAGGGAAAGTCAAACTTAATTACAGTTCCTTTGTTTGTTTCTCCTCCCCGAGGAGTGAAGCAGGAACAATCAGGCAGTATGCACCAACACACTGCTCAATCCCAATAAACCATTATAAGCCAGCATCCCTAGTTTATCATGACATGTGAATGTAGCCAAAACACACTGAATAAATTAATACAAAAACTTGAAGGTGAATCCTCAAAAGGACTAAAACAATTTTACAGGATACTTTATTTGTGTACAAAAATTATCCTTTTTAAAGAAAAAGTTTGAAAGGAAAAAAAAGGCAGGTTCTAGTGCATCAATGTCAAAGCTCAACACCTAATGAAATCAGCCAAGGGTTCCTTCAAGCAAGAGATGGCTACAATGATTGTGCCGGCTACTTACAAACTTGAGAAGAAAGGTGTTCTCCCGCAGAGCTCCAATGCATCCTGCAAACCCCAAAATGAACATCACTCCTCCTACCACAAGGAAAAGCCAAACTGGATCAAAGCCTCCCAAGTCAGTGATGGAGGAGATGTTGGACAGCACTCCCTGGAATGGGATGGGGGTGGGGGAGGAGATCGGAGAGAAGATAAACAATACCAAAAGATGACAGTTGTATCCAGTTTACACTGTGTCTGCACTATAGCTTTACATTTTAACAAAAAGAGAGACAAAAACAGACACTAAAATTTTGCATTTATTTCCAGAAGCATTTGATATGATTTTGTGCAAAAGTGGCATTTCCTGTCCATTCTTTGCCTGCACTGAAAAGCCGCCACACAAATGCAATCAGGCACACAGCCACATCCTGTGTGAGGGAGTCACAGGACACATCACTCAGCACACAGGTTTGTCAAGAGGTTGGAGGAGCATTAATGGGGAAGGAGAGAAACTAGGGAATTGGTTAGGTTTGAAGTGCACAGGACTAGGGCTGTTGGCTAATTAAGACACTTAGCGGATTAATCATCTGCCCTTCAGCCCATTCACTAGTTACATTTTAATAAGTTTGTATGTGTTACAAAACCTTCATGAAACTGCCTTTCCTGGCATTTTGAAGTGTAAAACTGCTTCTAGTTTAATGGGGAAGCTACAACACAGCCAGTTCATATGTAGCAGTACACCAGCCTTCCTCAACCTGGTGCCTTCCAAATATTGGTTGGACTGCAACTCTCATCATCCCTGACCATTGCCCATGCTGGCTGGGGTTGATGGGAATTGCCCAACAATGTCTAGAGGTTAGGGAGGCTGCTCTTAGTCATGGTTTAGGATTATTTCATGAGTCTCCACGAGCCCAAGCAAAGCGTTGGGATTACACTCTCCCCCCTCCTCCAACCACACAGCTGGGTTCATTTCCACTTTTACAGAATCTCAATGTAGCATTATGTAGGGACTATGGGTCCTGTTTAAAACAAATAGATAATTAACCAATCGAGTGGTTACTTAAGCAAGTCATCCTCATAATCTATGTTTAGAAACTGACCAGATTGTTTAAAGGAGAATCCCTGGTTAGTCTTTAACATTTTATTGTGAAATTGTACTCAACAGACATTCTTCTCCTAGCCACAGAGGAGGAAGAGGAAAGTAGGAATGGGTTAGCATTACATGTGAATGTAACCATTGTTAGAAGAAATGTTCTTTCATTCCACATTATATTCAGTCTTTCCTTCCACGCAGGGAGAGAGTGTAATTGACAAGGCTTGTACCAGTGGCTAAGGTTGGGCCAACTTGATGTGACTTAACATTCATTTGTAAAAGTTTCCAATTACCCAATTTGGAGGCACCTGAGTACATGCTTGCCTCACCATATGCAGGTGTTAAAAGGCTCCCAAGAGGACAGAAAATGGATGTGGTCACTGGCCACCATTTGGAGGGCCAAGGTCTGCAGTGGGGAGCCTGCTGTAGTCATGCAAGCTCCCTGCGAGAGTTTTGGATCCAGCAGGGCTCTAAATCACACATGCAACCTAAATAAGTACAGCAGGCTCCTCACTGCAGACCTTCTCTAACACAAAAAAACATAAAAACAAAATGAGCCCCTCTGCATCAGGCCAAAGGCCCATCACAATCCAGCATCCTGTTTTCACAGTGGCCAACCAGATGCCCATGGGAAGCCTGCAAGAAGAACCCAAAACAACAGAGCTCTCTCCACATGTGATTGCCAGCAAATGGTATCCAGAGATGTACTGCCTCTGGCAGTGGAGGGAGCGCATAACCATCATGACTAGCAGCCACTGATAGGTCTATCCTTGACCTCCACACACGCAAGGGTTATCTCATGAGGGCATAACACCTGAATAGGGCTCCTTGTTGCCAAAATAAGAACATAATGCTTAACTTTTTAAAAAAAATGAATAGGGAAGTGCTAGAGCCCAGCTACTTAATCCTACATTTATGGGTTCAAGCTACAAGGGAAGAAAGGCACTCTCCACAAGCTCGTTATCCCAGTTCAACACAGATGATGGTTAACTCCTAGGAAATGCCTTTTGACTCTGAGGAGCAAGAGCTAGAGAAGCAGGGGAAAGGGAATGGTGAGCTGTCCATTTGCCACGGCAATTTTGTTTTTTGTTCGAGCAAAATTTTTTATTTTCTTTTATTAACAATTATTTTGCTGTTGTTGCCTGCCTGCCAAGTACAAGAGCTTTTATGGAACTCCAGGCTTGAACCATCTCAGCTGCAGGACACACCTTCCAACGCTGTGATTCTATTTTGACAAAATCTTGTTTAATCAAAATATCACTGTTCCTTTAGAGCAAAGAAATGCAATACCTTTTTTTAAAAAAAGGTTATTTGAATTGCACCGCATGCAAGACTACCATGTTTGTATAAAAGTGTTCAGTGAGTGGGAGGAATATACTCTACTGAAATTATATATTCAGCATCCACCCTACCATTATTGCACATGCTGGCATTAGCCCAGGGATATTGGTGCTTCCCAAAAGACAAGAGAAATAGAATGAGTTTCCTGGCTAATCTCCAGCTCAGCTGTTTACAGTGTTCCTTCAGCCTCTTAACAAGGCTGCAACAGGACAAAACTCCAGGGGAGCTCTTTGACCTCCATATGCACTCCTGACAAAGTCTCAGTCAAAATTTGCTACAGGAGGGAAACTGACGGTGGGGGGAGAAGGGCAGAACCCCAGGAAGTGAAGAGCAAGCTAAATAAACTGACTCAAAGCTTCTTGTTTATGCTCGGGGCTTTCCTTTTCAAGCTATTATGATGTGGTCCTATCTGAATGCTGAGAGAGCTTATCATATATCCCAGCTCATATTTAAAAACAACAAAAGGGGAAAATGCCATATATGGGAGGAACAGACAGGGGACACTGCGCTCAACATCTAAGGCCCTCCTCCGAGTGCCATCCCATCGAGAAGCTCGGAGGGTGGTGACTAGAACCAGGGCCTTTTCTGTGGTGGCCCCCGAACTGTGGAACAGCCTCTCCGATGAGGTGCGCCTGGCGCCGATGCTATTATCTTTTTGGCGCCAGGTGAAAACCTTTTTATACTCCCAGGCATTTTAAAGTGTGTTTTAATGGCATTTTCATCATCATTTGTATTTTGGATGTTGTTTGGTTCTTTTATTGTTTGTTTGTTTTGTTTTCTTGATTTATTGTATTTATACATTGCTTGTTTTTTATCTTTTTGTACACCGCCCAGAGAGCCTTCGGGCTTAGGGCGGTATATAAATTAAATTAAATAAATAAATAAAATAAATAAATAACCAAAAAAAATTGGTTGGGGGAGGAGTAGAAATATCCTGAGTGGCTTTGAACAAGGGATCCTGGTAAAGTTTCTTCCAATTCTAGGGTTCTAAAGCTAGGGTTAAAATGGCAAGTGCATCAAAGGCCAGCACTAACCAACACCTTGGCAACCTTGAAATTAGGGTCCAGTACCCAGTAAGTCCTCATGCCATGGCGGTCTCTTTTCTTTTGGCAAGAGAAAAAGAGTAGCTCTCAATGTGCCCTTGGGTGATGTCCAGAATTGTAATGGGACTATTACCCATTTTGGTAGTTATGTGCTCTAATCGCTTCTACCCCATGAACGTTAACTGCTTTGGAGCTCATTGCCCAGTTTTAAGATGATATTTACATTAAATTGTGCACTGGTGGGAAGCTCTACAAGGGACCTATAGCCAGGATCACATGATGCTGGTAGTTCATATTGACATTACAAAGAGACTCATACTTCAAAGTTGGAATGATAAACACACCCATTGTTCAGTGGTCTGAAGATCTTGCTGCCCTTTCTACATTTGTGTGTATATCTTATAATAGTCAATCTCATTTAGATATCTATTTGGACATATGAACTGCCTATATTAATACATATGTTTAAATTACGATTGGTAGATTATTCTTATTGTTAGTGTGAGCTGTTGTTGTTTGTTCCTTTTTTCTTTCAGTTATATTTGCAATTATAACACAATAACAACAGCAATGGCAGCATACCCTTCCCTGCTCCACCCAGCAAAGATAAACAAATGAGTGGTGGTAGAAATGTGTTTTTAAGGTGTTTTGATATGAGTTGGATGTTTATAGCTGCAAAGCTGTAGAGCATGTGCCTCTTAAATAAATTGGAGGGGGAACACTCTCCTATACCAGATGAACATGATGGTTTCAGAAGCCAGGGGGCTCTTTGATAACATATAAAATAGTATTTAAGCAGTGGTAAAACAAATCAATTGCCTTCAAAGCAGATCTGAATGGAAGCACCACAAGTGAGGCTCTACCAAAGACATTGAGGGGGACTGCAACTAAGCTGGGTAAACGTGAGTCAGCAATACAAGTCTGTTATTCTTAAAATCTAGTTTATGACTATTACCATTAATATGTGGAGGATAATTATTCTAATTGTTTTTATGCTTGAAGTTATTTGCTTATCTTGGTACAACATTCATGACTATGAACAGAAAGATACAAGGCCAAAGAGCCATATGTGTTTTATAAAAAGCGGAACACTGCATAACTGGCTTGCAGCAGGGGGCAATCGAATGTGTTGATTTCAGTTTCTCATTTTCTCCAACTTAAGCTCAGATCCCTACATTTCTTTGTTGTTGTTATGTGCCTTCAAGCTGATTAGGACGTATGGCGACCCTAAGAATCAGCGGCATCCAATAGCATCTGTTATAAACCACCCATTCAGATCATCTACATTTCTTTATCAATCCGCAATTTTTTTAGCAAAAAGTCCGCATGAAAATTCATCAACGTTATTGTGCAAATTTCTCTTAATATACAGTAATACCTCAGTTAAGGAATCGTCCAGGAACAAAATTCCTAGCTTTGCTATGGATACTTTCAAGCCTGTGCCTTTGTTTTAAGGTGAAACTGAATAGCCTGTGTCTTGCTTAGCTATCAATAAAATGATATGGCTATGCCTTTACTAGGGTGAAACTGACCAGCATGTGTTTTTGTTTTGCATTAAAGAGATCTCTTGCTTTCTCCCAGGGCTGGGGAAGGAAGGATCCAATACGATTTGGAGGTAGGGAGTGGGTGGGTGCCAGGTAGGCACCCTTTAAAGCCTCTGTTGAAGCTGCCCCCACCATCTAAGAGTGGGTGTAGGAACCTATTCCTATTCTTTCCATGTTATTCCTACCTCTGGTACCAAAGTTTCTGTTAAAGAAGTATAATGTCCAGGAATGCATCTACTTTGTTAACTGAGGTATTACTGTACACATTTTTGCAAAGCAATTTCCTGTAATATAATACATTATGTAAGTTATTTTCACTTATATATGCATTTATATGCAGTTTACCCTAGTAATTTAGGTACACATTCCTTGGCTAAAGAACTGCTTTGCAAAATTCGGAGAAGTACAAATTTTGAAGGATAGCTGTGTTTCAGTCTGCATCTTGCTGAGGAAAGTGCAAATTAGGTAAGCTTGCCTTTAAATGCAAACTGAATCAAATTACTCCCCAATCCCTAGTTGCAACACAGCCAGTACTCAAGGTCCTGTTCCACAAAATAATGAGAACTTGCCCAAGGAGCAGAGGCACCATTGGGGGAGGCAAGGGGTTCAAGTCCCATGTCTTTTGTGCTAGGCTCCAGATCTCCCACTTTCATCTCCCTTTTTATTTTATTTTAAAAAAATAAATAAATAAACACAATGCTGGCATATGTTTTGGGGGTGGGCGTGAGTTGAGGGTTTTGGCTGGAATTCAAGGCTCTTCTCCATAACATGTGTCACCTTGGTTTAGCATTATATCTTAACAGGGCCAGCAGGCTGCCCAAGGTGACTCAGTAAGTTTCATGGCTAAGCAGACAACTGAACCTGTATCTCCGTTGCCCCAACTCAGCACCCTGCAGTAGCCCTCTTCAGTCATTCAGTACCAGTAGGTAACAAATGTGTGATGGGGCTGTCTAGAACACACTGGCTAGCCCTGCCTTCTTGACGCTGACTTACCATGGGACATGTCCCCCAGCCAATGCATGAGTGGCATGAGTCCAAGAGGGTCTATATGTAGTAATGTACACATGCAGGTCTCCCTCAGTGGGGATGGTAGTAGTATGCACTGGTATCTAGGGGGGAGGAGCTAGCTGGCATGTTCTAGAGCCAATATGGTGCGCTCCAGATGGTGTTGACTCCAGCTCCCATCAGTCCAAGCCGGCATAACCAAAGGTCCAGGGTGATGAGAGGAACATGTTGGCTCTCCCTCTGTTCTAGAGAGCTCCTTCGTGTGTTCTGTCCCAGTGTTCTGTACCGAATAACTGAAGAAGGATACTTTCTCTCTCTCACATTAAAGTAAGTGCTGTAGTTAAGGCACTTTCTCGCAAGAGCCTTTTCGTTCTATTGGCTGCTGCTGTTTTATATATTTGGTTTTAAATAGTAAGTCCTTTTGACTGACGTGTCGGGTAGGAATAAGCATCCACAACACCCATTAGTGACATGCATTTTCAGATCTTCAGACAAAACCTACTGGATGCAGGAGTGGCTCTTTGTTTTTGAAATGTGGGAAGCAGCGTTTTAAGAGCCAGTGAATAAGACCCTTTAAATAACTTCTGTTTCCCCAGCATAAGCTATGTTGGTTGACAGCAGGGTGAAATGTTGCATTGTGGCTATCAAAGAAGGGGGGGGCAGGCCCATTAAAAACCAACATGCCATCGTACTTCGGTTTCTTTTCAGGCTCTGCATATATTTATTAGTCAGGGTTCACTGGCCATACGGATGCATGGGAAAGTCTACCTACTATTCAGTGGAAAGAAAGCTACCATTACAGAGAATTAGGTTTCCAGCTTTCTTCTGGAGACCACCAATACTTTCTTCTTTGGGTTTTCAATTTAAGAAAATAACATTGTTTTCAGCTTCAGACTCCTCCTAAAGCTTCCCTAGATTACAGTAAGAATGGTGGGGAGAAAAGATTTTATGGCGCCTCTGTGAGATGAACAAGGGAAGAAACGTAGGGGAATGTACGTATAGCCTTTATGTTCTACTTCACAGGCCTTGCTGCTTCCGTTCCTAATTAACAGTCAACCAATCTTTTCATAAAAGGATTGCTGAATTCAACTGCACACATTTTTCTTTCCAGCATAAAACAGATCTAAAAAACCAACAACATTTAAAGGCCCAGGAAGATAAAAAGATATGGCAGCAAAAAGCATCAGAGTCAATACCAGGCAAGCTTCTCTGGGGCTTGCATTTGTTGAACTACAATTCCCATCGTCCCTCACCACTGGCCGTGCTGGGTAGAGCTGATGGGAGCCCAACAACACCTGGAGGGCCACAGGTTTCCCTAGCCCTGTGCTATGGCCAACCATCACCCTCTTCACTTCAGTAGGTGGGGGAACTCTGACATGGGCTTCTGAGGAAGATCTTAAAGTTCAGGCAGACTCACATAGATGGCAGCAGTGCCTTCAGGTACCTGGGTCCTAAGCTCTTTAGGGCTTTAAAATGGTAAGAACCAGCCCACTGAATCGTACCGGGAAACATACCACCAGCTACTGTAGCTGTTCCAAGGTTCAACTAGTCCCAGTTAGTAAACTGAGCTGCTATACTTTGTATTTACTGAGGTCTCCAAGGGCAAACCCAGGCATAGAACATTTCAGTCATCCAAACCAGAATGTTATCAGAGCACTGATAACTGAGGCTAGGCTCTGTCTAGGAGAGTTCATAGCTGGGTATACCAGCAGGAGCTGGTGAAAGGTGCTCAGAGCCACAGAAGCCACTAGGCCTTCCCAAGATAAGAGCAGATCAAACTGCAGCCCTTAGCCGCAAACCTGATCCTTTTGGGAAGTGTGCAACTATGTTCAGAAGAAGCTGAATTTCACTTACCAGCAGTACTCTGTCTTAGCTGAATTATCAGGGTGGACCATTCTAATAGGTCCTTGTGATGTTCCTATATTAATGTATATATGGTAAGTGTTGTTTTAGAAGATACATGGTAAGTGGAGTGAAAGAGGGGGAGTGAATGGGCAGTAGAATGCGAGATGATTGGCTGAGTGTTTAAAATGGCTGAATGTATAAAAGGAAGAGTGAGAGTGGAATCTGGGGGGGAGAAGAGAAAGAGTGGATTGCTTGGTGGGGTTTGCGAGAGTTGTTTGCCAGGAGAGCGTGAAGAAGGAGGGAGGTGGAGTTCGGATTAGTATTGAGTAAAACCATATGCTTATGTGCCTTAAGAAGAAATCTTGTTAATCTTGTTAGCTTTGTTATCTTTAATAAATACTTAATTTGGTTTACCAAAAGCCTGATCCTTGGCTGGGGTTTCACAGACCAGAAGGGAGGGTAAGGTAATGACCAAGGCTGAAGGGGAACTGTAACAAATGGTGGCAGCGGTGAAGAGAATAACAATACCAGTATTCAGAGTCTCTGGGAATACTAGTATTGGGACGTTACTGGTGGTTGCCTAGCAGGGGGATCTGTTGAGATCTGTGCTAGAGCGGATAGGTAAACCATAAGAGAGTGCGGTCCGGACTGGTGGAGTCCCTGGTGGTGCCTAGAGACAGGCAGTAACCACGAGCAGGTAGGAACCTGACAGGGAGAGCCAGGGAAGGACGCATCACACGTGGTGGCAGTAGCGGTGGGATACGAACAACAGAGAATCCAGATACGAACCAAAGAGAGTCCCAAAGACACGTGGTGACAAAGGAGACTACGTCACAGGTGTTGGCTGTAGCAGTGAGATACGAATACTAGACAATCCCTAATAGTTGTGTGGCAAACAGAAATAACAAAACAAGATTACTTGTGAGAGTGACTGGCAAAGAGTGTGTGGCAAAGATTGAGTGAACTCAAACACCATGGCTGAATACATAAAAATGAAAAGAGAGGAGCTGGTGGAGAAGTGCATAACATTCAATTTACCTCACGAGGGTAAAGGGGTAGATGAACTGAGGGTAGCACTTATAGGATTTGCAACTGCCCAGCAAAAACAACCTGTCAGGGAAGAGACCCCAGAAGGATATTTAAGCAATCCCGCTTATATAGAGTACTTGAGAGAGAAGTTAAGATGGGAGGCTGAGGAAAAAGACAAGCAGAGGGAGTTGGAAGCTGAGAGATTGAGGAGAGAGGCTGATGAGAAAGAAAAGCAGCGGGTCTTTGAGGCTGAGGAAAAAGATAAACAGCGGGAGTTGGAAGCTGAGAGATTGAGGATGGAAGCTGAGAGATTGAGGATGGAAGGTGCAGAGAAGGAAAAACAGAGGGAGTTGAAAATTGAGAGAATGAGATTGGGGTTTGAGGAGAGGGAGAAGCAACGAGCAGTGGATGCTGAATTACAAGTAGAAAAGTTAAAATTTGATAGACAGAAATTTCACTCTGAGGAGACAAGGAAAGACAGAGATGGAGCAAAAATAAAAATTACTCCAAAGGACTTTGCTGTCTATGAGCCTGGTCAAGATCCTCAAATTTACCTCAGCACCTTTGAAAAAGCAGCTCAGTTGTGGGGGCTACCTGAAGATAAATACATGCAGTATTTATCAAACCTGATTAAAGGGGAATTGGCTGAGGTATACCAATATTTCCCCTCAGACAGGCCCGTCACCTATGCTGAATTCAAAGAAGCAGTGTTTAAAAGATTCAGACTGGGGCCTGATTATTTTAGAAAGCTTTTCAGAAACTGCCAGATACAGACAGGGTGGTCTTTCGTGGAGCTGGGGGCAAAACTGATGGACATATTTGGGAAATGTCTGACAAGTGCAAAAGCTCAGTCTGTGGAGGAGGTGAAAAACCTCATGAGATTGGATCAATTATACCATCAGTTACCACCAGAAATAAGGCTCCTGGTCAAAGACCGTTCCCCTACATCGGTGCAGGAGGCCGCAGAGATGGCGGATCACTTCGCCTCCAACAGAACTGGCTGGGTGGGGAAAACATCAAGAGATTTTAAACCCAGACCATATAATGCTGGCAGAAGGGATGTGGTACCACAGAGAGTGAGTCCTCCATTAAAATCTGAAGGGCACAGGACACCCCAGAGTGGATCTGTGTACCCTAAAAGTGAGGAGAAATCATGCTACAAATGTGGTAGACCGGGGCACCTACGTTTTCAATGTGAGGTTGCCAACCCCATTAGTAATCCTGCTCAGACAAGGACAGTGAAAACAGAGCCCAAGGCTTTAGAAACAGCGAAAAAGGTTCAGTTCTGCCAGATAAACTGGACAGAAGTAACAGACCTTGATTCAAGTCTGAGAGAGGAAGTGAGTGTACAAGGGGCAAATTATTGGGCATTGCTTGATACTGGTACTGCTCAGACATTACTGAGGCCAGATTTAATAAAATCTGAGGTAATATTACCTCAGGAAACTGTGACTATCCAAGGAGTGAGGGGTCAACCAGAAAGTTTGCCTGTGGCCCTGGTGGATATGACTTGGAGAGGCCAAGAGGGCCGATATAAAGTAGGCATTAATGCCCAGCAACAAGAACCAGTAATACTGGGAAGGGATGTAATGGGCGCCCAAGGAAAGATCTATGTAGTGACCAGACAGCAAATTGGCAGAGAAAAAGAAGCCATATTAAGGGGGGCTGAAACAAACAGGGTGGAATCTGTTAACCAGCCTCAGGTCACCATAGCAACCACTAGCAGGCCTGCTGAAGAAGACAAACTGTATCAAGTGGTCTCTGGGGAAGAAGCAGATCAATTCAGGGAAGAGCTGCATAAAGATATAAGTTTGAAGCAGATAAAGAAACAAGCTCTGACCCAACAGATTCCTTTCACTGACAAACTGAGGAATCAAGTTGTGTGTGAGAATGGGATCTTATATAGACTGTGGATGCCTGCTGAGAGAAAGGATGAATGTGAACCAGTGAAGCAATTGATAGTACCTAGCAAATACAGAACCAGATTGCTAGAGGTAGCCCACGATGTCCCATGTGCAGGACATCTGGGAATAAAAAAGACCAAGAGGAGATTGGCTGCACATTATTATTGTCCAAATATCTCCAAGGATGTAAAACAACATTGTCTATCTTGTGGAATATGCCAAAAGGTGGGAAAGAGTGGAGTAAAGACCAAGGCACCCTTAAAGCCCCTTCCTATAATTGGACAACCCTTTTATAGAGTGGGAATAGATTTGGTGGGCCCTTTTTCCAAACCCACAAGGCATGGCAAGAAATATCTAGTGGTGGTGGTGGATTTTGCCACCAGGTACCCAGACGCAGAAGCACTGAGATCTGTAGAAGCCCCTGTAGTGGCAGAGGCTTTATTAAAAATCTTTATGAGGCTGGGTTTCCCTCATGAAGTGCTGACGGATCAAGGCAGTGTATTCATGGGAGAAGTGATGCAATGTATGTGGAAATGTTGTGGTCTAAAACATCTAAAGACCACTACTTACCATCCCGCCACTAATGGGCTAACTGAGAGATTCAATGGAGTTTTGAAGGGCATGATCAGAAGCTATGTTCAAGATCACCCACAAGACTGGGATGAACGGTTGGGATGCTTCTTATTTGCATACAGAGAAGTCCCTCAGGAGTCAACAGGCTTCTCACCCTTTGAACTGATGTTCACTAGAAAAGTGAGGGGACCTTTGGAACTGCTAAAAAATTCATAGGAAGGAACTCTGGGAGAGTACAAAACATCTGTAGTAGATTTTGTATTGGAATTCCGCAATAAATTAACATCAATGATGGAAGTGGTGAAAGACAATTTGAGTCAAGCACAGGAGAAGCAAAGTTACTGGTATGACAGAACAGCCACGGAACGTGTGTATAATGTGGGAGATATGGTTATGGCGTTCATACCCAGGAAACATGACAAATTACAGGCTAACTGGGAAGGACCATATACCATCAGAGAAAGGCTTGACACAGTGACATATGTAATCACCACAGACCAATTAAACAAAAGCAAAGTGGTTCATGTAAATATGTTAAAGCCTTACCATACCAGGGATGCAAAGGTGTTGCAAGTTACCTTATTCCCTGAGGGAAGTGGGCCTGAACTTCCAGATTTGGTACAGGAAAGCAAAGACAAAGGAGGGGTAGATCAAGTGGAATGGTCAGAGGAGGTGAAGGAGGAAGTAAAAGAAGAGATTCTGAGAGTTTTGAAAACCTATAGGAATCTCTTTAGCAACAAACCTGGCCGAACCAGTATAGTTATACATTCCATTGATACTGGAGATCATGCCCCAATCAGATCTGTTCCGTACCGTGTGAATGGGAAAGTTTTGAATGAGATCAAAAAGGAGGTGGAAGAGATGCTGGAATTAGGAGTGATCAGGGAATCCATCAGTCCCTGGGCCTCAAGTATTGTCCTGGTTCCGAAAAAAGATGGAACGACAAGGTTTTGCATTGATTATCGGCTAATCAATAAAATTACGGTCCCAGATGCGTATCCTATGCCTAGGGTAGACGCAATGTTAGAGTTATTGGGGGCAGCAACCATTATCTCTACACTAGATCTCTGTAAAGGATTTTGGCAAATGGAACTAGACGAGCAATCCAGAGCCAAAACTGCCTTCAGTACACCAGATGGGTTATATGAGTTTGTGACCTTACCCATGGGACTAAGGAACTCACCAAGTTCATTTCAGAGGCTAATCAATACTGTGTTGCGAGGCATGTCAGATTTTGCAGTGGCCTATATCGATGACGTGGCCATTTTTAGCAAGTCGGTGCCTGAGCATGTCCAACACCTGACAACAGTATTGGAGGCCTTAAGAAAAGCAGGCCTCACAATAAAAGCTAAGAAATGCCAGTTTGGACTAAAGGAAGTAATCTATTTAGGACATAAGGTGGGGAGTGGGAAAATCACCCCCTTATGGAGCAAGGTGGAGGCAATACAAGTGTGGCCGATCCCCTTAACCAAAAAACAAGTAAGGGCATTTCTGGGTGTGGCTGGATTTTATAGGAAGTTTGTGAGAAATTTTGGGGAAATAGCAACCCCCTTGCATGAATTAACAAAGAAGAAGTGTTCTGAGCGTGTGGTATGGACGGATGAATGTCAGAAGGCTTTTGATCTACTGAAGCAAGCCTTGTGCCAAGGACCCATATTAATAGCACCAGACTATGAGAAACCATTCATCGTGGCTACAGATGCGTGGGACCTGGCGCTGGGAGTCGTCTTGCTACAGGAGAGAGAAGGCACCAGACATCCAGTGGCGTACCTGAGTCGCAAGCTGACGCCGAGGGAGAAAAACTATTCGTCGGTCCAGAAGGAGTGCCTAGCGGTCGTGTGGGGACTGAACAAGTTGCGCCCATACGTGTGGGGACGAAGATTCACAGTGACTACGGATCATCGGGCCTTGTTATGGTTGCAGACTATGAAAAACCGTAACACTATGCTGCAGAGGTGGTCCTGGGCCCTACAGGACTATCAAGTGGACTTCCAGTTCATAAAAGGCAAGGACAATGTACTGGCCGATGGACTTTCCAGGCAAGTGGCTGGGACTGCAGTGACGTGACCAGACAGAGGAACAAAGAAAGACATTTTCCCCATAGAGACTTTTATTTGTTAACGCGACATATAACTCCTGGAACAGGAATAATACTCTGCTGTTGTTTAAGGGGGGGGAAATGTGATGTTCCTATATTAATGTATATATGGTAAGTGTTGTTGTTTTAGAAGATACATAGTAAGTGGAGTGAAAGAGGGGGAGTGAATGGGCAGTAGAATGCGAGATGATTGGCTGAGTGTTTAAAATGGCTGAATGTATAAAAGGAAGAGTGAGAGTGGAATCTGGGGGGGGAGAAGAGAAAGAGTGGATTGCTTGGTGGGGTTTGCGAGAGTTGTTTGCCAGGAGAGCGTGAAGAAGGAGGGAGGTGGAGTTCGGATTAGTATTGAGTAAAACCATATGCTTATGTGCCTTAAGAAGAAATCTTGTTAATCTTGTTAGCTTTGTTATCTTTAATAAATACTTAATTTGGTTTACCAAAGGCCTGATCCTTGGCTGGGGTTTCACAGACCAGAAGGGAGGGTAAGGTAATGACCAAGGCTGAAGGGGAACTGTAACAAATGGTGGCAGCGGTGAAGAGAATAACAATACCAGTATTCAGAGTCTCTGGGAATACTAGTATTGGGACGTTACTGGTGGTTGCCTAGCAGGGGGATCTGTTGAGATCTGTGCTAGAGCGGATAGGTAAACCATAAGAGAGTGCGGTCCGGACTGGTGGAGTCCCTGGTGGTGCCTAGAGACAGGCAGTAACCACGAGTAGGTAGGAACCTGACAGGGAGAGCCAGGGAAGGACGCATCACAGTCCTCCACTCCTCTTGAGGGAAGGAGCCACCAGTCTAAACCTAGTCAGAAAATTACCTGACCATGGTAAGAGAGTAACTAAGAACTCCCTCACAACCAAATCACTATCCTCCACTGCCCTGCCCACAGTGTAACCTGCCACATGAGTAGAGCTGATGAATGACCGAGAACAGTCTCATAAAGGACAGAGGTCTGGCACTGGGAGACCTAGGTTCAAATCCCTGCTCGGGGCTGGCATAAAGATTGGCATAGTTGGGCATCTGCCGAGGGTCAACACTCTATCAGGGATCCAGTGACAAGAGCTCCCTGGACCTGCTGCAATGAGGACGTAGCCTCACTGAGGGAGAGGGACTCTCTAACCCTGGAGCTGACATTGTACCAGCTCATTTATGAATCGCACTGGGTGACCTTGGGCAGTACATTGTCACAATCTCTCCTACCTCTATTGTGCAATTAAAAGCAGAATAACTCCATACATGCTGTCTGAAACTCCTAGGAATTTTACACTGTGTGGTACATACACATCAGTGGCATTAAATAAAAAAGGAAGGAAGGCGAGATCTATGCACAACAAACTTGCTCAGAGACTCTGGAACTAGTTCCACTTTCTATGTGTTTTTTAACTGAATGAGTTGCCATGTCGCCATCATACAGCCAATGTTATTAGCAAGTGTTCTTGTGCCTTGAAATCACAGTGTGAGCGCTATGGCCACTGTCAAAGAACAGTGATAGATGGCAGAATCTTTATAACCACTGTATGCCATTTGTCCACCAAAGGCATCATCTGTTCTGGTACTTATTCTTTTGTGCTCATTTCCAAGTTGGTGAAAGCAAGCTCCCTTTCCCTACAACATTCTGTGTTCTCTAACAGAAATGGCTGTGGTACATCTGGTTAGAAGGCTGTGAGGGCTCCACTTCCAGCTTGGCATGGAGCCCTTGCAAGCTGGCATATCTGCCAGAGCCCTTGCAAGCCATGCCCACTGGGAAGAATGCCCATTCAAAGCAGCAGCAGCAGGAAATAGGTTGCTTATGGGGCCTACAGCAGATCTGCCACTTTGCCTGAGGCTGGAACCCTTCCCAGCAGCAGATCTATTCATGAGTGAGCAACTCATGAGTAAACCTCCTAAGTATTCTGCTGCTGCTCACTGCAGATTCAGACTGCACACTGGCAAAGAGCAGCAGCACAATATAAACTGGACAACGGAGGGATAGCTTGCAGATAGGAGGCAGTGTGCTGGAAACCGCAGGAGGGGAGAGTGCTCTTTGCACTCAGGTCCTGCTTGTAGGTTTCTCATGAGCAACTGGTTTGCCCATGTGAGAACATGCTGAACTATACGGGCCATTGGCCTGATCCAGCAGGCACTTCTTACGTTCTTATGCCCTTCTTCCCCGAAAGGAACAGCATGGTGTTCATATCCTCCTGTTACACAATCAAGACGGAAGGTTGATAGATTGACAAGCAAAAGTCAAGCACATCGCTATCAGTACAGAAAGACATCAAGCTACAATTTTTTATTAACATTTGTGGAACTGCACATCTAGTAAGCATTTTTCTTTTAAAAATGCATTTATTTTGACAGTATGTCTTAACAGACATTAGGCAATCTAATTTATCTAATATCATTAAAGTTTAAGAATAAAATCAATAGGCATAGTATTATGGGGAAACATTAAGGTACAGGTTTCTTTAATAAATATTAAGTCTTCATCTGCTGGAAACTGCTTTATTATTGACTGTTTTCATTTAAAGAGGTAGAAAAGCAAAAAAAAAAACCCACCACCCTCTCCTAGAGCTCTGAGAAAAAGTGAAAATGAAAGAGGCAACGAACTTGAATCACTGGAGAAAGAGACTTGACTGGCCCCTTGTGCCTTCTGGGTTCCTCACCGCCCTGTTTCTCACAGATCCCTTTTCAGGTTCACAATTTAGAATGCTAATTTTTTTTCAGGTTCCCCTTTAGGCCCAACTGACTGGCCGTCAAGCCAGTATTTTTCTAGCTTCCTGACAAGCAAGCTATTCCTCTCCCTAATGGCTGCAAGGAAAGTCACAAGATTACACTTACATACATGATTTTAAGTGGGTAGGTTTTTGTTTCGCTCAACTCTTGTTTTCCCAAGAGAAGCCAGACGTCAAAACTGTTCATGATGGGCTGACTGAAGTTAAGCCCAGCAAAACACAATCCTAAAGGGCTGCTTGTTTTTTTGCATCTAACTTTCCATGTTGATTTTTACAGCATATAACTTAATGCTCAAAACTCTAATGTTGCGCTTCCAGGAAGAGAGAGAAACACGGGTGGGAAACTCTCCCTTTCTAAGCTATTAAAATTAATTGGGTTGTATTTCTACCAGTACGCTCGTCTGCAATTTAGCCTGGAACATAGATGAAAGGTATCTTTGTAAGTGCTGCATAGCATGTCTACATTCACACTCCTAAATAAAGGAGAAACAGGAAAATAAAATGGCAATAAACTTCGGACTTATTTCAGTACGAAGGAAGCTTTAAGAGGTTTTTTTTAACTACTTCAAAATTAAATAGTTACACAGAAAGACTTGAACATGCATCACTACCCTCCCAATTGCCACTCAGTTCTTATGATGCATCTGTCTTAAGGATTCACAGGTTGGGCTTGAATTGAGATCAAGCTTTCTGTTCTGTAGCTTCTTCATAATCATAATGAACAAACAAATACAGAGCAAAAATTAGGAAGATCCAGCATCCTGCTTCCAAAAAAATTTCTGAACTGAGGCAATTCGGACTGCAGGTGCGAATGTGCCCACATAAAATGGAGCTCCCTGCACACACAAATCTAGAGTATCAAGGAGAATGCTAGTGTAGGACCCTTCTTCCCAATATCTAGTGTGCCACCTCAGACTAAAAACCTTAAGAGATTTTATTTTCTCTGTTAATTTTCCTAGGGCTGTAAACCGAATTACAAAAACCCGAATCAATCAACTGAGTTTTAATCAGTAGGGTAAGGTTTCAGTTTTCTACCAAATATCTTAGGAAATGTCTTGAATTGCAATATAAGGCAAACCTAGTAAGATCTAATAAGATAAACAAGCGGGAGAACATTTCATTCTTCCCAGAACACTCTGTACCTGACCTTAAGGTGGCCATTCTGGAACAAAATAACTTCAAAGGAAGAATGCAATGTGAAACAGCTGAATCACAATTCATCATTATGTTTGGTGCCATCACTTGTGGGTTAAATCAAGACAAAGAACTTATCACACTATGTGTATAAATTAGTTTACCAGACTTTTTATGCTGTGTATTATTATTTCTTGTGAATGGTTCTCTGCCCTAATACAGGCATGAAATAATAAATAATGGTATTATTTGTTACATTTATATCCTGCCCTTCCTCCCAAAGGAGCCCAGGGTGGCAAATTATAGCAGCAATTGTCACCAATATGCTACTGTAAAAGGTTAAATACAAGTTAAACAGGCACAGCTCTAGGATCTTTCACCGACTGTAATTTTGCCATTCCACTTTCACACCTTACAATTTTCTCCTTTATATACACCTTCCAACTAAAATTTCATTTCATGCATTGAACAAAGTGGGCTTGAGTCCATGAAAGTGTATGTTAAATTTGTTTAATCTTTAAGGTGTCACAGGACTTTGCCTGTTTTTGCTAATAATATTTGGGCATTTTAGTTGTTTTTATGTTCCCATACGCTTCTAAGACAAATACCTGGTGGAGAAGCAGTGGTAGAAACTGAATTGCCTTCTTTGCCTAATGCTGAATATGTTAGTGAGGCATTTCAGGTAAATGCCAAACCATGGTTTATTGTGATGACTAAACCAGCACTATCTGACCGATCACATTTGCAAGAAGGATTTGAAACTATAGGCAATAGTCAACTAAACTGTTGTGCTAACACTAGCACAATAAGATTTCTCCCATCCCCCCATGCCATCCCCAAATCTGCTCTGAAAGGCTGGAGAAACCCCAAAACAGATTTAGGGAGAGTGTGGGGAGAAGAGAGGGGGAGATCATTCCTTTACGTTGGCAGAATGATCTGCTTAGTGCTACGTTGAATGCAATGCTATGGTTGCAACTAATTGCAGATCATACTTTGGCCATAGCATGACACTGCTGTCTAATCCAATTCAATATCTGTGCCACACAAATACTCCATCTGGCATTGCTGGACAAGATGCAACGCTTCCCTCTAAACAAGGCAACATTTCATTCAACATGAGGGTGGGGGAGATGTAGATTTAACTGGCTCAACTGTTTGTTATACACTACTTACTTTTTCATTCCACGCCCAAAGTCCAATTCCAAGAAAGGCTATGCCCAGGAACTGAAAGAAGAAAACAAATAAGAAACATTTCAAGATGTTGTTTTGAATTATGACTTGATCTCATCAGTTGTCCATATTTGGAGTACAGTACTAAAGGTGTTATAGAATACTGCTTGAATAGTCACACATACTACGTTTCTGCAAGGCTCTAGATTTGAACACCAACCCAGGTATATGAAAGATTTGACTGAAACCAATGTGAGCTACATGAACAGTATTTAGCCCCAAATCAGTTTTGCATAAAAAGTATCCAAGTAGATGAACTATTTGGGGTGGGATTAAAAACCCTGCGCAGCCTTAAAGTTCACCGGGTAGTCTTGAATAAATTACTCTCAGCCTAACCAATTTTACAGGGCTGCTGCAAGGGTGGACAACGGTAAGACTTGTAAAACGAAAATGCTGATGCTGTCAAAGTATACCAGAAATTAAGTAAAGTAAATTCTGTCTTCAATAAGGGAATTTCTTTCATCTGTGTAAACTGGGAGCTTCCACAGCACAAGGACTGAATACTTATGTAAGCAACATGTTTCCGTTTTTTAAGTTTCTTACAAACATTTCCCAATATAAAATCAATGTCACCTTACAATAACTGATTTTGAGTTGCAAGACACTATATATCCCACCTCTCCATCAAGGAGCTCAAGATGGTGCACATTGTTCTTTTCCTTCTCCATTGTATCCTCACAACAACCCTGTGAGGTAGGTTAGGCTGAGAGACAGTGACTCGTCACCCAATGAACGTCATGGCTAAGTGGGGATTCAAACCCTGGTCACCCAGGTCATAGTCCAACATCTTAACCATTACGCCACACTGACTCTCACTGGCTTTTTAGAAAAACCTAAAGACTAAATTTGAGACTAAAGGTACAATCCCAAGTGTGTCTACTCAAAAATAAGTCCATTTGAGATCCATGAAGTTTCCTCCCAGGCAATGATTTGAGTTCCATGAAGTTTCCTCCCAGGCAATACAGAATTGCACCCAAAGTCTGACTGCACTATTGTTTAAAGGATTAGGTAAATTTAGGTAAAGGATTAGGTAAAGGAGAAGTCAGTCAATTGTCATTTATTTACTATTTTATTTTTCCAGTTTTTGAGACCACCATTCATCACATCAACATGATTCTTGGGTGATTTCCAACCATTCATAAAGCACAATAATACATAAAGTATAAACAAGCCAATTAATTAAAAATAAGCCATACAGCAACAACATGGAAAGAATGATTATTAATTTAATCCAAATGCCTGGGAGAACAGGTTTGTGGTTTTTTTCTTGCCAGTGGAAACCCAACAGTGTCTCCACCACCATCCAAATTTTCAAGGGAAGGGCATTTCAAAGTCAGGGGGCCACAAAGAAGGCCCTTTCATACACTGGTGGTCTTGGCCTGCTGTACAGCAATCAAACTATGAAAGGCCCACCTTGTCGACAGCAAGGACAAGACAGATGATATGGGAGAAGGCATTTCAACAAATATTAAAAGACTGATATTAGCAACAATCCCCAAATGAAACCTCTAAATTAGGGGTCACCAATGTGGCGCCCATGGATGCCAGTGTCCACACCAGTAGCTCCTATGGCACATGAAAAGGTCTCAATAAATACCCCCACAAAAATCCATAGTGCATGTTTGCACTTCCTGCCAGTTCCTGTTTCTGCTGGCTCAACAGCCATTTTGCGTTATGCCACACCCAGGGCTGTTGTCTTAAAGTGCTGCTGTGGGCTTCCCAAATGCATCTTGTCTGGCCAGTGCTGGAAAAACCAGTGCTAGATAAGACAGACCTTTGGCCTGATCCAGCAAGGCCACTCTTGTCTCTCCAAAGCTAGTAGGGTTTAGCTGTCTGAAATATTTGTAGAACTATTTTGGCAACCCTGAACTACCTCAGACTCCTTGTACTCATTATGGGGCATGTGGCACTTCATCTCCAAAAGCACTCTTTTCAATTTTAAAAAAATTGTAGCTATCAAGGGTCTAATTTTTCCCTATTGAAATGAATGGGTTAGTGAAACTACCAAATGCTTAAACTAACTGAAGTCTATTCTATCCCCAGCAAAACTTTCAAACTAGGGTAGAGAAATAACTTAGCACATTGTATGGATCATAAATTAATTTTTTATGTAGTCATACTATTAAACACTGGAACAGGGTTTTTCTTTAGTTCGTCATTTTTTCCCTGTACATTTCTTTGTGTGGGAAAAAAAAGTACAAAGTACTGGCAGAGCTTTGCTGGACCTGAGGAATATATACATACCCTAGGGGCTTAATTCTGCTAACAGTTGGCTTTATCTTGACACCAGAGCTGAACATTCTCATAGCACATAATAGCAACACTGAATTCTTATTTCTAGTGCTATTTTGTAATATCTAATAGTGGTAGAGCTCTAATATACTCCAATAGCTTTCTAGATCTAGATCTAATTAAAAAGTATTCTGAAGGAAAAAGCCACACAGAAGACATACAACAAGAACATTACTATCCCTAAAGATATGAAGAGAACAAGGCCCACAGCACGGTGCTGCTTGTAGGCCAAACTGCAACTCAGAACTGAAACAAAACTGCCACAGCCCTGGGCAGACTCAGCAGTTCCTTGTATGGCAAGCCTGGAGCCAATACAACACTAATCCTGGACAAATTGATGTAATAGCCCCTGGAAATTTAGAAAATGTTAAGACAATCTTCTTGAAATTGAAGATTTGGGAGCCAGCAAATTAAGCTCACTTTGATAAGAAACTGAAGACATTCATTGGATTGCACAGGCTATGGTCACGTTTGCCCATTTGCTGGAGCCCCATCCACACGAGAATGCAAGCCATTGTGGGAAAGGGCTGTAGCTCAGTGAGACAGTGCATGCCTAGCATGCAGAAGTTCAATCCCTGGTATCTCCATGTAGGGAAGACCCCTGCCTGAAACCTGGAAAGCTGCTGCCAGTCAATGTCAACAATACTGAGATAGATGGGACAATGGTCTGATGTGGTATAAGGCAGCTTCCTACGTCTCAATGTTATTGTTTTAAATCACTAAACGCCAAGCATCTAAAAGTGAAGCCACAGTTTACTACCATCCTTCAAAGCCCTATTTGCATTGGGAGATTTTTTTCCTGGTTTTCATGATCACAAGATCTCCACTGCACCCAATTCCAAAGTTATGTCACTGTGCAAGCTTGTTTATTATTATGGCAACAATTTGTTTTGCTCAAAAAATGCCTTGTGCTTTTCCTAGGCGTTTATTGTGTTTCTAACAGTATAGCCACATCAGATCAAACATTTTATAAAATCATGCCACTTTGAGGAATTAACCCAATATTGGTAGACAATTTGTGCCCCCCCAAAAAGTGTTCCCTGTTTTCCATGTAGTTCTCCTCAAAGAAATTGGCCCAGGTAGGATCCTGAAAGATTGCCAAATCACAGGGTTATGAACTTTTCCAGGAATCTTGCCAAAGGCTCATGTTTCTGCACTGCACTTAAGCCAAGTCTTCAAACTCTGAGGTAATGTTTAGTATATATTTCATTTTAGTTACTATATCCATTAACAAAATACATTTCCACAAGGCCAACACTGAGTGTATTGTTTCAGAGTTCATCAATGGTCAAAAGGGCATGAAAATTAATATATACAGATGCAGATGTCACGAGTCAGAAAACAGAAGCAGCCTTTTAAACTGAGCAAGTGACACCCTACTTCAGTTCTGCTTTTTTCTAGACCTGCCCATGTTCATCACTTTACTCCACATGTGAACAGGTGAGCAAAATTTTAAAAAGTTGCAGTGAAATACACCTTTTTACACACACCTCTACCTACCTCTCCTCTGGGATACCTCTAGCTACAAGAAGTGTACCTACATAAACAAACACCACTGCCCTCTCCATCACAGAGAACCCAAGAACAAAATCACCACCTCCTTCTCCGCTGTGACTGAGGCTGGTCAGTTTTCACCTTCGCAAACAAGCAGAGACCGGCTGAGGAGGAAAGCAGATTTCACTGCCCCCCCTCCCCAGAGTCAACGTGGTTGAGACTTGGCTTTTTTTCTCCTTTTTGGAGTTTGGATTATTGGATGGGGGATGGCAGAGAGAGAATACTGTAATGCTGTGCTGTGTGTAAAAACAGTAGAAGAACAATATATTCGAGGGAAGAAAACCAGCATCGGGTGAAAGCCACTGATGTTTGGAATGAAGACTACTGTTCCACAAACATGGAGAATATGCGGACCACTGAAAAATCCGGTGCTAAATCCGAATGCAGTGGAATTCTCACCCATCTCTAGTTGATGGCACACATGCACAGTACGCTGTGTGCGCACACGTCTGCCATCAGCCAAGATGGTGGTAGGGGCATCAGCCCCTTGAAGAAGCCTCCACCACCATCTTGGTTGATGGTAGCCCTACGCACAAAGCACGCACAGCTGCACAAGACAGGAGATAGGTAGGTAGAGCGAGACAGCAAACAGGCCAGCAGATTGGAAGCTCCCTCCCTGCGCACAGGGAAGCACTACTCTCCCACCCTAACGAGGGGCCTTTTAGGGGTCCCTCTGGGCCACAGGGGCCCTCAGCCAGGGCCCGACCTGGCTGCCCTTTGGCGCCAGCCCTGCTAGTATTTATACCTATCAACAGTAAAATCAGTTATTCCCTCAGATGTCAACATAACAACTCAGTGCAGCATGGACATAGACAATGCTTCCAATATTGGAAGAACTGGAATGACTTGATGAGCAGGTACATAAACCTCAAACACAAGCAGGATATTCTGTGACTAAGGTATGAAGCAAGTCTGGGGAGGAAATCTCAGGTGCAGAGGCTGAATATGGTCCTCCAGGCCTCTCTATGTGGCCCTTGGAACGCTCCCAAGGCCACATACCACATTGGTGCTGCTTTGCACTCTGAGTGTGTTTGCCTGACTGCAGTGTTTACCTGATTAGTGAGATTGGTGCTTCACTAATAATCTATTGTCCCAGGCTATGGTCTGAAGGCACATGAGCCCAGCACCCTACTGAAGGTAAGCAGGGTCAGGTCTGGTCAGTGCCTGGATGGGAGTCTGCCTGGGAACTATATGTGAGCCGCCTTGGGTTTCTATCATGAAAAGAAAGGCGGGGTATAAATGTAATAAATAAATCATAAATAATCTGCTTTGCACTCTGTTTGCCTGGATGGAAGATCAGAGGATGTGAATGTGTGTAGAAACTAATGTACAACGGTGAAATTTCCATTTATTGCTCCACCCACTTTTGCCTCTAGCTGCTGCCATGACTAGCATGTGGCCCTCATGAGGTTGCCCAGATTGAAAAACAGCCCTTGGGCTGAAGAAGGTTCCCTACCCGTGAAGTAAATGATAGCCAGGAGAGTAGTAGGCTTAACTTCAAGAACCTTGGCACCTACCATTTGGCAGCTGACTTGATTATTTAACAAGATAATCTAGTAAAGAATGTAACTGCAGGTCAAATATTAACATGGGCAGAAGTCAGCTGTTAATATAGGTAAAGAGCAATATCCTATAATCAGTGATTAAACACCTATAAAACCTTAACATCCTCCAAAATGGGATGCGATGCAAACCCGGATGAGGGGTGAATGATAGTTTGGTTTCTAAAGGACTGCATTTAAAGTATATGGCACTGGGGACAGTGCCAACTAAAAAACTGCATTAAAAAGAGTCAAGAAATTGTTTAGCTTAGCTGTAATTACTACAGATTTTTAAGTTTACACATGTTGCCTCGTTAAAGTTTTGTTAAAACCTTGTGGTTCAGCAGACTGCTCAAAATACATGCAGATGTAAGTTGCAAGAAATACACAAGAAATACAGCAAGAAATACACAAGATTGTAATTAAGAAAAAAAAGTTCTTTTCTTCTGTGCCTCAATTAAAAAATGGGAGCTGGAACTAAAAGCTTGTCCAAATCAAAATTTGTTGAACAGATCCAAATCCTATCAGCAAAATGTCTGAAGACATTTCATCAATACCTCATGTGAGCTTGACATGTTATTAAACCCCAAAAAGATCAACAACTGCCAATATTCTTTTTAAAATAAGTTGAAAGACATTTCAGAAAATATGGAAAATGCTTTAAATGCAATGAATACAAAAGGCATATGGAAATACTGACACAGAAAGTCAACTGCTTTAAACTTAACATTTCAGAAGCCACACTTTCTACACATTTTGGATTTTTCTGTCTGCCTTCGTTTCAGTAAGTTTTTATCCAAAGTAAAAAAGATAGACCGTTTTTAAAAAAATCAAAAGAGAAACAGTTCTATTTTGATGTAGGTTCTGTGTAGAAGTCCTTCCTTTATTTTATTTTTCTATCTACATTTTACTAGAATTTTTAAAAACTGCACTATAAATCATACCACATTAAGTGGTATATATGAGTCAATTATCGTTAAAATCACCAAAGGAGCTGGGAGACCAGAGTTGAAATCCTCACTCAGCCATGAAACTCTCAGCCTAACCTACCTCACAGGATTGTTGTGGGGATGAAATGAGTGGGGGAGAACTATGTGTGTCTATGGAGAACTATGGAGAAAAGGTGGGCTATAACTGGACTTAATAATAAATTATATGTGAGCATATATTCAAGATTTCAAAGATGAAACACAGGTGACATCTATCTTCTAAAACTAAAAAATCACAGGGAAATAAGGTTAGCACTGAAGTATATAGCTGAATCTATATGGTTCTAGTCTCCTCTAAAAGTTGTATCCTGCCCTTCCATAATGTACTCAGGGTAGCTTACAAGTCAGCCACTACCACCATCTATGTACTTACTTAGGCAATTTATACATCACTTAATTACAATTGTCTCTAAGTGGTGTACAAGTAACACAATACAATAAAGATCAGTTATAAAATCAGAATTCAGTTAAAATAGCTGCTGAAATTTTTTAAAAAATCAGTAGGCACCAGAAGTTCAAGTAGGACGGGACCTGTCCAACCTAAAGTGGAATGGAATTGGCCCCACAATACCAAAAGCACAGCTCCTGGTGGATACATGCTATGCACCCTAACTATGGAGGACCACTAACAGTGACTCACACAAAGACCTCAGTGATTGGTCAGGGATATAAGGAGTCAGGCAGTTTTTAAGGTCCAAAAGGAAAGGCAATGAAAACTATGGTAGAATGTGCCACCAGTCCCCAAAGAAGGGAAGAAAGAGGTCTTTACTTCACACCAAAAAGATATGGGATTCTACATTAATATATTTTTTTCCAAATACAAAAACCACACGAGATGATCAGAGGATACACTGACCTTGCATGCCAGTATAATCCCCTATTTTATTTTCTTACTTATTTTTTTATAGCGCAGCTTTCTTTTTGTCTTTTAAAGGTTTTTATTTACATACAACAAGAAGAAGAAATTGTTATATGCCTTCAAGTCGCTTACGACTTATGGCGACCCTATGAATCAGTGACCTCCAATAGCATCTGTCATGAAACATCCTGTTCAGATCTTGTAATACAGAACGTCAAAATAAGTAACGATACAGAATTAATAAAGATAAAATATCTGTAGCTCTTAGGTGTGTTGCCATGATATATAGTTCTTCTGTTCTTAAACAATCTTAGTTACAGCATTAATAACTCGATCATATCGAGATTCAGCAGGCACCTTGTACATCTGCTAAAAACTTTTCAGTTACCAAGTTTATACAGGCAACTAAAAACTATATTTCTGTAATAGTCAATGGTCTCCAATTTTAATTTTTTACATGGCTTTACATCATATAAACCTATCATTGTAAACCACTGTGTTTTTTTAATGAAGAACAGTATACAATATTTTTTTGTAAAAAACAAAATCTGTTCTTTCTTTACCGGGTATCCTGTGGAGAAAACAGATCGAATGGCAAAGTTGGCATTTATATTACAGGGATGGTCATCAACAGAAATATTTCCCAAAATGCTTTTCATGAATTCCATATTTTCAAAGCTGAAGATAGGGGATACTGCATTATTATTGTTATTTTTATTTATTACCTGCCCTTCATCCTGAGGTCCCAGGGAGGGTTACAACAATTTAAAACACACCCTTTAAAAACAGTTTAAAAGCAACGTACAGTTACAAAATCTGGTCAATTTGTTTTGCGTATGAAATACAAGTTTGCCATGTTGCATAAAAATCACTTGGTCTGCCTATGCCTCTCATTATCCCACCTTTCTTCTGTCTTGGAACCTAAAGCGGCATGTGTGTGGTTTCTAGGCCATCACCCATCAAACCAAACCTGCTTAGCTTCGTGTGTCTTCAGACTATACTCTTCTTTGGGGGCACATTTGATCATCCCCACCAGACCTTCTTTATAAGTGCAGCATACGACCCAACCTCTCGGAGAAGCAGCTCCCCCACAGTAATAGTAATATACAAAGCAGTTTTCTGCAAGTATGAAAACATCAGTTACAGTGTGTTAACAAATCTGCATCTAGCATAAGTCGTTCAAGAGAAACATCTGACATTGCTCAATGGGAATACAAGGACTTGGAAGGCATAATAAAGGAGACTGGCATACAGGACCCTGGAGATCTGTGAACACTGGGAGTACACAAATTCCATTTCGAGAGTCGATTCTGTAAGTTATCGGCCCATGCTCAGTATGAGGATATGCCCATCATTTTTCACAGTAAGAGTTCTTTTAGCAACAGAAACTGTCCTTAAGATTATGAAAAATGATTTTTCAAAGGTCACCATACCTTACTGTTAATTTGCCATTCGAACTTTTCTTATAAGGAAGCATTTCAACATCTTAAAACACATCCTCAGAAGAAAAAAAGTAAAATGGATCTTGCTTTTGTTTGTGCTCTACATAGAGGCCTTGTTTGGATGCAACACTAAACCATGGTTCAGTATTACACAAATTTGAGAGACAGCAAGTCTTAGGCTTCCACCCCCACGCTCCAGCACAGCCATGAGGAGTTTGGAAGCTTTGACTTCCATTCTGGATTAACTTCCAGCATCATGACCTGAACCCAGATAAACTGCTATCGATCTTAACTATTGTTTGTTGAAAGAACTCAAAAATCATAGTTTAAGAAGCTAGTGTTTTTTCAAGCTGCAATTCACCAATGCAACACAAATCTAAGCCAGAAGCAGAAGCATCCAATCTCCTTGCAGCTATGCAGGAGAAGGAGAGACAGGGGAGCACGCAAGCCAGATGCTTAGTCTGCCTCATTTCTCTAAACACATCTGAGCAAAGCCAAAGAGGGTGACACACCCATTGCTGTATATTTGATCTCATTTTGTAAATACATTTTCTCTCTTTTTTTGAAAATTTAATTAAAAATATTTCTATCCTTCTGCCCGATAACAGGCCTTCAAAGCAGCAGACCATAAGTGAACACCCATGCATAAGGCTTATTATTGTTGTTTTAAAAAGGCACTGGACTTTACGAGAGCTCTGGGGGGAATGATATGATGTTACGGGTGTTTCAGCAGGGTACACACCTAACCGTTAAAATTTATTATTTCATGCATCTGACAAAGTGGGCTCTAGCCCATGAAAATGAATGCCACAAGGTATATCTGTCAGTATGATGTCAGAAGATTCTGTTGTTCCTCTTGTGTCCTTCCCATCCTTACCATGAGACAACCCAACATTTATTTTCAAGATGGTTAATCACCGAGAGCTACCATGGGAAAGCAAGCTGTTTCTGGCATCTGTTGAATTCGTAATAGGTGCATGCAATATTACTTTGGAAATATTTGGCTAGCCTGCAATCCGATTCTTTATCCTTGAACTGCTTCCAGTAGGAACGTTTCATTCTAAATATTAGTGAACTAGGATGCAGCCAGTGATTAAAGTTGCCACTTGACTAAATTGGTATCACAAAAAGCATTCTTCTAGAGGAGCAATTTCCAGATGCTAAGTCGATTCCCAGATGTCATTTTAGACACTGTATTGTAGCTCAAGTATGCAAATCCACTTTAATAGCAATTATCCCTGCATTGCTTGATAGACCTTTTCAGTCCCACAGGGTTGTTAAACTACGCAATTCACTCCAGCTCTACTTTTCCTAACATAAAAAAGGCACAGCTGTCTTCATTACAGTCACCTAAAGAAAAAAGCCACCATTGCAAAGACTATCAGGTGAATCATGTTTCACCTTTGCTTGATGCACTTAAATGGAAAGTTGAAATCAGGGTGGTTGTACGCAATCCCGCTTTCAATACTGTTTGTGCCTGCAAAAGTTTTAAGGCAGACATAAAGGCAGATTTTAAAAATATAAAACTCAAAAGGAGGCCATTCCTTCCGATTCAAAAACTAACCCTACAACAGTTTGCAGTGTTATATTTCCTGCAGAGCTAACGTACAGTGATGACTGTTGAACTTAACCTTGGGCTGTTTCCTATATGAGTTCTTGGCCCCTCTCACACTGGTTATATGAAGTGCAATGAATGCAGAAGTACTGCTGGGGGGGCAGGGGGGCGGATCTGCTAATATCTACTTTGTATGTGTAGACTATGCTGTTTCAGCTGTACAAGCAATGGCATCCACACACCTAAACATCGGAAATAGAGAATATTTTAAAGTTGTATGAAAAGCCTTCCTAAATAAAAGATGTATTTGCTCATACTGTAAATTCAAATAAAAACTGGGCCATGAAAGTTAAGTGGGCCAAAAGTTTTTTAAAAACCATGCTCTTGCTTTATAATAATATTGTAATTTAAAGTGTTTTAAGTGATTTTAAAAAAAAATCAGTAAAAAGTTTGACCACACCCTGACACTGCTCCATCTTTTCAACTTCCTAAATTTAAAAAATGATTAGGGATATTGAGTCAGGAAGCAAAGCTGAATGGACTAGTTGAATATTTCCCGCTTTCAATACTGTTGGCGCCTGCAAAAGTTTCAGGGTACAGTAGGGCCCCGCTTCTCGGTGCCCGCTTTTTGGCGTTCTGCTAATATGGCGCCAGCGGGGCGGTCAGCTGGAGGGGGGCTGGAGCTCCCTGCACTCCAGCTGATCGCGCCTGAGGGGGAGATCAGCTGTAGTGCGCTACAGCTGATCTTCTCCTCTCCTGGCGTGATCAGACTCCTGCAGTCCAGCTGATCGCGCCCAAGGAGGGGAAGATCTGTTCTCCTACTCTGGTGTGATCAGCGGGTTAGGTTCCATACCCCTGCGCTACAGCTGATCTGCTTTTTGGCGGTTTTTGCTTTCCGGCGGGGGTCTGGAACCTAACCTGCCGTATGAGTGGAGCCCTACTGTAAATACTTCGTATCCAATCAATGCACCTCCCATAGCTTCCTGCTGAAAACCTTTTAACTTTTTATACCACAATGTTCCGGGGTTGGGGTTTTTCATCCCACTTTCATTGCGTTATAGCTCACGAATGACCTTCCAGATCATCATGCAATCATGCAGTGTGGCCAAGGCTTGGGGAATCTGGGAGGTGTATGCTGACCCAGACAAGAACTTCAGACTTTAAAAAACCCACCAAATACTTTATTATTACACAAACCCCTCACAAATATTGGAGCCTCATAAAAGGAACCAGGTCTTGAATAAAGTCCTGTTGCTTGGCCCTGTGGTTTAGTCTCTCTGCTCCTGCAGGCCCTACTTGTTGCTCTCTTCCCGAGCACGTGAGTAATAGGCTGCCGGATCCCCTGCTCCTCATAACCACACAGACACTATCTTCCTTCCAAGATTTTCCCTCTCCAGTCTCCTCCTCGCAGAGAAGATCCAACTCTCCCTTTTTTGCAACTGCCCTTTCTCCCCTTTTCCTTTCCCCCCAATATTCTGTTCCTCATGGCAACAGTTGATATGTGGGTGACAGCAGTAATATTGGGGAAGCATCACAGAGTGAGGCGTGGACGGTCCAGTAAAAATCTGCCGCTAATGCACTATTATTGCATCAAGGACACACCCACAAACAAACCACCAAGAGACCCTTGATCTGATTTAAAAAAATCTACCAAAGACAGCCAGGGTATTTTAGTGAAAATTAGCCCACTCTTAATTTGAACCTTGAACCTGAAGATCAGAAACATGTTGGCCCATTAAGAAGAATAACAAAGGAAAGCCTCCTCTTGATCTTGCCTTTGCATTCATTGGGGAAAGGGCAGAAACAATTCACTTGGTCATTAACTTTTACTTGTGAATATATGTGCACAAGCACCAGGGCCGGTGCCAAAGGGCCCCTCGTTTGGGTGGGTGAGTGGTGCTCCCCTTCCACGATCCACGGCAGGGTCCCTGCCGTGGATCACAGGGAGGGAGCTTCCAGGCCGCCCACCCGTTTGCTCACTGCACCTACCTCTCTCCTGTCTAAGAGAAAGTCCTGTCTGAAATCCTGGAGAGCTGCTGCCAGTCAGTGTAGACAATACTGAGCTAGATGGACCAATGGTCTGATTCGGTATAACGCAGCTTCTTAAGAACAGCTTGAGGTTTGTAGGGCTGCAGACAACATGAAGGCAACATAATGGAGCAAAGGGTGAGGGAAAGCACATAATGAAATAAGCCTAACCAGGATGGTGGTAAGCTGGCCACTGCAGCAGCCTAGCTCTGGCTCTAGAACTGAGAAAAAGCAGGAACCAAGTGATGAGCTGGGTCAACAGGACTCTTGTGGGTAGGGAGAAAACATACTGCTGCTTGAGGAATGCCATATGATAAAGTATTAACCATACTCCAGCTGTCTAGGTGAAAGTCAGGAGGCAAAGATTTGTGATTCATGTGACATTTTTATTTCTGCTTGCTGAGCAACTTTGCAGGTGCTCAAAATGTTACAATGAAGGGAAGGGCTGTGCTGCACATAATCTAGGGATGGGCAAATCTACTAATTTCAGTTTCTCTCAATTTCTCTTTGTTCCAATCTTAAATTCAGTCCTTCTCATTTCCACATCAGTTTGCTTTTTTTTTTTTTAAAAAGTGATATATGAACATTTATTAGCATTTTCTCCTAATATATGCACGTTTGTATGCAATTCTGCATAAGACACCCACTAATTTCCCCTATAATCATGCACTTCTGGATGTACTGTCACTAATATGAGCATTGTTGTGAACACTTTACCCCGGTGTATGCACTTTTGTGCACGTTACTTGGCAGAAGAACTGCATGGCAAAATTGGGAAAACGGCCGTGTTTCTGTTCTCGTACTGTTTCAGAAAGTGTGAATTAGGGAGGTTCGCCTTTAAATGCAAACTGAATTGAACGTCTCTCCCATCCCCAACACAATCTATTGTGGCTAAAAAGACCCCTGGGGGGAGAGGAAGTCACAAGAAGGCTAGACTGCTATGAAGGTGGCCACCACTGCTTTACAAACCATCAATTGCCCTAGAAGTGATCAGCAAGCTCCTAGGCCCGGCCTCACCATTGACCGGACTAGCACAGGGCATCCAGGACTGCAAGATGCTGTACCCAGGTTAAGCAACTATACTAATAAAACTGAGCTGTACCTTGTACTGTAGTCTGAGCTGAGTCTGCCTGCCCCACTATCTTACTCCATATTATTCGGCCATTTTGGGAGGCCTAAAGGTTACATTTCAGAAACCAGATAAATTGGAGCCTTTGGCTGTACCATCCCCATGGGCCAAGACCCAGAGCTTCTAAACATGCGGAAGCAAATTCTGCATCTTCAAAACAGAAGAGGGGAAATCCACAAGTGAAACAGAAACTCTTGGATTTGTTTGATTCAATTAAGGAATTTTGACCCTGGAATCAATGGGCTCCTGCTGGGAGGAAGGGCGGGATATAAATCAAATAATAAATAAATAAAAATGTGTGACAATTGCCATGAAGCTGATTTCGCCTGAAGATTAGGAGATGCTTCCTAACACTATGAACTGTTCCAACAGTGGAAGAGGCTGCCTTCTGAGTTGGTGGGTTCTCCACTGGAGGTATTTAAGCAGATGCTAGAAGACCACCTGTCAGGGATGTTGTAAATGTTGCATCCTGCAATACAGATCCTGCATTGAGCAAGGGCATGGACAAGATGACCTCCACGGTCCCAACTCTATTACCCTATAATAGCCCTCTCCTCACACAAAAAGCTCCCAAAGCCCCTTGTCTGAGATCAATAAGAGAAACAGCCCCTACATATATATAGTAATAACATGACACAAAAGGAAAAAAGAGATGAGGAGGGAAGAGGAAAACAAGCAAACTCAGACACCAGTTTTTAAATATTACAAAGTTCTTATACTGGCCAGCTTGAATGGAAGCAACTGAGGGAGCTGGCCTCCCAGCCAGGCTGATGGAGCTTTCATGCTTCCCATCTCTCACACTCCCTGGATCTCAAACATGCCAAGAGGGACGCATGAATACTGGTGTCCCTAAATGAGCACTGGAGAGAATGGATCTACTTGTGGAGAAGACCTGTGAATTAGCTGCTTCTCACATTACATTGTTTCCACATGTACAAACAGAAGCAAATCTTGCAGTGGCACAATCATGCAGAAATCTAGCATGTAAATTGGCCTGTAGCTGAGACTATCGATGTAAATGGTCCGATCTCTCATTTCTAAGGGTCAAAAAATGTATGATAATGCACAGCATGAGGCTCTGTCCCTTTCTTCTTACACAACAACCGTAAGAGAGGCCCAACTGTTATTGGGATCACAGCATGCCGGGATCCGAAGGTTCATTCGTTCTCTCCCTAGCCACACTCCCACCAATGTGCCCCGCCCTCACAGCTACAAGGTATAGAAGGAAAGTTCCCATTAGTGTCTCCAGCCACCCAATTTGTTGTTGTTGTTATGTGCCTCCAAGTCAACCACGACTTATGGCAACCCTATGAATCAGTGACCTCCAAGAGCATCTGTCATGAACCACCCTGTTCAGATCTTGTAAGTTCAGGCCTGTGGCTTCCTTTATGGAATCAAGCCATCTCTTGTTTGGCCTTCCTCTTTTTCTACTCCCTTCTGTTTTTCCCAGCATTATTATCTTTTCTAATGAATCATGTCTTCTCATGATGTGTCCAAAGTATGATAACCTCAGTTTCATCATTTTAGCTTCTAGTGACAATTCTGGTTTAATTTGTTCTGACACCCAATTATTGGTCTTTTTCACAGTCCATGGTATCCGCAAAGCTCTCGTCCAACACCACATTTCAAATGAGTTTATTTTTCACTTATCTGCTTTTTTCACTGTCCAGCTTTCACATCCATACATACAGACTGGGGATACTATGGTCTGAATGATCCTGACTTTAGTGTTCAGTGATACATCTTTGCATTTGAGGACCTCTTCTAGTTCTCTCACAGCTGCCCTCCCCAGTCCTAGCCTTCTTCTGATTTCTTGACTATTGTCTCCATTTTGGTTAAGCCACCCAATTAAAACCAGTCATATTCTTAAAAATGCAAGTACTTTCAAATACTGTAGGGAATGTAAACATACCTCTTCTAAGAAGGTGATTGCTATACATGTATATCTAAAAACAAAAAAATGGGTTGAGTTCAACTTTGCGTGAGTGGTATTTGTGCTCACAACATAGGACTTTCTCTTGCTCTCCCTGCACATCCCCCATATCTGCTCTGGAGAATCCTCCAGCTCTCTAGAGCAGATTTTGAGGGCGCACAGAGGGATGCAGGCAAGAGGAAAAGGAACTTTCACTGCACAATATGGAAGTCTATTGTGCAAGTAGAACAGCAGCATTGGATAAAACCCTAGGATTCTTGCCTAAGAAATAATATTTTTATCTACACACAAATATGTCAACAGATTAACCAACTAAAACTCATATGATTAATCAATTAACATTTCATTAAATGTTGCAGCCCTATTTCATTTCAAAAGTCTTCACCTGATACTGAGTATTTTTAAGGACGGCTTACACCTATTTAAACCTGTCCATATTTTAAGGTCACCTTCAGAGGCCCTACTTTAAGATCAATTAGACTGATGGGGCCCAGAGATGCGGCCTTTTCAGTGGTGGCTCCTATCCTATAGCATTTTCATCTAAGAGAGCTACAGCAGGCTCCTTCAGTTCTAGTTTTTATTTTAAAAGTCAGCTGTTTTCCTTGGCTTTTAACTGAAAGGTTTTATTGCATAGACCGCTACTGGGAGGTTTATTGGTGTTTATTGAATGTCATTGTATCAGACATATTTAAACTGGTGGTTTTCTTGTGATCTGAATTATATGTTTTAATGTTAGCTTTTAATGTAACTTTAGATTTGTTATTAATGCAAGCCACCTTGGGAAGGTTAAAGTCTTGAAAGGAGATTTAGAAATATCTGAAATAAATAAAATTAAGTAAAAACACTGTATTTTTTCCATCCATGAATAAGCACTAGCAGCTAATCCTTTCTGCTGGCACACACTGGTCAGAAAAAGCATTAGGAAATCTCTTTGAGTTACAAGGATATGAGAGCTGTGGGAAGTGCAGATGCCTTGATGAAAGAGAAGTTACAAAAAGCAACCAGGCCCCAGCCTCACTGAAAACCGTCTGCTGCACGGCTGCATGCTAGAAGCTGGCCACCCTTCATCCTCTCCCTCCTACGGAATCGAGAAAGCATTCTGGTGCTATACAGATGGCTTACAGGAGAGGACACAAACGCCAGCTAGCACCAAAAAAAGTTTTATTCTTTTCTATCACCACTGAGAGCTTTGGCTTTACAGATAAAACACAAAAGTGTGAGAGAGTAGAGTCTAGGAATATTCTACTTTAGAAATCAAGACTGGGAAAATCTACCAATACATATACACATGTTAAAATTAAAAAAACCACCAGCATCTAACTTTTAGCTGTCAAACCTGCACACAATGAAAAGGGTGTTTTTTTTAAAAAAAAAAATCCTAGTTCTTTGCACCCATTGCAAATTTGTAAGCACCAAGATAAACACGTATTTTAAATCTTTGTGGGGCTGTTAACAGTTTCTGTAACATTAAGTATTTTTGTAAGTATACCACTTTGCCTCAGATGCATGCATGGTTTGGGACGCAGTAAATGTAGAAAATGAACTCAGATTTCCAAGAGCCTCATTCTACCACAGCCTTACCCAACCTGGTGCCCATCGCCTCTGACCTTTGGTCATGCTGGCTGGAACTGATGGGAGTTGTAACTCCAACAAAAAATATCTGGAGAATAGCATATCGGCTACCCCAATTTAGAATGCCTAAACTGGGCCAGAATCTCCCTGGGGAAAAACACACTGCATTTCCCCAAGCTATTTAGGATCAGTAGGGTGGAGGGTACAGCCTCCTCCAGGTGGGAATTCCATAAGCTTGGCACTGCCAAAATGACCCCATCCCAGTTAACTCTGCCATAACCCTGACTGCGGAGTGATGCAGAACAGGGCCTCTAAAGCATCTTAAAAGTATGGGCAGGTTCATATAAGAGTAAGGCAACCCTTTAAATTAAGCTATTATTTTTTCCTCCTGCAAACTCTTCCCCTTATGTAACTCTGTGGAGTTACCTATGCTGATGCTCAAGCACCATAACTTTTAAAAAGTTAAGGACCACACTTTAGCCTGGTACACAAATCTGAACCTTACATTTTCCTAATTTTGTACAGGCTTTCAAGGAAAACCAGATACCCAAATTCAGACACAATTTGGGCCTTCTCCACACATATACAGGCATGTGAAAAAATGGAAGTAGACTGTGACAACAGCCCAACCCCTGACATCATATCTGCTGCTGATCCTGCCCCTCGATATAGATGCATTCAGTGCACCATGTGAAAAGGGGTGCCTCTGCAGGGACAGCTCTACATGTGGAAATATCCCTTCACAACTGGAACTCAATTAAGAGGGGTCCCAACTGCATGGAGCACATAAAGCTGTACACACGGAGACACCTTTGAAGATGCCATGCAAAATGCATGTACATCAAGAGGGTAGGCCACTGGCATGCTAATTCCATAGTCTCGGTCCCTCCTTCTCCACACATTTAGTATGTGTGGTCAAAGTATCCGAGCGGAGACTGTCTGAACAGAACATGAGCCAGGAATATCATCCTGATATCATCTTGAATATCATCAACTTTCTCTGTGGCGGCCCCCTCGCTCTGGAACTCCCTCCCAATAGATCTTCGTCATGCCCCTTCCCTGGATATATTTCACCGGGGCCTGAAGACTTGGCTGTTTAATCAGGCCTTTGCAACCTTTGAGACCTCTAAGGTGAATCAGCCTTGAACTAAAATGTTGATAAATCTATCATACTGTAAACTTTGTATTGTACTGTACTGACTATATTTATTATTGTATTTTATCGTGTTTTATTGTTCGCCGCCTAGAGTGGCCATCGGCCAGATAGGCGGCTTATAAATTAAAGTTTATTATTATTGTTGTTGTTGTTGTTGTTGTTATTATTATTATTATTATTATTATTATTATTATCCTAGACTAGGTAAAAACAGACTAGGTAAAGAATAGCGTATGCTAACTTAATATTTAAATATTTGGAACTGTGGATAAATCCACAGGTAGACCTTTATATTGGTGCTAAGAACAACTTCAGAAATGTTTCATCTCAGAACAGCCACAAAAGAATTTGGTATGCATGAGTTGTATGTCTTCTTCTTAGCCTTTACAAACAGTAGTTAAGACACGATCATACTAACAAAAATATTTGATTTACTCATGTATGTAAGTGTGTAAATGAATCACATATTCATCTGACCAACACATTTATAAAGATGCAAAAGCAATGGAACTCTCAAATTCATTAAAGTTTAATTTTGCGCAGTTCCACAAATTCATCAATGCCATTGCTTTAGTACATGGTTAGAGGACAGAAGAGTCACAAAATAAAAATTCCTTCAAACAATCATGGTAGAGAAAAATACAGTGCTTACTAGCCTTCAACATCTGTGGCCTTGGTGTTCGCCTTGCTTATCTGGAATGAGCAGTTAGAGGCCCTTTGTGAGTATGCAAATTTGAAGCTATGCATATTTTAAATATTTATATTTAATCTTTCAATTGAAAAAATTCAGGTCCTCTAATTACAAAATAATAATAATACATCATAAAATACAAATGAAACTAGTTAATCAGCAGTAAAGCAAGCAGCGATAAAAACTTCAAATAGCTTAACTGGATGCCTAGAACTAATGAACAGAGAGAACAGCAAGCCTGAAAAACACAACAAAGTGTTCGTGGTCCTTCGGTCCACTGGTTATCAATGGGTAGTCTCATTGCTGTTAATCCTACCAAACTACATAGAGCTATTATAGGAATAAAATGAATTGACCCCATGTGGGCAGTATTCAGCACAGTTCAGACCCCCCAAAAAAGTATTGCCATATATTCTCATCTCTTGATAGGAGTGTTCCTGTTCAGAGTTGTAGGCAGCTAGATACTTTGAGCTAGAGATGTAAAATTTCCAGAAATTGTGAAGCCATGGAAAAAAACCATTTTTCCAGTTTCTTTCAGAAAAAAATGGAATTTTCAGAAAAATTGAAAATGCAATATTAGCACTTTTTACAGATTGAAAGTCATTTTGTTACTCAAGGAACATCAAATGTAATTATTGGACAAGCTGGTTTGGCATAAAATTATCACATTTTGTATATTAAAAGTACAATTTATTCAAACAATTATTACACATTGCATTTACTTTTTAAATTTTTTACTTTTTTTGTAACAAATGGATCTACAAGATCCTGAACTGTAAGGAACCCCTTTCGTTTTGCCAGTTTATGAGGAGCGGGCAAAAAATATTTTTTTTAAAAAACAGAAGAAATCATCAACATTAATAACAAAGAAAATTATTTATGTCTTCACTAGTCCGCCACAGTGTCAAGCAGACATAAAGCATCCATCCCCATAAAAAGAACTGAGAAAAGGCGGGGGGGGGGACCAAGGTTCAATGAAACATTTTATTCATCATGCTAAAATAAAACATTCTATAATCCATTTTTTCTTCATCTTTTTCAATTTTTCAGGAAAAAAAACCACAAAAAAGGCTTCGGGAAAAACCAGGGGGAAACCAGTTTTTTTCTGAATTTTCCGGGGGTTTTTCCAGGCCTTCACATCTCAACGTTGAGCCCCTAGGAAGTATTCCATCCCCCTCTCCCCAGATACTTTTCTTTTCCATGCAGTAGATAAATGGATTCTGATGCAGGGGGAAAAAAATTAGTTCCCTGCAATTTCTCTTCCCTTACAAAGGGTAAATGAGGACAAGAAAAAAAATCACACCTGGAAACAAAGCTGTGAGTATGTACACACAGCTCATCCCACCCTGTCTCTTCACATGACTCAGTGAAATTATCTCTCTCTCACACAACCAACTCACACAAAAAACAAATATTAGAATTGGGTGTGGAGAATAAGAAAGAGGCCTGGTTCTCCGACACAGAATTGGACAGTGGGTTATGAAAAGTGCAGAGAAGTTTGAGATGAATATTATTTATTTGTTTGTTTGATTTATAGCCTGCCCTTCCTCCCAGTAGGAGCCCAGGGCGTGCATCACTGGCAGGCAGGGATAGTAGGTGGTGTCTGTATTCTTCCCCAAGGGTTTAGTGTTATTCAATCAGCTTCAAACACAATGGCAGACTATAGAAATATGAAAAAGCAAAGAACAGTGAGAGCTGGAACAACACATTACAAAGCAGACACACAGAGTGGTATTCATCATTCTGGATATTAGGCATTTTGCCAAATTCCTCCCCAGCTGAAATATCACGCAGACTTTGGGATTCCTGCTGAAAATAATACTATATTTCTCCCAATCTATTTTCAAATGAGTGTATCCGTGCACAGGAAGGTATCTGCAACTATGTGGTATATTGACAGTCAGAAAACATTCCCAGGCCACACAAAGCCTAAATCGTATATCGTGATTAAGTATGACTGTGGTTTAATCTGATGTCTGAATGGACACAGCATGTCATCACAACTGGCCAAACCAGAATCAATAACCATGGTTTCAGTGGGTCATTTGCACAGCCTTGCCTCCAACGCTTTGCTGGGTTGATAGTGATAGATTGATGTCAAGGCTCTTAAATGAACAATCCTCTCCTTCAACTCAGACATGGATGCACAACCACACAAAACAAGCATTTCTTGATTAACATAAAAAGGTAATATAATTCAAGCAAGAGAGAGTGGATATTAAAACAGTTCACAAGAACAGGCAAGAGAAAGTGATGGGAACAACCTGATAGATATACATTAAATGCTTTGCACACTAGCACTTATCTCCTGTGAACACATCCCATTCATTTAATTCATTTCTTTGTCAGCCATTAGTAACCTTGAACATTCAAACCCAATTCAACTGAGAAGCAAGAAAAAGCTGCATTTAACCGATAACCTTATCTTATCTATGGAGGTGGTCCCTCCTGGAACTGATGCTTTCCTCAAGGCAATGCTTCTCTTTGATGTTTCTAGTCTTTATATATATATATATATATATATTTAAAAGTACTAACTGCAGGGAGAAAAACTGGGAGGTGGTGAAGAAAGGCCTAAAAATAGAGCCATTTATTTCAGTATGCCTTTAGGCAGCCTCCGTTGTGGCCTGCTTTGCGAAAGGCACTGATATATGGCTTACCTCTCATATATCATGAGTAAGCATGACTACGGTTTAATACAATGGTCTGAATGGACACGCCATGGATCACAACTGGCCAAACCAGAATCAATAACCATGGCTTCAGTGGATTTACAAAACCATGATTTGTACCAAGTACGGTTTGGCATGATGTGTAAATTAAAAGCATAGATACACCATTAGCCTACTCTGTACAAAGGAGATGAGAGTTTTGAGTAGACAAAACTGAAAGCAGACAAGTAGCTTTAAGCTATAATTTGACGGTATATTTAGAAGTTCAGACCATAATAGTGCAAACTATTGTTTGACTTGAGCCTACATCTATGACTTGCATCACGGCATCCAACCTATTTAGTGTTCTATAACAAATGATGCTTCTTTAAGCAACTCTGACGCTATCTGCAATGAACTCCCCCAGTTATAAAAATCAGACCAAAAACATCATGTGAATCAAAAAGTGCTCTGTTTCCACAGATATGAGTTTTGTAGGCATTTGAACAGTACATGCACCGTTAACCATTTTGGGTTAGAACATGACAGGCAAATATGCTTCTTAATGAAATCTATTATCCAACCCAATCTCACACCCCTTTCAATATTTTAAAATTAATGCATTTTAAGAACCAATCAACAGGGGGTTCTTGTTCTGTCCAGGCTGTCATGAAGACACAGGGTAACAGCAATGTTCAGGAATTGCCATCTATCAATTTTTCCATAGCCTATTTTAGTTTGTCTCACATAAAGTTCAGTCTAAGAGCAACTGTTCTGTTTCTCATTCCATTTTCAGTCAAAAGGTAAGACCTACTCAGCTTTAGAGGGATATATCGTACAGTCCTCCACCAACTGCACCAGCTGGAAGCACATCCCCACCATCACATCAAAATATCATATATGCATTTCAAAACAAACAATCCAGACAGACTGGAACAGGTTCAGAGGAGGGCAACAAGGATGATCAGAGGACTGGAAACAAAGCCCTATGAGGAGAGACTGAAAGAACTGGGCATGTTTAGCCTGGAGAAGAGAAGACTGAAGGGAGATATGATAGCACTCTTCAAGTACATGAAAAGTTGTCGCATAGAGGAGGGCCGGGATCTCTTCTCGATCGTCCCAGAGTGCAGGACACGGAATAATGGGCTCAAGTTGCAGGAAGCCAGATTTCGACTGAACATCAGGAAAAACTTCCTAACAGTTACAGCCATATGACAATGGAACCAATGACCTAGAGAGGTAGTGGGCTCTTTGACACTGGAGGCATTCAAGAGGCAGCTGGACAGCCATCTGTCGGAAATGCTTTGATTTGGATTCCTGCATTGAGCAGGGGGTTGGACTTGATGGCTTTATAAGCCCCTTCCAACTCTACTATTCTATGAAAAAGCGGTAAACTTTCCATGTATAGCTAACTCCTGATATGGGGGTGTTTTCCAGCAAGCCATCCCTTATGACTTTTTGCTGGGCTACAGGTGTGTAGGAAGCAGCTGAGGCACACATTAATATTTATTCTGATGTGGGAAGAGAAGGATGTACACTTAAAAGCAGAACATAAGCAGGATATATGAGCAATTAAGGCCTCTTCAAAGTGCATGAAAAAATCAGGAATTGCTATAAATTTGTGTAAGACGTTAATTATAAAATGGAAGGAAATGTGTCAGAAGCAGGCCAACAGCTTTAATCTGAGAAATAAGGCCTGTTGATTTGGGATGTTTTCCAGTTACTATGTTTAGGAAAGGGCAAAAAATGATGTAAGCTAGTCTGGGGGCACTGTATTTTGTTTTTATAATTGGTGGACAGAGCAAATGCACCCAACTCAGCTTCCTTGTACACCCTGGTTGCAGGTGAATTTCTCATCTTATAATCTTACCAAGCTAGAGAGGCTACATTTCTTCACAACTGGCCAGCTAATAAGTTGTGCTTTTGGTTAGATAAAGTTCTATTTATCTATGTTCCAAATAATCTGAATCTCCTTGATTTTATCAAAATAAGGGTATACCTTAAATGTACTTGAAGGATAATGTATACAAAACAAATTTTGTATTGGATAATTGGTCAGTTGCCTGCTTTGGATGGGATTATTCTCCTTCTGAGAGAGCAGGTCTGTAGTCTGGGGTGCTCCTGGATCCATCTTTGTCGCTAGAGGCCCAGGTGCTTTCAGTGACTAGGAGTGCCTTTACCAGATTTGGCTGGTAAGATAGCTGCGGCCATTTCTGGACCAGGATAGCCTGACCACTGTTGGCCGTGCACTGGTAACCTCCAGGTTGGATTACTGTAATGCGCTTACGTGGGGCTGCCCTTGAGGTTGGTCTGGAAGCTGCAGCTGGTGCAAAATGCAACAACATGACTATTCACTGGGGCAGCATGTTACCCCACTGCTGAAACACTTACACTGGCTGCCCATTAGCTACTGGGCTAAGTTCAAGGTTTTGGTTTTCGTGTACAAAGCCCTATACAGCTGGGGACCATGATACCTGAAATACCATCTTACCCCTTATATACCCAGTCAATCACTGCGCTCTGCAGGTGAGGGCCTCCTGCAGATACCATCTTATCGGGAGGTCCACACAACATAGGAAGCGGATATTTAGTGTAGTGGCACCTACCCTTTGGAATTCTCTCCCCTTAGATACTAGACAGGCACCATCTCTGTTATCTTTTTGGCACCTACTGAAGACCTTCCTCTTTCAACAATCCTTTTAAGTAGAGATCTTATCCCAGTCTGTGTTGGGATTATCACACTCTGCGTCTGTGTTGGAATTGCTTTTTAAGGCTTTTTAAAGCTTTTTTAAAAAAAGATGTTTTGTTTTAATATATTTCTAAAGATGTTTTGTTTTAATATATTTTAATGTCTTTTTATGATGTTTTATAGTGTTTTTGTTTGCTGCCCTGGGCTCCTCCTGGGAGGAAGGGCGGGATAGAAATTAATAATTGTTTTTACAAAAATAGCTAAACATATGCATAAACAAAAAATACTAATTTAAAACAGGAGAGATACATTTCAGCATGAATTTATACCCTTACAACCCAGAATCTCCACCACAGCTGTCTGAAAGGGATTCCAATATCTTTTCCTGAGGCTGGAAGTCTTTGCCGCCAAGAGGTTACATTCCAAGTCCCATGCTAATTAGTTCCTCATAACAGAAAGCTTAATTTTTTTGTCAATCTCCAGTATTACATGTTCTTTAGAAAATGTTTAAATAGTGTCCCTCAATATCAGGATGCAGCTGACATTCAATAATATAGCGAGGCAAATTCTCTAGTACTGCTACCTAGGGATGGGAGAGAAATTTGTTTCAGCTCACATTTATAGGTGAACCTACCCAATCTGCACTTTCCAAAACAATATGTAAGCCATCCTTCAAAATTTGCACTTCTCTGAATTCTGCAATGCAGTTCTTCAGCCAAATAATGTGTACAAAAATGCACATACTAGGGTTAAGTATGCATACAATGCATATATATGGGGAAATAATGTAAAAAATACATTATATAAGGGAAATTTGCTTTGCAAAAATGTATATATGAGACAAAATTGCATGCAAAGACATGTATAATAGGAGAAATTTGGTTTAAAATGCTGAATTTTCAAGTGGGCTTTCTTTAAAGAACAACTGAACACCCAAACTGATGTGGAAATATGGACAACTGAACTTAAGAGTGGAAAAATAAGAAACAGAGGAACTGAAATTGACGGATTCTTCCATCCCTACTTCTATCTCACAGATGTGTAATTGGTTGTGACCTAACATGTCCCAGATCTCAACCCCTGATTCCATCTGTTGAAAACAGAGTCAGATAAAAACTTTCTGGTATGACATTTTCATGGAAAATGACAGGTATTTTTCATATTCATGCTGACATTTTGCAGTTGCTAACCAAATGCACAGTACTTGAAAAAGAAAAGGCAGTTATGTCAATTTCTACTCATACACCTCCTACATTACAGATGTTTCTGGTTACAAACTCCTAATTAAGTAAAAAAAAAAAGATCAGCACAGGCTTACCTCTGGCAATCCCTAATTACAGCCTCAAGGACCAAAGATTCGTCCATTTTCTGGAGGCTATTGGCCAGGGGTTGGCCCAACAATTCTACTAATTTGAATTACAATATACCTGTGAACTCCTGGGAATCGCATTTTTATAACATCTATTCAAGGGGCCAAACCAAGGCCCTGCGGGTTGAGAACCCTATAACTGAACTCCCAAAGTGGCCCCCAGTCTCTGCCAAGGAAGTCATCTCCTTAATTGCCATCCTGAAGCTGGGTAAAGCTCCAGGGCCTGATAATATCCCCCCTGAAGCAATTAAATCTAACCCAGAGTGGTGGGCTACGGTCCTGGCAGCCTTATTTACCAGTATCGACCAAACTGTTTGCATCCCCAAGGACTGGGGCCTTGCCACTATTATTCCAATCTTCAAAAAAGGTAGCCGTACGGATCCAGCCAACTATAGACCTATTAGCTTGCTGAATATCGTCAGCAAGCTATATGCAAGTCACCTACTTACAAAATTACAAACTTGGATGGAACAGGAAAATATTTTGGAGGAGGAGCAAGCCGGCTTCGGGGCGAGTCGCTCCCCACTGGATCATGGCTTCGTCCTCCAACATCTTGTTGAAAAATACACTTCCAAGCCGGGCGGCACCCTCTATGCTGCTTTCATCGACTTTAAGTCAGCATTCAATCTCATTCCAAGAGATAGACTTTGGGCAAAACTCAAATCCACCAATATTGATAGACGCCTATTAGCACTGATTCGTGGGTTATACCAGAATACCCAAGTTCGTATAAGATGTAACAACGCTGGCAACTGTCTAAGCCCATTGCCACTCAAAGGGAGTTAAACAGGGCTGTATTTTAGCCCCTACATTGTTCAACCTATACGTATATCAACTCCCTAATTAAAAGCTTGGCGTTGTGCCCCTCGCATCATCCTACCCTGTCAAACAGGCCTCTTTCTATCCTATTATATGCAGATGATGCAGTTCTTTTGTCCCTCACAAGTACTGGCCTCCGACGCCTGCTCAGAGCCCTCGCCAGTTACTGTAATAGAGAACAGTTGGTTATTAACCACAACAAATCAAAGGTCGTAATATTTACTAGGAAGAGAGTGAAACATCGATGGTGATTAAACGGTACCCCTATAGACCAAGTATCATCATACAGGTACCTTGGGATAACCCTTAACTCCTCAGGAGCATGGCATCTACAGGCAAAAAATGCCAGGGCAAACACTATGAGGAGTACAAAGGCGCTTCTTTTTTTACACAAAGGGTGGGCAACACATTCCATCTGCGCTACAGGTATTTAGCGCCAAAGTCATCTCTCAATTACTTTATGGTGCCCAGATAACTGTGTATGCTAAACACACCTCCTTCGAAACTATCCAAACTAAGTTTCTAAGGAACATACTGGGCACCCGCCTATGTGTATCGCATGTCAACTTACATCTGGAAGTCGGGCTGCCTACAATCGAGGCTCGTATGTGGGTGCTCGAGTTTAAGTACTGGCTTAAACTGATCTTTCTACCAGTTGGTTTGGCTCCACTAGTGTTATCTGATGCGTTTCAGTCAAAATGGAAGAAATCACTACTCACCAAGCTCTCAGCTTCAGGCTGTTCTCCTGCTAGTGTCCTCTCGGGTGGTTTTTTCAAAGCGAAATCGGCTATCACCCAGAGAATATTCGATATAGAATTGCAAAACCATTTGCCTCTTGCTGGCTCCATCTCTGACTCTTGCCTTTCTACAAAAACCTTTACTCCTGCGCATTATCTGGCCTTCCTATACATCCCCAGACTTAGGAAAGTCTTCAGGCTGGCCAAGCACAATGCCCTACCATCGGCACTTTTAGAGGGCAGATACCAAAAACTCCCATTCGCAGAACATTACTGCCCATGCGATGCTGGCGCAGTAGACCGTGAGCCACATTTTATTAGAATGTTCTCTTTATCATGACCTCCGATGCCGATTAATTACCCCCATACTGCAGAAATTCCCAGGTAGAGATGCAGTTTTGTACGTACAATATCTTCTAGCTGATAAAAATCCTTTAGTTACAACTAAGGTCACGAGCTTTTGTGACGCAGCCATTAAATACCGAAAAACGTGCCAACCCAACGACTGTCATAGCTTATAGATTGGTTTTAGATTGACCATGTGTCTATTGTACTGTTAACTTTTTATACAGTTTTTTTTTGCACTGTTAACTTCTTATGATGTTTTATATTCTGTACTTTGGTCTCTGCTGGTCTTTGACCGTAATAAAGCAATCAATCAATCATTTCCAGGTAGATTCTCAGGACCTGCACTGAGAAACCATACTGCTGTAATAAATTTGAAATTTTGTGAAACTGTAAACTACTCAGAGCTAGCACTCTTCCTCAAGGCAGAACTTAGGGAGCTCCATCTGAATTGATCTGCACCAGTAATTAGACATCCGAACAAGTCTAGTTAGGTCAGAGATCTATCAATAGAATGGGGCCTTCTTCGTCTCTTTTCCAGGATGCCTCCATCTAGAGAGAATTAGTGCTTCCTTGCTAGAAGTAATGGTCACAGAATGGCTTCTTAGTACATGGAAGGAGATCTCCAAAGTCCAGAATGAAATTTACAGCAAGCAGAAAGCTTCAAATTCCCACAACATGCCTCCACTGAACTGTTTCTCCTGACAGAACAACTGCAGAATAAGTAACCCTGTAATTCTTCTATGTGAAAGGCACTTGTAATGTTTGCCTCCGTTTGTGCAAGTTAAAGACACACCACTAGTGCAATTGCACATTTCAGCCAAAGAATGGACAAAGGCAATCAAGGAATGGCAAGTGTAACAAATCTTTCATGAGGAGCAAGGGTAGCCATTAGACTCCGGAGAGCCTATGAGTTAACAATCTATCCTCATAAATTATTTTGTCATGTGCGCCATCCTTCTCCCACGCCTACAAATGAATAGTCTTCTTCCTTATCCTTGAGGCTGAAAGCCCTTTCTCTTTACAGAATGGAAGATCTATAAGGAAAAAAGAGAGAGTTGCTACTTTGATAATCTACTTAGTTTGTTTCCATTTAGGATGAGATCAAAAGTTTGGGATCTGTACGCCCTTTAAAAAAAAAAAATCCTAATTCTCATGTTTAAGTGTGTGTTTATATTTAAGTGCCTATGTTATTTTTTTTCAAAGCAATTCAAAGAAACACTAGCACACACTGCCCTTAATGTGGCCATCTATGACAGCAACTCTACCTTTGTCTGCAGTCTTTAGAAGGGGGGCAAGTTTAGTACAATGACAAGCCAGCATTCAACAATCCAAGCACTTTGCCCTTGAACCAAGCAATACAATGGGCCTGTTATGCCAACACAGGCAACTGCATGTTCAGCCACTGTTGAATGGATTTTCACGGCACGTAAATCACATTCCTACGACCTGACACTTCTAGACGTTTTTCTCATGAACCTTGTCCCTCCAACACAATACCACAAACCAAGAATAGAGAAGCTGTTTGTTCACTAGTCACTTAAGACCAAAAACAAAAAAAGTGTAACACTTTGGGTAGTAACTGAGAGATTAGACTACAAGTGTCCATAAACTCTGATGAGTCAGGCTAACTTTTAATTTTATACCCACAGCACAAGAGAGAAGTCTATAATTAAACAAATGATGGGAGGAGAAGCATAGATGCAAGCTACATTTTTAAGCGTGCACAGGACTGCAGTCTTAGTTAGAAGGAAGCCTTATTACACTTAGTTCTGAATAAGCACGCGTAGGGCTAGGCTGCCCAAGCTTTTTATGTGCATCCTTAAGTCGGTCTCCTATAAGATTGTACGGCATTCACGCATGGAACAAGCTCCACAAAAGGGATGCATGCATGTTATAAGAGAATGCCTATCTGCTTAATCTGGTTTAATAAATAGCAATTTCATAAAACAGGAATGCATGTGGCAATTGTTTCAAGTATGAGATTAAGATCTCTATGGCAGGGATGGGGAACCCTTTTCAGCCCAAGAGCCACATCTCCACATGGGAAACCTTCTAAGCGCTGCATGCCAGCAGTAGGCAGGGCCAGAGGCAAAGTATGAGTGGGGCAAAAGTAGGTAGAGTGATGGATGTGGCTGTTATCTTTGCAGGTAAAGTGGCATTCCAGGCATGCAAAAGTCACAGGTTTCTACATACATGCATATTGACACCTCTCCATCTACGCAAGCAAGAGGCAGTTGAAGGACAAATTGCAGGCAGGCAAAAGCACTGGAGGAGGGCAAAGAGCAGGGGCAGTGAGGGTCTGGTCTGAGGGAGATGGGCATGGCCTGGGAAGGAGGTGGCCTGGAGAGTGTCCTGAGGGCCAGACAGAGAGATTTGGCCAGCTGCATTCAGGTCCCAGGCCTGTGATTTCCCACCATTGGGTGTGCATGCGTGCGTGCGTGCGCGCACACACACGCACACACACTCTCAGAATAGCCCTTCATGGATCTGATGAAATGAACCATAGTCTCAAGAAAGTCTTTGCCATACTGAATTTGTTGGTCTTTAAGGTGCCACAAGACTCTTTGTTGATTTTGCTACCAGAGACCAACACAGCTATCCTGTTGGGGAAATGTTTACATACATCTGTTATACATGCCATATGCTGCAGTGCTGCCTGAAGTATTTGGGATTTGAGGTGCCTTGGGGTGCATTTTTTTTCCTTGTCGAAGTTGGACTGCAATGTTAACAAAGCCCCTTGATTCGGTGCAATCCCACCACCACCACAAAAAAAGTCTTGTGTTGCTCTACCTAGTTGTCAAAGAACCACTGCAGACTTTTTTCTACAAGGAAAACACCCAGATGCCGCTCAAATGAGGAGAGGAAGAGCAACAGCTGGGTTTGACAGACCGCTTTCGCTTTTAATAAGCATGATTTTACTAGGGCTTTCTAATCACGGTGCTTTGTTGGACAGATGCTGGTGGAAATAAAATCGCTTATTTCATGTGGTCACTCACTGGTCTTTTGTGGTTCTCTCTCTCCAGAGCAAGACACTTAGCAATGGACTCAGTGACCCTTCCACACCTTTCATTTGCTTTCCATTTACCAACAAAACATCAAATTTAACTATTTTATTTTCATTCTGTTTTCTTCTTTGTTTCTTTTTCTGTTTGAGAGTGTGCCAAGTTTCAGTATTAAGCGTTGAGTATGAGTATAGTGGTTAGAAAGCAGGGGTGAGCAACATCTCTCAGCTCATCTCCCTCACATGAGGAACCTTCCAGAGGCCATGTGCCACTTGTGGGCGGAGACAGAGACAAAAACAGGCAGAGCTATTGACCTGTCTTTTACTTTTGCACTGTAGGCTACGTTCCAGCCATGCACAAGTCAGACATTTCTAGGCACACACACACACACACAAGCTCCTTTCCATCTAGGCCAACAAAATGCCTATGAGAAGTCCAAAAGCAGAACATGAGAAAAATAGCCCTCTCCTCCTGCTACTGTCCAGCCACTGCTATTTAGAGGCCTCTGACTCTGATGGTAGTATACAAGTCATCATGAGATCACTGATAGACTTATCCTCCTTTTACTTGTCTTGGATGCACACTGAATTTGCACATGGGCTTCTACCTAGGTCTGTTGGGCCTCACTGTTGATCTGCAAGTAAGCCTTAAATCACAGACTATACTCTCAGAGACTTGCACACACTCACTAATTTTTATTAGACTTCTTAGATGCCTGTTTGAAAAGAAGACTCAGGGCATATTACAAAACATTTAACATATACAGAAATCTTAAAAAATAACAGCAGCCAGCAATCCATCCATATAATAATAAAACTACCCCATCTCATAAAAATAACTGAATCATCAATGGCAACAGTAACAAAATGCCCATCAAAACTCAAGTATTAACAATCAGCCCTCACCTGTTATCAAATATGTGGGAGTAGTGAGCAGTCTTAACCTGGTACTGAAAGACAGTAGTCTTGACTCCAGGCAGGCCTTGCTAAGGAGACCATTCCATAAATGGAAGGCTGCAACTGAAAGGGCCCTCTCCCTTGGGCTGAACCTCACTGAGAGGAGGACCTCAGATATTTGCCTTAGGGTATGGACAGGTTCATGCAGGTAGGGAAAGACTAGAAGCAATTGGCAAGTTGTCTTTTCAGCAGAGGTACACTAACCTTCTGATTGAGGAAAACTTGGCACACTTCCCTGGGTTCCCTAGCACAGAGTTTGAATATCACTGTACTAAGCTAATGTTCTACACATAAAATACTGGACAACAGCTGGTAACAGCTGTTCTGCATTGGCCAAAATTAATTTCAATCAACATAGGCAACCATATACTTTATTATGCAAAAAAAGTATGTACTAATACTGTCAAACTTCTGCACAGAGGAAAGTATCTGCATGTGACTGATAGGTTAGCTAGTTACTGGTTTATTTAATTCTTTAGGGACTAGGTATTTAGGTGTAACATTCTGAATGTGTGTGAATTACAGTGTTAGATAAGAAAGAGGACCTGTATAAGGAACTTGTATTCTGTTCATGACGCTGGAGCCAAGTCAAATTTGGGATGATCCACCACTTTTATTTACTTTCTGCCTCCTTCCAGTTGGAAAACAATGGCTCAATTTTTGCAGACCTAACAATTCCTAGTACTGTGTATTGTAATAATGGTTACTGTATTGGTACATCACTGGATTTTGCACTGGACATACTGTTCATGCCAATTAAAGTTAATCTAGTGTAAATTGTCATGTTTTAGTTGCTAGCTAAAAGCACCGTTTAAATTCACATAGGTAATTATGGATGTTGTGGATATATTACAATGTTTTTCTTTCAAGGAAAAAAAAATAGATTCTTCCCTTCCCTCTAGGCAGGCGGTTGCTGAGGGCAAAGAGAGAAGGGGAAACAATAACCTTGCCCGGCATTTCACGTATGACTCATTCATTCACAAGCTGAACACCCATTGCACAAAAAGGAGCAACATGATCTGAACCAACTGGCTACAGATGAACCTGAACATTTTGTTTTTATTTGCTCATTATTGTTCTCACCACTGGGCTTTCCCAAAGTTTGCGAGTACAGTAATGTGAACACAAGGGATTCATGCAGCAGGACCTCAAAATGTTGAATAAAAGTGCACAGAAAGAGAGCATACAGGAAAAGGCAGTCCTTAATGCACCCAGGTACATGTCCCAAGCAGTAGTGTAGTGGCAAATTCAGAAGTGCAGGGTCCCTTCACAATAGTCACAGCCACACACCCTTCTAAGATTATAGAATAACCTGGCCAGGCTTGAATAATGCTTTCTGCTTCTCTGTCACTGTCACAATTTAGCTGTCCTTTCTCACTGTCAGAGATAATTCTCCCAGCAATTGGATAGTGGTCTCTGTGTTCTCCCAAGCAGGAGTGGTTTGGCTTTTGCATTGCCTAGAAAGAGTATCTTGGCAGTGCAGGGCTAAGCCAGCAAGGTTTATCTTTTCCTGCACCACCAAAGGGAGACAGAAGGGCCTTCCTTCGGTGCAGCACCCAAAATCTGCAGCCAAGTAGTGATAACTGGACATCCAAGCAACTGACCTCCCTATCCCAAAGAAAAAGAGAGACAGAGGATTTTTTTCAGCCTCTGTCCAGCCAAGGCACCCAAAAGCACTTTGGCCATACATCAGCAAAGAGAGGAGCTGGTGAACACAATGTTTTCATTGGCTACCACATCTAACAAAGACTATGGATAATACTCTTCAAGTAACTGAAAAGTTGTCACACAAAGGAAAGCTAGGATCTTTTCTCGATCAACCCAGAGTGTAGGACATGGAATAACGGGCTCATGTTACAGGAAGCCAGATTTTGGCTGAACATCAGGAAAAACGTCTTAACTGTTAGAGCGGTACGACAATGGAACCAATTACCTAGGGAGGGGGTGGGCTCTCCAACACTGGAGGCATTCAAGAGGCAGCTTGAGAGCCACCTGTCGGGTATGCTTTAACTTTGATTTCTGCATTGAGCAGGGGGTTGGACTCGATGGCCTTACAGGCCCCTTCCAACTCTACTATTGTGGGATTCTATGACCCCAAGCATATGCATGTATGCACACACGCACACATTCCTCTGATTTCAGCCTCTTCTAAGTCCTTAGATATTAAAAATCTCTGAATGGAGTGACAGATATGATCTGGACACATGAAAGCAGAATAATAGTGCACTCCTTCACTTTTGTAAGGCACATGTTCCTGAATGTGGCTTGAGTTGTAACTGTTGTATAAATTAGGCACAGCCAGGTTCATTTTTCATGTTTGCTTTTTTTAAAAAAAATGCTTGGATCAATTTGCTAACACACTTGCTTCCAAAGCTAGTGCATGACAGGTTATTTCAGAGTAAGTCAATAAAATGGATGTGAAGACCAGTATTAAGTACATAAGAATGTCTCTTTCATCTGTGAAATGAAGGGCACATGGTAGTTAAGGCACAGAACTATGTCCAAACTGGGTTTCATATCTTATGAAGCAAGGTCTTGTGTTCAGCCTGCAAGCAAAAGGGTGAAGTGACAAAACTCACTCCTGCTCTTGCCAACAGTTCCATCACTTCTACAGAATGTATTGTCAGTAGACATACAAATACATGATTTTCAAATACACTGTTTGTGTCATCCATCACTTGAAAACACCTCTTTATAGAAACGTCTTGCTGCCTTTTTTTCTTTTTGCCTTAAAACTTGGAAGAGACACACAAACCTCTGAAACCGTGATTTCCATTAAAATTATTAGGAATTCGAACAATGCCTAACCATCTCTGACACAAAGTTTTGGAAAGAGGGTTTAGAAACAATAAAACAGTAGCTTTGTTTGCACATGAGTAACCCATAGTGGCTGAGTGTAATAATGACCAAACCAGGGTCATTATTAGTTTTACTGCAAACCAACCATGAACAAGAAGCCAAGAACAAACCATGGCTTCACATCATGGTTTGTAATTTCCTGGTTCAGACATAACACTAAGTCAGGGAACATGGTTTGTTTCTCCAGGAAGGATTGGCACATTTACAGTAAACCACTCACTTCAGCTTATTAGGAAGTACAAATGAAATCAATGTTCAATATGGCTACTTGTTTTATGCAAGTTGTGCTTCCAGTATACTCTCAATGAAACTTTTCACCAAATTACATAAAGTTTGGGGAACAAATTAGCTTAATTTAAGGGCATGCAGTAGGAAAATTCTTAAATAGACCATTGCATGCCATTTCCCACATTACACCTGAAGAGTATTTTAAACCACCTGACCTGGGATATATATATACTTTGGGTTGTACCCAGTGCTGATCATGCAAGAGCAGAAAAGACTTCTACTCATGCAACACAACTTCACCTTTCTCTCTTGCTACCTGACCCCCCCCCCAATGTGCACCCAAACTCTGCTCCAGAAGGTCCCTCAACCTCACACAACATTGGATTCCACCCTATGGATTTATAATAGTGCATGGCTATAGTGCACATGAGTGGAAATCCACAAGGGTAGCATAGTTGAAATGTATTTTCCAGACATCTGAAAGTCTGAAGTGGTAACCAAAATATGCAAGCAAGACAGCAGTAACAGGCAGCACCTGACCTCCCTCCAGCTGAGTCACTGCTGCATCCTGGGACAGTGAGAGACAAGGTCAGGCTAGTGCAAACACATTTGCAGAGCCAATCCAGAGCTCCTGCTGGTGCCCTTGCAATACACCAATCTTGCTTCTCTCTGCCCCGGTATATAGCAGCGACTCAGCTGAAGGGAGGTCAGGTGAGCAACATAGCTCCACCATGCCAGCCACTACTGTAAGAGGGTCTAACAAAAAAACCTGTTGACTTTGACGGTCAGTCTCAAACTCTACTTGCCATACTCTGTTAGTCTTTGGTCTCATGGCATAACATTCACTCTTATCAATGCCATGATTTATAGCAAAACAGTTATGGCAAAATGGATTTTTTTAAAATTTATTTGCCACCCATCCTCCCAGTAGGAATATACACCCCCCACCCCCAAAAAACATCATGACAGCTGAAAGACCTGGCAATCTGTTTCAAGTCAAGATTTCAGGCTATGAAAAATCTTAGCACTATTTGACATTTTTCCTCTGTGCTTTCGTTTCAGGCAGGACAACAGGTCTAGTTTGACTCAAGATTCATTCAGTGTTTGTCAAGTAATGCCCTGAAATGTAGCCTCAGTCAGGTCTTTTTAACAAACCTCCTTCTACTTTTTCATTCCGTTTACTTTACAAACACATCTTTATTAACAGCACATGGGAAAACAGGACATCTAATGGGCTAGCAAAATAAAAATGTCAGCCTATTTTGCTAGAGTCCACCCCTTTCTCCTCCTTTCACTGCCTTTTGTCCACAAATGAACAATGTGTCAGACACACAGTGGTCTCCATACAATTACTGCACTGACATGAAGGCACTAGTTTCCTAGGAAACCAGCTTTTTTTAAAAAAAAATAGAAATGTCTGGCACAATTAGTATGTAAATTAATTAGGTCAAGTCATACATTTTTCACTAACTAGAATTAAAGATCCACATTCTGTTTTCTCTATGGCCTCAACACTACAGCATATCATTTCAATTTGGGCCTCAAGTGGCAAATTGTATACAGCACAGGGATGAACAAATCAGCCTGCTTCTATTCTGTAGCTCAATCATAGATCCATTCAATCCTGGCCGCCGGGTTGTGGTTTGTTTTTTTAAAAAAAGGTGCATGAAAACTTTGCTCACAAAAAAAGAATTCACATTGCACCCTCAGCACCCCCAAACCTTAGTACCTAATACTAAGATCAGCGCAGAATTGATTGATTTGCATGGATAGCCCATAACAAGAGCCTGCTGGATCAGGCTAATGGCCTATCTGGTCCAGCATCTGTTCCCAGTGGCCATCCAGATGCCTATGGGAAGCCTGCAAGCAGGACCTGTGCACAACCCACTCTCCCCACTTCTCATTCCCAGCAACTGGCACTCAAAGGCATACTGCCTCCAACAGTGGAGGTAGAACATAGCCATTGTGGACCAATATCATATCCAATATCATATCACTTCTTTTCCCATACCAAGAGTCCTAATCACATGTTCCACATATGGAAGACACTTGCAATTTGAAGCAGACGTCTCACCCCACACCCCTGACATTGCATCCTTGTGCGACCCCTGCTCTCCAGCATCCACACGTTCAACCTGGTTCCAAGGAACTCCTATACATAAACAGTTGCTTGTGCATGAGGGCTCCAAGCAAATCAGAATATCCAGGCATGTGGGCAGGGGAAGAAATGCAGTCCAACTCCTGCTTCAAACTATGAACACCCTACACACAAGTAACACATGCATAGGGATACAGCTTCCCGCTAGGTACTCATTCCCGACGGCTCTAATCCAACTGCTATATGCTGTGTTTCAGGGGTTCCCAAACCATGGTCCGTAGACCAGCAGTAGTCTGAGAACTTCTTGTAGGTGGGCCACGGTATGTCTGCATTAAGTATTCATACTGATTTTTCATTGTATCTTTATTGCTTCTTTTATTTCCTATGTTGTATTTTATTGTATTAAACTTTGCATTCTATGGACTGCAATACAATACAAAGATATAATAAAAGAAGCAATAAAAATATAATGGAAATATCATCCTCTGAAGCTTCTGATTCATCCATATTCAATGTTCAATCCCCAACATTTCTAGGTAGGGCTGGAAGTATCCCTTGCTTAAAACCTTGGAAAGCCACTGCCAGCCTGTACCAAGCTAGACGGGCCAATGGAGTATAAGGCCGTTTCCTACACTCTGACATTTACATGCAGAAAGGCTGTGTTCTGCATGGGGGTTGTTTTGCTAAAAAAACATAGCAGAGTACCCAAACATGCAATCTCCTTCCAACAGACCGAAGCAGTAATGTCCCAACCAGAGGGGGCTGGTGGCTCCATATCAGTGGGACAGTGGAATGTGCTCTGGGTTTTAGTCCAAACTTTCAAGGAGCTGTGCTTTTCCTAGTAATACTTATTGGGCACTAAAATTTCCTGCTTTTTCTGCAGGGGTGGGGAGGAAGCTTCTGTAAGTAAACAAACACTGTTATAAATACACACACACACACAAAGGGGGAGGTGGAAGAGTGGTGCACTAGTACTAAGAATGGAAGGCAAGCAAATTGAGCATTAGAAATGAGTGAGAAGATAAACCAAAATGAAAAATCTGCTTTATAGATTAGCATGCCACTAGAACAGTGGTAGTTGTTGCTGGCTCCATGTCAGTGGGACAATGGATTTTAGTCTGAACTTTCAAAGAGCTGCCCAAGGTGCTTCAGTATCACAGTGAAAGATTACAATGAAGGGCAGACTCCTCTGTGAAGAGGTATAATATAATACACGCTGTTTGTTCAGGAAGACCTAGGGCAGTTCCTAGTTTTTCCTTCCCAGGTTGCCTTGCCTCTGTCCTCAACATGTGAACACTACCCTTGCACTGTAGAAAGCTGAGTCAAAAGGAGCATTCTATATGAATAACAACATCAAAGATGTAAACAGTTGTATAGAATATGTATAGTATAGTCAAGGCACAGGTTGCACACGTAAAAAGGCAAAACCTGTAACAGAAGGACAAATATAAAGCAAAGACACTGGCCACATTGGCATTGTACACTGAAAGCACTATGATACTTTAACAGCCATGGCTTCCCCCAAAGAATCCCGGGAACGGTATTTTGTAAAGGGTGCTGAGAGTTGTTAGGAGAGTCCTCTTCTATTCCCTTCACAGAGCTAGAATTCCCAGAGTGATTTCAATTGTAGCTCTGTGAGGGGAATAGGGGTCTCCTAACAACTCTCAGCACCCTTAACAAACTACAGTTCCCAGGATTCTTTCAGAAGAGTCATAACTGCTGAAGTGGCATCACAGTGCCTACAATGTATGGTGTGGATGTGGCCTTCGTCTCCTCGAATGATGCCCCTCCAATTACCAGGATTCAACACTGCCATGAAACACACAAGCAGGAAGTTGTTTCACAGCTGGCATTTTTAAAAAATGGATGGAAGCCATACAAGTGGGAACATGTCGGCCTAGCAGAGCAAAATATGTACGGAATTCCATCACACCAATAAAAAAATTATGGGCAACTCCAACAGAAAACCACTGGAATCTGAATACAAGAAGTTTGGTAACAACTTATGAATTCAAGACAGATACTACTACTATACAGAATTTTTATTAAGTGGCTCCAGTTTACCAAACACAGCTATGTACCAGAATTTCCATTGCCAGATGAGCTCCTGTTGGAAGGAAGGGCAGGATATAAATCTAATAAATAAATAAATAAAAATAAAGATGTTAATTATAGGCTACAGGCAGCCACAATGACACTTGTGCATCCGCAGCTGTCTGTCTGGGTCCAGATTTCATTATGATGTTTTGTAGACAGCATGGCAAAGCAAAACCAGAGATTCTAAAAGCAGGAGCAGAGAACCTTTTTTAACCTGAAGGCCATGTTCCCTTCCAGGCAACCACATTCCAGTGGTGGGTGTGGCAAAAGGCAAAAGCGGGCAGAGCAGCTAATGTGCATTTCACCTTCGTAAATTAGACTAGTTTCCATGTTGGCCCTGTGACTGACCTCTTTGGGCTGCCATTGGGAATAGTGGGCATCTATTCCTAACGTTGTTTAATATTCTGCAATATTTAGCTCCAGTGTTCCTCTTATAACATCAAACTGCCTTCCCCTTCTGCACATGCTCTCAACCTTACAAACACTTTCTGCAAGGAATGGGGGGGACAAAAGGGCCAAATCTCGTGGCCTCCCCTATCTAACCTTTATGTCCCCTGTCCTCCATCCCTTGCTCATTTGGCCTCTGTATGACACCTTCTCCACCAGCCTCCCATCTCCTTTTCTTACATCTTCTTTGAGCCTGTAGGAGGTAAATGGCAGGCTGCTTCCTTTCCACAGGAAAAGGATTTGGAGAGGGGAGGGAAAGAGAAGACTCAGGCCACCATGCTCTGAAAGCTCTTGGGACACCGTGGTGGTCTGGTTCCTATGCTCTACCCTCTGCTATCGGGGATATTACCTGGAAGCATATATGTAACACCTTATTATCACCATGATTGCAGGACTGAGGGCAGGAGGATCATTCCAACTCTCTGCAATTTTGGGACAATATAGGGGGCATATTTGGCTGTTAGACTACTGTCTACATTGCCCAACCCTTCAAATCCACTTCAAGAAATTGAGCATTAGAGATATATAGGACACAGACACAGTGCCCTCCAGAGCTACTCCTCCTGAAGTCCAGCAGTTGATCAACTGACCCACACAAGCATGCATACATTATCATCATCATCATCATTATCAATATTAAAGTCAATATCAATATCAATATTAACAGACCACTCAATGCCCAGGTGGCTTCTAAGATTGCGTCCAGACATGGAGTTTATTGTGTTAGTATTCCTGATTAAAATGCTAGGGCTTCTGTCCTGATTTCTAATGTTCCTTTCCACACTGCAGTACCACTTGCCTGATGGCACTGTGTTTTTTTTCCCATCAATATATTGCCATGTTAACACCAGTGGGTGTAGTATGACACAATAGTGGATGTCATCAGACAAATTTCCCCACCCTTTATGCACATGTGTGCTTTGATATGCCAGAATACCGCTCCAGATTTTCTTACATGAGCAGTGATGGTGTGATCCCAAAAAAACCACAGGAACCCCCCTAAGGTGCCATGATTTTCCAGGTTAACTGGGTTGCAAATGGATTTTTCATGGAAGCTATTAACACTGAAATAAGCGCTAAACTTCCACTTGATTCCGCCAGATTTCTAGAAGTTGCTTTTATGGTGTTTGAAAGGTCACATAAAATGCAGAAATTAAGAGGCAAGAACACATTGGGAAAATGGAATAAAGTGCTGTCTGGATGCAGCCGGAATGGTTTACAAAACATAAAAAACAATTACACAACTTTATTAAAATACAAAATTAGAAATACATTGCAATTAAAATATACATTAAACAGTTCCATTAAAACATAAAAATATAAACTGTTATTAAAATGTGCAATAAAACCACCCCATTAAAGCACAACAATTACAACAGCAATTAAATCAGGAGACTTATGTCACGAGATCAAAGTAATGCCTGTGTAACTAGGTGTGTCTTCAAACGCTGGCCGAATGCCACTATAGATGGCACCGCCTCTTCTTACATAGCCTCGCCACCTTCTTACCATAGCTCACATCTGATCTTACTGCCATCAGGGGCAGCTAACCTTTGGCCCTCCAGAGAACTCCTAACTGCCCCAGTCAGCATGGCCCCTGGTCAGAGCTTATGGTGGTTCTGCAACAGTTGGCTACCCCTGTTCTACACAACTGAAAGAAGGGGCTTGATGAACCCATTTACATCCCTGGATGAGTACAGACAATCAACTTGCCAAACGGTAAACATGGGAGGGTTCATCCGTTTCTTAAAATGTGTGCTGAAGTGCAGCAACAGAAGCAACCAAGGGTATCTTTGTAGTATTGTGGTGGTTTTTCCTGTTCCTAAGGCACGAGGACCTATCCTTCTATCCAGTGCTATAGCGTTGACGCTATTTTTTGGTTCAATGACTAAGGCAGGCCTTGTTCGTACGTTACTTTAAACCATAGTTAAGCTTAACTATGTTTTACAGGTGAACGTGCAGCGTGCTGGTGCACAGGGGGGGAATTGTGGCGACTTCACTCCTGCCGTGCAACAGCAGCAAAGCTATTGGCTAGACTTAGCGTTACATTCGAACCCGGGCTCATGATTTGCCTCCCCCCAAATAAGCCATGAAAGGTAAGCCAACAACAAACCATGGTTACACCTCATGGTTTATTTGGAGAGAGACAACAAATAGCCAAAACTCTGTTTTAGCTCCCAGTAGCACAGCTTTTGTGTGTGGTTCACAGATCCCCTAGAAGTTAAGAACCCCTGCTCTAAAAATTATGGTGCTTCAAAAAAGTTAATACTACATTTCCCCCTCTTAAAAAAAAAGATTGTGTTGTTTTGAAGCTTACTACTGTGTGTGATTTTACACCTTAAACACAACACACACACACACACACACCTTATCTGCCTTCTCAACCCATAAAAGAAAACTTAATTGCCGAAAGACTAGTGTTTCTCTTTAAACCCTTCAAAAATACTGTAGTGAACAGTGGACTTTTAAGGAGCTATGTGCTCAGGCGTGTGTACTTGGTAAATGGTGGAGGATCTTGCTCATTTCTTTACTGGAATACAATATATGGAACTGCAAGTTAAATATATGTTAGTGTTATTGTTAAAATTCAGGGGAAAAGCAGACACTGGAAAGTAGTGCATTTACAGACATGTCACATTTAGAACAGCAAAATCTATTGTAGCAGCTTTAAAAAAATGTTCTAAAGGATGTACCTGTGAAATTTCTAGCTAAGTTTTTTTTGTTCTGCACTATATTTAATAATCCCAAGCATAAACTAGACCAAACCATTATATTTATTGATATTTTCTTTCTCCTCATAATTCTGTACCTTTTTATATACTGGATTAGTGTCCAATATGAACCTAAATGATCAGAAGGCCTTGTTAACTGTAATTGTACAATGGGTGGTTGCTAAAATGCAATGCTATAAAATTGACTGATTGCAGTGAAGTAACCTCTTATTATGAACTCAAGCAAGACTCCACTTTTAGCCTTTCAGTTTCTGCCCAGGGCATTCCAGGAACCTGTACCACCAGGATGCATGCCAGAGAAAAAAGGTCACACCACACCATCATCAATACAGGTGACAATGCAAATCTGTGGAAGAAAACTTTACTGCATTGAAAGCTGGAACTGAATACAGTGGAGACTCCAACAGTAAGTGAAACCATTGTACTTAGGAAGTTGGTCATGTGGTAAGAAGCTGTATGAATTTTAATTGTGTTTTTACAACATTCTTCAGACCACCTGACTAAAGCTCGCAGACTACTGGTGGTCATGGATGTTTTGGGAACCTCTGTGGTAGACTTAGTGTTGGAAAGATCTGTCAATTTCTGTTCTCCCAGTTTTTCATTCTTCCAATCTTAAATGAGGTTCTTGACATTTCTGCAGTAGTTTTGCATTTTTTAAAAAAAAAAAATCCTTGTCAATATTCTCCAGCATTTTAGTGTGAATTTCTCCTAATAAACATTTTAGGCAGTTTTGACTAATGTAAACATTTTTGCAAGCCATTCCTCATCATATAATGCATTTTTGCATATGATTTTCACTCATATATTCATTTTTATGCACATTTTCCCTTAATATATGCATTTTGTTAACAAGGTTTGGTTGGTGAATGGGATCACAAAATTCAAAGTTTGAATTTCAAAGGATGGCTGTGTTTCGGTTCTCATATTGTTTCGGAAAGTGCAAATTTGATAAATTCAGCTTGAAATGAGGACTGAATCAAAATTCTTGCCCATCTCTAGATAGACTGCATAGGTCTTTGGTCTGATCCACCAGGACTCTTTCTCAGTGTGGAGCTTTCATGTGCAGTACTATGACTCATGTGCTTTCTTGCCTTGCTGATATGGATCCACCAGCCGCCACTGCTCCTGAGTGCCAATAATGAGGGAGAATAATACATCTCACCCCAGTGTCCCCCTCAAAGGACACAAGCCATTCACAGTGTTAGCCTTGCATATAAGATATTTCAAATAAAGTGAAAGACTTTGAAAGACGACTGAACATTATAAAGAAACCAGAGATTAATATGAGAAAACTATTTTCAAAAAGGTTTGCAGTTAAATATGCCAAACTTTTTAAGGGTGTTGCGTATCTCTCAAGTACTGCACTTTAGCACACACATATTCTTAGCCCATATATGTTCTTATCTGCCTTTCATTATTAGTTTATAGTATTGTCCCACCCATCACAAACTTAAGAATAATGGAAGCCTCTTCCGTCAGTGGAGCTATACAGCCCATCTTTAAGTCTTCTCCATCTTAATACATGTTTCTGGAATATCTATAATTCATTTTTTAAAAAATACCCTCATATGATGCTCAGTCCCAGATTGGATAGGAGGGAGGGGGGCTCATTCGGGGCAGTATGGCCACAGGCTCATATGTATATTAAAAGGCCAGATGCCTTGGATGAAGGTTTATTCTGCAATCTTCACCACAGAGCAACCTTTGGGTCCTCAGATGTTGCTGGACTTCAACTCCCATCAACCCCAGCCAGCATAGCCAATGGTCAGGAATTATGGGAACTGTAATCCAGCAACATCTGGGGACTCAAAGGTTGGAAAAGTCTGCCACAGAGGCTGTGTGTTTCCCATATGCCATGTTGGAACCCTTCAGAAACCTCACTGACACACAATACTTTGCTATGCATATTTACTCAGAACGAAGTCCTACTGATTTTGGTGAGACTTACTCCTAGGTTTACACACCTAGGATTACAGCCACAATCACACAAGACACACAACGTAGTCATTGCTACCCTGAGATAACAAGTCTCTGGGAGCTTCCAGACTGGTGTTTTTTGGCGGGTGGATTCTGCAACATGTCACTGATGCAATAGCAGCACATTAGCAGTGAATGTATATGGACTGTCTACACATCATTCTGCTTTATTAGTTGTTCTGTGGTGCTTCGGTACCACATTATTGCTGTCAGGAGAGGCACTCTTGTGCTATAGCACAACAAGAACAGAACAACAACAAATAGGACATAAAAATAGGTATAAAAAACAAATAGGTATAAAAAGTTCCAAGGTTTCAGCAGGAAATGAAAGCAGCATGTCCACCCTGAAGCTTTTGCAGGCATAGAGTACTGAAAGCAGGATCACATATAACCGCCCCAATACCATCATGAGCACAAATCTTCATGATTGCACAATAGAAAGGACATCTGGAGGGCCCCCCATTTTATAGCAATAAGGAATTCCAGAGTGTTTCAGCCACGCAGACATGATGAACAATCAGACTGTTCATTGGTCATTGTGCTTCTCTATGGAACTTTGAATGTCTTACTGTTGAAACTATTTATTTGTTGGGGTGGAGAAAAAAAATACTCGTATCCCATCTTCTTATATAAAATACACAAGGCAGCTATCAAAATGAAGAATAGCCAAAACACGAATTACAGCATAATAGAAAATGAAACACTAAACAGCACTAGCAAGTGAATATTCTGGAAGGCAGGGAGGACACATGCTGGTCAGGAAGCTAGACAAGAACTTTATTGTCTCTTAGACAAGAGAACAGGAAACTCCCGACCCCATCCATGTGCAACTAAGTGTAGGTTGGTGGGTACTAGGGAGAGAGCCTTTTCTGTGGTGGCCCCCACTCTCTGGAACTCCCTCCCATGTGATCTTCGACATGCCCCTTCCCTAGAGGTATTCCGCAAGGCCCTGAAGACGTGGCTATTCCAACAGGCCTTTGAGGTCCTTGGGAAGGGTAAATCTCCATGAATTGGTCATCTATCGTATGCTGCTATTATAATTGTTTTTATATGTATTGATGACTGTCCAGTATTTTATTTATTATTGTATTTTATCCCATTTTAATGTACGTCGCCTAGAGTGGCTATTTGCCAGATAGGCGACAAACAAATTAAATATTATTATTATTATCATTATAGTGCCACCTACTGACTAGGATTATTTTTAGTTGCTTCCTACCCAAAGGACTCCAAGCAACTAAACTATATGGCACTTTCAGCACAGTGGATAATTCATATTTCCATGGCACCGAGGCTGTCTGAAATAAGAGGGTCTGTACCCTTCAACAGCGGAAGGAAGACAGGCTAAATTCCCAACAAAGTGGGCTCTAGCCTGGGAGCAAACACCCAAAAGGCCCCTCACATGTAGCCATCTGCCCCATGTTACAGGGGAAAGGGGGCATGAAACTCATGCTCAGGCATGCTCACACTGGAGGATGAAGCCTTTCAACTATCCTACGGCAATTTATTTAAAGGTGAATAGGAGCACTTTGAATTCAGCCTGGAAACAAACTGGAGGCCAATGAAAATGGTACAAAGCCAGAATAATGGATTGTGCTATAAGCAGCTCTGGGTTCTGAACACTGCCTGAATATCACATATAAACTACACTGAGGTCATTCGAGGGAGCTGCAAATCTATAGGATGAAGAAACAAAAGCTGCTACATACGAACATAAGAAGAGCCTGCTGTATCAGGCCAGTGGCCCATCTAGTTCAGCATCCTGTTCTCACAGTGGCCAACCAGGTGCCTGGGGGACCACTGTGAGAACAGGATGCTGGACTAGATGGGCCACTGGCCTGATACAGCAGGCTCTTCTTATGTTCTTATGTAGCAGCTTTTGTTTCTTCATCCTATAGATTTGCAGCTCCCTCGAATGACCTCAGTGTAGTTTATACGTGATATTCAGGCTACTGTGTATATGCTCATCTAACCTGACAAACAGCAAGGTGAACTCGAGATCCCAATATTCGCAGCAAAAATCAAACCAGCACCAAAATGTAGATCCCATCCCTAAGCTCCACTGCCAGTATGCCATTATTTGCAGCAACTAACCCAGTCTCTAGGGGTGGGCATTTGTTTAGGTACAAAATTTGAACTGAATAGAACATTTGCTTCTATTTCCATACATTACAAAACAAATGCCCTTGTTTGTTACTCTTGGGAGGGGATCTTTCCTCTGGGGGTGGCCAAGAAAAAATTCAGGGGCCACTCCTAGAGGCTGCTATTTTATTTTCCTAAAATGAGCTGGGATGTTGTGCTGCTCTGGGACACTCTGGGAAATAAAATGGCAGCCCATAGGAGCAGTCATAAAAATCAGCTCCACTACCACCAACCACAACAATAAAATAAGTGAAACAGAATGACAATTAATTTAACAAAAACCTTTTGCAAAACAAATGGAATGAGATTTAAAAATCATGTATATCCCTAGCTTCAGTCACATACCAGCAAGTTCAGGTTGGACAATTACAGTTGATCGAGCAGACTCACACAACAAACCTACTTCCCCAAAAGATCTGACTTTTTGTGATAAGGAAAGTGATGGAAAAATGCACTGGAAAGTGTGAGATACCACTTGCTTTGACACAACATAATCTAACCTTCCTGAAAACAAGTTTATTCATTTATTTATTTATTTATTATCACATATATATATCATCTTTCTTCTAAGGAGCTCAAGGTGGCATACAGACATGGTTCTCCCCCTTCTGATTTTATCCTCACAACAACCCTGTGAGGTAGGTTAGGCTGTGACACAGTTACTGGCCCAAGATCACGCAGTGAGTTTCATGGCTGAGCAGGGATTTGAGCCATGCAGGAAGACAAGATAAGGAACAAAATATGGATTTTAACCTGGGTGATTGAATTCTGAAACACTGTGCCAAATCTGTACAGATGTACAAAATCAGCAAATGATTCTTCGTTGGATGTCTGCATATTGCAATGCCTTATTTTTACAGTTCCAAAACAAAGAAATGGAAGAGTTTGGCACACTGAAGAGTTTTAGAAATGCTGCTAGCTAGAGCAGAACTTCCTTGCTTTTGAAACCTTTGGGGACAGACAGTCTTCAAATACATTAGAGAAGTTCATTTTCTGGCAATCGAACAACAATCTCTCCCCCCTTGCAAGTGATTAAAGTGTCTCTAAATCCATTAGCATTGGTCTGAATTTCTTGTCAAGGAATCTCTTCTCTACCGTGTGTGCTGTTAATTAAGGGTTTCTGTCAGGTCAATTTTTCTTTTCTAAACAGCTTTGGGCCATTTTTCAAGCCTCCTTTAAAAAGGGGGGGAGAGAGAATCAAGAGAGGCTGAGACTTTTTTAGTACAAGGTCCTAACAGGCTTGTTATTTTTGCAGGACTATGTAACTGCGGTTTCACACAGCTTGGAGAAGCAGATCCTGCTAACTGAGGTCCATATCTTTTTAGAACGTTTGCGTACTACTTTTACAGCAGCCTCCACCAACTTGGTCAATGTTTTGGATTACAGCTGCCGTCAGCACCAGCCGGCTAAGCTGATGGTCATGGCTGATGGGGGTCGCAACCCAACAATATCTGGAGGGCACCAGGTTGGCAAAGGCTGCTCAGAAGGTGTTCTTTCTTTCCTCTCCAATCTGGGTCAAGTTGATGCAGGCTGCAGCCTGCATGATCCCTTTGGGGAAGGGAGGGTGGAAGATGGCACTAGGAATGGCAAAAACAGCCATTGTTGGGAGTTCTACCCCTCCTAACTTTTACATTTTTCCATCTCAGCAACACTCCCAGATCCAGTTATATATTTTGAGTTTTCCCACCAATTCCATCTGATGAGAGACTGAGAAATACCAGAACAGCCGGTCCCGCCTGAAAAGTCATTATTCATACTTTTGCAACATCAAGACCAGACATTGGTAAAGTGCAATGCAGGGCTACCCATGAACAATGCTCAGAGACAGCAGCCAATTCAGAATACAAGAGGATGGCTTCTGATGAGGGTGAACCAACTAGCATGATACAGGATTTGTATTGGCTTCCTAGCACAGCTTATGGTACCAATTTTAACCTATAATACACTAAAGGACCTGAATTCTTCTCGTCTGAGCTCACATCACGGTCACTAGCACCAACACCCTCCTTTGGGAAACCCAAAGCACAGGCAGTTTTCCAACAATGCTGCAAGAGTTCTAATGTTTAGGTCAGCCAACTTTTAACAGATAGGCATGTGTGGGGGAGAGATTGAGGAGGAGGAGAAGGGGGAGTCTGGTATTTTTACTGGATTGGGCTTCTGCTGGGTTTTCTCTGAAGCAATAGTGTAGTGACAAGTTCAGAAAGGGCAGGATCCCTTCATGTTAATCACACCACTCCCCCTCACAGTCACACCCCCAGGATTCACAATTTCTTCTGCAATTACAGTTATAGAAGCAGAATAAAACTGCTGTGTGCATATGCTTGCTCTGTCCCTCCCCCACAATTTCTCTCCGTTTGTGGGAGCTAAATGTTGCCAGAAACAGGTTTCATTTTAAGAATTCTAAAATGAAACCAAGTGTGGAACTAGCATTTGGGATACCAAAGTACTTTGCCATAAGGCCCACTTCTCACTTACCCTACGGGCCAATCAGTATGAAAGGGGAGGTGTGTGTTAGCTACCGAGAAGAGTCTTTTCAGTGACTGACTCACCTCCTTTCACTCTGACCAGCACAAAAGAACAAGGAAGTGTGTTGTTAGCCAAGTGAGAACACTCTTCTCAGTGGCTAACCTGCTCCTCTTTCATGCTGCTTAGTTTGTACATAAGGACCCTGTGAGAAACCAGCTTTCAAAGTAGTAAGGGATCTACGACCCACCACGGCCCTGGATGACTACATCCCTGTTTTGATATTTAAGTTAATGGGGAACAACCGACAAGAATGGTCAGGTGGCTCCTCTAAAAATTTGGAAAGAAGAACCACACGTGTATACACTTGTCAGGATGAAAAGTGAAGTCAGGTTCACCCTCGAGCATCTATCCAAAGAGGGCTGAAGGGAGTCGTTTCGGGTCTGGCCAGAAGAAAGCCAATCTGGACGGGAGCAGATAGAAGAATATGGCTTGTCTTCCGCTGCTCACCTGTGTGGCTTCTTCCATCCCCTAAGGCCACATCCTTTTCTGGGCAATCTTTGGGGCCACATGCCAGTGGTGGGCAGGGCCAGAGGGAAAATTGAGCAGAGCATTAAACATGAGTTTTACCTTAGTACACAGTGGGCTGGTTTCTACACACGCTGCTCTCTAGCCTCTATCCAGGCAAGCAAGGGACCTTATCAGATAACAGATGCCTTCCAGTCAGGCCAGAACACTCAAAGAGGGTGCAAAGCAGGGCTGGCGAGATATGAGGCTCAGGAGGGGGCGTGCCTGGGGAGAATCCTGAGGGCTGCATTTGGTCCCCAGGCCGAAGGTTCCCCATCCGCGTCTTATAATATTCAATTAGCCTATACGATTGTGAATCATTATATTACAAAAAAAGGCTAAGCCTCCAGTAATCTTTCCTTTCAAAGGAAATATATCCTGTAAAATAGCTGTGTGGCTCCATTTTTCTTTTTTATCATTGCACTGACTGACAACATGCCAATATATTTTTCCTCCAAGGAGCACAGGGTGGCATATAATGCAGGGTTGTCCCCCACCCATTTTATCCTCACAACAACCCTGTGACGCAGGTTAGACAATAGGCATGTTGGAGGCCCAAAGTCACCCAGTGAACTCCTTGGTTAAACCCAAATCTCCTAGTCCAACATGAACCCATACAGGGTGCTCAAGGCTGAAAGGAATAATCTAGCTAGGCAAAACTGAAATGCTTACAAATCTGAGTGCTGCATAGAAAAGTGAAGGCCCAGGAAAAAAACTGGAAAAATCCAGGGGAGGGGGAGTAATTTTTTTCCAGAAAAAAATGGGAAAATTTGTGGGGAAATGCAGGGTTCTGCTTGTTTTTTTTAAAAAAGGTTGTTTTCCCCCCAGGCCTTCACATCTCTAGTGCTGCTGCTAAGGGTCTTTAAAATAATAACTACCTTGGTTGCTTCAAAATTGAACAGGAAAATATCCCCGAGTAGATCCTTGTAAGGCTGCAAGAACAATTTATTCATCCTTTATATAAAGACACAGACACCGAGGGTGAAAAATATAATACTACAACTCCTCCCGTGACAATTACTGAAAAGAACACCAGATTTCCCATTGATGTCGACTTGTGACTTGAAGCTAATTGCCTTTGTATACAGCCATTAAATCATCTGGCTGTATCAAAATATTTTGACAGCCTTAGAATTTATAAGCCCCAGCTCCTCCCTCCAAAGGGGAGTCAAAGTATTAGAAAAATCTACACCATGTCTGCTAAACATGGCCACCCGGGAAATAACTGCATGCTTTTAGATTTATGCCCTTTTTTTGTTGGGGCCAGAAGCAGCAGCAGCTGCTGCTACAGGAAAGCTGGAAAATGCAGGGCTAGTCGTCACAGGGGCCCCTCCTCATGCCCTCTTAGCCGTGGAAAAGATGGAGACTGCAGAAGGAAGATTGACACAGCAGGGGGCCCTCATTGGGGCTGCAGATTCTGCCTGGAAACAAAGCTATATAAGCACTTCCCCATATAATCAGAGAATATTAGGTCTCATATACACAGTCCCCAAACACCTGGAGTAATTTCCCATCCCTGTCTCCCTTCCACACAAGGCAACGATAAACATGGTTCCCTCTGTGTACATAAGAACAGAAGGTGATCCCTGCAGTGCTGGATCAGGCCAAAGACCCAACTAAGCCAGCTTCCTGTTCTCACAGTAGCTAACCACATGCTATGGGAAGCCTACAAACAGGGCCTACGCATCTACCATCTCTGACCAATGGATAAATGAGCACTGCTGAAACTCTGGGGAGGTGGGGGGGGGCACAAAGGTACCTCGTTCAGCTGAAGTGCATCTTTTTGCTCTTCCCTCCCATCTGTTTACATATGCAACACATGCACTTGATGCATGAAGTTTCAGGGTACATGGGGTCAATATTGTCATTCCTGTTCACGCATATCTTATATCTGGTGAAATCTTATGTAGTTAAGATTACTCATTGCTTTTGGCAAGCAAATTTAGACGCCACGTAGATTGGGACACTGAAACCTCAGACACACCACAAGTTTCGTTCACAACTTTATAAATTATTACCTGCTTAGGGAGGCAGCAGTGTGTTCACATGGTACCAAGCAGCTTGCAACTTTGAGGTTTACAAACCAAACATTAAATGCAAGATTTTAAAACTATCCCACACTGTAACAAAGGATAAAAAACTAGATGTTACCTCACATGCACAGCTTCTACTGAATATCTCTTCAATGACCTAGCTGAAGCAGACATGCAACTCAACACACATCGCCCTGCTCCTGTGTCACTCCATTGGCTGTTGTATATGGAAAGAGGAAAATGCAGTACCTAAAGATGTCACATCACTTATCTGTTTCAACCTGAAAATTACCAGAGAAATACGGAGAAGACACACTGATTGGCATTAGCCACACATTTTAAGACAGTGTCTAGTTCAGCCCTATGAACTAATCAACACTGCAGACATTTCTCGTGGATAGTTTACAACTAAGCCGAGATTTCCCAAAACTAATTTCTTCACCAACTTGGTGCCTTCCAGATGTTTTCAAATCCAGTTTCAAGCAGCCCTAGCCAGCAAGGCCAATGGTCAAGATGATGGGAGTTATGCCTTCCAGATGTTGCTGGATCACAAGGTTGAGGAAGCCTGGCTTACACGATGGTGTAGTTATAAGGAGGGGTGAAAGGGACAGAGAACTTCATGCTACCTGACCTTCAACAGAATCATAAGAATGACAAAATGCATGTATGGGCCTAGAAACATCCAATAAAACCCCAACTTAGGAGGAACTGAGACAAATTAACAAGACATATTGCCTTTTTTTTTTTGTTACGCTCTTCATGATATTTTAACAAGGCCTAGGATGAGGTACATTAAGTTCCAGTGTAGGGATGTGCTAGAATTGTATCAAATTCGGATCTGGTACCGAATTTTTCAATAATTTGCTCATTCTCTATCATTGTGGATCAGATTTTTTATTGTGATTTTTGACAGCTATTTCCAAAAGTTTTTTTTTAAAATCCACCTCTAAAATATTGTTATTAAGAACAATAATTTCATTGATAGTTCTTTTAAAATTATCAATATTAATACCAAAATGTTTTGCGAGGGGGGAAACACAGCTCAGTAAAAACAGCAGCTAGCAGACAAAGAATGAACTCGAATCAATTCCAGCCCATTAGGCCAACAGAATGCTCGCAAACCAGCACCAGACAAAGGTTGTCATCCCTTTTCCAATGACAACATTTTTTTCTGCCATTTGCCTTTGGAATAAGGTCAAGGGCTCCAGCTTTCCATTAGGGCTGAGACAGAAAGAAATACATTTTTACTAGGTTTGCTATTCAACAATGCCCTTGGGCTATCTTATGTAAGATCTGGCATCTGTGCTGCAGCCCTGTCAAGGTAGCTCCTTCTCATTTATTGGTCCATTATTTTGACTGCATCTCTTCCACAGGAGTATAGTACAGGTGGCTACAATTCAGGACATTCAAGTCATCTTCATACATTCTGAATAAAATTTTAATACTTCCTGAATAAAATGTCTAAAATCCCTTTGCTGCATCAATAAACTAGACAGAATACTTTGACACAGGCTTTAAGCAAGAATAAAGTTTCAGGGGGGAAAGATTAGAGCAGCCTTTCCCAACCAGTGTGCCTCCAGATGTTGTTGGACCACAATTCCCATCTTTCCTGACCATTGGCAATGCTGACTGAGGCTGATGGGAGTTGTGGTCCAACAACATCTGGAGGCACACTGGTTGAAAAAGGCTGGATTAGAGGATGTGCTGAAAGTCCCATGCACCTCATGAAGCTGCATTATTCTGAGAGGGACTGCTTCTCATGTTTCAGAACTCCTACATCAATTCATGTGCAATTTTTAGGCAGATAGTAACATGGCAATAGTACATTGATGTTTTAGCCATAGGTGCATGAAGCCATCATGTGACTATCTGCACGTGTTGCATATCTGTTCTTATAACATGACAAGTAAAGCATTCACTGTGTGAAACATGCCCCTAAACCCCCCAAGACATGCATCGGCCTTGTGATCTCTCTCTTTTTTTAAAGGAGTTCTTGGATTTAAACTAATTTTCTTCTAGCTTTGCCACACCCTGATGAAGAGTTGGCAAGGCTTTCAGATGCCAGATAAAGTTGCTTGCAGATGAGATTCAGCCAGCGGGCTGCCAATTAGCCATCCCAGATCTACACAGTACTGGTTTCGAAAGCTTATGCAACCACCTGTTAATTTTGATGCTGCAGCTTAACTGGCTCTGTTCAAGCCACAGCCCTTTCTATCACAACACTTACCCTTCCATATGCAAGATTAAAGCTCCTTCTTTACCTTTAGCTTAAAATATCACTTTGAAGATGGTGAATATTGGAAGAGAGACTGCAGAGTCATCTAGAGGTGGCTCTCTAATTGGTTGAGTGTCCCTGGTTTGTATACTCATCTGCCAGACAAATGGACCTTCCATATCCAGGCCCTATTATATACATACCATGGACAAAATTGGTTCCAACCATTCCAGGAAAAGCAGAGCAATATACTACTGTGCTAAGAGGAAACAAATGTGAGCAACTTGGAGAGCGACTTACTTCAAGACAGACATGTTGCTTGTTTTTATTCAAAATACAATTTCCGAGAGATAGTGGGGATACAGATGGTTAAACAGCATTTTTACCCTAGGAAATCACCTGGAGAAAATACTACTACTGGGGGGGGGTTGGGAGAGGGGGGTCATTTGCTTAGTAGCTTTGCTGCTTTTTAAATTGGATATGCATGGCCCCATGGAATTTAGAAAAGACCAGCAATCTCTTTCATTTTCAATATAATGGGCACTTATTTAAAGAACAGACTTCCAGGGAGTTCCAAACAATGGGACAAAAACATGAAGCTATTTCAACTTTTCAAGTAGCATTTATTTTGTTTAGATTTCAATTGTAGTGTTTGGGTTTAGCTTTTTTTCCTGCTTTCCTGACATAGTCAGCAACACCGGTTCCCACCCACCCACACCAACATCTAACTATAGTTGATGCTTTGTAGTTTGCAGTCTGCTCTGCTGAATTCTGTAACAAGTTTTTGCACAAGCTAGAAGTTTGATATTAAATCCTATGAACTTCAGTAAAACAACTACCTTTTTTTTTTTTACAATCCAGCCTCACTTGGGAGGAAAACAAATTAGAATACTGCAAAAACACCAGAGTCTTATGGCACCTTAAATAATGAAATTTATTGGACAAGAGTCCACAAAAACTTATGCCATAAATGTGCTGTCACAGTGCGATCCTAACTGTCTCTGCTCAGAAGTATGATCGAATTCAATGGGGCTCACTCCCAGGGAAGTGAGCTTAGGATTGCAGCCTTAGACTTCAAATTGTCACAACAGTCTGTTGTACAATTACAAGAAAACAATTCCTTAGGAAGAGGGATTGGTAAACCACTCTGGAAAATGTAGCACTGTGGGGATATAAGAGTCTCCTAACCACTCTTAGCACCCTTAAACTACAATTTCCAGAATTCTTTGTGGCAAGCTCTGACAGTTAAATGGTATAATACTGGTTTAAATGTATGGTGCGGATGTGGCCTAAGATGGCTACCCCTCTGGAAATTAATGCAGTAGAATACTCTGGAAGTTGATTCTCAACACCCCACAGTGAGACAAAGAGGGTAAGATCTGATATGTGTAATCAGTACTGCTAACAGAACGAAGGTTATTAACATGGTTCCCACTCAAAATGTTCAGTGGGAGCATTATCAGCACTCGTTCTTACTGTACCTAAGAACATTTTATGGACACATGTTAATGGTTTTGATTTAGGCACACTCTCTGGAATATGGTGCCCACTGTCCTTTTTTAAAAAAAAAATCAAGCCCCTAGTGATATATCAACAATGGCTATCATGTTCTATATCAGATATTGATAACAGCATTTTATTGCCATTTGCCTTTGGAATGGATTCAAGCTTTCAGTCTGGGGTTGTGACAAAGAAAAATAAGGATTCTATTAGAATAGCTGATCCAGGAGAGTGTGAGTGCCCTTGGGCTACCTCGTGTAAGATGTGAATGTGTACTACAGTCTTCTCAAGGGAACACCTGCGTTTGAGGAATGCCTGCTAAAAGAAGAGAGGAGAGAAAAAAATTGGGGAAATACTAAAAGCTTTTCCTAATTCATAAAGGATAGTGCATTGATCATCATTCCACTGTCTTGTCTTTGTTTTGAGGATGGGATGCAGGAAGGATTGATTTAAATCACCAAGAGAAACCCTTGATTTAAATTGAGTTTCTCGCTTATAGCTCTTCACATATTTCTTAAACAATGGTGCAAATATGTTCACTGAAACATGTTAATTTACAACTCAATATAACATTTTACAAGGACGGTACACTTTTTGTAATTATCTAGATAACTTGATTTTTATTAATTTAGGAAATAGTATGTATGTATGCATATATGTATTATTTGATTTATGTCCCGCCCTTCCTCCCAGCAGGAGCCTAGTACATAACAGTGGCTGGGTGAAGTTGCAGATATTTGTTTTTTGAGAAAACAAGTATAGAATGGAGTTCCCTAGGGAAGATGAGTTATGCTGAAGTAAAACTGGGAATAGACTTGTGGCATCATCATTGTGGTCTGCCATGATAATCCAAAATAAAGGGCGTGTTATGAAATGATACCCAGTGGCAATTCTTTCTTTTTTTTTTCAATTAATTTTTATTCAAATTTTCAAAACCAAAACAATACAAAAAGAAAAAAAAACACAAATCAGTAACTAATACAATAAACAAAAGAAGAGAAAAAAAATATAAAAATATTGACTTCCGATTTGTCATAGTTCAGCTATAAATCTATAATATATAACAAACCTATCTCTTAATAGATTATAAAATCACCTTCCTCCAGAGGTTATCTTAATTGGTTTCAAATCTCATTAACATCATATCATTTTAATCTTCCACAAAAAGTCAAAGAGAAGTTTCCAATCCTTGAGATATATATCAATCATTTTTCCCCTAAATAAACATGTCAATTAATCCAACTCATCAAGTCTACTAAGTCCAGTAATTTCAAATCGCTCTTCTGTCTTTATCCATATTAGGTCCATCTTCCATCTTCCATCTCCACACATCCAAAAATCTTGCTGTCATAGTCATATAATAAAAGTCTGATAGGAATTTCCTCCATCACAGATATTTTCTTGCCATGAATTCCGAACGTATCACTGAAGTATTGCTGCAAAGCCGCATCTCTGTTCCTCTTTTCCACATGATACACTAGTACATCTCTTGAAGATTTTTCCATTGACACAAAACAGGGATTAATTCTGTTAACTTTCTCCATTTCAAGTTCCATCAAATCCTTCCAGTCCAGAAATTTTTTTGAACCGATAATATCTTTATCTCCAATCTCTTCAATTCCTTCAGGGACAGCGCTGAATTCCAAATTATAGTATTTGTCTCCAGGATCCGTCAAAGCCAGGAAATCCAAATCTTTTTTCATGTCCATATTTAATCCAATCTCCAAAGTTTGAATCTTGCCTTTAATTTCTCTTTCATCTTTTTTTGGTTTTCCAGATCTATCTTTATTCTCCTTTCTCGTAGAATCCTGAATTTCTTTCAGCTCCTGTCTCATTTCGTGAAATTCAATTTTCCATGCTTGTCTATTATTTCTCAGTTCTTGTTTTATTGACTTAATCTCATTCATTATTTTCTGAAACATGTCTAAAGATAAAGTCCCTTCTTGTACGTCCATGATCTTCTTAATTGTCATTCTTAAAGCCAAAGGAACAAAACTCCTTCAATTTTCAATGTCCCAAGCAAAGAGCAGTTTATTTCTTTATCCAGTTACAAAGGAGTTAATCTTTCCAACCAACTGACATCACACGCTAGACAGCCCTTATCTCTTATATGCCCAGAAGTGTAAAAACAGCTTTACGCCCAGAAGCCATGACAGTTCTTCTGCAGCAAAAATGTGGGGGAATATAAGAACTTGAAGGTGTGTCTGTACTATAATGTCTTCCCTTTGTCCTTTCCAGACCTCTCCACTCTTCCTTTCTACTCTGCCTCCAACTAGCCTTTCCTATATTGTCTCTGCCCTAATTCCTTTGCCACCCTGGCCCAGCTCCACCACCACATAAACTCAGAACAATCCCATTCCCATCCAGCCTGTGTCTTTGCACATGTAACTTTAGTCAGAGAAACATAAACTGAAAGTCCTGGACTTCTGAGAAGCAAGAATTGTAGTTAGGCTGGGCAGAGCTGTTTTCGTGAGATGAAAAACTGAAATGAATGCCCATGTTTGATTGGTAGGTAACTCAATGTGTGCGAGTGTGATGGAACCATTACTTCATTTTAATGAGACTGTAAGTGTGGTTTAGCATTTGTAATAAGATAGAATTGAATGAGAAATTTATTATTTTATTAATGATTTTTTAACAAATAAAAAACCGATTTAAATGAAAAAATCCTTATACAACAAAATCAGTGATTTTAATCCACCTTGGGACAAACCAAGAAAAGCAACCCTATACATATAATATAAGGAAAGGTAAGGAAAACAGCAGGACATGCTGTTTTACAGCCATATTTCTACATCAAATTCTTACCCAACTGCTACAGTGCCAGATTTTGGGGAAGGGCTGGAGCTCAATGGTAGAACATCTGCTTTGCATGCAGAAGGTCTAAGGTTCGATCTCCAGGTAGGCCTGGGAAAGACTCCCTGCCTGAAACCCTGGAGGGCGATTATTAATCAGGGAAGACAATACAGAGCTCATTGAACCAATGGCCTGACTCTGTATAAGGCAGCTTGCTATGCTCCTATGTTCCTATCAAAAGGGTTTAAGCACCTGTGCCAAGACCCTGGGCTGTCCTTTCAATCTACTGAACCTTATTTCCAGGGTGTATTTGCTCTTGCTAGACTTGAAAACATCCCTATGTAGCAAACTGCCTAGTTTTTAGGCAGAGGACACTGAATAGGAACCTGGAGATGTTGGAACATTTGGTGTTTAGTCACTGAACCACAGTTAAGAACATAAGAACATAAGAAGAGCCTGCTGGATCAGGCCAGTGGCCCATCTAGTCCAGCATCCTGTTCTCACAGTGGCCAACCAGGTGCCTGGGAGAAGCCCGCAAGCAGGACCCGAGTGCAAGAACACTCTCCCCTCCTGAGGCTTCCGGCAACTGGTTTTCAGAAGCATGCTGCCTCTGACTAGGGTGGCACAGCACAGCCATCACGGCTAGCAGCCATTGATAGCCCTGTCCTCCATGAATTTCTCTAATCTTCTTTTAAAGCCATCCAAGCTGGTGGCCATTACTGCAGCTTGTGGGAGCAAATTCCATAGTTTAACTATGCGCTGAGTAAAGAAGTACTTCCTTTTGTCTGTCCTGAATCTTCCAACATTCAGCTTCTTTGAATGTCCACGAGTTCTAGTATTATGAGAGAGGGAGAAGAACTTTTCTCTATCCACTTTCTCAATGCCATGCATAATGTTATACACTTCTATCATGTCTCCTCTGACCCGCCTTTTCTCTAAACTAAAAAGCCCCAAATGCTGCAACCTTTCCTCGTAAGGGAGTCGCTCCATCCCCTTGATCATTCTGGTTGCCCTCTTCTGAACCTTTTCCAACTCTGTAATATCCTTTTTGAGATGAGGCGACCAGAACTGTACACAGTATTCCAAATGCGGCCGCACCATAGATTTATACAACGGCATTATGATATCGGCTGTTTTATTTTCAATACCTTTCCTAATTATCGCTGGCATGGAATTTGCCTTTTTCACAGCTGCTGCACACTGGGTCGACATTTTCATCATGCTGTCCACTACAACCCCAAGGTCTCTCTCCTGGTCGGTCACCACCAGTTCAGACCCCATGAGCGTATATGTGAAATTAAGATTTTTTGCTCCAATATGCATAATTTTATACTTGTTTATATTGAATTGCATTTGCCATTTTTCCACCCATTCACTCAGTTTGGAGAGGTCTTTTTGGAGCTCTTCACAATCCCTTTTTGTTTTAACAACCCTGAACAATTTAGTGTCGTCAGCAAACTTGGCCACTTCACTGCTCACTCCTAATTCTAGGTCATTAATGAACAAGTTGAAAAGTACAGGTCCCAATACCGATCCTTGAGGGACTCCACTTTCTACAGCCCTCCATTGGGAGAACTGTCCATTTATTCCTACTCTCTACTTTCTGATTCTTAACCAATTCCTTATCCACAAGAGGACCTCTCCTCTTATTCCATGACTGCTAAGCTTCCTCATAAGTCTTTGGTGAGGTACCTTGTCAAATGCTTTTTGAAAGTCTAAGTACACTATGTCCACTGGATCACCTCTATCTATATGCTTGTTGACACTCTCAAAGAATTCTAGTAGGTTACTGAGACAGGACTTTCCCTTGCAGAAGCCATGCTGGCTCTGCTTCAGCAAGGCTTGTTCTTCTATGTGCTTCGTTAATCTAGCTTTAATAATACTTTCTACCAGTTTTCCAGGGACAGAAGTTAAGCTAACTGGCCTGTAATTTCTGGGATCCCCTCTGGATCCCTTTTTGAATATTGGCGTTACATTTGCCACTTTCCAGTCCTCAGGCACGGAGGAGGACCCGAGGGACAAGTTACATATTTTAGTTAGCAGATAAGCAATTTCACATTTGAGTTCTTTGAGAACTCTTTGAGTTATGCAACCGCACTGCCACCTGCATACAAGCACTGGCCCATGATTTAGTGTAACATGCACAAGGTGAAAAGAACATGAGTAAGCCTCAAACTCATGTGCTCCTCCCCTCCCCTTGTGCACAGCCAGGACAACAGTGTTGACAGCATTTAAGTTTTCTTTCCTTGAAACTCATCTTGCTGTCTCAGCTGGATCATGTGTTGTGGTTTTCAGGAGAAATCTTAAGGAAGTATATGGAGCAACTGCTACACAAATCCAGTTCAAGCAGCCACCAGAGCACCTTCTGATCAGCAAGGTCCACCGAAAGCAACACACTTCTTCCAGTTAAGCTACCATAGCTAAAGTCACAAGAGTGTCACTTGTAAGATGTGTGCTCCATAAAAGTGCAAGCTTATGGGCTTCCCATGAGTATGTGAATGGCCACCCTGGGAGCAGAATGTTAGACTAGATGGGCTTTTGGTATGATCCAGCTGGGTTCTTCTTAGGTTTGGCTGAAAAGCAAAAGAAGTCACATCTGGAAGTCTCATCCACCTAGTCCCAACAACTGGCTCTGACAAATTCAGGAAGAGATTCCAGATACACTTTTAAAGCACTTGCCTAGATGGAGGATAAATCATGCCCATATTAAAGATGGCAAAACTGAAGCTAATTAACCTACACCACCAAGTCCATGACCAACATGGGATTTGAGCCCAGACTGCCTAGACTACTCCACAGATCCACATTTTTGTCATGGGATTTCAATAATTGGTAAAATTGTCTTGCACTAAAACATCTAAGTTGTACTCATTATATTGTGCTTGTCAGAAGGAGCACCAGAGACTGCTACTCACAATATGTGAAGCACAGCTTAAAGTAGAACTAGGTCAAGGTTTAATGTGATTATCCCCTTGTTATCACAAAGCTCTTATCACAGCTCTCTTACTGTCGCAAGTAAGAATATATGCTGGATGAATGATTTGGCCAAATGTAAACCAACATTTCAGAACTTATACGCCTATCGCTAGAATCTATAGCTAAGAGTGGGGGCATAGCTCAGCGGAACAGTACATGCCTTGTAATCAGAAGGTTCCTGGTTCAATCCCTGGTATCTTTAGGTAGGTCTGAACTCACTTCTGAAATCCCAGAGAGCTGCTGCCAGTCAGTGCAGACAATAAAGACATAGATGGACCAATGGTCTGACTTGGCAGAGGGCATCTGCCTATGTTCCTATCATGTAGATATGCATTTCAGTGACCTTTCATAACTATGTAACTGGCAGATTGAGGGAAGGTGGAGAGAAAAGCAAAAACCATACTACAAGTTTGCTGTTTGCTCACATCCTGTTAAGCAGGAATGGGGAACCTTTAGCCCTCCAGATGTTGCTGAACTACAACTCCCATCAGCCCCAGCAAGCATAGTCAAAGGCCAGAGATAATGGGAGCTGTAGTTCAGCAATATTTGGAGGGCCAAAGGGTCCTCATCCCTGCTCTTAAGGGAACCTCTGGCACTCCAGATGTTGCTAAACTACAACTCCCATCATCCCTAGCCGTGTTTGCTGAGGCTGATGGGAGTTGAAGTTCAGCCACAACTGGAGAGCCAGAGATTCCCCATGTCTGTCTTATAGCTTTATGCCAGGGGTTGGGAATTGCTCCATCCAGCAGCCCAGGTCAAGAAGTGGCCAACTCTTCACAGGCCACATGTGACAGGTGAGAGGGCCACCCACCTGTCAATCCCCTGGCATTGTATGGCATCAGGTGGATCCGATGGTGGATCCATTCAAAAGGAGGGATCCTTGCAATCAGCAGCAAATTTAAATAGCACTGAATGTAAGTCAGGGCTGCAAAAGAACAAGCAGGAATTGCACTCTAAGGCCCCAGATGGTTCCTTTGCAGAGAAGGCTGTCAACGTTTGTTACATCATATACCGTAATATCTCAGTTACCAAAGTAGGGATGAGACTGTGCTGGGACCATCAAGGGGCAAGCATTTCTATCTGTCTGGCCCCACCCCTCTGCCTGGGCCATATCAGGAGGAGCTGCAGACTGAGAGGTACTGCTGTTGGGGTGAGACTGCTGGGACCATCAAGGGGCAAGCATTTCCATCTGCCTTGCCCCACCCCTCTGCGTGGGCCTTATCAGGAAGAGCTGCAGACTGAGACATGCTGCTGCAGGGATGGGACTGTGCTGGGACCATCAAGGGGCAAGCATTTCCATCTGCCTTGCCCCACCCCTCTGCCTGGGCCTTATCAGGAAGAGCTGCAGACTGAGACATGCTGCTGCAGGGATGAGATTGTGCTGGCACCATCAAGGGGTAAGCATTTCCATCTGCCCTGCCCCACCCCTCTGCCTGGGCCTTATCAGGAAGAGCTGCAGACTGAGACATGCTGCTGCAGGGATGGGACTGTGCTGGGACCATCAAGGGGCATGCTTTTCCACCTGCTTTGCCCCCCACCTCTGCTCTTAGTGACATTTTTCTGGGGACTGCCCTTTACCAGGAAGATTAATGCTTTTGGTTTGCTGCTCCTGTTTTTTTTTTTTTTTTTAAGAGATGTTAGGACCTTGTTAGTTTGATTTTTTTTATTGTAAATTGTATTGTTTTTATTTGCATTTTGTATTTGTATTTGTGTGTAAGCCACCTTGGGGGCCTATTTGGCCAAAAGGCGGCCTAGAAGTAAAACGTAACGTAACGTAGATGCATTTCTGGACATTACTACTTTAACAGAAACTCTGGTACCAGACGTAGGAATGGCATGGAAAGAATAGGGATAGGTTCCTACACCCACTTAGATGGTGGGGGCAGCCTCAACAGGGGCTTTAAAGGGTGCCTACCCGGCACCCACTCACTTCCCTTCCTTCCCCCTCTCCTCCTCTGAATCATATTGGATCCTTCCCTCCCTAGCCCTGAGAGAAAGCAAGGGATCTCTTTAATGCAAAGCAAACACACAGACTGGTCAGTTTCACCCTAGCAAAGCAAAGGGACACCTTATCAGTTTATTGATAGCAAAGTTATGGATAGGCTGGTCAGTTTCATCTTAAAGCAAAGGCACAGGTTTGAAAGTTTATGGATAGCAAAGCAAGGCTGATCAGTTGCACCTTTAAAAAAGCCTGTTGGAACCAGAAGGCTACTGCATGGCCAGCTGGCCCTCTTCTCTCCTTTGTGTCCTTCCAGTCCCCAAGATGCAAGTTACAAGTGAGCATTCCTCTCTCTCCACTGAGCCCTTGTGGTTTGATCTGTCCAGTGATGGCCTTATGCTTCTGAGCTTTAATTTCTTATTTCTATTTTTATTGTAACTGTTGTTACCTACTTCTGGAAGCAGCCATGTTAGGGCGTAGTCCTAAAAAGATGAGAATATAAATATTTAGAAGAAATAAAATGGAGGTGCAAGATCCAATTGCAAAAAGGGAGTAGCTAGTGAGAACACAACAAATCTCTTGGAAGTTTTCGGGCTAAGAAAATCCTCCTGCTTAAGACCAATGTCAGAAAAGGTATAATGCTGCTGCTCAGGGTTTGTATGAGTGCCTGACAGAGTCAGGACACAGAGGTACTAGAACGCTGGTAAAGGCCAAGGAAAATGCTCACATTCTCCTCAATTGATACCCACATCGAGACAAGAGGGCCATTATCTACTGTTGCATTCCATGAGCATCACGAACAGATTACTTAACATACAAGCCATTTCACAATTCCAGTCTTGTTCATTCTTGTTGCCCACCCTGTAATGCAAGTCACTATCAGCCCCATTTTACTTTCAGCAAACTGAGGCTGAAAGATGTCTTACTGTGACTATCTGCAAACTCTTAGCTGTACTGGGAAGGCTCCCCTGCAAATCTCAACCCATAGATGAGCTATTACCATTCTCTTTAACAAGTTAGTAAATAAAGTTACATCCATCTGAAGTATTTGCAGAAGACAGGAAAAATAAACCCACTTTCCACAAGCCTCTTATCAGAGGGTGCATCCCAGTTACATCCAAGCTGCCTGATCCTCCACATTTGCTCTTTGGCTATTTAAGCAGATTGCAAATAATGGCCATGGCTCTTTTTGAACTCTTTTCACATCTTTTCCTCACGCTGGATGAAAACCAAAAGAGTCTGAATATGCGGCTGCCGCACCAAGCCAACTTCCATTAAAGTCAATGGGAACTACTTGTAAATAGAGGCTGCAAAAATAAGGCCCCAATTGTTATAAAGGCTGGAAAACTCCCTTTGTGCTGTTTAAATGCTGCAGGAGCCAAGCACGAAACACACTTTCAGATTTACACAGCACTTACTGAAGAACTAATATTATTTGGAGGGAAAGGAAGATCTGTTGGATTTTCTTCCATAATCTTTGAATTGAAAACTAAAATGACACCAACTGTTTTGCGTCCAGGCATTCACAAGGTTGTACATGTATATGCTACTTTTTTTTTTGCAGTATGAGCTACAAGTACCCCCTTACAATTTACAGCGGTAGAGTTTGTTTGATCCAATGTTTTAAAGAGTAAATTTGTAGCTGATTGCCTTGTAACTTGTAAACTGGATGAGGGCCAATAAACTGAGTCTGAATCCTGGCAAGATGGAGGTGCTGTGGGTTGGTGGTTCCCGAGTTCGGATAATTGGTCAGTTGCCTGCTTTGGATGGGGTCGTACTCCCTCTGAAAGAGCAGGTCCGTAGTCTGGGGGTGCTCCTGGATCCATCTTTGTTGCTAGAGGCCCAGGTGACCTCCGTGGCAAGGAGTGCCTTTTACCAGCTTTGGCTGGTGAGACAGCTGCAGCCGTTTCTGCACTGGGACAGCCTGACCACTGTTGTCCACACACTGGTAACCTCTAGGCTGGATTACTGTAATGCGCTCTATGTAGGGCTGCCCTTGAGGCTGGTCCGGAAGCTGCAGCTGGTGCAAAATGTGGCGGCCAGACTGCTCACTGGAGCAGGCTATCGCCAACATGTCACTCCGCTGCTGAAAGAACTGCACTGGCTGCCCATTTGCTACCAGGCCAAGTTCAAGTTTCTAGTTTTGGTATACAAAGCCCTATACAGCTCGGGACCAGGATACCTGAAAGACCGTCTTACCCCTTATATACCCAGTCGATCACTGCACTCTGCAGGTGAGGGCCTCCTGCGGATACCATCTTATCAGGAGGTTCGTTCTGCTCAATATAGGAAATGGACCTTTAGTGTGGCAGCACCTACCCTGTGGAATTCCCTCCCTTTGAATATTAGGCAGGCGCCATCTCTGCTATCTTTTCGGTGCCTTTTGAAGACTTCAACATGCCTTTTCAGTTGAGACCTATCGCAGTATGCATCTGTGTCAGAATTGTTTAATATGTTTTTTAATAATGTTTTTAACCCTTTTAAAAAGTTTCTGAAAACCAGTTGCCGGAAGCCTCAGGAGGGGAGAGTGTTCTTGCACTCGGGTCCTGTTTGCGGGCTTCCCCCAGGCACCTGGTTGGCCACTGTGAGAACAGGATGCTGGACTAGATGGGCCACTGGCCTGATCCAGCAGGCTCTTCTTATGTTTTTTAAATGTTTTTAATGCTGTTTTGTTTTAATGTATTTTAAGATTTGTTTTTATGATGTTTTAAAGTGTTTTAGTGCTTTGTTTGCCACCCTGGGCTCCTGCTGGGAGGAAGGGCAGGATACAAATAAAATAAATAAATAACTTTGGTCACATGTCACCATTATTAGAGAGCGGGAAGGGGCCAAGATGGCGACGCTTAGTTCGGAGCTCTGCATTCCATCTTCTAAAGGGGTTATTATTCCAAGGCCAAGCATTTATTTCATTTATCTTTATCTCTACTGGAGACTCCTGAGATATTTTTACGCTTACTGGAGACATTTGCTGGCCTTGGGAGTGTATTATCATTATTATGCTGACTAATGCCTGCTGAAGTTAGTCCTCTTCACCCTTAACAACGCTTGAAGCTACATTAAGTAAGTGGATAGAATAATTTTCCTTACTATTCTTTGGACATCGATAATGACGTCAAGCCCTTCAAGCTGTTGTAGTAGGATATCTATGAGAGATTACTCGTTCTCATTTTACGCTGCTTGCTGCAGAAACGGCTTTTAATCTTTTCTGAAATAACTCTTAAGGGGACAGCACTGAAATATGGTGCTTACTAGAAATGCCTGTAAGACCATGGGGATTGTTCCCTCACTTGAAGTGACCAGTGGAAAGGGACAGTCTAAACAGTCAAAAATCACTCATTTCTATTCCCCTAAAGAGAATATTGAAAGAACGCATGAAAGAAAGGAAGATAAAGAACCAGCTGGGGTAGACTCCCGTCATTCACCCACAATATTGGATTGGTCACTGGATAATCTCAGGGGCTTGCAAATTGAAGATTGCACTTCGGTCTCCCTAAATCTGGTGCAAGAAATAGCTAGAGCGGAATGCATGGATCAACAAGGCTTAGTCAATATACCTACAAATGAGGGACCAATTGAAGCAGCTGAACAAACTGGACAGAGTTCCAACCCTCTCCCAAAAGCCCCGGAACTTTCCGAGAGGGAACTCAAATTAAGTATTAATTCATTTGCTCATAATGAGGCAGTTAAGAACTCAATCGCTTCACATGAAGGAACTACATTACTAATTGATCCGTGGATCTGTATGATAACCAGAGATATAGAGCACATTAAAATGTTCTTAGCAGAAACTAATGAACTATTACCTTTTTTGGCGGAGGTACACATAAAATTTGGACGAACGCGAGAGGACGCGAACACAGATGTACTTCCATCTGTTATCCCCTCACAACTTGGACAAATTAAAAATCCATCTCTGAGGGGTACCAAACTGCTCAAGAAGAAAACTGTAAGGATTCGGAGTAACCATTTAAAGAAGAGTAAAAATATTAAACATCTAAAAAACCGGCATAATACTAACAGTTTCTTCTTTCAAAAGTTGTTTAAACTTCTGGACACTGTCATAAAGCGGGATGTGATACTGCCCCCCAAGGCGGCCACCAAGGATACAGCTAAATCCAAATCCGAACAACTTGAGCCTCAACAAATCAAGGGGGGAATTAATATTATACGTAGCGAAGACAACATAACCCCTGCGTTGCTCCCCAGTACAGATTCTAGTCTTTTAGTACACAAGTTGCCTCAACAAGATCTCCAGCCACCTACATCATCGGAGCTGAGAACAATGCCAAAGACATGGAAGTGGTGTCTGATACTTGATAAACATAAATTGGTTCTATCGAATTTCCCCAAACCTACAGGTTTGCTGTCCCAAAAAGAGCGTAAGGCCCATCTTTTAACAGTCCTTAACGATATTACCTCAGCTTCAATTACAAGTGAGGATATATTCCAAACTGAATTTTTATTTTATAACTATGTCATCGCCCGGTTGGTGGTGACTTTTAACGAACCATGTAAAACCAAGATACTCTATGACAACAGAGATGCGCTACATGTTAGGGGTATTTTTGTTTCTAGAATGTTTGTGAATACTGCGCCACCTCAACCGTTATTATCTCATGCTCCAACTAAAGAGATAGAAAAACTGAGAAACATTGACAAAACCCCGACAATAAATTTAATTGACCTCAAAATCGAGGATGATTATTCTTCTGTCAAAGTCCTTGACCCACGGCCTTTAATATCACAAACAGGGACAGGGGACCAAAAGGAGTTGGTTTCCCTCACTGAAGAGGAGCAAATGCTACTAAATTCTTTCTCCCTCCTACCATCAGTAGCTCAAGCTGAAATTATTGCAAGGCTCAACACGTTAAAAATCCTTCTAGAAAGCAGACGGATTTTTCCTGTAAAAGAGGGTTGCAATGAGATAGCAAGCACTAAAAGACCAGAACCTGAGACTCTAAATGCTAACCACCATACAGAGCCACGAAACACTACTATTGGATTAATCGAATTTACTAAAACTAGCTGCCCTGTTCAGATTTCTGCAGAAATGAATTTAATGACACCGAATACGTCTCAGTCCTTTACCAACCAGGAACGACTGTCTCCTTCCAAACCAGGAGTAGTTCTCTATGAAACTCCCTCATGGACGGATATGAGATGGCTTAATGAGAATGAGGAGGGATTCCCACAGAAGATTGGCAGTGTCAAGAACTGTTGGCTAAAATCCTCGAAGCCAAAAATCTCTAATGTCAGAATTGACCCAACTTTAGAGAAAATTACCCCTATTGAGCCCTTCATGGAGTTACCATCTGTCTCAAAGATAATGCAGAACTCTCTTCCTCTTCATTTTGTAACAACTTGACAAACATCTAAGCATCCTATGACACAATTGGTAATTCTGTCTTGGAACATCTCTGGTTGGAAGAATAAATCTTCCGATCCATCTTTTTTAGGTTATCTTAAAATATATGACGTCATTCTTCTCCAGGAGACTTGGGCCTGTGAGGAAATCCATATGAATGGGTATGCGTCTTACGTGCTGTCTGCAATCCCTAGCACTAAAGGTGGACGCCCCAAGGGTGGACTGACCCTGCTTGTTACTACCAGATTGTGCGCATTAATTACCAATCTTGATCCCCTGGTAGGGTTAGCTACTTCGATAGTAATCAATTTCAAGTGGGCTTGGATTCTGCTTATTAATGTCTATCTACCCCCCTGCCAACGAAATAAACCAGCGAAGGCTATGATACTGAGACTTGAGGAGTACATCACCAAGTTGACAAATTTATTTCCGGCTGCTATGGTTATGCTAGCGGGAGATTTCAATGCCAGAATAGGCCCGAGTGATGAAGTCCTTTATTCACGTTTTAAGGAACTTCTGCCAGCAACAGAAGGTGCTTTCGATATTCTGATTAGACATTCAAAAGATCAAGGCATCAATTATCTCGGGCTCTACCTGATGCAAATGCTGAACAATCTGAATTTGATATTGGTAAATGGGCGAGTAGAGGGAGATTTTAAGGGAGAATTCACCTACCTATCCGGTACTAGAGCTTCCACTATCCATTTTTTTATAGTCTCTCGGGAGCTCCTACATGCCGTGTCCTTGTGTCAAGTGGACATTTGCCCTGAAAGTGACCACCTACCGTTAGCTCTTACCCTATCTTGTGATAATCAAATCAGATATATTGAGCAAGAACTAACTCTGGGTGGGGAAATTGAAAGGCGAGCCACACGTATTAGATGGTCGACTTATTTAGAATCCGACCTTAAAGATCTGTTAAATTCTGAAAGCTGTCTTCTAATGCACGAGGCGCTTATTGCTGCAAATTCTGCAGATTCTGTTCTTGATACTCTCCAACAATTGATTCAGGTTCTTCAAAAGAGCTTATTTTCTAAACCTGAGACTAAGACTTTTAGACCTATTTTTCGATCGAAACCTTGGTTTGATCATGAATGCGTGGCCCAGAAGAACCTCCTTATTACAAAGTACAGAGAGTATAGAAATAATAACTCCCCACAATTACTGATAAACTGGTTGGAGGAGAAGAAATGCTATAAACATCTAATTAAAGCTAAAAAGTCTCTAGCTCAAAAAGAAGATTGGCAACGTTTACTGAAAGCATCTACATCTAAGGATACACTTACCTTTTGGAAAATGGTAGCCAAAGGATGGCCCAATCTCTCAGATAACTTGGAATATCATATATCTGTGACTACTTGGGAAGATTATTTCACTAAAATCTCTGTGAATGATCAGATATTCCATCTTCCACCCAAGCCAAATGACCACAATTTCCCTGAATGGCCTCCTGTTACACCTAAAGAAATTATTGGCCTAATTGCCAAACTGAAACCAGGCAAAGCACCAGGGTCGGATAATATTCCACCAGAAGTATTTAAAAACAATGTGGATTGGTGGGCACCAGTTTTAGCTACCCTATTTACATGTATAGACTCTGACATCTCTATTCCAAAAGACTGGGGCCTGGCAATAATTATCCCCATCTTTAAAAAGGGTAACAGAGCGGATCCGGCTAACTATAGACCAATCAGTTTGCTAAACATTATCAGCAAGATTTATGCCACCCATTTAAGCGAGAAGCTCCTACCCTGGATGAAACAGGAAAATATCCTGGCTGAAGAACAGGCGGGATTTAGAGCTGGCCATTCCACGATGGACCACGGTTTGGTCCTACAGCACCTAATAGAAAAATATGCATCACCCTCTGGAGGGGCTCTTTATGCTGCATTCATAGACTTCAAATCAGCTTTCGATTCGGTGCCTAGACACAAACTTTGGGAGAAGTTGGAGACTACTAATATAGATAGACGCCTGCTCGCACTAATAGGTTGTTTATACGAATCTACCCACTTACGTATTAGGTATAACAGAGCTGGACACCTATCAAGGTCAATTCCAACCTTTAAAGGTGTGAAACAAGGATGCGTTTTAGCTCCCTTGTTGTTTAATCTATATATTAACACCTTGGTTGAAACTCTTTCACCAATAGGAACCCATTATCCTAGTTTGTGTAACAGGCCTATATCGATTCTTATGTATGCTGATGATGCGGTCCTGCTTTCTTTGACACCTGTTGGGCTGAAACGATTGCTGAGTGCCCTTGCTAATTACTGCAAAAAGGAACTCCTGGAAATTAATCATGACAAGTCGAAAGTCTTGGTCTTTACCAGGAGGAGACTAAAACATCACTGGCAGATTAATAATTACCCAATAGAACAGGTCACGACCTACAGATACCTTGGGATGGTATTCCATTCCTCAGGATCATGGCGAACTCAAATAAAAAATGCTACTGCCAATGCACATAAAACTGCAAGGGCACTCCTCTCCTGTTATTATAATAAAGGAGGACAGCACATCCCCTCTGCTATTCAGATTTTTGTGGCCAAAGTAGTCGCACAATTACTCTATGGTGCGCAAATTGGTGCCTATGATAACTATGCACCTTTTGAAACGGTCCAGACGAAATTTCTAAGATCGATCTTTGGCATTCCATCTTGTGTCCCCAATGCGATCCTTCGTTTAGAAGCAGGGGTTATTACAATAAAAGCTCGCATATGGATGCTTAAAATTAAACTGTGGTTAAAATTGCTGTTTATGCCAATGGGGTTGGCCCCTTTAACGCTCTCTGATGTTTTCTGTTCCAAATGGAAAAAGTCTTTAACATCTATATTACAATCCATAGGGTTTTCTCTCCCTATGGTTTTGTCATTGGGTTGTTTTAAAGCAAAATCTTATATTCTTTACAGAATTTATGATATCGAATTACAAACTCATCTAACTCGTGCTGCAGCTAACCCTGGACTTAGATATAATATAAGGCCATTTGCCCATGCTTATTATCTAACTGATTTGACGGCCCCTAAACTTAGATCAGCGTTCACCCTTGCGAAATTGAATATACTACCCTCTGCACTTTTGGAGGGCAGGTATAAGAAACTTGAATATGTTAAACGGGTATGCCCTTGCGATAATAGTACAGTGGAGTTGGTTGATCATGTTTTACTTCACTGTCCATTTTACTGTGATTTCAGAACTGTCCTAATTACTCCAATTCTCCAAAGATTCCCTAACAGAGATGAAATTTTCTATGTAGACTATCTTTTATCAGATCGTAACCCCTATGTAACAGCTAAGGTAGCCTGTTTTTGTGCTGCTGCTATTCGTTTCAGGAAGTCCCTACATGTTTCTCAACTTTTATAAGATCTATGTATTTATAGAGTGTAGATACTCTAAGCTGTAGGAGAAACTTACTCTTATACCAATTTTAGGGATACAGTGCACTGCTCTCTATTGATAGCCTAACAGCTAGAGTGTCTGTTTTTTAGATTGAAAACAAATTTTAATATTCGTTGGTTTTATCCTTTTTTTTTTAATTTGAACTTTTTAGGATCTTTGGGTTTTAAGTCGTATTCTAACGATAATTGATGTTTGTACAGATGTAACATTGTATTTCTGGTCTATGACCGTAATAAAGTTGTTGTTGTTGTAGAGAGCGAGTGTGGAGTTTTCCTTGAATTGCCTGAATTGAGAAATGTTCTGTGGCTGTAGTCACAGCCTTAGGTACTTGTACACACAGGCTACCCTTAGGTACCCATGTGCTCCTCCCAGCCAGTGTCAGAGTTATAAGCATGCACACAGGAATAGCCCTTTCCCTTTGTTTTAATATATGCATACTATTCCAGATTTTTGTCCTTTTTTGGCATTTTTTTTTTAAAAATCAGATTTCTAATCTTGTGGGAATGTAGGAGATTAGAAGTAGTTGGATGAGATAAATTATGGAAACCCCACAGCCGTTAAGGCTCATCTCTGAACTTCCTTCGCTATCTGCCATTTCTCTCATCAGTGAGCTTGCAAAGTGACAGCTTGCACCACTGGTCAGAGGGAAGTGGCACAAAACAGACGTCTCCAAAACCAGGCCCACCAATTCCCAGCCCCTCCAGACAGAAACCAGGACAATGCTTGTACACATGCCACACAAGTGAAAATATTGGGGACCATTCCAGATCTTTCACAGAAGGTGCTTTTTTTTTTTACAGTAGAAGAAAAAGTGTATGTGTTTTTAGTACATTATTCTGGAATACTAACTGAATGATGACATTTTTAGTACCATTCCAAAAGTGTGGGGGGGGAGAGCAAATATACCACTATAACTGGTAAGCGCGGAAAGTTTGAGCATGACTAAAACCTCTTTTGTGACCAGGCTAACACATGGTTTGATGAGTCATACTTCGCAGCCCCTGCTTGAGATCTCATATAGCTTAATGCTTAGAGTGGAAGATGGAGTGGCCCGTGTGTACAAACTTAGCAACAGATCCAGATGTCCCTACATCAGTAGAAGAGCTCCCTCTGTAAATTGTATTGATGGTCCTTTCTGGAATATTATAGCTGTCATTGTCACAGATGCATTTTTATAGACTTTGGTCTGCATGACTACAGAGAAGGGGATATCAACATATCCATACATTGCACATACACGAGGAGGTCACCACGTGACAGTACAAAGCAGAACTTGCAACTCCGCAGGCAAGCAGCCACTGGACCTTGGGAGCAGATGAGCATAAAACTTTGCCTCCCAGCTCACTCCAATGTGCTCTTCAGGAAGCCCACTGCAGCTGCTTAAAGACAGTACTGGCAACACGAAAAAGCTCCCAACCTGTAGCTTCCAAGGCAGAAACACCAGTACTTACATCAGCTCACTCAGTTTTCCTTTCAGCTTAAAAGAGGACAGTGGCAGCTAAGGACATGGGGCAGGAAAGGACAGAAGCACACAAGCTCAGGAGAGCAAACCTGGGGTAGAGGAACCATCACCCTGAATTAATATTCTCAAGACTTGTGTACCCTGTTGGTGACACTGCCTAGCTGGTGCTGACCCAGTGGTGGTTCCCCATTTTTGGAATGCCTTCCCTGGTAAGGTGCATTTCTATTAACATTCAGGAGGAATTTTTAAACATTCCTATTCAAACACGCAGTTGAAGGCTGAAATATTTTGTTCCTTCCCATCAACCTTGAAATTATTAGCTGTGAAAATGGTTTTTAGATGTTTTAATTTAAAAAAAATTAATTGTATTGTTCTGCTGCCTTCTGCTACCCTTCCTTTGGGAGGAAGAACAGGACAGAAATTTAATAATTTTGGTAAGGCCTGACGCCCCTCCAACCATTCAAGCCTCCAGCCTCTGCAGCACAAAGCGCCCCGCAAGAAAGCAGCCCTGCAGTGTCGGTTAGCTGGAGGGAAGATGATGGTCCGAAGGTCATCTAGGGAGCTGAGTGGGGACTTGAACCTGGGGCTCCCCAGTACTTTCAATTTAACTAATAACTTCTTCAGATTGGAACCCTGGGCAATCCCTGCTTTTAATTAACAATATTATGATAATGTTATTTGTTATTTAATTTAATTTTTGTAAATTATATTGTTTTTATTGTATTTTATTGTATTTTATTTTTCTTTGTAAGCCGCCTTGAAGGCCTTTGACCGAATGGCGGGGTATAAATAAAATTTAATAATAATAATAAGTACATATAGTGAATCGTCCATCTAGGCCCACCAGTCTCAAAGCAAGCATTGGTATGTATTTTACTTGGAAAACCAAAAGCAAAGCTCAGCTTAACAAAATAAATAAATAAAAGCAAGGCTGGAAAGCAGGAATAGCTAGTGGAGTACAAAGCATTCAAGTAAGAGTGGCTCATCTGGCTATTTTATTTCCACACCAGCTGCTCTTTTCAGATTTTAAAAAGACTTTTATTGCCCTAGTGCCAGCTACCATTTAGGCAGATTTTCATCGAAAAGAACCCGCACTTAAAATCCTGGTATATTTATGTTTGTGCAAACTTTCAGGGAAATCCCATTTAAAAATAACTGGATTATACAGATTGGTGTTATGAAAGGAGATTGGTGTTATGAAAGGACAGTGACAATCTATCTGAAGGATCAGTCCAAAAGTGTCAAATAATTGGCTTTTACATAATTTGATTATGCATCCTTTCACTGGCTGCTTCCTTCTCTACTGCCTCACTTGCAAATAATAGCCCAATGCAGTATACTTAAGCATTTCATGTTTGTGCCTGAATGTTCTCCCAACATACAAATGCTTCACAATTCATGCTTCTACTTCTGCAAAGAGAGTAGCTGATTTTCTCGCTCTCTGGTCTGGTGCAGATATTAATGGCGGCTCCATGCAAACCATGGTTCGCAAATTGGAAGCAAATTTTGGGAATGTACACTTCTTCCCTCTCAGGAATGAAATCCCTTCCTCCTTTTTGTTGACAGCTTTAAACAAAGTTCATTGTTATATCTGCATCAATGTGCCTAACACTAACCAGGTCCCCACCTTAACCAGGATTTGCAAGCCCACTTCAAAACCTTGTTTCAAACTATGATTAACATTAACCACGATTCCCATCTTAACCATGGATAGCAATGAAGCTAATATAATCGCTAAAGCCCCAAAGGAGGATGGGGGAGAATTTACACCAGAGAGGAGTACATCTTTTCAGATCTGAGGCTGCATACACAACATACATTAAAGCACATGACTTTGCCCCAAAGACTCTTGGAAACTGTAGTTTGATAAGGGTGATGTGAACTGTGGCTCTGTGAGTGATGAACTACAGTTCCCAGGATTCTCTGGGTGAAGCAATACGCTTTAAACGTATGCAGCCTGACTCCAATTTAGAAATCTGTTTTGAAGTGAGCTTGTGTTATGCCTGTACTGGATCTATAGCCTAGGGATGCTTCTGATGTTTTTCTTCTGTATGGGAAGCAATTATGAGTACTAAAGCCAGTGAAAGCTGCATGTAGATGTGGAATGGTCTCCCTAGTGAGGTCCATCTAGTATCTTCACCGGCATCTCTCTGGCACCACATTAAGGTGTACCTTTTTCCCCAGGCCTCTGATGGACTAAGTTGATTCTGCTTCACTGTCAGTCTGCTACCAAACCTTCACGTGGCTTTTATTGGAGGAGGGCTGTTAATTCATTTTATTTTTATTTTGTGTTTTATATATATACATTAACTGTAGGTTTTATATGATTTTTATTATTCTATGGTATAATGTATTTATGTTTTTAAATGTAAGTTGCTTGGAGATCTTTTAGGTAACAAGTGACTAATAAGCCTAAATAACAATTATAATAAAAAATAAGATGATTACACAGTCCCTATTCACTGTATTTAATGCAACATCCCTGCATTTTTCTTGCAGAAAGTACTCAGAGACAATGCCTGGGGACTCTAGCTTGTAGTCAAACTAAGGCTGCAATCAATACACATCTACTCAGAAGTAAGTTCTATTGGGTTCAGTGGGACTTACTCCCAGGTAAGTGTGCACTGGATTGCAGCTTTAGTCTAACTCAGGAAAGAAACACTGAAATTAATGGACCTACGTTAGCCATATCCACTAACTTCAATGGGTTTTCTCTGAGCAGGCCTAACACCAAAGACGACCTATTCTCACAAACTGAGATTCTCTAAAAAGTTAGGCAAAGATCCAAAGGGAACTTCAAATAGCCAGGTCACATCCACATCATACATTTAAAGCACACAGTTGCCCTCCAAAGAATCCTGGGGATGTGCAGTTTACCAGTCCCAGCAACCTTAACTACAATTCCCAGGGTTCTTTGAGGGAAGCCATGTGCTTTAAATGCATGGTGGGGATGTGTCCCCACACTAAAGGCACATGTACATCTCTCTCTTAGTTTCAGTGGGGCTTCTACAAGAGAACTTTCTGGGGCATTGTGTGCAAAAGCTCCCTTCAGACCACAGCTTCCTATGCTGCTTTTTGAATTGCTCTTGAATATCAGGACCTTCCAAGGTGGTCTCCTACGCAGAAGGATCTGCAATGTAAAGAGGAATGGCAGACACATTTGGACATGCATATGAATATCTTTGGGTACCAGCCATTACACTTTCCCAGCTCTTATTCCAGAGTATACAGTACATGTCTCATTGGGGAGGCTGCCAAGTAAGCTGACGTTACCATAGATTCCCGTTTACCACTAATGAATTGCCTCCAATCACCATTTAAATCCAGCTTGTTGTTTACTACCTAGAGATAAATACATCAGTTGCCACTTGATATAGAAACCAAAGGGATGAAAGTCAGTATGTGCATCAACCAACAGAATGACACAGCTGTCACAACCTATTGCTCTTTAGATTGGTAACAAGGTGACAAGTTGGGCCTTCCGCTACAGATAGAATTATAATATCCAAAGAATTAATCAAATTCTCCCCCAGCCCTCTTCAAATGTCACCAAGAGAAACTAAACACTACAACTTGCATACAAATTGCACAACTTCCATAATAGTTTGTGTAATTTCAACAACAAAAATGCCACCCTGGGCTCTCTTTGATATCTCCTGATATATCTTTGATAAATAAAATCAGCTACATATTTTTGCTGCTGCATTTTTAAAAAATTAATGGACCTAAGATTACCATTACATGAAAAATCCTGTGTAGCAAATAGATATCTAGAGTAAACATAAAAATATGATCCAACCCTATAGCTATCATGGTGATAAAACAGTCTATGGTAGTCCTATATCAATGTTCAATTCCCACTTATAATGGCTATATCTGCACTATACTTAAAGCACTCTTACATCACTTTAAACACAGCGCTACATTAACCATTCCACATCTATTTTACTAACAGATATTTCAAGATAGCCAAACAGCATCACAAACCGATATACAGTAATGCTTCAGATGCATTCCTGGACATTTCTTCTTTAACAGAAACTCTGGTACCAGAGGTAGGAATAACATGGAAAAAATAAGGATATGTTATACTCCTCGTAGATGGTGGGGGCAGCTTCAACAAGGGCTTTAAACTGTGCCTACCCAGCACCCACGCACTCCCCCCATCCTCCTCTGAATCTTATTGGATCCTTCACTCCCCAGTGCTGGAAGAAAGCAAGAGATCTCTTTAAGGCAAAGCAAACAAACATGCGAGTAAGTTTCACCCTAGCAAAGCAAAGGCACGGGCTTATCACTTTATTGATAGCAAAGCAAAGGCACATGTTGGACAGTTTCACCTTAAAGCAAAGGCACAGGCTTGAAAGTTTGTCCATAGCAAAGCAAAGCTGGCCAGTTTCACCTTTTAAAAAGCCTGTCTTAAAAAGACCTGCCTTCCTTGAGGATTTGAGACATTACTGTAGAGGAAATGCACAGACCAAGTGTTTTCCGTTACCTGTTGCTATGTTCTTCAACACAACTAGTGACAGTGGGGTTTCCCGAAAAAATAATTAAAAATGTTTAGCTGCATAAAACATAGGTCCCATCTGCACCAGATATTTAGAGCAGTATCATATAACCTTAAATAGTCATGGCATACCTCAATGAATCCTGGGAACTGCAGTTTGTTAAAGGTATTGAGAACTGTTGGGGAACCCCTATTCCCCTCACAGAGCTACAATTCCCAGTGGGAAGCAGGACTGACTGATAAACCACTCAAGGAACAGTGGCTCTGCAAGTGGGTCTCCTAACAATGCTCAGCACCATTACAAACTACCATTCCCAGGATTCTTTGGGAGAAGCCATGACTGTTTAAAGTGATATGATGCTGCTTTGACTGCATAGTGCAGATGGGGCCATAGCTTCAGCAGCAAACCCTTTAGACAACATAGAACCTTCTCCCCTATATTGGGTTCAAGAAGAACCACTCCTTCCAGGTTTTGGCAAGTCAGATTTACACAGTGCTGGCCAACACAAGAGCTGGGAAATCACAAAGCTACTTCCTCCCTTTTCAGAGCAGCTCTATGCACAGCGTTGAATGGCCAGCACTCATGTCAACCCTCTCCAATCAGGTTTTAAAAAGAATATTTAATGTTTAAAGTACCAAAGCAACATATGCCAGTCACTTTTTTGTGGTGGGTGAAGAGGGGACAGCCCACCTGATATACAGAAAGAGGATCTACAGACCATACGTATGTCTCTTTGCCTAAAAAAAAAAAAAATCTTGCTCCTTTTCAACACATATTGCTCATGCACTTTCACGCATACCTTCAAACCAACAGGGACTAGTAACTTGCTTTTTCAAGTAAGAAGTGAAATTCTCAAGCATCTCAGAATCTAGTTTTTTGCTCCTGTGAAATCTTATCCATACACAGCCCTAAATATATATTACACAAAACCACTGCAGATTATTTAAAAACAAAGTGAGAACTTCCTAAAATAAGACAAACCCTAGGCTAATTTAGAAGAGAGTCGCAATTTTTGTTTCCCTAAGACTGTGCATCTCATTTCCACTGCCTTTTCACAAGATACTATTAATGATCTGCAGTCAAGTTAGCTGTTGTCCAACAGAGGACAACATGCTTTTCACTCTGCTTTTCCCCCAGAGAACAGTTATATAACCAGATTTAGCTCGCTTTCTGCCAATCTCCAAACCAGAAGACAATTTAAACCTCCCAAATGGCTAATACCACAAAAATAAGCCTAGCACGTGCTCAGCAAAAAATTGCAACACAGATTATGAATTAATGAACTTTCTGAATCTTCTCTCTAGAATAACTTGGAAGTAAATTATGAATTATTAGATCAGAGAAGTTCCTTGTTTGTGAGATAAAATCCTGGATGGCAGAGTAGCCAAGAAAAACTAGTAAGAGTCAAGTACAAATGAGCTACTGAATAAGGACTTTTTTGGGACATGGAAAGCAGGGAGGATTGGCAGGGTTGATTTGCTCAAGAAAAAATGCTAAATTAAAATGTCTAAATGACAGAGGGTTTTATTCAGCTAAGGCCCACTCAGAGTAGACCCACTGAAATCAATGAACCTAAGTTAGCCATGTCCATTAACTTTAATAGATCTTCTCTGAGTAGGACTAGCACTGAATACCCACCAAATTAGCTTGTTTTTAAGGTGTTTTTTTAAAGTTTGGGAACGATTCTTAAGCCATCATACGGTGTAAGTAGAATCTTTTACTTCAGTATTACTCGCACTTCACAATTCACTCTTATCTTCACATTGCGAACTGTACAAGGCAGCAGATTTACAGTTGCATGTTAATCTTAATTTCAATAGGTTCACTCTGAGTAGGACTTAGTTGACTACCCAATGTACTGAATGTCCAAAACCAACACACCAATTTCACCACATTACAAAGAACAATCTAACCCCAGATTAATATGGTCCAAGAGTCAGATCTCCAAAAACTTCAGGAGAGCTTGTATCTTGGCTCACACTGGCTTTAAACTGAAATGTAACGCCTGCACTAACATTTCAGATTAGAGTTAAATTATGTGCCTGTTTAAATTTGGCTCATGCTTTTCCTGATGCAACCGTCTTGTTAGGTGTTGCATTTTCATGGGCAATGCAACATGCAAGCATGGTAACTCACATCTCAGCCATAACAGGGTTCATGATGATCTACACCCAACATCATAGAAGTTGCAGAGCCAGATCCACAAATTATTAGCTCACATGGTGATGCTGGCCAAGAGAAGAGTAACTAAAAAAAAAAGCTATAGTGTTTGAATCCGCCCCCAGGGTAAGGTCTGATCATTCTATTAAAGTGTCCTTTTTGAATATTCATTGACCATGAACTGGAATCAGATGTAAGCCTAAAAATTCTGTAGTTACTTCACACTTTAAGCTTTTTTCCACCTTAACTTCCTTCTCCCTCCCCCCCCCCCCCCGGCAACAAAATTCATCTGGTAACCAATTGGCTTTCCATCAAAAGGTTCAAAACCAATCAGCCAATTTACAGAAACAATGTGTAATTAAGAAGCCCATAGAGTATAGGAATTGTTTACAGATGCTGTGCATTATCTTCAGTCCTTAAAGTCTGCAATGCACTTCAGCCTTGAGCTGTTCTGCTTCTGTGACATCACAGCAGCTAAGCCAATGAGGTAAAGATATTCTGGCCTCTATGTAACCTCACAGTAGATCGGGCACTCACTGCTGTTACAGCCCATGCTCATTAAAATATCAGCCAACTATATGAATCTGGGAGGTAGGAAGTCTCTAGCCAACAACCAAAAGATTAAGTGCCATACAGAATGCTTTCAGTCTGAAAACACCCTGCAACTCAAGGTGTTAAAATGGAGATGCAACTGAAAATCAGGCAAATGATACTGAAAACTGGATTCGTATGATTTCATAATTCCTGGAGATAATACCAGTACCACTCCATTCATTCCAGCTACACTTGAACACCATTGTTGTTTGCTGCTCTGCGTTCCTTCTGGGAGGAAGGGTGGGACATAAATCTAATAAATAAATAATAAATCATTCCAATGTCCATTAACACATCCATAACCACTCAATAGGAAGAGAAACTTGAAATCCCACAACTCTGTGATAACCGGACAGATAATCCAACCGGACAGATAAATGCACAGCTTTCCTTGGAATGCAAACATGCACAAGATTACAACCAATGAGCAAGGAGTCATAGCAATGAATCAGAGAGGAACTTTTTATTTGTCAATATGTCATATTCTGCATTTCAATCTTGTTCTTAAATCTCATCAGGATACAGTCTAGAACCTGCAATACGTTCTGTCCAAGAAAGCCACATGGTGCATTCTACAATGCCTTCTCCTTGCCAGATGGTGAACATCTGAATTCATTGCATTGCTCCCCCCCCCTTTAGCAAGCACACACACACACACCATATTTCTAGAACCAATACTATGGTCAGCTGAACAGCCACTGCAAAAACACTGCACCAAATTTGTATCTGCACAGATGGGATGCAAAGATGGCATTAGGAATAGGCAAGGAACAATAGAGCTGTACTACTCCTTGGCAAAACAAGGAGGAAAATATTCAAAAGGTGTTGTAGAATACCTTTGTTTTTACCTGCTTTCTCTGGCAAAAGATGCAAAAAGGAAAAAGAAACTTTCCCCTCCCCTTACCTAAGATATGCATTAGCCTATTTAAAAAAAGAGTTTTCAATCTAGAACGTCTTTGGATATTTCCTCCTTATTCCTAATGCCAGAAATCCTGCACTGTTTTTATGTAATGTTGACAGCATAGTTACTGCTGTTCTAGACAGTCTCCAAGGATCTCTTTTAGGCACATGTAAGCACTTTGATGAGCCCATTGTGCTCATGACAGGACTACATGGGTCCTTCTACTATACCAGGAGCCATGCACACTCTGAATATCCCAGGCTTGGTTTTCAGTTTGCTAAAGACTCAGCATTAAAACTGCTTACTTACACCAGACTTCACCTTTCTTACCAGCCAGATACAACCGAGAGACTTGTAACACTGAAGGTTTACACATTTATCATGGCAAATGCTTTCATGGACAAGAGCCCGTTTTGTTTTATATATGAAGCACTCCCCTCCACTAGCAGGTTCAACAGCAACATTCACACCTTGTGCCTGTTCTAGGCCTTTGGCAGCATCTCCATTAACTTCTGACCTGAATGCCAGAAATAATCAAAAGCTTTATCCTGGCAACAGGAAGAAGATGAGAAGGAAGACACTTCCTTCCCTTCCATGTGGAACAACAGATCTGAATTGCTCTTAATGCATTTCCGCATAAACCGCTCGTAGATTTCCAGCCAAGCCTGCTTTTACAGTCTCTCAACCAGAAATGCAGCACACCCCTGCTCTGTATCCTCTCCATTAACGAGGAATCAATTGCCTTTATGTAATGTCCTGCTCACAAGTAAGGTTAGTTCATGAGAGCTCTTCTTTGATCCAACTTCACTGCAATGATCACCAAACGCTACTCATTCAATTGTTTCCAGTAACCATTATAGCAGTCAATATCCCCATTTCTGAAATATCCATCTGAACAGCCAGCTGCATTGCCAAAGGCTCGCGTTAGGGCAACAATACACCAAAAACATAAAGGCTCGAAGGGGGGGGGAATCGAGCAAAATCCTTATTTTTAAAAAAGAGAGAGAGAGAGAAGCATTTGAAGCTTTTGCAAATGGGGGGAAAGCTGTAGAAACAGCACAGTGATGTAATATTCCAACAATTTAAAAGACCGGGAGGGTGACTCAAGAGGAGATGAGCATGCAGACTTTCAAAGCAAATGCGTTTCCTAATCCCGATGGCTCTCCTATAGATTTTCTTTTCTTTTGCAGCAGCTAAGCACGCAGCTCTCTTCTCGTGTTGTTTCTGCTGCATTAACAGGAGCCCACCACAAGGAACCGGCTTCATACCTATAGTCGTTGTGTAAACCCTTCTCTCAAGCTACCGAGCTCCTAATCTTCCAGGAACACGCTTGGAACAGAGAGTTGTGCGTTCTCCACTCCGTGGAAGTCTTATCAGTTTCCTTTTAATCACAACAATAGGGGCAATGTGGGGAGAGGGCTCTCTTTGCAAGATCTACTGCAGGGATGGAAGAAAAAAAACCAACCCACTCTTTTAAAAAGGACGGAATATGAAAGACTACGAGCACAAAAAGAACACCACACTGAGGTGCACAGAATGTTGGGGGTTTGGCTGTAAAAACATACATACACATATCCAAATACAAAATCCTACTAGATTATTCATTGTGTGAAGCGCCACACACACACGCTGAAGTGCCTCGTGTTTATTTTCTGTTGGGCTGATTTCATTCACACACACCCCGAAAGGGTGGGGGGCACACAACTAGAAAATGCAGCGTCCTCAACCGGTTTACTACACGAAACCAATCATTCCACTTACCCAGAAAATGACATTGAAGCCAAATATGAAATACTTGATGCAACAACTGACTTCGGGGCCCTTATAGTGCTTCCCGGACATCCTTGGGGTTCATGAAGACACTTTGCCTGCAGCCAGATTTTGGGGAGGGGGGAAGAAGGGGATCCGGAGGGAAAACTGAAAGGGGGGACAAGGGGGCGGGAGGGGGAGCGCGAGCCGCCGTCGATCAAGGATGCAAGAGCCAAGAGGCGGCAGCCGGACGGGCTGGCGAGGGCTGCTTAGAGGCAGCAGGCGCCTTGTTTGCTGGCTTGCTTGGCCCAGAGCTGCACGGAGCGCGCAAGCAGCGAGTCCCGGAGAGGCAAAGGCAAGCCCCGGCGCCGGCGTCGCCGCCACCTCCTGCCTCTGCACATCGAGGAGGCCGAGCTGCCGCGGGGGAGCGCGAAATCCCTCTCCTCTGCCTCCTGGCTGGACGCTGCCAGCGCTGCCCGCAGGGGATGCTCCTGCTGTTACCGCCGCCAGCGCAGGCAGGTCCCTGAAAGAGCAGCTCGAGGCGTCCCCCCCTCCTCCTTTGACACCGCGCCGCCCCCTCCGAGAGAAGGGAGGAGCCGTGCGCTCGCGTGCAGAGAGGCGGCCGGGGACTGGCTGGACGCGCTTTCCATCGGGAGGAGGCGGGCTCTCCAACGCAGCTCGGCAGGCCGCCGCCGATCGTTGGCGGCAGAGGGGCGCTGTTCTTGCGTCGCACCTTTGGGGTGTGACCGCGGCCGGTCCTTGGTAGTGGGGTGAGGAAGGTGAGGGAGGCTTGGCCTACGCGCTTCTCCCCAGGCTTAATCTGAAAGGCTGCCTTACTACAGTAGCTGGCCTAAGGTGGCCACCCACGCATCACCAAAGAGAGAGTGAAAGACGGAGAGCGCAAGGATTTGCATCAAATTTAGAGAAGCTGATTTAGCCAAATGTATATTTGTTTGAGCTTTTTATATGCCGCTTTTCCTCAAAATAACTCCAAGGCGGCTTCCACAAAATGAACGTCAGTAATAACAAAACGAATCACCGTATTAGAAAATTCAATAAAAGCCGCCTGATAATCACCAGTAACAGTTCCACGCCATTTACCAACAGGACAAGGAGAGATCCAAGCTGGAGAAAATGTAGAAAGAATTAATTGAAATAGAAATACAGTATGTCTCAGCTATAGTGGGGAAGGTTGTGACCAGGTGGCCCATGTCCTTACTCAGTCAGCTGTCCAGCTTCTGACCTGGGACCTCAAGGGCATAAAAACATCAGAAGAGCCATGCTGGATCGGATCAAAGACTCAGCTGATTCAGCAATCAGCATCCTGTTCACATAGTGGCCAATGTGATGCCTATGGGAAGTCCACAAGCAAGGCATGAGAATTATGGCACACTCTTGCTAGAGATCCCCAGCCACAGGTATTAAGAGGCACACTGCCTCTGCTTCTGGATGTAAGACAGCCATTCTCTTCCTTCCTTGAGGCCTCCTAATTTTTTTATCTTCAAACCATACTTGGACCAAACAGGCCTTCAAATGGAGGACACCTGTATATACAGTACTTTGCAAAAGTAATCAGACCCCTGACCAGTGCCCTCATATTACTGAATTACAAATGGTACACTGTAATTTTGTTCTGTATGATATTTTGTTTTGAAACACTGACCTCTGTCCTCTATAAAGTAAGACACATGGCTGTCCTAATCCGGCCCCTAAAAAACAGAATGGCTTCCTGGTTATAGCCTTAGGCAGTTTTGGAGCTCTTGGAGCAATATGATTACATATGCTTTTATTTTTGATGGGAATATATTTATCATGCCCTTCAAATAAATTACAGTATCAAGTCATATTTTTTTTTAAATATCATTATTACTACTGCTACTACCAATTCTACTACTACATTTATATCTAACCTTTCCTCCAAGGAGTTCAAGGTGCCATGCATGGCTCTCCCCTTTCCATCAACCCAATGAGGTAGGTTAAGCTGAGAGACAGTGGCTGGCACAAGGTAGTCACTAGTCACTCAGTGAGCATCATGGCTGATTGGGGATTTGAACCCTGGTCTCCAGGTATTAGTTCATCACTCTCACCGTTACACCGCTGCAATCCTTATTCCCAGTTACACTCCCACCATTACACCGCTGCAATCCTTATTCCCAGTTACACTCTCACCATTACACCGCTGCAATCCTTATTCCCAGTTACCATGAGTAGAGGTGTGCAGTTTTACGCTAAAAGCATAAAAACAATATGTACTAAAAGCAGCAGATCTATATGATGATAACTGATAGTTTAGGTTAAGGTATTTATATACGATACTCAGCTTGAAGGCAAAGGGGGATCTGACACGTTAAGTTGCTCTATGTAGTAGCAAGTCTTTGATGTGCAGCAGCTCACCTGTTGGATTCGATACGGTCCAAGTTCCCACTACAAATATCATAGGAACATTGGTCCATCTATCACGGTATAGCACTGACTGGCAGTGGCTCTCCAGGGTTTCAGGCAGGGGATATTTCCAGCCCTACCTGGAAACACCAAGGATTGAACCTGAGACCTTCTGCAAGCTGGCCAGGTGTTCTGTCACTGAACTACAGTCCTTGCCTTTCCTGTCCAAAAATAAAGTGGCCCAATGGCCTGTGCAGTGAATCACATAAACTGCTCATCTTGTGATAAATGCCTGCCATGACAGCAGATGTCCACTTCGTGTGACAGCCCTAAAGTGTGTAAAATAACCCTGAACTGACTGATTCCAAGACAAAACCAATCCTGCAGTCTGAAATGAGTTTTCTGAGATGCAAGTCCTCCCAAATTCAATGAGACTTACTCCATAATAAACCTTTTCCAAGAGTTTAAAAGTATCTAAGTTTAGCAATTGTCTTGTGACATTTAATAAAAACTATGCAGCAGTCCATGAACAATGCATTTGCTACGTTCTCAGCTATTATCTGACTACAATCTGTCACATAGCCGTTCCAAACTAATTGTACTTGTTTATTCAGGCCCAGTGATATTCTATATAGCCAAGCATGATATTTACTGGAATTATTTACTGGTACAATTTTCCATTACTATCCAGCTGGTCTTGCCTTTTTCATCAGACAAAGGAAGAAACTTCCTGAGTTATACATGGGAAATAACACACCTTTTCCTTACTGCATAGCAAAGATTTTGCAGGTTCTGGTTTGCACAAGTACAACCTGTTCTTAACTAGGAGCGTCCAGTTTGTCTTCTTTGATCTACTGCTGGAACTATCAGTACTATTTACCATTTTATTAAGTGCAAGTATACACAGAAGTGACACAGTTCCTGCCTGCTATGAGGTCTTACAATCTCATTTAAACAGGGCCAGTAGCAAGAGGGAAAAATAGGGCTTGATGAGCCAGATTTTCTGTGAACAGAAAATTACAGAGACAGTGAGGCTTATGTTGGTTCAGGAAAGATTTTGCAGAATAAGTAGGTTTGGAAAAGAGAGCTATTAATTAATACTATCGATTTATGTCATCTGTTAATATTCAGTATCGCTTGGTATATATACCTTTGTCAGCGAGCTCACAGGAAGAAATTAAGTTCTTTTTTAAAAAAAAAATTGGCTGGAATCTAATCAACCCCAAGTGCTTAACTCTTATTTCTGCCCTTGCAATGTTGCACAACAGTGTTTTAGGTCACAGCACAGAAGTCATCCTAGTCCTGTGCTTTGAGCCTTGGCCCCTGGAGGTCACTGAGTCAGTCACTCAGCTGGTCCACTGAATCCAGACTTTCCATAATGGTCCGCACAATAAATACTGCCATCACCTACACAGATCAGCTGAACTATACAATTTTTAAATAAAATATATACACACAGTACATACAAACATTTAATATATTACAACCACCTTATATTCCAAAAATAACATGTAATATATCAATATTATATAACTTTTCTGACTATTTCAGCAGTGAAAACACACTGAACAACTCTAAATTAATTTTTTGCTTCATATAACTAATGAAAGGGGACCATAAATTTTTAATTGTCTTTCTCTCCCTCCCTTTAATCTTATTTTTTCTGTAAATTCAGACATTTTTGTGACGTAATACATTTTGTTAAACTATTCTCATTCCGTTGGTACTTCTTTTGTCATTGTTATGTGCCTTCAAGTTGATCACAATTTATGGCAACCCTAATCAGTGACCTCCAATAGCATCTGTCATGAACCACCCTGTTCAGATTTTGTAAATTCAGGTCTGTAGCTTCCTTTATGGAATCAATCCATCTCTTGTTTGGCCTTCCTCTTTTTCTACTCCCTTCTGCTGCTCTTAATAGATTTCTACTAAAATAAGGTGTTTTGGATGTACATAACTTTTCAAATATCACAACAGAACTTGTAATGGATTTAAAGGTATGAATTAACTAATTGTATATTCTGTTTAACACTTTATCCTAGTAAGTGCTAACCTTATTGTAACTCCATCAAACATGCATGTAGTCAATTTTTAGTTTTTTTCTACATTTCTAAAAATAATAATTAAGGTTAGGATAAATATTTGCTAATCACTTTGGAATCAAATATGAGCAATAATAGTGCATTAGTGGTGGATTAATAATGGACCATCATCCTACTATATGAGTTGTTCTGCGAGGCTTCCCCAATGTTACTGGATTATTGCTATCTCTAGGAGCACTCTTCCACAATAAAAGCGGAACAAAAAAACCCAGGACATATGTGGTGTGAAAAGTTACAGGACTTCAGCAGGAAGCTAAAGGACAAGCACCAATTAGAAACAAAACAGTAGGTCCGCCCTGAAACTTTTGTAGGCACAAACAGTATTGAACGTGGGATCACTTGTAACCACTCCAATACCATCAGGAGCACAAATAATCATGAGTGCACTATAAAAAGGATGTTTAAAGGGGTCCCTTAACTCCACCCAGCATTCTGTCACATTCCCCTGCTGTCAATCATTCTTCCACTCACTCTTCTGCTACATAAATGATGAAGTCTTTTCCCCCCTCGGCTTGCAGCTAATCAAGCTCAAGTGCTTAGCTCTTCCTTCTGCCCTTGCATTGTTTCAGAAGAGTGGTTTAAATCACATCAGAGATGTCATCAAAGAATCTGATCACTGTTGGCCAGAATTAGCCAACAGTGCAAGGATGTTAGGGGCTTGAATTTCTATCAATAAAAAAAGATGGACTTGGACATGTGTCCCTTGGGATGGGTCTCAGCCTCAAAATCAGTTCTTTGTGCACAACAGGAAAGACAAAGAGTATACAGAGGACCAGACCCATTCAGCAGTATTCATATAAATCACAGTACTAGCACAATGGGACTTTCCACCTTTCCTCCTCCTGTGTGCGCCCCGCGCCATCCCGAAATCTGCTCTGGAGGTTTGGAAAAAAACCCTTTAGGGGGCATGTGGGAGGAGGAGAGGGAGAAAAGTCCTTATTGCGCTAGCACTATTATTATACAGTCATGAGAGTGTCTGTATACCATAGTCAGGATGGGTTTTTCACATTCTTCAGTGTTGAAAATACCTCCCCATGCCATTCTGATTTTTCCCATAAGCTCATTTCAAAACAAAACCTTACAAAACTTATAGTCCTGAACTCAGAAACGCTTACTTAACAACCATCTAAATTTTCATGGCGATACACAAAACAGAGAGAATTGAGAGTTCAAAGTGTAAAAAGGGAGAGAGAGAAAACAGAACCCTTTTGGACTTCTTTCTGACAGAGTTCTCTTAATTTGTTGAAATTTATTAAAAATCAGCCATGTTCACAGAGGACCTGTAATCCTATTACTGACCTTGCTCCATACTCTGACCTTCATCTTCTGCAGTTTAAAAAATTTAAAAATGCCTGGCTGATTTTTCATTAAGAAATTTTGCATTGAACTCAATGATAGTGTCTGGCATGCTCAGTAAGAACCAACTGTCAGTGTTCTAAAAGCCAGACTCACAGCTGCTGGGCTTGCCTAATCAGGAGGCCACACCCACACCAGACCTTTATTTCACTTGAGACAGTCATGGTTTCCCTCAAAAAATCCTGGGAAGTGTAGTTTGTGAAGGGTGCTGAGAGAAGATTCCGATTCCCATGAGAGAGCTCCAGTGGCCAGAGTGGTTTAACAGTCAGCCACGCTGATTGAAGCTCTGTGAGGGGAACAGGGCATCTCCTAGCAACTCTCAGCACCATTCACTAACTACACGTCCCAGGATTCTTTGGGAGAACCCATGACTGTCTAAAGTGAAATAACAGTCTGGTGTGGATGTGGCCAGGGATAGCTTTGGTTTAAATTTAGGTGGGAGACTACATGTGCCTACTGTAGAATAAAAAGGTGGGGGAAACACTGAAAAAGAATGATACTGTACACAGTGTTTTCCTTTAGGAAAGGAAAGGGGCTTCCCCTCTGCCCAGTGCCCACCCACCCAATATTCTCCCCTCCCCCTCACCATATGCTCAGAGGCACATGTTACCAAATTCTTCCAAGCTACACAGGAAGTAGACTGGACTGTGAAAGACCAACACAAATTGTGTTTGCATTTTGACAAATTTGTAGGGCAGTACAATATCTCAGAGAGGAGGTCAGGTCTCCTGGTCCCCTGGTACATTCACTATAGCTGCCCAACTTCCCTGCTTTTTAAAGTTTGATGGAAATATCTGTGTTGGCTATAGGTACATTCTTAAACTGTAAGGTTTTTTGCCTATTAGTGAATTTAGTTGAATACTACCCGTTATGTTTTATTACTGAAATCTATGGCCAAACATCGATATCTTTAGATAACAGAGTTTTGTTGGTGTTTCACCTAGAATGGCCACTTAGGTATCATACACAAACAAAAAAGAGGAAACACATAACCAAAAAGGCCAAAAGATTCAGATTTGCATAAAATTTGCATATTCTAATTTATAGGTTACAAAGCATTTGTATACATGTAATTTAAATAGAAATGCAAAAAGATGGTGACCAGGTGACTTGCCTCTCTGATCAATCTGCTGTCCAAGTGCTAAATATTGATGGGCAACTTCTAGGCCTCCGCTGGTCTCCCTTCTTAGGGTTATTTATCTTTCAACTGGAGTTGGACCAGACAGCCCTTCAAATAGAGGATTCCTTCAAATAATGGATTGTCCTTTGCCAGCCTTCAAATAGGGCTCTGTCCTCTACAAAGTAGGACATGTGATCACCCTAGTTTCACCATAAATCAAGGCCAATATTGTTGCGTGTGTGCGTGTATAGATCATACAAGGATGGAATCCAAGAGTCGCATAGAACAGGAATAAGCCAGGCCAGGCAAGTTTCTTGTAAGAGTCTTTACTAGGCAAAGACATTAGACACAGTTCTCTTCACAGACGACGTTTCCCCCACACTGAGCTTTTCCAAGCATCCCACCTCATCAGGCTTCCCAGCCAGCTACTGACCTTGGCAAACCTGGCGCTCTGTTCCCACAGCTTAACCCTTCTGCTTCAGGTTTCACTCTCTTTGCTAAAAACCCTGTCTGTGAGTCTCACAGCCTGCTTCACTGACCAACAGCCCCCACCTGAGACTCACAGATTACAAAACTTCATTGTTCATTATTACATTTCTACAATATTAACTTTTCATTACAATACATATCAGTACATGGTTTGTTTTCTTACAGTTTCTATTTACATTTTTCAATTCAGTTCAGGTTTCTTTATTTCTTTATTCACACAAGTTTCACAGAGTCATTTTTGTTCACTATCATTTGATAATACATTTATATTTCATTCCTCAACACAAAACTTCCACATGAGATCCATTGTTTCTTTATCTATTGGTCCTTCTTTTTCCCATTCTACTGGATATTTATCTGTTTCATTATTCTGTTGTGTAACATTAAATGTGAATCTCTGAGGTGGTTGACCTTTCGTTTTTCTTTCTGACCTTCTAACATTATCTATTTCCATTTCTTCCTCACTTTCTATTTTACTTGGACCTGCACCTGTTCCTGCACTTGTACTTGGCATTTCTGTATCTTGCATTGCCATGTCTTCACTTCTCAGTCTTTTTACAGTACGTTTGCCACCGTGTATTAGATCAGTCAATGCAGTTCTTAATGGAATTTGCTGCCCAAAAGGAACATCTGCTGCTTCCTGCTTGCTTGCACTATCTAGGATAACTGTTTGACTGTCTCTCCAAGGTTTATCTATCACCTTTATGCTTCTGCTTAACACTACTTGTTGTTTCTCAGGCAACCAAACTCTATAATATGAATTCTGAAATCCCAAAATGCGTCCTGCCTGAGCTCTTGAGCCTAATTTACCATGCCTTTTCTGTTTTGCAACATGTACCCAGCATTTTGCCCCAAAACGTTCTATGTGTTTCACCCTGGGTTTTCTTCCAGTCAGTTTCTCATAGGCAGACATGCCTATTGTTCTGTGCACAAGACGGTTCTGAATGTAAACAGTGTACAGAATACATTCACCCCAATAAGTGTTATTCATATCTGCATCTGCTAGCATGGCTCTCATTGAATCCTGCAATGACCGGTTCCTCCTCTCTGCAGTTCCGTTGGAGGATGGGCTGAAGGAAGCAGTGAGACTCTGTATTATTCCCTTCTTTTCCAAATATGTTTTAAATGAATTACTGGTAAATTCCCCACCTTGATCTGATTTGATATTTTTGATAACAACCCCATATTGCGTCTCTGTCCTCTGTATAAATGCCTTTAATTTCTCTTCTGCTTCACTTTTCTTTTTCAATAAGAATACATGTGTAAATCTGGAGAAGTCATCCACAATCACTAAATAAAACCTTGCTCCACCTTTTGAGCACTGGAAAGGTCCAGCCAAATCCACATGTATGAGCTGATAGGGTTCAGTGGTCGTGCTTTCACAGCTCTTATTTACCGGAGTCACAGTCATTTTTGTTTTATAGCATACCTCACACTCATCCACATGCTCACAATGTGTTAATTTCAAATCTTGACTATGCTTTGGGGTGTTTTGTACCTTTTTGAAATGTGCGTGTGCTAATTTTCTGTGCCATTCATGTAAACAATTATCATGTTTATCTTTATTAACTCCTATCCAAGCACACGTGGGTTTATCAAGATTGCACTCAACCATAAACATTTGGTTCTGTAATTTCCCTTGCATGCATATTTCACCATCCTTTCTCACAAAACATCTATCCCCTTCAAATGTAACTTTACAACCTATTTGAGCCAATTTTCTTACTGATAGAATGTTATATTTTAAACCAGAAACCAATAACACATCTGTTAATATAGTTCCCAAATTACTCAACCTGAGCGTGGCTTTTGCAATCGCATCCTGAGTCAATCCGTCAGCCAGATAAAGCTTCTCCTGCGCCGGCTTTGAAGTGTAAAATAAACTAGAGTCTGTGATTAGGCAATTAGACGCCCTGCTGTCGAGAAGCCACTTAGAGTTAATTAGTTTATTGTCCTCCTTAGTAATAAAGTTCACGCTTGTTCTCTGACTTCCGAAGTCCCTGTTATTTCTCTTCTTTAAACAATGTCTCTGTATATGTCCACGGGACCCACAAAAATAACATATTTTATTCTCTTGCCTGCTTCTTTGATTTTGTTGTTGTTGTACAGCCACAGTCTCTTTTAACTCTGTTTTCTTATTCTCTTGTCTTCTATTCCATTCTTGTTGAAGTTTCTGTTCTACAAAGTCCAAATTCAGATGTCCGTCGGGTAAAGTTTCCAGACTAGAGACCAGGACATCCCATTTTTGATCAAATGAAGATAACAGTATATAGACCATCTGAATGTCACTATGATGCACTCCTCTATCTTGCAGCTCAGCATTTAATCTACGAAATTCAGCCAGATGCTCTGTCATAGTCACTTCATCTGTAAAACGCATCTGATAAAGTTTCCGTGCTAAACACAGCCTGCTCCCCGCAGTTTGCTGCACATGAGCGGCTCTTAGCTTCTCCCACATCTGATAAGCTGTCGGCTCATTACTCACCAGCAACAGTTGAGAATCAGACAGCCCCAGAGTAATAAAAGCCTTCGCTTTCTCGTCTTTCTTCAACCACGCTGCTGAAGGAGCTGCCGGAGGGGGGTTTTCTATGACATCATTCAAATCTTCTTTAATCAGAACTGCTCTCATTCTCCATTTCCAGCTGGAGTAGTTTACAGCATTCAGTCTCTCCATCGGCGTCCCGGATAACAGGTTTACAGCCATGTTGTCCACTCTTACTTGCCTCTTACTTGCACTTTGGTTCTCTCTGCAACAACATCACGTCAACTGCTCTCGAACCCGCTACCTTGTATGATAAGCTGGGCCCATAACCCCTGTTGCGTGTGTGCGTGTATAGATCATACAAGGATGGAATCCAAGAGTCGCATAGAACAGGAATAAGCCAGGCCAGGCAAGTTTCTTGTAAGAGTCTTTACTAGGCAAAGACATTAGACACAGTTCTCTTCACAGACGACGTTTCCCCCACACTGAGCTTTTCCAAGCATCCCACCTTATCAGGCTTCCCAGCCAGCTACTGACCTTGGCAAACCTGGCGCTCTGTTCCCACAGCTTAACCCTTCTGCTTCAGGTTTCACTCTCTTTGCTAAAAACCCTGTCTGTGAGTCTCACAGCCTGCTTCACTGACCAACAAATATTAGGGATTGGCATGGTCAGCTACCTGGCATGCCCCAGCAGAGGCGCTTCTGAAATTACTGCCATGGATGCTGCCATTTAGCTCCAATTCATTTAGCTGCACACAACAGGCACATAATACTCAGTCAGCAGAGGAGGAGGATTGGAGTTGCTGCTGGGGCTCTCTCTCTCTGGGTCTAGTGTGCAGCAATGGCAGCAATAACAACAAGGAGGAGGAGGAATTGCCCCTTGGTGGACACAGAGGGAGAAGCTCTCAGCTCAGAAGTAGTACAAGCAGCAGCAACGTGCTCATCTCTCTCCCACTGGCTTCATCAGACAGCAGCAGCAAACCAGAATCATCTCCCTTGGTACCTACTGCTGATTTGTCCAGGAGCATGTTGATAACCACGGTGCTCAAGAGACCACAAAAACTTGGAGGCAGACTTGACCATGTTCCCTGGGTCCTTCCAGGAGGGGCACCTGCAGGGTTACGAATTGGCTTATAAACAGCAGCTTGGAATCAGTAGTAGTTTTTTTATAAGCAGTTTCTTCTGTATTGTAACTTCATGATATGTGTAGTGATCATAATAAGCTTCGCTGGCTTCATTCCTTGTGGTTCAAACTACACAAGATGGGCAAGGTGTACATGCAGAATTATTCTTAAACTTTTGGTTTCAGAAACGTCTCCTTTTCCTGAATGTAAGGGTTTCCTCTGTTCTCATAGAGAGAGAAAATGAACAAATGTCAAAACATTTCTTTTGTAAAACAGCTGTAAAAAACAGCATACAAACATCTGGTGGTGGTTTCCATGAACAGACATCTGAAATTGCCCATGAAGACCTCTCCAGAATGCTGGAAAAAGAACAACATGATAGATGTCTTCTGGTATGCATGTGCTCACTAGATTAGTTTTAAGAGATGCAGCTGGGATAAACAAAGGCACCAAAGCTGCTGCCCATAAACTACAAAGACTCTTGTGGCACCTTAAAGACTAACAAATTTATTATGGCATAAGCTTTCATAGTCCACAAAAGCTTATGCCGTAATACATTTGTTAGTCTTTAAGGTGCTACAAGACTCTGTGCTGTTTTTTGCTGCAATAGACTCACTTGGCTACCCTTCTAGAAACTGTCCATTAGCTATTGACTCAAGATTTGTCCCTCTAAATTCCTGCATGCCTAGAGGTGGGAAACCTGTGGCCCTCCAGATGTTGTTGGAATACAACTCCCATAATCCCTGGCTACTACACATGCTGGCAAAGCACTTCATGTCAATTGGTTACTTCAGAAGGTTCAGAAAGATGTTTAGGTTCATGCAATCCTTCTTCTCCTTTGGGACCACAATTCCCTCCCTTCCTTCCTTCCTGGTTTATGAACAGGAAAATGAGAAGCTGCTTTATACAAAATCAGGCCAATGGTCCACCTAGGTCAGTACTGTCTACACTGACTGACACTGGCCCTCCAAGATTTTGGGCAGGGAGTCTCTCACAGTCCTATCTAGAGATGCCGGGGATTGAACCTTGGACCTTCTGCATGCAAAGTAGATGTTCTGGTACTGAGGTATGGTCCGTCCTCACATACACAACAAAGTATGAGCAGAGATTTGTCTTGTTTTGCTTACATTACTTGCTAAGTGTGATGTATGTAGATATTGCCGTATTAATAAATAATATCCCCATGTTGCAGATGGGGAGCTAAAGCTGTAGCTGATAGAACAGTGGCTTGTCTTAAGCCACTTAGTAAGAATGTTATCTATTTGAACCAGGGTCTTCACATCAAGCATGGGCAAATTTGTCAATTTCAGTGTCTCTCAGTTCCTCACTTTTCCACTCTTGTTCAATTCTCTATATTTCCACAATTTGCGATTAAAAAACAATCTTAAAGAAAATTCTGCAACATCGTAGTGCAAGTTTCTCCTCACATACACACCTTTGTATGCAATTGAACCTAATATGCACATTTTTGCCAAGCGAGTTTTCGTTATATCTGCTTCCTGACTCCTAACAGAGCAGAGCAGAGGGAGCTGTCTCAGTTGGTCTACAGGTGAGGACATATAAGCAAGCCAGCTTTCAGACAGCAAGCAAACAGGGCAAGTGAACAGGGACAGCATACAGGAGTTTGACAAAGTTGCTTGACAGGGGAGGTCCCTAAAAAAACACCAAACAAACAAATTACTCATTCTCCTTGTACAGCACACTGCATACCAGTGGGACCCTCAAGTTTACCCTAAAGTAGGACAGGACAAAGCATAGGCCACTCCAAAACAAGTAGTCAGAAAGAAACAAAAGGTAGAAGAGAGTATGAATGGGAAGGATACTCCAGTGGTTGTGACCTGCAAGGTGTATGTCATGTTTGTTTTCTTGCCTGAGAACAACATGGCATACACGTGCAACAAGTGCAAGCTCTGTTGGCACTGTTGGAAGAAAAAGTGAGAGGCCTGGAACGGCGGGTGGCCACATTGAGGACTATAAGAGAACATGAAGAGTTCTTAGACAGAAAGCTGGAATAACAGCAGCAAAGAGAAGTGGAGGTGGAAGAGCAACAGCATGTGGTAGCAGAAGAGGAGACTGCTTTGGAGAGGAACAACGAAGTGGAGGAAACTCCATAGCAAAGGGTGACAGTTAGGAGCAGAAGAGCTAGAAGACACCCTTTACCAGTGGAGGTATGGAACCACTTTCAACCACTCACAGATGAGACTGGAGGACAGCCTGTGGTGGAAGAATTACAGGAGACCCCGTGCGACAACGAGCAAGAGGCTGAAGCTCAATCAAGCAGGGACAATGAAACCACGCCCCACAACAAGAAGAGAAGAGTACTAGTAGTGGAAGACTCCCTACTGCCAAGTATGCCGAAAAGATCTGTGGACTCACCAGTTACGCTGTCTACCAGGAGGACAGATTAGAGATGTGACAGAAGGGTATCCCTTTCTCCTCATCCATTTGGGAACAAATGATCCTGCCAAACAGAGCTATGAAGAAATCACATCAGACTTTGAAGCTCTGGGAAGGAAACTCAAGGACTTTGGGGCCCAGATAGTTTTTTCATCCATCCTTCCAGCACTTAGAAGAGGAGTAGAAAGGGAAAGAAAAATACTCTGTGTGAATGAATGTCGTGAGAGATTTGGATTCTGGGACCACGGGCTATGGTTCCTGGAAGATGAACTGGCAAGTGATGGGTTGCATCTCACAAGGACTGGGAAGAATGTGTTTGGCCACAGCATGAAGAAGTTCATCAAGAGGGCTTTAAACTGAATCCTAAGAGGAAGAGAGACATAAACTTGGTGGTAACGACTGATGAAGGCTTGTGTACAGTAATGGGAACAGAGAGATCGGCTCTAATAGGGCCCAGTAACAGTCCTCAGAAAAATGTAGTAAGGAAGCCAAGCCATAAATCACATGGTCTTTGATGTCTGTATACTAATGCACAGAGCATGGGAAACAAGCAGGACAAACTTGAACTCTTAATACAGGAGGGCAATTACGACTTGATAGATATAACTGAAAGTTGGTGAGATGACTCCCATGACTGGAATGCAGCAATTGAAGGATATAACTTGTTCAAAAAGAACAGAAGGAATAAAAAGTGAGGTGGAGTCGTGCTATATGTTAAAAATATATATCCCTGCACAGAAATACAGGAAGGAGCTTGGTAGCTCCACCGAGAGTATCTGGATTAAAATTAATGGGGTAAGTAATAAAAGGAATGTGGTGTTTGGAGTCTACTACCGACCACCCAATCAAGGAGAAGACGAGAATGTAACTTTTGAAAAGCAAATTGCCAATGTTTCGAGAAGGCATGATGTAGTAGTAATGGGGGACTTCAATTATCCCGATATCTGTTGGGAGACAAATTCTGCCAAACAAGAAATTTCCGATTTGTGTTGGAGATAACTTTCTCCTACAGAAAGTGGAGGAAGTAACCAGAGGATCAGCTATCCTGGACTTGATTCTAACCAATAGAGATGATTTGGTGGATGAAGTGGCAGTTATGGGAACTCTGGGGAAAGTGACCACACCATACTTGAATTCTTGATTTTTACAGAAGCGAAAGCTGAGAGTAGCCATATGTGCACCCTGGACTTCAGGAAAGCTGATTTTAATAAACTCAGAAGAATTGTAAGTACAGTTCCATGGCAAGCTACCCTAATGAGAAAAGGAGTCCAAGAGGGGTGGGACTTTCTAAAAAAGGAAATTCTAAAAGCGCAATGGCAAGCAATTCCAACAAGGAAAAAAGGAGAGAAACAGCAGAAGAAGTCAATGTGGCTTCACAAAAAGCTTAGAAATGACCTGAAAACAAAAAAGGACACATACAGGAAGTGGAAAGAAGGCCAGGCCACAAAGGAAGAGTACAGGCAGGTATCATGGAAATACAGCGATGGTGTCAGGAAGGCTAAAGCTGAGAATGAGCTGAGGCTAGCGAGGGATGCTAAAAGCAGCAAAAAAATCTTTCTTCAGTTATGTCCATAGTAAAAGACAGAGACAAGAAATGGTGGCACAGCTACTCGATGAGGATGGCAAAATGATAACAGATGACAAAGAAAAGGCAGAATTGCTCAATTCCTACTTTGGCTCAGTCTACTCCCAAAAAAGGGTCTATGACCCTCCCGGGAAACATGAAGTACAAGGGGCAGGATTGGAGCTTGAGACTGATAGACAAATGGTCAAGGAATACCTAATCACTTTGAACGAGTTCAAATCGGCAGGGCCCAATAAACTGCATCCTAGAGTATTGAAGGAACTGGCTGAAGAACTCTCAGAACAGCTGTCTATTATCTTTGCAAAATCATGGAGGACTGGTGAAGTGCCAGATGACTGGAGGAGGCTAATGTTGTCCCTATCTTCAAAAAGGGCAAGAAGGAGGAACCGGGGAACTACAGACCAGTCAGCCTAACAACAATCCATGGAAAAACTCTGGAGCAAATTATAAAGCAGTCGATCTGTAAGCACCTTGAAAGCAATGCAGTGATTACTAGGAGCCAGCATGGATTTATGAAGTACAAATCCTGCCAAACTAAATTTATCTCATTTTTTCATCGGGTAACCTCCCTTGTAGTCTGTGGAAATGCTGTGGACGTAATATATCTCAACTTCAACAAAGCTTTTGACAAAGTGCCCCATGGTATTCTGATTAGCAAGCTAGCTAAATGTGGGCTGGATGGAACAACTATCAGGTGGATCCACAGTTGGCTCCAGAATCGTACTCAAAGAGTGCTTATCAATGGTTCCTTCTCAAATTGGGCGGAAGTAACGAGTGGGGTACCACAGGGCTCAGTCCTGGCCCCAATGCTCTTCAACATTTTTATTAATGACTTGGATGAGGAGGTACAGAGCATGCTTATCAAATCTGCAGATATACAAAATTGGGGGGCATAGCTAATACTGTGAAAGACAGAAACAAATTTCAAAGGGACCTTGATAGGCTGGAGCATTGGGCTGAAAACAACAGAATGAAATTCAACAGGGATAAATGCAAAATTCTACACTTAGGAAAAAGAAACTAAATGCACAGTTATAAGATGTGGGATATTTGGCTCAGCAATACGACATGTGAGAAGGATCTTGGAATTGTCATTGATCACAAGCTGAATATGAGCCAACAGTGTGATGTGGCTGCAAAAAAGGCAAATGCTATATTGGGCTGCATTAACAGTAGTTTCCAAATTGCATGAAATACTAGTTCCTCTCTATTCAGCACTGGTTAGGCCTCATTTTGAATACTGCATCCAGTTCTGATCTTCGCACTTCAAGAAGGATGCAGACAAACTGGAACAGGTTCAGAGGAGGGCAACGATGATCAGGGGACTGGAAAGAAAGCCCTATGAGGAGAGACTGAAAGAATTGGGCATGTTTTTCCTAGAGAAGAGAAGACTGAGGGGAGATATGTTAGCACTCTTCAAGTTCATGAAAGGTTGTCGCATAGAGGAGGGCTGGGATCTCTTCTCAATCATCCCAGAGTGCAGGACATGGAATAATGGGCTCAAGTTGCAGGAAGCCAGATTTCGACTAGACATCAGGAAAAACTTCCTAACTGTTAGAGCCACACGACAATGGAACCAATGACCTAGAGAGGTAGTGGGTTCTCTGACACTGGAGGTATTCAAGAGGCAGCTGGACAGCCATCTGTCAGGAATGCTTTGATTTGGATTCCTGCATTGAGCAGGGGGTTGGACTTGATGGCCTTTTAGGCCCCTTCCAACTCTACTATTCTGTGATTCTATGATTCTGTATCATGGGGGGGGACCTTTGGTCCTCTAGATGTTGCTGAATTATAACTCGATTCAGCAAGCATGGTCAATGGCCAGGGATGATGGGAGTTATAGTTCGGCAGCATCTGGAGGGCTAAAGGTTCCCCACACCTGCCTTACATAAAGCATTTTTGTATGCTACTTTCAATAATACATCATTTTTAGGGCCACTTTACCCTAGTATATGCATTTTTGTACGCATTACTTGGCTGGAGAACTGCATTGCAAAATTCAGAGAAGGGTGAATTTTGAAGGATGACTGTATCTTGGCTCACATATTGTTTTGGAAAGCACAAATTAGGTAGGTTTGCCTATAGATTCAAACTGAGTCTAATTTCTCCCTCATCCCTCCTTCACACCTCATGTCCTTAGCTATTTTTATAATATATTTCCACAGAAAGCAAGTGTTGGAAGGTGCAGCTTTTTCACTCCTGCATTCAGGCTGCAGCACCTGCCAAAAATTCCTCTTCCATACAACTGATGAAAGGCACAAGTTCTTATGGTAAGGACAGTTTGAGCATCTCACCATGTGCGAACTGAGAAAGTTCTCTTTTGGATGTGGCAGACAAGCACAGAATTAGGAAGCAGAAATCTAATCCATTGTGTGAGCGAAAAGCAGTTGTAGTTAAATGCCCATCTGATCCCGACGGTAAGTCCATCCAGTTACCCATTCCCAGAGCTTGGAAAAGTTACTTTTTTGAACTACAACTCCCATCAGCCCTAGCCAGCATGGCCACTGGATTGGGCTGATCGGAGTTGTAGTTCAAAAAAGTAACTTTTCCAAGTTCTGCCCATTCCAACTTCTCAATGATAGAAAGACTCATGGCAGATTTAATTGAGGTCTGTGGCCTTTCAGTGACAGCTCGATAATTGGAGTACGCTTGGAATTTATTCAATACCCTCTTTTTCAAATCTGGAGTTTGAGTGGCTTTGTAGCTTGGAATTGTTTGTAATAATTTTTGTAAAACATTTTTTCTGCATTGTATTTCATGACACTTTGATATGTACTATATAGGGAAATATTTTGTAATGCATCCTGTTCAATTATTTTCAGGCAAATCACTCAGCATTATCTTTATTATCTGGTATCCTAGAAGCAGAGCTTGGAAAAGTTACTTTTTTTGAACTACAACTCCCATCAGCCCCAGCCAGCATGGCCACTGGATTGGGCTGATGGGAGCTGTAGTTCAAAAAAGTAACTTTTCCAAGCTCTGCCTAGAAGCCAGAGGTAAGCAGAGCCTGAACACTTAGCATAGAAGTTCTTGCAACTAGAGAATCCAAGGTACTCAGTGACACTCGGAGAAGAAACTGCTGGCTGGGTTATGGCTGAAAAAAGATGCCGTAAATAAAAACAGATTGGTCTGTTTTGCTTAACCTGAAGTTCCTGAAATTCATGTTTCCCTCCATCTTTGGTATGGATATGCATATGTATTAACAATATTCTCTTCTCATGCGCTGGCATAAGGGGTTTACCCACAGTAGGGGATCCACTGCCAGTCCCCAAAGCCTCTTGACTCTGGTGCTCCATCTCCTCCCTTCCTCTCTATCAATCTGCCTCTGAGTAGTGAGAGTAGTGAGGAGTAGCAGTAACCTTGACAAGCCTCGTCCTTTCCCTCTGGGATGTGGCACAGATTGGGTCCCCCAAAAAGCACTCTTCAAGACTTCATGCCTCATGCAATGAGAAGAACATTATGTCTGTCGTGTTCTGATCAAATGCTGGATCCCATGCAGAAGGTAAATCAGGAGCTGCAGAACCACAAATAGCTCAGATGAGCAACTTGCTCTAACAGAGGCTGAGAGCAGACTTAGGCCTTTAAGCCTCTGCATATGGACCACCTCTTCTAGATTTTGTCCTCTTATGGAGACTTTAGATTCTTAAAGGGACAACCCCATGACCTGAAGACAGGCGCTCCTCCTCCAATCCATAGACTTCACTGCTGATACCGTGGGAAGCATTCCATTTCTCAAAAGCAACTGGCTCTGGCGCAACAGGCACTGGTTGTTTGGGAAGTTAATGTGGGGTTCCTGTCTGCAAGCCTTAGGTATAGTAGATCTCCAGCAACAGGCTCAGAGCCCTGAGTTTGATATGGCTCTTTAGTTGCAGCTGCCACAGCCTCTGACTCTGTGAATTGCTGCTGGATTAAGGAGTCATGGCAATGTTCCTGTTGCTGACTTCATTTCCTTCAACATGTTGGGAAGATGAACTTCTGAATCACAGAGCATGTTCTGTTCATGGGGGCTCCCCACATCATTTCAAATCCTGGAAGACCAGGGTCTTAAACTATGCTGTAAGGCTATATGGTTAGTAAAGGCTGCTGGCTGTAGAAATGTAGCCCCCAATGCATGGAGGGCTACAGAGCCTGTGATGGAGACATGATCAGGGTGTAGCCAGATAATATTCCCCCCCCCCCACCGATGCTGTTGGTATTGTCCAAGGGTGGAATATCTCAATAGGGCTGCAGAACGGGAAGTGGCAACAGTGCAAGGAGGAGCCAGGAGCACACTCAGGGAGGGGGATCCACAGAGAGCATCGTGCCCAAGGGTCCTCCAAACTCTGGAACCAGCACTGGGACACAGGATAGGGCATAAAGAGTTGCACTCTTTCCACCTGATTTCCAAACATTGAAAGTGTAGGCTCTGATCTTCCTGCAATTCTGTTGGAATGTGCAGCATTGACAACCATAGAAAAAGAGAGCCCCTGCTGAAAAACCACAACACAGTGAAAGCCTCTCATCATGAAGCTAGCAATGATGACCATGTCCTGAAGATTGCTATATGAATGGCCTCTCTGAGAATGTTGACTGAACATCAGGGGAAAGGAGAACTGTTAGAACAGTACAACAATAGAACCAATGACCTAGGGAGGTGATGGGCTCTCCAACACTGGAGGCATTCCAGAGGCAGCTAGACAGCACCCGTCGCACATGTGTCAACTTGGATTCCTGCATTCAGCAGGGGGCTGGCCTTATAGGCCCCTTCCAACTCTACTATTCTATGATTCTATGACCCTAAACTTCTTTTGAGCACTGGACTATCTCCATGGCCTTCTAAGACAAAAGGGTCTAAAAAATTCATGTAAAACTCATTGTCTCATGGCCTGCTCTCTGACTCACCTTGGCACTCTGATTTCTAGAAATGCAGAACATGCTGGCTGAGTAAGAACCTACTACAAAAACCTGTTCCCCAGTTGACCTTCACAGTACAATCAAGAGAGTTAGAGCTGCAGGAAAGTTTAACGGAAGTGCCCTTGTAGATGTCCTGGCAACCTGTTGTCCTCCAGATGTTGGATTACAGCTCCCATCATCTCTGACCATTGGCCATGCTGGCTGGGGCTGATGGGAAATGGAGTCCAGCTATAGCTGGAGGGCCATAGGGTCCCCATCCCTGTCCTAATATTTTTGTTTCTGTGGTGTCTAGTGAAGTACTGTGGCTTTTTATAATGAAAAACGTGTAAGGCAGATTTGCACTACAAGGGTATGTCAGGGGTTTTTTTTGTTTTAAAATATTTTATTGCAAATGGAATCATAATACAATCCAAATATTTATTTACAAAAATAAAGATTCATTCTCATATTTGCATGGTATCTGTTCCAATAATTATCTGTTCCAATCTATTTCCCAGGCTATGGTCTGAAGGCACATGAGGCCAGCTCCCTGCTGAAGATAAGCTGGGTCAGGTCTCGTCACTGCCTGGAAGGGAGACCACCTGGGAACCATATGTAAGCCGCCTTGGGTTTCAATCATGAAAAGAAGGTGGGGTATAAATGTAATGAATAAATAAATAAATTATGAAAGGAGTCCATTGTTCCATTAATATATCGGGATTGCCCTTTCCTTGTCTTGTCCAGATTACCCTTGTATGTTATCCATAGCATCAATGTCCAGGCATTTTAACTTCCATTCCTAGACTGATGGGCTGGTAGGTGCTATCCATTTCCTGGCCCACATGATTTTTGCGGCAATCATAAAATTAACAACCAATATCTTAAGATTATTTACTTATATCAGACTCTACAGAGTTAAATATTACCAACATTGCAGTGGTTCTAACTACAGTGCCTATCATTTCTGAAATACAATGTAGATGTGTCTCTTTTATATCACTGTCACTGTCAATTTCCACCTAAGAATCATGGAAATTGTAGTGTGGTAAGAATAATGAGAATTCTAGAAGAGACCTCTAGCTTCTCCCTGCCCCATCACAGAACTACAGTTCTCAAGAAAGAGGGAATGAATAACAGCACAATTCTGTACATGTCTTCTCAGACATAAGTCCCATCCAAAGGGGCTTACTCCCAGGTAAGTGAATATAAGACTGACAACCAAAACCAGTTTGAGGTATAGATCTTCCCAGAATGTTATTATAACGATTTGTGTACAAAATCTTGCTGCTGCTTGCAGATGTCTTACAAGGCAAAACAATTATGCTATTTTTATGGCAATTAATTACAGAGAACAGAATAATAAAATCAACACTTAATGGAAGCAAATAGGTATACTCATTTTCCTTTATGTGCACAAGCAGCTCATGCTATGATAATGATGAAATCAAATGAGCCATCCACTTCCGTGTGGTGTGACGAGGCAATGGCATTTTCTGCCAAAGAATCTGAGAGATATGATCTTTTACATATACATTTCCTGCATCCCAGAAGGCACATTTTCACTTTTAGATGACATAAACACACACATATTTGTTGTTGCCTGATATCTCATTTTTCAAAACAGTAAAATATTCAAAACTTCAAAATGTAATACACATTAGCAAAGCTGTGATAGCCAAGTGGAACAGATTGCAACAGGCAGATTTAGCAGGTGGGTTTCAGAATTAGACACTGATTTCAGTACACACCTACAAAATTAAAAACAAGAGGTGTTTCTTAAAAAGGCACACAGTTAAACTGCATAGAAGCATTCCAGGATTGGAAGAATAAGGCCAGGACCCTCTCTTTCCAAGAAGGCACCCAAAAGCCCCAAACATCTCTCTGTGCACAGCCTACTCTTGCCTGCCTTGGGTATAGAAATAATAAGCAGGTGTTACTGCAGAGACAGTGGGTCAACTACAGGGAAGATAGGCAAGCCTGCAGTGTAGGCTGGCCAACTCTAGCCATAAGGTTGCTACGGCCATTGAGAGAAGCCACAGCTAGGCATTAGAGCACACTAGGTTGTATTCAATGAAGTCTTACAGTAGACCCACTGAAATTAATGAACCTACTTTACTCATGTCTATTTAATGGGGCTACTCTGAGTAGGGCTACCATTGACTACCATCCATTGTTTGAACCCAGAAGTTCGAAGTTTCAATCTCTGGCATCTCCCATCTGAAAAGAAAAAAGGGAGGGAGGTGCTGATGGGAAAGACTTCTCTTTGAGAGCCTGGAGAGCTACTGTAAGTCAGATGGACCACAAAGGGCTAGATCAACATGTAGTCTGACCCGGGACAAAGCAGAAAGATTCCTGTATTTAATATAGTGCAAGGCCTGCATGCTGTTTCACCAAGGGGCTATAGCTCAGAGTTAAGCACATGCTTTGCATGCAAAAAGTCCCCGTTTTGAGTCCTGACAGCTCCAGGGAGGGCTGAGGAGGACTCCCATCTGAAACTGTGAAGAGCGTTTCTAGTCTGTGTAGACTTTATTGATCTGGATGGATCTGATTTTGTACAAGGCAGCTCCCTGTGGCACGGACCCTCCCACCTTCATCAGGAAATGTGTGGACTGAAACATCATGTAAACGCAGCAAATTTAACAGGCATGTGAGTAGCACCGAGCTTGGAGTAAGTCTCCATGTGAACAAGTGATGGTGGTATATTCTTACATGCCTAATTTATATTAGTAATCAGCAGGAAGACTGAAACAACAGGCAACCCTTTGAACTTACAGAAATTACAGAAACTTTCTATGTCCCCTCAGTTGTGTGTCCTCTCTGTAATTCAGTATCCATGGCATCAGAAGTCCTCCTGCAAGCCAACAACCCCAGAGCTGCCAATGTTCTTGTGATGTGTGTCATTGGTGCAATTACCTCTGAAGTCTTGGTCTCCCAGGAATGTTCGCCTTGCTGGCCCTATCTGTGTTACTTTTACTCTGTGCACATGAGCTTTTCCCTGTAATTTCCTGCTGGCATTGTGTACAGTCACACAGACACAGGCCTGCCAACAGCATGTACAGCAGCCACAGTCCTAGGAAATGAAACTTTGGACTAGTTTCTATGTAACTTCTTAATATGATACAGAGCCAAAGTAGGTGATACATGAAATGCGTTATTGCATTTCACATATCTTAGAAATGCTAATGATTAAGCAATATATAAATGCCTTAAATGAATAAATAAAATAAGTATCTTTGTTTATTTGCTTGCTTTTGTAGAGAAGGGGAAAACAGCCAAGGAGGAACCCAATCATGATTAGGACAGCAGCATGTGCAGAAGGGGGCTGGCCTTCCCCCCCATTCTTGTCTTGATGAAAACCCCTCTCCCCACCCCCGAAAGAAGCTGCCATTGGTGCCAATAACAACTTCCTTCCTAGGAGGAAAGCAGCTTTGGGTGAGATTTTTCTCAGGGAGCAGCTCTGGGTGAAAGCCCCCCCCCCAGTTTCAATCCATGGTTCCAATCCTCGTCAGGGATCCCTACAGCAGTTTTGAAAACAGACAGATATATCATATGGTACAGATACATCAAATGACAGCTAGACCATCTCCCTAGGCAGTAAAAGGATCCCAGCTAGTAGAGTTACTCCACCCACCCAGGCTGGCCATTGGCTCCCCTCAACAGGAAGAACTACAAAGGCTTCCTGTACAGGCTGCCCAAACAATGGTTATCTTTCCTGTCTCTGGACTCTTCCAATTTAAGACAATACTTCATGTATCTGAAAAAGTTTATGTCTAAAATTCTGAATAAAATCCTTACTTTCTAAGGTCCAAGAGATTTCTCTGTTGTTCAGTTTTAAAAGAAAGATGAGTAAGGGAGAGGGGGATGTGACAAAGGTATATAAAATTATGCATGGTGTGGAGAAAGTGGAGACAAGTTTTTCTCCCTTTCTTATAATATTAGGACCTGAGGCCATACAACAAAGTTGAATATTGGATGATTCAGGACAGACCAAAGAGGTACTTCTTCACACAGTGCAGGGTGGGATATCAATTTAATTAATTAATACAATTTTTAAATTGTGAAATTCACTACCCCAGGATGTAGACAGCCACCAATTTGGATGGCGTTAAAAGTGGATTAGACAAATTCATTAATGCAGGGTAAGGCTATAAATGGATACCGCTACACAATGTATTATCTCCAGTTTTGGAGACAATATGCGCCTGAATACCAGTTGCTTGGAATCACAAGTGAGGAGAGTGCTGTTGTGCTCAGGTTTTGCTTGTGGACTTCCCACAGCACCTGGTTGGCCACTTTGAGAGAACAGGATGCTGAACTAAATGTCCCTTTGGTCTGCTCCATCAGGTTTCTTCTTGTGCACTTATGCTCTTATGTAGTTTATTCTTCAAAATCGTGGTTATTGTATGTTAAACTGTATGCCCATAAATCCTAATAGAATTTACATATACTTCCTTCCAGAGTGAAATCTGCCTTCCTAGCAGAGGAAGTGAGTGACTTCCTAAAAGTTGGTGGTATCAGCATGCAGAACAAGACAACAGTTCTGAAGTTCAGGTGAACCTTTGCAACAGAAGGATCCAGCTTTCCCAATTTCAAGTGTGTGTGTGTATGTTTTAAATACGGAAACTGATTAAAGAACTGGGTGCCAACAAGATCATGTGTGGAGTGGGAAGAAGGAAAAACACTGGAAAACGTAAATAAAGTTTTGTCCAGATACTAGCACTCCCTACTAACAATGCCAAGTTTCAATAAAATGCTAAATTCTGCAAGAACAGTTAAATAAAAACATATTTTAAAAACAGTGGCTGGGTGGGTGGGTGTGGGAAGAGGGGGGATCTCAGCAATAATTGTAGATATGTGAGAGCCAAGAACATGTTCCTTCTTCCACAATGCTGAGAGTTTACTCAGCCAGGAACATAAATGGAAGAACAAGAGAACATCCAGCCATCTAGTGGCAAAGTGCACCCAACTGCAAAGTGCTCTGTAACTTTTCCCTCAGTTGAGGCAAAAAGACAGATGGTCTGGTTTTCTTAAACTTTCCATATTGTCAGCACTAGAAGTAGTACAGAAGGCTGTGTGGGATTTTCTCCTCAGAGGGGAAAGAAATCCAGGCATTTGATGACTGAGAAATACTGACCATGGCAACCTTGAAATGAGTAACTGTGTGGATACATGGTTGCTGTTAAACGTTTTAGGTCTGCTAATTGTTTTTAAATGTTTTCAAATCATTTATAAATGTTTTAAATATTTTCAATATGTTTTAATGTTATTATTAAATTGTATTACTTTAGAATTCCTCCCCCTGGATGTGTGCCTGGTGCTTATGTTGTACAGAAGTTAGTAACATGGGGATGGCTGAATGTCAGTTTTCTATATCTGATGTTTTATTTTGGATTGATGTTTTATGCTTATTGTACCCCACCCTGCAACTTTATGTGAAGGATGGATAAGAAATATCCACAATACATAAATACATACAAATAAATATATCAACAGCCATCCACTCATGGAAGAACAGGTGGGACATAGATTGGACAATATCAAAGTCAACTGGCTTAATATGCATTAAACCAATGATCTTGTTTCTAAAAAGGAGATTCAGGTACAAGCTGCTAGACGTCTCACGTCTTTGAGAGCAGCCTTGGTTTGGGGAGCGGCGGAAGAGACTAGGGGCCTGGTTTCAAAGGTATACTTTGTATTAACAGAAGATACAATGGAAAGATGGTTGGCATTAGAGCAGTCTGAGAGACAGCTATAGAGCAGGAAGCTCTACCTAGTCAATGGGACAGCATCTGGAAGATGAGGCCACTGTGACCTGTCTCGGTGTATATCAAGAGAATACATTGAAAACCAGATTCCAATGAGAATGACACAACATACCAAGCACAATGTTCCCAGGGTATTGGAGGAGTTGCAGTCAAAAGGGAACTTCTATTAATCTGTGGTAGGACTGTTTATAGGTAGTGAGATTTTGGGATCAGGTATTCAAGGATATCAACATCATAACCGGGCAAACAGTTGTTAAAATATAAAAAAAATAATGCTACTTTCACTATGTGACACAGAGGGGGTGGATGCAATATTGAAGTACTAGATTAGATTAATATTAGTTGCTGCCATACTTGTGATAACAAAACTGTGAAAGAGCAACAGGACTTTTGTTACAGACCTCTGCTACAGTAAACTTTGGAAAACTGCCATTGTGGAGAAGCTTATGCATCAAATCTGTGTCATCAAGAGACAGGCAAAACAGGATATCTTTTTTTGCAAAATGGAATAGTTTTGTCAGTCTCCAATGAGCAAGAATGTGTCAATCTGGAAAATAAAAAAAGATTCAAGTGCAGGGGGAATTATCATGAGTTTATGATGCCTTAAGTTCCTCTGATGAATATTTTAGACCCATAATGGAGAGAATATTCACTAAGAGGCAAAAAAAACCCTTGCAGTTTAAGAATGTACCTTAGCCAAATATAGATATTTCTATCAAATTTTAAAAAGCAGGCAAATTGGGCAGCAACAGTGAATGCACCAGGCGACCTGACCTCCTCTCCGAGGGGGAAGTGAAGAGGAGGGCAGGTTTGATCATTTGCATGTTTATTGTGTTCAGTGGAATTTACTCCCATGCAATCATGCTTAGGATAGATAAAACTGACTGGCGGGAAGGAGGAAGAGAGGAGGGAGGGAGGGCTGGAGTGGAGAGAGAAGGAGGAAGAAGGAAGAGGGGAGGGGAGAAAGAAGGGAGGAGGACAGGAGAGGGGAAGGAGGGGAAATGCAGGTCTGATTATTCGCATGCTTATTCAGTTCAATGGGATTTACTCCTGCAATCATGGTTAGTATAGGTAAATCTGACCATGGGGGAAGAGGAGGGGGAGGGGAGGGAAGGAGAAAGGGAGGGGAGAGGAAGGAGGCGGAAGCAGGGGGTTGGAAGGGGAGGAGGGGGGAGGAGGGGGGAGGAAAGTGGAGGGAAGGGGCAAAAGGGAGGTGATGGGAAGGAGGAGGAGGGGAGGGCAGGCTTGATCATTTGCATGTTTATTGAGTTCAATGGAATTTACTCCTATACAGCCATGCTTAATATAGGTAAAACTGACCATGAGGGAGGAAAAGGGGGAGGGGGAGGGGAGGGGAAGGAGGGCATTGGAAGCGGATGGGGAGGGGGAGAGAGGGGCAAAGGAAGGGGGAGGGGGCAAGAGGGATGGCAGGTTTGATAATTTGCATGCTTTTTTAATTCTGTGGGATTTACTCCTTAATCATGCTTAGGATAGGTGAAACTGACCATGGGAGAGGGGCAGGGAGGGGAGGAGGAGGGCAGGGAGGGGAGGGGGAGGAGACTGGGTGGGTAGGCACAGGGCAAAGGGGAAGCCTCTTTCCTTTCCAAAAGGAAAACATTGTGAAAAGTATCATTGTTTTTCAGCGTTTCCCCCACCTTTTTATTTTACAGCAGGCACTTGTAGTCTCCCACCCAAATTTAAACCAAAGCTGTCACTGGCCACAGCTACACCAGACCTTTATTCCACTTTAGACAGTCATGGCTTCTCCCACAGAATTCTGGGAAGTGTAGTTAGTGAAGGGTGCTGAGAATTGCTAGGAGATGCTCTGTTCCCCTCACAGAGCTTCAGTCAGAGCGGCTGACTGTTAAACCACTCTGGCCACTGGAGCTCTGTCAGGGGAATAGGAGTCTTCTCTCAGCACCCTTCACAAACTACACTTCCCAGGATTCTTTGAGGGAAGCCATGACTCAAGTGAAACAAAGGTCTGGTGTGGGTGTGGCCCCCTGATTAGCCAAGCCAAGCAACTGTAAAAGCCAAGAGTCTGGCTTTTAGAACACTGACAGTTGGTTCTTACTGAGCATGCCCCACATTATCACTGACTCCAATGCTAAATTTCTGAAATTAATTAAAAATCAGACAGGCAGTTTTTAAACTTTAAACTGCAGAAGATGGTCAGAGTATGGGGCAAGGTCAGTAATAGGATTACAGGTACTCTGTGATTTTTAAATTGGTTTTTAATTAATTTCAACAAATTATGAGAACTCTGACAGAAGAAAGTCCAACAAGGGTCTGTTTTCCCCCTCTCTCTTTTTACACTTTATTTATTTATTTATTTATTTATTTATTAAATTTATATACCGCCCGACTAGCAATAGCTCTCTGGGCGGTGAACATAAAATAGCATAAAAATACAATGAATAACAAAATAATACTAAAATACAATCATCAATCCAATACAATAAACATTTTAAAAAGTAAATCAGTGTAACTTAAAATGCTTCAGAGAATAGGAAGGTTTTGACCTGGCGCTGGAAGGAGAGCAGAGTCGGCGCCAGGCGTACTTCCTCGGGGAGACTGTTCCATAGTTCGGGGGCCACCACTGAGAAGGCCCTAGATCTTGTCATCACCCTCCGGGCCTCCCTGTGAGTTGAAACCCGGAGGAAGGCCTTCGTAGCAGAACGTAGTGCACGGGCCGGTTCATATCGGAAGAGGCGTTCCGCAAGGTATCGTGGTCCCGCACCGTAGAAGGCTTTATAGGTTAATACCAACACTTTGAATCTAGCCCGGAAACATATTGGCAACCAGTGCAAGCTGGCCAGAACAGGTGTTATATGCTCGGACCGCTTGGTCCTTGTCAGCAATCTGGCCGCCGCATTTTGCACTAGTTGTAGCTTCCGAACTGTCTTCAAAGGTAGCCCTACGTAAAGCGCATTACAGTAATCCAAACGTGAGGTTACCAGAGCATGTACCACTGATGTAAGGTCCTCTTTACTCAAATAGGGACGTAGCTGGGCTACCAACCGAAGTTGGTAAAACGCATTCCTAACCACCGAGGCTACTTGAGCCTCAAGTGAGAGGGAAGAGTCTAAAAAGACTCCCAGACTACGAACCCGGTCCTTTAGGGGGAGTGTAACCCCGTCCAGGACAGGGTATATATCCACCATGCGATCAGAGAACCCGTCCACCAACAGCATCTCAGTCTTGTCTGGATTGAGCTTCAGTTTGTTAACTCTCATCCAGTCCATTGTCGCGGCCAGGCAACGGTTCAGCAAATCGACAGCCTCACCTGAAGAAGATGAAAAGGAGAAGTAGAGCTGCGTGTCATCAGCATACTGATGACAACGCACTCCAAAACTCCTGATGACCTCTCCCAACGGCTTCATGTAGATATTAAAAAGCAGGGGGGACAAAACTGACCCCTGTGGGACCCCATATTGGAAAGCCCGCGGTGTCGAGCAATGTTCCCCAAGCACTACCTTCTGGAGACGACCCGCCAAGTAGGAGTGGAACCACTGCCAAGCAGTACCTCCAACTCCCAACTCCACGAGCCTCTCCAGAAGGATACCATGGTCGATGGTATCAAAAGCCGCTGAGAGATCAAGGAGAATCAACAGAGTTACACTCCCTCTGTCTCTTTCCCGACATAGGTCATCGTACAGGGCGACCAAGGCTGTCTCAGTGCCAAAACCGGGCCTAAAACCCGATTGAAATGGATCTAGATAATCAGTTTCATCCAATAGCGCCTGGAGCTGGCCAGCAACCACCCGTTCCAAGACCTTGCCCAGGAATGGAACATTCGCCACTGGCCTGTAGCTGTTAAAATTGTCTGGGTCCAAGGAAGGCTTTTTCAGAAGTGGTCTCACCACTGCCTCTTTCAGACAGCCTGGGACCACTCCCTCTCGTAAAGAGGCATTTATCACTTCCTTGGCCCAGCTACCTGTTCCATTCCTGCTAGTTTTTATCAGCCAGGAGGGGCAAGGATCCAGTACCGAAGTGGTTGCACGTACCTGTCCAAGCACCTTGTCCACGTCCTCGAGTTGAACCAACTGAAGCTCATCCAACAAAACAGGACAAGACTGTGCTCCAGACATCTCACTAGGATCTACTGCTATAACTTGAGAGTCTAGGTCCTGGCGGATACATGAGATCTTATTCTGGAAGTGATCGGCAAACTGATTACAGCGGGCCTCCGATGATTCCACCGTGTCTGGAGGGTTTGAATGGAGAAGCCCCCGGACAACTCGAAAGAGCTCCGCTGGGCAGCAAAGAGATGATTTAATAGTGGCAGCAAAATGATGTTTTTTAGCTGCCTTCACTGCTCCTACATAGAGCTTAGTCGAAGCACTAACCAGCGCATAATTGTATCCGTCGGGAGTTCGTCTCCATTTCCGCTCAAGCCGCCTCCTATCTTGCTTCATCGCTCTCAGCTCCGGAGTATACCATGGAGCTGTATGAGCTCTACACAGGAGAGGGCGTGCAGGAGCGATCGTGTTTACAGCCCGGGTCATCTCCGTATTCCACAGAGCAACCAGGGCTTCAGCAGGAGCACCAGTCCTATCAGCCAGAAAATCCCCCAGAGCCCTTTGAAAACCTTCAGGATCCATTAGTCTCCAGGGGCGGACCATTTTAATAGGTCCCCCACCCTTGCAGAGGGAAGAGGTTACTGAAAGTCTAAACTTCAGCAAGCAGTGGTCTGTCCATGACAAAGGGAGTGTTGTAAAACTCCCCACATCCAGATCACTTTCCCCATGCTCAGTAGCAAAAACAAGGTCTAGAGTGTGCCCCGATACATGTGTTGGACCACTAACATATTGAGATAGCCCCATGGCTGTCATGGAAGCCATGAAGTCCTGAGCCGCGCCAGACAAAGTGGTCTCGGCATGAATGTTGAAATCCCCCAGTACTATTAGTCTTTGAACTCCGATTCTCTGACTGTTTTGTGTATTGCCATGAAAATTTAGAGTGTGTTAAACAAGCATTTCTGAGTTCAGGACTATAAGTTTTGTAAGGTTTTGTTTTGAAATGATCTTATGGGAAGCATCAGAATGGTATGGGGAGGTATTTTCAATTTAACATTGTGGAATGCGAAAAATCCATGCTGACTAAGAGTGGCTGTATAATTATGTTAACTCGACTGTCATGCCATTGCAATTGTTGAGTCTTTTTTTCTGGTCTGGTCGGTTGCGAGGTCTGAGACAGGAGGTGAGACGACTAGGGCGCCGGTGGCGGAAGTCTCGCACTGAAGACGATCGGACACTGGTTAGAGTAGCAATAGTGGCCTACCATGTAGCAACAAAGGCAGCAAAGAGGGATTTCTTTGCTGCCTCTATTGCATCGGCAGAATGTTGTCCCAGGAGATTGTTCCAAGTGGTCCGACGCCTGGTCGGTCCAGTTGCGCAGGAACCCATGGAACATTCTAAAGCCTCCTGTGACATATTTGCTAAGCACTTTGCCGATAAAATTGAGCGTCTGAAGTGTACGATTCCGCACGCCGTGGGTACAAGTAGTAGGCCAGAATCGGCCAGTTGCATTCCGGTCCGATGGGAGCGGTTTCAGCCTCTTCTCGCTGAGGAAGTGGACAAGGTGTTCTCTACTGTGAAGCCAACCACTTGTCTGCTCGATCCTTGCCCCTTGTGGCTCATTGTGAGCTGCAAGGAGAAACTGGGCGAAGGGATCAAGGTGGTGGTAAATGCATTCTTGGAAGAGGGTGCAATGCCATCAGCCCTCAAGGAGGCAGTGATAAGGCCCATCTTGAAAAAGTCCTCCTTGGATCCCCAAGAGTTGAAGAACTTTCGCCCAGTTTCTAATTTACCATTCTTAGGCAAGGTGATAGAGCGAGTGGTGGCTAAACAACTACAGACGCACTTGGATGAAGCGGATTATTTAGATCCATTCCAATCAGGCTTCAGGACTGGACATGGAACTGAAACAGCCTTGGTCGCCCTGGTAGATGATATGAGGAGGGCGTTGGATAGGGGAGAATATACCTTCCTCGTCCTCCTGGATCTCTCAGCGGCTTTTGATACCGTCGACCACGGTATCTTGTTAAACCGCCTAGAGGGATTAGGGATGAGGGGCACTGTTTTACGGTGGTTCCATTCCTAACTCTCAGGCAGCTACCGGGTAGCATTGGGGGATGAGGTTTCAGACCCTTGGCCTCTCACTTGTGGAGTGCCACAGGGTTCTATCCTCTCCCCCATGCTATTTAACATCTATGTGAAGCCACTGGGAGCCATCATCAGGAGTTTTGGGCTGCAGTGTCACCAATATGCGGATGACACTCAGCTCTATCTCTCATTTAAGTCCTCACCAGAGTTGGCTGTGGAGACCATGTCCAAGTGCCTGGAGTCCGTTAGTGGATGGATGGGCGAGAACAGGCTGAAGCTAAATCCCGATAAGACCGAGGTGTTACTCGTGGGTGATAAGAGAAGGTTGGGAGACATCGTCTTTGTGTTTAACGGGGTGAGATTACCCCTGAAGGATCAGGTCCGCAGCCTCGGGGTCATTCTTGACTCCCAGCTGTCCATGGAAGCTCAAGTTTCGGCAGTGAACCGGGCAGCTTGGTATCAATTACATCTGATACAGAGGCTGCGACCCTACCTTCCTGTACAGCTACTCCCATGAGTGATACATGCCCTGGTCTCCTCTCGCTTAGACTATTGTAATGCGCTCTACGTGGGGTTACCCTTGAAGACGGTCCGGAAACTCCAGCTGGTGCAGAATGCGGCGGCACGCTTGATTACGCATAGCCGTCGCCGGGAACATATCACCCCGGTGTTGATAGATCTTCACTGGCTACCAGTGGTTTACCGGGCCCAATTCAAGGTGTTGGTATTGACCTTTAAAACCCTATACGGTTTCGGCCCGGTTTATCTAAAGGACCGCCTCCAGTATCACCAATTAAGCCACCTCACAAGATCAGCCACACAGGATCTCCTATCAGTCCCACCGGCCAAAACAGCTCGGCTGGTGCGGACCAGAGAGAGGGCGTTCTCGGTAGTGGCTCCCACCCTCTGGAATTCTCTCCCCTACGATCTTCGACATGCCTCCTCCCTGATGAGTTTTTGCCAAGCTTTAAAGACCTGGCTATTCAGGCAGGCCTACAGGAACTTCGAGCTAGATTAGTTTGTAATGTATTAACTGATGTTTTTGATGTTAGTTTTAATTGATGAATGTGGTTGTATTTTATTGTATTGTGTATTGTATTTTATTGTATTGTGTATTGTATTTTGTTGCTGCTGTAAGTCGCCTAGAGTGTCCGTTAATTCGGACAGATAGGCGACTAACAAATAAAATGTTATTATTATTATATTATTATTATTATTTATTTATCTACCAGTGTTTTTATTTGATATGTGCAAATAATTGAAGTTCTCACTACATTCATATTAAAAGGAACAAAAAAAGAAAAAATATTGGAACCTCTGGTATGGTATATCATATAAAGAGAGTTAAATAACACTGTCAGAATTTCTGGCATGTGCTGAGAGCGCAAAGCCTAAGGACCCAATCTAGCAAGTTGCTGCATTGAGACAATGGAGTGTTAAGAGACTCAAGTGCGGTTGTTACGGTTATAGCTGTGTTTGAGAAAATCGGCTGTCACTTCTTTCCCCCTTTTTGTCATAGTAACACTTGATCCTCATTATGATCCTACCATATATTGCTATGTCACTGAGACCCACTGATAACGGAGGAGAAATGCTGCTCCTTCTCCCATGGTGTGACCTCAGTTAACATACCCAGTCAGATTTTTTAAATACAAATCTGTCTGCTTGTCTCTGAAGCCATGGTACTCTTGACCCCAGCCAGTCGTGAACTCCTGGCAAACTCTGCAAACGTAGGTTTTTGGATCTGAAATAGCTTCGTAAAACAAATTGGCTGCAGAGTGCCTGTGATATTATGGTATTTCTTGTGGTCACACCAGCTGGGCTGTCATCTGTTTATTGTAACGAATTAAGCAGATTTCTGGACAACATATAATACTATAAACGAGACCTTGTCCAAAAACTGTTAATGTACCTACATAATTGTCCCAGTAAACCATTGGGCTGAATTATGGAAGGCAGAAAGATTAACCAGCAAATATGATTGATCTGTTCTCAGTTCTGAGTGATGGTGGCGGCGACCGGATCAATCAGATGTGTTTATTGTATCTTCTATTTTTGCAGGTCAGTCTCATAGTTTACCAAGGTGACGCATATAGACCTTGCAGATATGGGTATGCAGGGCCCTATCGTTTGTTTCTTTGTTTTTGTCACAGAAGGTGACTCACATGACCCACTTGAGCTCAAAAATCAAACGTTAAAATGTAATAAAACATTCATTCCACAAATGAAAAATTAATAAAAGCAATAAATAAAGGATTCCTTGTTCCTGTTTGGGTGTCCCAATCCTGAAGTTAACAATAACATGGAGTAGGAGAGTAAGGCCTTATCCCTATGCGCATAAAGTAGGCTTCCCCCTATAGATATTCCTCCCAATTCAAAGACAGCAGGGCTGAGGCCCCACTCTTTTACTCCATGTGATTGTTAATTGCAGGATTTGACACTCATCTGTCCACGGGTTAGGAGGACCACCTTTAGCAGAGAGCCTACTTTATGTGGGTAGGCTTCCCTTGTGATGTGAAATCCTGATTGCACAGGGGTCCATATCTCTGTAATCTACCTGTGCAGAACTGGGTTGCTGCTACTGACATCCCCTCCATCAATGTACGGATAGCAAGGGGCAGGGATGATGTGGATACAACAGCAGCTGTGGCCTCCCTCTCCCACACCACACAGTTGATATTCAGAGCTTGGAAAAGTTACTTTTTTGAACTACAGCTCCCATCAGCCCAATCCAGTGGCCATGCTGGCTGGGGCTGATGGGAGTTGTAGTTCAAAAAAGTAACTTTTCCAAGCTCTGTTGATATTTGAGTTGAAAGCCCAAACAGGGATTTTTCTCACTTGTGATGTTAACTTTAGCTTCACAAGTGGCTTTTTCTTTTTCGCACCGTACCATGCATTAGAGTGAATTCACATTTTCTTTATGGAGAATTATCTTTGAATATGAAAATGTATGAAAAGACCCTCAGTGAGAGGGGACTAAATGGATGTACCACGGCTCTGCTACTCTGAGTGGGACTCTCCCAGTTTTAGAGCTAGCTTCCTTCCGTCTTGTTTTGCCCTCTTATCTCCCAAGGGGTCCCCTAAAGAGTGTGATATTAGCAATTACCTTTGCCCAAGACCTTAGTTGGGCTGATGAAAGGAAAGCACTTTGCATCCTCAGAGCTGAGTCATGTTGCAAAGTGCAAGCTAAGGGGCCTGGAAAGAGCTGAGGTCCCAATGACATGTGTTATGTAACTCATCCTTTTAAAAATGTGTACTTAAGCTAGCCAATTTTCTCTTGAAATAAAAGCCACCATGAAGACCTGGGGTTACATCCATCATGAGCCTCATGGCTAGGGTTGCCAGGTTCAATCCCTGAGACTGATCCTGTATCTTTAGGAGAAGAGAAAGTCAGCCAAGTGCAGGTGTTCTTACAACCCTGTAATAGGAAAAACAACAAGGTGGAATTCTCCCTTCCCCCTGCACAACTTTTAAAGATACAGAAGACCTCTTGGTTGCCAGGCCCAGCCTCCAAGAGGTCTTCTGTATCTTTAAAAATTGTGCAGGGGGGAGGGAGAATTCCACCTTGTGGTTTTTCCCATTACAGAGTTGCAAGAACACCTGCACTTGGCTCTCTTCTCCTAAAGATACAGGATCAGTCTCAGGGATTGAACCTGGCAACCCTACTGATGGCAGAGGTCTTGACAGAGCTGTTCCAAAGAGGGGGAGGACTGGGATTCAGGGGAGAGGCCTAGTAGTCTGAACAGGGTGGCTGACAAAGCAGGGGACCAGTGGCAGCTGGTGGCTTCCTGTCAGGGGGCAGTGGAACCCACTTGGGGTTTGAATCTAAGTGTTCAGTCTTCAGCACCTTGGACAGCTCATTGAAAGTTCAGACTAAAACCCAGAGTGGCTTCCACTGACCAGCCTCTGGCATCCATCCATCCATCCATCTAATCTGGCCCAGCACTCAAACATCATCAGGCATCTAGATGTACCCACATTTTTCATTTCCCACAGTGGCTCCGACCTAGCTTCATGCTGGGACATTTTGTGCTATTTTGCTTATTTTGTATGTCGCCCAGAGTGACTGGTTAGCCAGCCAGATGGGCGACTAAGAAATCCAATAAATAAATAAATATTAAAAGGGTGACTAAACTCAGCTGTCAAGTGCTGCCACCACTATCACACTAGGGCACACTAACTGAGGAGGGAAGCCCTCAGATGACCCTTTGCCCAAGGCCTCTCCAACCTGGATCTGCTGTTGGTTCGATATTAGTCATGACTGCTAAGCAGAACCTCAGGTTCAGAGGCAGTATACCTTGTGGGTTTCCTGGACACACCAGGCTGACGACCTTTCGAAGCTGGGCCCTTTTAAAAAATCTTTTTTAGCCCCACTCTAAAAACAAACAGAGATATCAGTTACTATATAAGACAGGTTTGCCCTCAGGTTTAGAGTCTAAAAGCAGAAGCAGATGGTGTGGCAGGGTCAGAGCTTGGAAAAGTTACTTTTTAAAACTACAACTCCCATCAGCCCCAGCCAGCATGGCCACTGGATTGGGCTGATGGCAGTTGTAGTTGAAAAAAGTAACCTTTCCAAGCTCTGGGCAGGGTGACGGTGCTCACTTAACCTCCTGACAGTTTAGTCACAGCTGCTTAATGGGAAAGAGAGGGAGAGGGATGAGGCAGTGGGGAGGCTGGTACAGTGCAAAGGTCAATCCAGTGCTTCTGCTGGTGCATTTGTACCACAACTACCTCCCTGCCACCTTGCCCCTTCCTTTCCTTGTAAGCAGCAGCAGCAGCGGACAGATATCCAGAGGTCAGGTCCATGCTGGTGTCCCACCATGCTGTCCACTATCATCTGAAAGACACGACACAAAAGGAAAATGGTTTGTAAGGGAGGAGGCAAAAAAGATTTGCAGAGTTCTGGGATGGAATGGAAAGCATTCAAGGAAAGGGGGAGCCAAAAGTGGTTGATTTCTCAACCTGCTATAGCCTGATGGAATAGTTGCTGCTAGATGACAGTTGGGGGAGGAGCTTCTGAACCAGCCACATTCTCTATTGTAATAGCAGTCAGGGACCTTTTTCAGAAAAAGAGGCTGAGTTTTAGAGGTTTTTCCACATGGCAGTTTATTGTGGACTCGGCAATGCTCATGCATGCATATCTAGCACAGCATCTACACAATGCTGTCATCATCAAAATGTTGTTCCATCTTATTTTCCCCTCTAATCTGGATGTACCATTTCTGCAGAAAATCCAGTAAGTAAAAAAAAATAAAAATAAAAAGAAACAGTAAATCTGTATTAAGAGGGTGGGTGGAGGGAAATAGGGGGGTTACCTTTTGATCAGGATGACATTATGTGGATGCTGCAACAATGTGCAACAAATCTTGCATGCATGACCAGCACCAAATCCACATAATAATTGCTGTGTGGAAAAAGAAGGAAAGATTTTGAATTTTTTGATACAGTTTTACTAGTGGCATATAAAATAAGAAGTGGAAAATTCTCAGCTGTTTCCACAGCAACCTCCTGCTGTGCACTGTAGGCATAAGGTCTTTTATGTGTGAAGCAAATAATCATGAGGCCTGATGGCTTAGCCCTCTCTCTCCAGCTAGGAGCTGTGTAAATGCACCAGTTGTGACCTGCACATAAGAACTGGGCACAGTAGTAAAGGTGATGCCTGGGTTTTGGTGATAAGAAACACTTTTGCACCCTGAACCAAAACTTTAAGCATTATTTTTGCACTTATGGCTAGTATGGAAGATACATTTGATTCAGGGCAGTGTCCAGCAACTTAAAAACATTTAAAAGCTATACAAAACAATCAATAAAATGACTGACCACATACACACACACAGAGCTGCATGGGAGCTCCAGGTGGCGTACATGCCCCTTTGAGGTAGTATAGGCTAAGAGACTTGTGACTGGCCCAAGGTCACCCCGCAACTTCATGGCTGAGTGGGGATTTGAACCCTGGTCTCCTGGGTCCCAGTCCAGTGTTCTAACCAGAATACCACACTGGCTTTCTATCCTGCAGCTCTTTTCAAGAGTTTATTAGGGGATACAAAATGCACATAAGGGATAGTGGCATTGCAATGGCATATGCTGCTTCAGCCTGCATGTGTTCATTATAACATGTGAAAAGGAAGCCTCTTAATGCACAATTATGTGTGCAGAGTGCTCAGTTTGCATAATTGTGAACCCTGCAAATGAGCCTGCTGGCCTTCCCCATGCAGGTTCTTTATCCCCCAACAAAGGGATGGGGAACCTGTGTCTCTCCAGATGTTGTTGATTTCTTGGTCCCATCAGCCCCAGCCAGCAAGGCCAACAGTCAAGGAATGATTAGGGACAGAAAGATCTGTCAGTTTTGGTTCTCTCCGTTTTTAATTTCCCCAGTCTTCAACTTGGTCCTCCTCATTTCTGCAGCAATTTGTGATTTTAAAAAAACCAACTGATGAGAATTCTCCAGTGTTTTAGTGAGAATTCCCCCCACCTAACACAGTTTTGACTAATGTACACATTTTTGCAAGCAATTTCTCCTTATAATGCATTTTTCACTAATATATTCATTTTTATGCACATTTCCCCCTAATATATGAATTTTTGCAAACACTGCTTAGTTGCAGGACTGCATTGCAAAATTCAGATAAGTGTGAATTTCAAAGAATGGCCATGTTTCGATTCTCATGTTTCAGAAAGTGCAAATTTTATAAATTTGGCTTTAAATGAGAACCAACGTGAATTTCTCCCTCATCTCTAGGAATGATAGGGAGTTGAAGTCCACACTATGTGGAAGATCACAGGTTGCCCATCCCTGTCTCAATGAACGCCTGTAAAAGGCTTCATCTGAAGCTGGTTGAAGAGGAAGACAAAGTAACCTCTTTCCTTGTGTTTATGGCCTCTTCTGTACTCTAAGCATGGAAATGATAGCTGGAAACAGTATTTATATTTATTATATTTATATTCCACCTTTCCTCCAAGGAGCTCAAGGTGGTATATGTCATTCTCACTGTCTGAATGTTCTTTACAACAACCTTGTGAGGTAGGTCAGGCTGAGGGATGGTGACTGGCCCAAAGTTACCTAATGAGCTTCTTGGCTGAGTTGAGATTTGAACCCTGGTCTTCCAGGTCCTAGTCCAACACTCTAACTGCTGCACCACACTGTCTCTTGGTCAGTGCCAGCTTGGTCAAGGAACATCAACCCCCTCTTCTGCTTAGAAAATTGGCTTGGAGTGTTTAATTTCTAGACACCTAACTAATTATTTAGAAAACCCAGGAGAAAACATCCCAGAACCTCCTGCAGCAGCCTTACCAACGCTGTGTTCCTGTAATAATACCACCTCCTTCCTGACAGAAACGTTGGGGTGTCAATTCAGAGGTGTAGTCATCTGGGGTCTCGGGGGTATTAGACCCCTTACGTTTCTGGGATCAGGGTCCCAGCTGGGTCCCTATGTCTCCAGCGTCTCAGTAGCCAATTAGCCCCAAAGGGGAGTGTATTAGCCACTGAGAAGAGTCTTCTAACATGCTTCCTTGTCCTTTCCTGCTGATTGGATCCAGTCAGAGTGAAAAGAGGTGAGTCAGCCCCTGAGAAGGCTCTTCTCAGCAGCTAACACATTCCCCTTTCATGCTGATTGGCTCCTGTTGTTGTGGAAGAAGGCACACATGGAAACAACTGAGGTGTGTGGAGAAGACGACAGAGAGCAAGCAAGCGAGGAGATGGAACTGGGAAGGGGTGTAGCATGACTATCATGAAAGGGACCCTGCACTTCTGAATTTGCCACTACACTACTGGTTAAGATCAGCAGAGAGGTGGTCCTCTTGGTAGCTCTGCCACCCTCAGAAACTCAGGGGAGGGTGGCGGCCCAGGAGAGGGCATTCCCTGTGGCAGCCCCTAAGATGTGGAACTCCCCACGGAAGTGAGTCTGGGACCTTCACTGTACAGTTTTCTCCAAATGCTGAAGATGCACTTTTATGCTGGCCTTTGAAACCTGAGATGTATATTTTTAGGGCTCTTCCTATTTTTGTGGTTTGGGGGATTGTAAGTTGTTTTAACTTGTTTTTAATAATGATGAAGATGATGCTAACAGCAACAACAACATAAGCTGATTGCAATTTGTGGGGGTCACATTAACAATTTTTGAATGGACTGCAGTGCTAATTTTGCATTGTGCTGGCTCTGGTGTTTGTTTCCGGTGAACCCAACATCAACAGATAAGGAGGATGAATCCCCAAGGCTTTGTGTTGAACAGAAGCTCTAAGAAGGAACAATTACACTTCCCTTTGCTGCAGAAGCAACTTACAATCTTACACCTATTAAGGAGCAAGAGAGGGACAGCAAAGCACACCTTGTGTGGAGCTGGATAGATTATCTGCCTCATTAAATCTAGCTGTTTGTAGAAGATTTCCACCTCGGCGGGATGGAGCCAGCAGAAGCTGCAGCTCAAAAAATGGCTATGACTTGAGTTAAGAGGCATAGAAGGCTTGCCCATATCTCTTGTATCCTACCTAGACATAATGGGGCCAGGGTCTCTCCCTGTGGACTCCCTTCAACAACAAGCTGTTTTTGTCATTCTTGGGCCAGTCACAACGTGATCAATATGGGCTTTGTAAACCAACGTTCTCCCTTTTAGAGAGGGGGGAGGGAGTTGCTGTTGTATATACAGCTCTGATCCGGCTTATGGGCTACCCATAGGTATCTGTTTGGCCACTGTGAGAAGAGGATGCTGGATTAGATGGGCCTTTGGCTTGACTCAGCAGGCTCTTCTTACGTTGAGATGGGCCACCTCAGTGGCTTCTGTGATTTTTAAAAAATGTTTCTGTGTTTATGCTTTTCCTTTATTTGTATGCTGCATATTTATCTCACCTTTCTGTGAAAGAGCTCCAGCTGACATCATATCTTGCTCTCCCTGCATCCTCCAAACGACCCTCTGAGGTAGGCTTTTCTGTCTTCCCTTGGCCCGATCCTATGCAGAGTTCATCAAACTGGATTAAAATCAGTAGGCTTAGACATGGCTATCAGCATGTAGGGCTGCTGCCTAAACTTTACAGGCCTTCAGGCTGACAAAGGTTCCCCACCCCTGCTTTAAATGGAGATAGCAACTGAAACTTGGACCTTTGAAGATCAAGGGGCCCTCCAGATGTGCCTGGACTAACACACCCCTCATCCCTGGGCATTTGTTATACTGGTTGCGGCTGAAGGGAGTCCAATGACTTCTGGAGGGCTGCAGCTTCTCTATCCCAATTCTACATGCAAAGCATATCCGGTATTACAGAGTTCTACAGGACTCTACTGGCCCGACGCATGTATCAGGACATACTCTTGATTTGATCTTCGCCACTGGTCATGGAGATGGTGATCTGAGGGTGGGGTATTTTTCATCTACTCCATTGTCATGGACAGATCACCGCTTGCTGAGCTTTAGACTCACAGCAACCCTTTCCCTCTGCAGAGGTGGGGGACCTATTAAGTTGGTCCGCTCCCGGAGGCTTATGGATCCTGTTGTTTTCCAGAGCGCTCTGGGAGTTTTTCCGGCTGACAGCACTGGCGCTCCTGTCGAGGCCATGGTCGATCTGTGGAATGCGGAGATGACCCGGGCCATTGACATGATCGCTCCCGCGCGCCCCCTTCGGTGCAGAACTCAAACAGCACCGTGGTATACCCCGGAGCTGAGAGTGATGAAGCAAGAGAGAAGGAGGCTAGAGTGCAGGTGGAGGCGAACTCCTGACGGATGTAATCATTCTTTGGTGAGTGCTTCCACTAAGTTGTATGTAAAAGCGGTTAGGGCGGCAAAAAAGTCATATTTTGCTGCCACCATCAGATCATCTCTTTGCCGCCCAGCGGAGCTTTTTAGGGTGGTACGAGGGCTTTTACATTCTGGCCCTCCTGATACTAAGGAAACATCGGAAGCTCGCTGCAACGAATTTGCGGAGCACTTCCAGGATAAGATTGCTTGCATCCGTCGGGACTTAGACTCTGATGTTATGACAGATGACTCCATTGAAGTGTCCAGAGCGCGGTCTTGTCCTTCATTGTTGGATGAGTTTCAGTTGGTGCAGCTCGAGGAAGTGGACAAGGTGCTTGGAATGGTGCGGGCGACCACGTCTGCCCTTGATCCTTGCCCATCTTGGCTGGTGAAGGCCAGCAGGGCTGTAACCACCGGCTGGGCCAAAGAGGTGATAAATGCCTCCTTGAGAGAGGGAGTAGTCCCTGGTAGTCTCAAGGAGGCAGTAGTGAGACCTCTTCTAAAGAAACCTTCTTTGGACCCAGATATTTTGAACAACTATAGACCGGTGGCGAATGTCCCTTTTTTGGGCAAGGTCCTGGAGCGGGGGGTCGCCGGCCAGCTCCAGGCGCTCTTGGATGAAACCGATTATCTGGATCCGTTTCAATCCGGTTTTAGGCCTGGTTTTGGCACTGAAACAGCCTTGGTCGCCCTGTATGATGACCTTTGTCAGGAGAGGGACAGGGGGAGTGTGACCCTGTTGATTCTCCTTGATCTCTCAGCGGCGTTTGATACCATCGACCATGGTATCCTTCTGGGGAGGCTCGCGGAGTTGGGAGTTGGGGGCACTGCTTGGCAGTGGCTCTGCTCCTACTTAGCGGATCGTCGCCAGAAGGTAGTGCTTGGGGAACATTGCTCGACACCCTGGACTCTCCATTGTGGAGTCCCTCAGGGGTTGGTCTTGTCCCCCATGCTCTTTAACATCCACATGCAGCCTCTGGGTGCGGTCATCAGGAGTTTTGGAGTGCGTTGCCATCAGTACGCTGATGACACGCAACTCTACTTCTCCTTTTCACCTTCTTCAGGTGAGGCTGTTGATGTGCTGAACCGTTGCCTGACCGCGATAATGGACTGGATGAGAGCTAATAAACTGAAACTTAATCCAGACAAGACTGAGACACTGTTGGTGAGCTCTTTACCTGCCCAGATGGTGGATGTTCATCCTGTTCTAGATGGGGTTACACTCCCCTTGAAGGAACAGGTTCGTAGCTTGGGGGTCCTTTTTGACCCTTCCTTGTCGCTTGAGGCTCAAGTGGCCTCGGTGGCACGGAATGCGTTTTACCATCTTCGCTTAGTAGCCCAACTATGCCCCTATCTGGACAGTGACGATCTCGCCTCAGTTGTTCACGCTCTGGTAACCTCTAGACTGGACTACTGTAATGCGCTCTACGTAGGGCTGCCCTTGAAGACCGTTCGGAAACTTCAGCTAGTGCAAAATGCGGCAGCCAGGTTGTTAACGAGGACCCGCTGGTCTGCGCATATAACACCTGTCCTGGCCCGCCTACACTGGCTGCCTATTTGTTTCCGAGCCAGATTCAAGGTGCTGGTTTTGACCTATAAAGCCTTACACGGTGTGGGACCACAATACCTTGTGGAACGCCTCTCCCGCTATGAACCTACCCATTCACTTCGTTCAATATCCAAGGCCCTCCTCCGGGTACCAACTCATCAGGATGCCCGGAGGATTGTTATTAGATCTAGGGCCTTTTCTGTGGTGGCCCCCGAACTGTGGAACAGCCTACCTGTGGAGATACGCCTGGCGCCTTCGGTACTTTCTTTTAGGCGCCAGGTTAAGACCTGGCTATACTCCCAGGCATTTTAATGTTCAATGTGTTTCATTTAATTTTTTTTTCCGTTTAACTTGTTGCTGATTTTATTGTAATTTTATTGTAATATTGTATTTTAATCTTGTTTTGTTCACCGCCCAGAGAGCTATTCGCTATGGGCGGTTTAAAAATGAAATAAATGAAAATGAAAATGAAATGACAGTATACAGCTCAGTGGCAGAACTTCTGCTTTAAACGCAGGTCCCAGGTTCAGTCCTCAGCATCTCCATGTAGGGCTGGGACTGGGAGAAACTGTCTGAAACCCTGGAGAACTGCTGTTAGTCATTGTAGACCAGGGATTCCCAGTCATTCAGGGGGGCCCCGGCATGTCCACGTTAAATATTCATCTTGATTTTTAATTGCATTCTTATTGCTTTTTTTATTTCTTCTACTGCATTTTATTGTATTACAATTTGCATGCTATAGGATGCAAATTGTAATACAATAAAATGCAATGTAAGATCCAATAAAAATGCAATTAAAATCACACACCATCTGGTACAGTGCATTACAACTGCCACAACAGCATAAAATAAAATAATTCAGTGGTCCACCAAGACCACCAGCAATTTTCAAGTGCTCCATGGGGAAAAGAAGTGGGACCACTGGTGTAGACGATACTAAGCTAGATGGTCCAATGTTCTGATTCAGTATAAGGCAGCTTCCTAAGTTCCTATGTTATACAGTCCCCCAAAGCAGGCAAAAGGAACCTTATATGGGTAATGGAGAGATAAAGTAACAAGTGTGCGCCTCTAGAGTGGCTGAACGGGCCACTGTTTTAGATCTTGCCAGCAGTTCCTGCAACCTTGTGGGAAACCAGTATACCTAATCAAAGGTCTCAAGGAAAATGAGACATGTAGACTACTAATTATGGACCAGCTGCTAATTATAGTTGGTGATACTATCTTTTAGGCTAGCTGGGCATCAAGTTAAAAAAAAAACCGCCCAGAAATCCTGTGAGCATCGCCTGGGGGATTTAAGGAGGGGTATGATTATTTCTGTGACATCAGAGATGGCTCATATTGCTAGCAGCCAGTGCTGAGCTAAGAAGAAGGAAACATTGGTTGACAGCCCTTAGACGAACCAATTCAGGGATTGTTTCACATTAATCAAATCTTTATCAGTCCCGAGACTAGACTCAGCATTTCCAGATGTTCGGGAAGTGCATTAGCTCAGCTGCCTTTGCTGTAACATGATTATTAACACAGATTTCCTCACAGGAAATTAATATTTGGATTCTTGCAGCAGTCTGGATCCTCTGCCATGACTAAGGCTGCAATTCTAAGCATGCTTCCCCTTGAAAGACCTCTCCGCTAATCCCCTTTTAATGCTATCTAAGCTGGTGGTCATCACCACATTTATGGAATTTGCTCTCATGTGGTGGGCTGGTGGCCACTAGTTCAGATGGTTTTAAAAGGGGATGAAGCCAATGCATAGAGGAGGAATCTGTCCTTGGCTATCAACCATGATGAGTAAACGGGCCTCCAGATCCAGAAGCAATATTCCCAGAATACCAGTTATTATTTACTACACTTGCATCCTCCAAGGAGCTCAAGGTGGCATACAAATATGATTCTCCCCCTCCCAATTTTATCCTCCCAATAACCCTGCAAAGTAGGTTAGGCTAAGGGGCAGTGACTGTCCTGAGATCACCTAGTGAGTTTCTTGGGGATTTGAACCTTGGGCTCCCGGGTTCTAGTCCAGCATTCTATATACTGCACCACAGTGGCACCATGGGTGTACAACAGTGAAAGGCTATGGCCCTCATGTCCTGCTTCAAGCTTTTCAGAGTTTCTGGTTAGCTGCTATGGGAAGCTGGATATTGGACTAGACTGACTGGTGCTCTGATCCAGCAAGGCCTTTCTGAGGATCATAGAATCTTAGAGCTGGAAGGGACCTTGAAGGTCATTTAGTCCAGCTTGCTACTCAGTAGAGGAATGTACAGTATCCCTGAAAAATGCAAGTCCAGCTCCTGCTTATATACCTTCAGTTAAGTCTGCCACCTGTTGAACAGCTCTCATCATTAGGAAGTGTCTTCTAATGTTCAGCCAAAATCTGTTTCCTTGCAATTTCTACCCATTAGTCCTAACTCTGCCCTCTGGAATAACAGCTCCGCTGCAACGTCTAGGTGACAGCCCTTGGATATTTGGCACCTATTGAGATATTATATTTTTACAGACTTAGAGGTGAGATGCAGTTGGCATAGTATGTGAACCAGTCAGGACATTTTCAGAGGCCTCTGAGTAAGAGTAGCTGTAGCTGTCAGAATTGGAAGCTGTAAGCACCTGCCAAGGGCTCCCTCAGTATAACTGCTTGCAGTAGCCGCCACCACCTCCCCACCTCTTGGCAGCACCTTTCATTGTGGTTTCTTTATTCCTCTTCATTGCTATTCAGTTCACAAACACCCCTAAAATTTAGCCTTTAAGGTGGCTTAAATCTCTACATATAAACTAACAATAAACAATAACATCTAGTCATTATGAGAACATTTAAGAATTGATGTCTGACTTTGCTTTTTTCCGCTTCTCTCTCCATCCCTTTTTTCTTTTGTGTCATCTCTTTTAGATTACAAATTTGCAGGTGGGGGTTGTCTTCTTATAATTGACTGTATAAAGCTGCTTTGGGAGCCTTTTTCAGTTACAGAGCAGGATACAAATACTCTAAATAACAATAGTCCTTTTTTATAAAAAAAACCCAGTTTACACAGTATTTATTTTTATTTATAAATATATTTGTATACTATTTCATTTTAAAAAAATCAATGTCGTTTGCAATTAATAAAAACCATACAGTAAAAACGATTTTAAAAATACAATAACAATGAAGGTCAACTATTGCATAATGGCATCTTAATTGCCTGCTCAAGCCTGGCAAAACAGAAAGGTTTTCAGCAGGCATTTAAAGGTTAAAACAGAGAACCAAAGAAGGCTCAATTTCATGTTGATGTTGAATGACCCTTGCCAACTCAGGGGACGACAAACACTGCTCCTGCAGATGATCTCAGCGATTGAGCTGGGTTATAGGGGTCCTTAAGATACCCTGGACTTAAATTGTTTAGAGCTTTGTAAATTAATGCAAGGACTTGAACCTGCCTTGGTAGTAGATGGGCAGCCAGTGCTGATGATTTAAGAGTGGTGTCATATGTTGCTGGCCATGTGCTCCCATCAGCAGTCTGGCCAAAAAAACAATTTCAGTCAGCTTATATTAGATGCCATAGAAAGCATCTTAAAGATAGTGCTGGATAAATCTTCTGGATGACAGAATTTTACAGCTGGGGTCCCAATAGAAATAGGGCCCTCGCTGCATTAGCCACTTGCCTGGTCTTCAAAGGTGCTGGTGAAGTGCCTCTGAAGATTATCTTGATTGATAGGCAAGGTCATGGGGGGGGGGAAGCAGGTCTGCACGTACTCTGGATCACAATAATTTAGGGCAGGAGTGGGGAATCTTTTTCAGCCCAAGGGATATATCCCCTTCTGGGTAACCTCCCGGGGCCACATGCCAAAGGTGGGCAGGGCCGGAGGCAGAAGTGGGTGGAGCAACTTATGTAAATAGGCTAGTTTCTACACACACCCCTCTTTATCTGCCATCCAGGCAAACAAGAGGCATTATCAGAGTTCAAGGATGGATTCGTGCCAAGGAAAACACTCCAGGACGGTGTGAAGGGAAGGGCGGAGAAAGGGGTGGCCTGGGGAGAGAGAGTGTAGCTGGGAAGGAGGGAGGGTGGTCTGGGGAGAGTCCTGAGGGTTGGACTCAGAGAGGGTTGGAGGGACACATCTAGCCCCTACGCTTGAAATTCCCCACCCCTGATTTAGGGCTTTATATTATAGGTTCAAGTTAACACTTTGAATTGTGCATGGAAACAAACTGGTAACTGATACAGATTTTTAAGAAATGGAGAAATATGTTCACCATGGAGAGTTCTCTATTAATAATATGGCTACTGCATTCTGGATGAGTTGCACTTTTGGTGCACTTTAGAAGAGCAGCCCTCTGTCTAACGCCAGACACTTTCAGAGGACGAGGAAGCGAGCAAAGGCACCAAAAAGATGGCTTGCTCTGGGTGCCTGCAACTGTCCATTCTGCTGCTACAGCTACCCACAGACTTCTCAGTACACGATGGCTGGTTCACAGACTGCCATGTGAACTGGGCTTGAGTGACACCGCAGTCAGTAGGATGCACTTCTGAGTAGACACAGATGGGACTACCAATATCATTTCCTAACACAAATTACAAGACCAGGAACCAACACAACACAGACATTGCAATGAGCTATTTTCTGGACCCCCAGTAAGAAATCACGTATGGCAGAAATGGTATAGTGATCTTCTCTCCAGCTGAGCAGCTCCTGTGTACAATTTTCCAACAGAGAATTATATATTATCACAGCCAAAATGGTGGATTCATTGTGCATCCCTAATTGAGTCCGAGAAAAGAACCTTTTGAAAATTAACACACATTTAGTTTTTTGAGAAGGGAAAGTACATTTCAGTGGTATCTACGTCAAACAGCTATTCCCTTGGTTTAGCAAAGCAGTCCCTATCCTTCAGTCTGTTCTGTCAGAGAAATATCACCTCACATGCAAGAAAGGGTGTCCTAAATAGGAAAGCATTATAATACATCTCTGATGAGAGGTAAATACACAGCAGCAAGTATATTATTTTTGAACAGCATTGTGAATTAAGGGCAATATTGCTTTCTGTATGAAGCTCCTGAGTATGAGGTAATAACACCTAGGAACTGTTAAGCAGCTGAGTCTGACTGCTGACTGCTGAGTCATAGTTTCATACTGTATTTCTTTAGCATTCTCTCAAACGCCCAAGTTCTTACAAGGCCTGCTGGTTTTCTGTCACCATTTTAAACTACTAGGATGCACGTCCAGAAAGATTTTAGGTAGGATTCTGTTGCATCTACTCTCCCACCCTTCCCGGAATAAATATAGGACTTTGTAATTGCTATGCTAGTCGTGCATTAAACACCATCGCTCCATATATAATCAGTTCCTTCTAAAATTAACCACTTGAATAACACACTCCTACATATGTTTACTGAATGGGTGAGTCTGCCCATTTGGTTTTCTCTCTCATTTTTCCAACCTTAAGTTCTGTTCTCCATATTTCCAAATCAATTTGTGATTTTTTATTAAAAAGTCCTTATAATTTGTGCAAATTTCTCCTAATATACACTGTTTTGTATGCAATTTTGTCTAATTTAAATTTTTTCTAAGCAATTTTGCTAAATATAATGCATTTTTATATGTTAATATATGTAATGTTATGCATTTTTTTACACATTACTTGGCTGGAGAACTGCATTGCAAAATTTGAAGAAGTGTAACTTCTGAAGGATTTCTACATATTGGCTTGTATATTGTTTTGGGAAATATGAATTAAGTAGGCTTGCTTTTAAACACAAACTGAACCGAATTCCTCCTGCCCCCCATGCATTCCTAGGAGTAGGTCATAGTGAGTTCAGTGGTACTTATTCCCTCCTTACAGTGCATCTTTACTCAAAAGCAACTCCCACTATAGAGTCTTACTCCTTTAGTAAGTATGTTTAGATTTGCAGCCAAAAGTACACTTAGCATTGTAGCTGAGCAATCCAAACCTATGCATGCTTGCACACAAGTAAGTTTCACCGAATTAACTGAATTGTTTGCAAGGCACTTTTAGGGTAAAGTTGCTCACCTCTGTAGCAGTCTTGATGCCCCATCCACATCTGCTGTAGTCCCCAATGAGGTGTCCAGTGCAACGTCTGCTGCAACTTCTTGGGAACGGTTTCAGTTGATGCGGCCTGATGACGTGGACAAGGTGCTTGCGATGATGTGGCCAGCAACCTGTCCTCTCAACCCTTGCCCTTCTTGGCTTATTAAAGCTTGCCGAGGGGGTCTGACCGAGTGGATCCAGAGTGTGGTCAACGCATCATTGCTAGAGGGAGTGGTTCCAGCCACCTTGAAAGAGGTGGTGATTCGACCACTCCTGAAAAAGCCCACTGTGGACCCATTGGTTTGTGACAACTACCGACCGGTTGCAAATACCCCCTTCTTAGCGAAGGTGATTGAGAGGGCTGTGGCGCAGCAACTGCAAGTACTCTTGGATGAAACAGATTCTCTTGATCCATCCCAGTCTAGGTTCAGGCCTGGTTATGGGACTGAATCGGCCTTGGTCGCCCTGATGGATGACCTTTATCAGGAGGAGAACAGGGGGAGTGCGACCCTGTTGTTCTTACTTGATCTCTCAGTGGCTTTTGATACCATTGACCATGGTATCCTTCTGGGCCAACTTGGTGAGATGGGTATTGGAGGCACTGTCTTACAGTGATTCTGATCCTATATCCAGTGTCATTCTCAGAGAATAGCATTGGGTGACTGTGTTTCGGCCCCCTGGCAGCTGTGCTGTGAGGTGCCACAGGGTACCATCTTGTCCCCCATGCTGTTTAACATCTATATGAAGACCTTGGGAGCAGTCATCAGGAGCATTGGGGTGAGGTGTCAGCAGTATGCTGATGATACCCAGCTCTATTTCTCCGTAACATCTGATTCGGGAGAGGCCATGCAAGCCCTGGACTGCTGCCTGGACTCGGTGGTGGGCTGGATGAGGGCCAATAAACTGAGTCTGAATCCTAGCAAGACGGAGGCACTGTGGGTTGGTGGTTCCTGAGTTCGGATAATTGGCCAGTTGCCTGCTTTGGATGGGGTCATACTCCCCCTGAAAGAGCAGGGCCGTAGTCTGGGGTGCTCCTGGATCCATCTTTGTCACTAGAGGCCCAGGTGACTTCATTGGCTAGGAGTGCCTTTTACCAGCTTCAGTTGGTGAGACAGCTGCGGTCATTTCTGGACTGGGATAGACTGACCACTATTGTCCACACACTGGTAACCTCTAGGCTGGATTACTGTAATGCGCTCTATGTGGGGCTGCCCTTGAGGTTGGTCTGGAAGCTGCAGCTAGTGCAAAACGCAGCAGCGAGACTGGTCACTGGAGCAGGCTATCGCCAACATGTCACCCCGCTGCTGAAAGGATTGCACTGGCTGCCCATTTGCTACCAGGCCAAGTTCAAGGTCCTAGTTTTGGCATACAAAGCCCTATACAGTTTGGGACCAGGATACCTGAAAGACCGTCTTACCCCTTATATGCCCAGTCGATCACTGCACTCTGCAGGTGAGGGCCTCCTGCGGATACCATCTTATCAGGAGGTTCATTCTGCACAATATAGGAAACGGACCTTTAGTGTGGCAGCACCTACCCTGTGGAATTCCCTCCCTTTGAATATTAGGCAGGCGCCATCTCTCCTATCTTTTCGGTGCCTTTTGAAGACTTTCCTCTTTCAACAAGCCTTTTAAGTTGAGACCTATCCCAGTCTGCATCTGTGTCAGAATTGTTTAATATGTTTTTAATAATGTTTTTAACCCTTTTAAATGTTTTTTTAAATGTTTTTAATGCTGTTTTGTTTTAATGTATTTTAAGATTTGGTTTTATGATGTTTTAAAGTGTTTTAGTGCTGCCAAGTAATTGTGTAGAGCACTGTAGCCTGAATCTGACTGCATAGGAACAGTGTAGGGATTTCCCCTTCTGAAATCCCTCTCTGGCTGCAATTTGATAAAATAAATAAATAACAAAGGCTGGAATCCTGTGCATACTTATTAAGGAGTCAGCCAACTAAACACAACTGGGACTTGCTTCTGTGGCATTTCCAGAGCTTGTTTTTGCCCATAAAGTTGGCTTTGTTTTAAATCAACTTAGCATACAAGGCCTACACTAATCGGCACAGGATTAATGCCCACAGGATTTCTTAGGTCTCATACCCTGTAGGTACACTGTATACCCTTTTGGACAGAGATGATTTGGCCACTGTTTGTACTTCATGCTCTGGTAACTTCCAGACTGGATTATTGCAGTGCATTCTACATAGGAGTGCCCTTGAAGATGGTCACAGGCTATGGTCTAAAGGCACATGAGGCCAGCACCAGGTCTGGTCAGTGCCTGGATGGGAGACCTCCTGGAAACCATATGTAAGCTGCCTTGGGTTTCCATGGTGAAAAAAAGGCGGGGTATAAATCTAATAAATAAATAAATAAATATGATGCAAAAGCTACAACTGGTCCAAAATAGTCAGATGACTGGCTGGGTTCCATTTAGAACTCACGTAACCGCTGTTTTAACACAGCTGAATTGCTTGCCAGTTCATTTCTGGCCCCAGTTCAAGACACTCATAGTAGTATTCAAAGCACTGAACTACTCCGGCCCCAAATATCTAAAAGACCACTTCCTTCTCTGCAGACCCTCTTGGGGGTTACAACTGGAAGAGAGGAACTTCTTAGCAGTTCCACTGCCCTCAAAAGTTTGGGGTTGGCAGCCTAAGAGAAGGCATCCTCTGTAGCATTCTCTAAGTTTGGAAGTTCTTCCCTACAGATTTGCATTTGGCACCTTCATTTTGTAGTTTTCATCATCATCATCATGACAGTTTATTTGTATGCTGCCTTTCTGTAGTAATCTATGCTCAAAGCGGCTCAGAACATTAAAAAAGTTACATAATGCACTTACAAAACAAAATTCAAATGGTCAAACAATAAAGAAAACATCTTATTAAGAAATATACAATACATTGAAACAATACCCTTATAATTCATAATAAGGTTCAATAGTAATACAAAAACAGAATCCCAATAATAGCAAAAATAACTGACCAGCAGAATTAAATTTTGGCCCAAACATCATCAGATGCTGAAGATGCACCTATTTACTCTGGTCTTTGACATCATTATATATACATATATACACACATACACATACATACATATATATACATACATAAGGACCTAGCCAATTTTCTTAACTGTATTTTTTAAAACTGATTTTAATATTGTGTTTTACATTGTTGTAACCTGCACTGGAACATCATGGTCAAGGGCAGGGAAGAAGAAGAAGAATGGTTTTGATTTATCAACAGATTGAACCTGCACTCGAAGCTCTACATCCCATTATGATTGCTTGGATGAAGGATGGAGAATTTGTGGCACTCCAGATGCTGTTGGATTTTCATCAGCCCCAGATCAGGGCCGGATTAAGCTGAGGAGGGCCCCTAGGGTGATTGGTGTTTGGGGGCCCCTTCTCCTCTTAGGCAATATTTTCTTGCGAGCCATCAACCAAGATGGCAGCAGAGGCTTCAGCCCCTTAGGGAAACCTTGGCCGCCATCTTGATTGATGGCAAACCGCAAAAAACAGCGTAGAAAAAGGTAAGTGAAGCAGGGGGATGGCGGGCGGTTCAAAGCTCTTGTCCCGCGATCCGCAAAGTGCAAACATTTTCTTTTTGTACATAATGAAAAATCTATATTATAATTTTTTTTAGCTTATGCATGGGCCCCAAAGAGCTCCATGCCCCCAGGCTTCAGCCTACTAAACCTAATGGATAATCCGGCCCTGCCCCAGACAGCATAGCTAATGATCAGGGATGATAGAGTTGTAGTCCAAAATAATCTGGAGGCTTCCCCTCCCTGATTTAGATATTTGAGAGCGCACTCTCAGTTGCACCATCCTTATGTTGTCAGAGCATCACATGCACATAGGTAGAAGGTGATGCTTGTGCTATCCCAACACTTTTGAACTCCCTTCTGTTGAAGGATCACTACAACCTGTACATGAGTGACTCTCAGAATGACTGTAAGCACTCTTGCTTTGGTCTGATTTTTGATGCAGAGAGTAATAAGATGGGCTTTGGGTTTTAAGATGTGTTTTATTATCTAGTGATTTGTTTGTTTCATTTGTTATTTCAGAGTCTTTTAATATTGCAGGTTACCTGGAGCCTTAAGGATTAGGCAAGATAAAAGTTCAAATAAATCCATAGATGGGTGGATGGACAGACACACAGAATTAAGATGCCCGTATTCATTTGAGGAAAGCTGGAGTGATGCCTATGTTTTACTTACAAAAGAGGCTGCTGCTGCTGCTACTAATACCACATTCCATTATTTACACATGCAAGGGCAGCCTCTAGCTCATATCCAGAAAGATCTCACTCATGGCTAACTGTCCCTTTGCTGTCATCATGGAATACCACCTACATCTGCAAAACATCCAAATGATAAACCTAAACATAGCTATGGAACCTCTATTTTTTTTTTAAAGAGCAAAAGAGGAACTTCAAACATGTATTATCTATCATTTATATAGCACCATCAGCATGCACAGTGAGAGAGCAGGTCCCTTCCCCAAGGAGCCTGCAAATTCAACATAGAGTAAACAGAAGAAATGGAAGCAGGGTGAACAGGGAATATGCTGTTTCAGTTGCAGATGCTTAAGATTAGTTCAAAGAAACACAATTCATGATGGCCACAATCCTGAGCACTTATTTAAGCATGTACAGTCGTTGAATAGCAGACTTTCTCCTCCGCCCCCCAATATCACAAGGCAGTGATCCTGGTCCAGTAATCTTCTACCTAGTGGTGGCATCATGACAGTACATTAGAGCAAAAGTCCAGTAGCCCACTCAACAGAATGAGGAGGTCCCCCCAAAGGCAGCAGGGCTGGCTTACCACCTTTTGAATGGCCTGCATAAGACCATAATGTTCAGAGACAAAGATGATCTAACGATACCACTGCTTCCAAGCACAATCTCCTATCAATAGCTACTAGCCACGATGTCTAGGTCCTCCCTCCACTGTCGGAGGCAACACGCCTCTGAACGCCAGTTGCTGGGATCTGCAAGTGGGGAAGAGGGCTGTTGCACTCAGTTCCTGCTTGGGGGCTTCCCATGGGCATCTGGTTGGCCACTGTAGAACACGATGTTGGACTAGAGGGACCACTGGCCTGATCCAACAAGACACTTATGTTCCTTCAGCACCCATCTTCAGTTAGCAGGATGCACAGGTGAGCCTCATCCTGACTTAAGGTGGAGCATACCAGTGGCACAGCTTTTTAATTCAGTTATTTATTCCTTTACATATTAGCTGCTTTTCCACCCAAGAAAGGCCCCTTTGATTCCCATGGGGATATCACCAAGGGGTGATATCCAGTTAAACTATACACAAGAATAGATCAACGGGACTCAATGAACATCCAATTTAAAAGTTAGTCTTTCTCAGAGTGAAATGGAAATGGACTGCCTTCAAGTCAATCCCGACTTATAGCGACCCTATGAATAGGGTTTTCATGGTAAGCAGTATTCAGAGGGGGTTCACCATTGCCTTCCTCTGAGACTGAGAGGCAGCGACTGGCCCAAGGTCATCCAGTGAGCTTCATGGCTGTGTGGGGATTCAAACCCTGGTCTCCCAGGTTGTAGTTCAACACTCTAACCACTATGCTTGTAGACCCACTTCAATTAATGAACCTAAGGTAGGCACATCCAGACGTTTCACAGGGTCTACTCTGAGTAGGACTAACATTAGATACACCCCATTGATTCAGTACGGCTAATGTTGGTTATCGGATCCTCCGTGCTGGTTAAGGATTCCCCCCCCCATTTGTTTGCTATTGTTTTCAACAAAAGAGTGCCCTGACAGGATTAAACATTTTTCTACAGGAACTCCTCCATAGTTTAAACAGCTGCTGGGCTTACTCATTCCCAGTGACAGCTGCTGGAAAAAGGAGAATGCCGTTTGCAAGAACAAGACCAGCTGCAGGCAGCTGTGCATCCAGTGCCATTTTGACATATGAACTGCACTTTGCCCATATACACTGACCACAGCTTCCATTGCCAAATACTTTCCCCATTGCCTTTAGAATGTTACCGGGGGGGGGGAGGTTACACCAGCTCTGGGACTGCAGAGCTGAAAGAAAGCCCACGCTGGCCCAGGCACACAGACGTTTTGTGAGTTCACGGGCCACATTCCCTTCTGGGCAACCTTGCGGGGGCCACATGACAGTGGTTGGCAGGGCTTGGCTGGAATGTGTCCTTCAACTGTGATAATGCCTCTTGCTTGCCTGGATGGGTGGATGGATGGATGGTGGGAACCTCTTGAGTTTTGCACGGCTGGAATATAACCCACTGTACAAAGCTAATAGTCGCAACTAATGCCTGACCACTTTTGCCTTGCTCCACCTACCACTGATAAGTTGCCCCCCATGACAGAATGCAACCCTTGGGTTGAAAAAGGGCCCTCATTCCTGTTTTAGATATGAATGCTTTTGTGGGGGGTGGGGAGAAGGTTGGGTAGCCCTTGCACCTTTGGGAAAGTTGCCAACATAATTTGTAACTGTGAGCAGGACAGTGAGTTCAACATGCTACCCAAAGAGCCCTGCTTCACTTGTTGAAGAGCAGTTCAAAGGGCCACATGCCTTAGTAGCATAATTAATAAAAAAATTAAAAACCAAATCCACAGTAGTGAATTTTTAAAATTAAAATATATGGAGACCAGTGCTCCAGAAAAGTGTCCCACTAGGTCTTGATGGCCTTACTCCCAAATGGAAACAGCGTCACAGCATTAGAGTTGTAACAGATGTGACACAAGTAGCTCAAGATGCCTCCCCCGCCATTTAAAGCACTTCAGGGGTTGGTGGAGCAAGGACACTCTTGCACAAGAAGCACGTTACCAAATTCTTCCAAGCTACACAAGAAGTGGATTGGACTGTGAAAGACCTACCCAAATTGTGTTTGCATTTTGACAAATTTGTAGGGCAGTACAGTATCTCGGAGAGGAGGTCAGGCCTTCTGCTCCCCTGGTGCGTTCACTATAGCTGCCCAATTTCCCTGCTTTTAAAAGTTTGATAGAAATATATGTTGGCTATAGGTACATTCTTAAACCCCAAGGTTTTTTGCCTATTAGTGAATTTCCCTGCTTTTTAGTCCGGGAGGTAAGAAAAGCAATCCTGTCCAAGTTTGTTGAGAATGGATTGATCATTTGCACGTTTATTGATTTCAGTGGGATTTACTCCCCTGCAATCATGCTTAGGATAGGTGAAACTGACCACAGGGGATGGGGAAGGGAGGAGAGGTTTGATTATTTGCATGCTTATTGAGTTCAGTGGAATTTACTTCTGTGCAATCATGCTTAGGATAGGTAAAATTGACCATGAGGAGGGAAGCCTGGAGTGGGCAGGGGAGGAGGAAGAGGGGGGAACAGGAAGGGAGGAGAAAGGGAGAGGAGAGGGGAAGGAGGGAAAAGGCAGGTTTGATCATTTGCATGCTTATTGAGTTCAATGAGATTTACTCCCCTGCAATCATGCTTGAAAATGAAATGGACTGCCTTCAAGTCAATTTCGACTTATGGCCACTCTATGAATAGGATTTTCATGGTAAGCGGTATTTAGAGGTGGTTTTACCATTGCCTTCCTCTGAGGCTGAGAGGCAGTGACTGGCACAAGGTCACTCAGTGAGCTTCATGGCTGTGTGTGGATTTGAACCCTGGTCTCCCAGGTCATAGTCCTAGGATAGGTAAAACTGACCATGGGGGAGGAGGTGGAGGAAGGAAGGGACTGGAAGAGGATGGGGGAGGGGAAGGGAGGGAAGAGGAGGGGAGGACAGGTTTGAGCATTTGCATGCTTTTTGAGTTCAGTGGGATTTATTCCTATGCAATCATGCTTAGGATAGGTGAAACTGAATGGGGGGAGGAGCGCGGGAGGAGGAGGGCAGGAAGGGGAGGGGGAGGAGATTGGGTGGGTGGGCACTGGGCAGAGGGAACCCCTTTTCCTTTCCAAAAGGAAAACATTGTGAGCAGTATCATTCTTTTTCAGGGTTTCCCCCACCTTTTTATTCTACAGCAGGCACATGTAGCTTCCCACCCAAATTTAAACCAAAGATGTCCCTGGCCACATCCACACCAGACCTTTATTTCACTTGAGGCATTCATGGCTTCGCCCAAAGAATCTTGGGAAGTGTAGTTAGTGATGGGTGCTGAGAGTTGCTAGGAGACGCCCCGTTTCCCTTACAGAGCTTGTCAGAGCGGCTGACTGTTAACCACTCTGGCCACCGGAGCTCTGTCAGGAGAATAGGAGTCTCCTCTCAGTACCCTTCACAAACTACACTTCCCAGGATTCTCTGGAAGCCATGACTGTCTCACATGAAATCTAAGTCTGGTGTGGGTGTGGCCTTGATTAGCCAAGCCAAGCCAAGCAGCTGTGGCTTTTAGAACACTGACAGTTGGTTCTTACTGATCATGCCTGACATTAGCATTGAGTTCAAGCCACATCTCTTTAATTAAAAATCAGCCACACATTTTTTTTAACTTTTAGATTGCAGAAGATGAAGGTCAGAGTATGGGGCAAGGTCAATAATAGGATTGCAGGTACTCTGTGAACATGACTGATTTTTAATTAATTTCAACAGGTTATGAGAACTCAGACAGAAAAAAGTCCAATAGGCATCTGATTTTTTTCTTTTTACACTTTGAACTCTCAATTCTCTCTGTTTTGTGCATTGCCATGAAAATTTAGAGGGTTGTTAAGTAAGTGCTTCTGAATTCAGGACTATGTTGTGTAAGGGTTTGTTTTGAAATGAGCTTATGGGAAGGATCAGAATGGCATGGGGGGTATTTTTAATTTAACATTGCAGAATGTGAAAAATCCATGCTGGCTATAGTATATAGCCACTCTTGTGGCTGTATAATAAACAAACAAACTGCTATGACACCTGCAAGAAAAAAAGGTGAGGTAAGGCTTTTCAACGTCTTCCACCCCCCCTTTCCCAAAAAACCATGGGTAACAGCTGCTAACAGGAGAGGAGGGAAGAGCTGGAAAATAGGATGGAACAATATTCAACTATCGCTCCTCCAACACCACTGCTGCACTCAAAATTAGAGCCCCTGCCCCTGTACCTGCTTTAAAGAGAAAAAGATAAAGACTGGGAGAGCTGATGACAGATTTCCAGTGTTTATCTGTTGCCATCCTTGGTGGAACTTCTGAAAGCAAACACATGCTTTTCAGTCAGGTTTGTTCTGCTTAAGAAGCAAGAGTTTCTGGTTGTCTTGCCTCGTGTACAGCATTCTCCTGACCTCCTGAACAAGATGACATTGAAAATACCATTTCCAGTGGTCCAGCCAGAGCTTTGGTTTCCTGTTGGTGCAGGGGAGGAGAGGGAACAGCTCTGCCACACCACAGATAATCCTTGTACTGTTTCCCACACTGCACTAATCTGAGACCAATATTTTTCCTCCTGAGTTAAATATTTGCCACACACATCTGAGAAACTCCTTGGGAGCATTTGGACATGAGGAAGATGACACCCCTGGGACAAAATTACCCTAAACTGTGTAATTAAGAATCCTGGGATTTATAACGTTTCCGAGGTCAACTTACACGATCCCTGCTGCGGTCTTGATGTCTTTCCTCTTGGGTGGTAAGTGTTGTGTCATTTCAGAAGGATATTAAGTTTCCATAAACCTTTTTGCTTGTATCGAATATTAAAAAGGAAAAAAGTACTTCTGCTTTGATTTCTTTGCTTTTTAAAAATTCTGGTCTACTAAATAAAAGCAGACAGCGTAACATTTGAAACAGCTGATTGACTAAAATATATTTCTGTACAAGCCTACTATTAATTAGGATTTTAACCCCAAATCCCAGGAGGGCACTTAAAAATAGCACAATGTGAAGAAATTAGTTTTATGTATTTAAGGTTCAGGAGGACATTTTAAAACCTACATTCTTGCAGCTTTCTAAGCCACATATTGCAATTCTTTTACTGACTGAAATGCAGATGCAAATTACATTGAACTTTGTTTGAGCAATGCTATGGATCCAGCTCTTTTTCTTAATTGCCATCATGTTTTATTAGAGGTCTACTGGCCTTTCTCTACCTTAACTATGGCATCTCTTCCAAGAGACTGCTAAGTACAAAAAGCAGTTGTTTGTCATAATACTCGAATACTTCAGACTCCTGTCTGAGCTCTGTCCAATGGTCACAGCCCTGAGGGCCTCAGGGAACACCTTCTCTAGAACGCATCTCCTTAAATGGTCTGGCAAGACCATGCTGGGTGTTCTTCATATTCATGAGATTGACAGGGACTTAACTTTTGCTATAGTGATGCCTGCTCTAGCCCAAAGGTCTAGGAGAAACAACAGGCAATATCCTTGTACCAGTAGGTATGTAAGACAACAGGCAACTTTTTGAGCCCTGGGCCACATTCCCTCCTAGGGAACCTTCCAAGGGCCACCCGCCAATTGCAGATGGGGCTAAAGGCAAAGTGGTTGGAGCAATAGATGGAATAGACTCTTACTTCTGTATACGCACACTTGGCTCTCCATCCAAGTAAGCAAAAGGCATTTTCAAAATTCCAGCCAGGAAAAGCACTTGAGGAAGGCAGAGAGGAGGGTTGGTGAGGAACATTGCCTGGAGGCATGGGGTGGAGCCTGAGTAAAGTACTGAGGGCAGGACAGCAAGGCCTGGATGGGGTACATTCAGCTTGCAGGACTGGGCCTCCCCACTCTTGGTATATAACATGTCTCAATGTTATCTTTAAAAGATAAATTGTATGTTTATGATTTCAAATATCATGTTTAAAGATAATCATACTATGCTGCTCTCTGCTCTGACAGAATGCTAAATGTATTGAGAGAAAAGCAACTAATGTATAAATGCTATCGTCAACATGAAGGCCTTTGGTCATTATCTCCTTGTAATTAGATCTCCGTGCTGTGAGCCACCTAATGCTGGTGCCTACAAGCTAACCTCAAGCCGCCATAACTGTCCTGGGAAGTAAAGTATTATACAGCCACAAGAGTGGCTGTATACTATAGCCAGCGGGGATTTTTCACATTCCGCAATGTTAAATTGAAAATACCCCCCCATGCCATTCTGATGCTTCCCATAAGCTCATTTCAAAACAAAACCTTACAAAACATATAGTACTGAACTCAGAAACGCTTGCTTAACAACCCTGTCAATTTTCATGGCGATACACAAAACAGTCAGAGAGAATAGACAGTTCAAAGTGTAAAAAGAGAAAAACCTCAGAGCCCTTTTGGACTTTTTTCTCGGAGAGTTCTCATAATCTGTTGAAATTCATTAAAAATCAGCCATGTTCACAGAGTACCTGTAATCCTAATACTGACGTTGCCCCATACTCTGACCTTCATCTGCTGCAGTTTAAAAGTTAATGCCTGGCTGATTTTTAATTAATAAATTTTGGCTGGGACCCAATGATAACGTGGAGCATGCTCAGTAAGAACCAACTGTCGAGTTCTGAAAGCCTCACAGCTGCTGGGCTTGCCTAATCAGGGGGGCCACACCCACACCAGACTTTGATTTCATGTGAGACAGTCATGGCTTCCCTCAAAGAATCCTGGGAAGTGTAGTTTGTGAAGGGTGCTAAGAGACTCCTATTCCCCTGAGAGAATGGTTTAACAGTCAGCCACTCTGATTGAAGGTCTGTGAGGCGAACAGGGCGTCTCCTAGCAACTCTCAGCATCCTTCACTAACTACACTTCCCAGGATTCTTTGGGAGAAGCCATGACTGTCCAAAGTGAAATAAAGGCCTGGTGTGGATGTGGCCAGGGACAGCTTTGGTTTAAATTTGGGTCAGAGGCTACATGTGTCTGCTGTAGAATAAAAAGTTGGGGGCAAGCCTGAAAAAGAATGATTCTGTTTACAATGTTTTCCTTTTGGAAAGAGGCTTCCCTTCTGCCCAGTGCCCACCCACCCAATATCCTCCCCTCCCACTCCCTGCCCCTTCCCTGGGTCAGTGTTGGACTACGACCTGGGAGACCAGGGTTCGAATCCCCACACAGCCATGAAGCTGACTGGGTGACCTTTTGCCAGTCACTGCCTCTTAGCTTCAGAGGAAGGCAATGGTGAAATCACCTCTGAATACCGTTTACCATGAAAACTCTATTCAAAGGGTTGCAATAGGTGGGGATTGACTTGAAGGCAGTCCATTTTCATTTTCAAACATGATTGCACAGAAATCCCAATGAACTCAAAATATGCAAATGATCAAACCCACCCTCCCTTCTCCTTCTTCCTATCCCCTCCTCTTGCCCCTTCCCTCCCCCCTCACTCCCCATCGCCTTCCAATCCCCTCTCTCCGCTTCCCCTTCCCCCTCCTCCCCATGGTCAGTTTTACCTATCTTAAACATGATTGCACGGAAGTAAATACCATGGAACTCTATAAGCATGCAAATGATCAAACCTGCCCTCCCCTCCACCTTCCTTTGCCCCCCTCCAATACGCTCCTTCCCACTCCCCCTCCTCCCCCATGGTCAGTGTTTCCTATCCTAACCAAGACTGTATAGGAGTAAATCCCATTGAAAATAAGCATGCAAATGATCAGACCTGCTTTTCCCCTCTCCTCTCCCTCCCTCCTCCCCTGCCCACCCCAGCCCTCCCTCCCTCCCCCCCCTGTCAGTTTTACCTATCCTAAGCATGATTGCACTGGAGTAAATCACACTGAATTTAATAAACATGCAAATGATCAAACCTGTCCTTCTCCTCCCCTCCCCATCCTGCCTGCTCCCCTCCCAGTCCTCCTCTCTGCATTTCCTCCCCCCCCATCCTCTGTGGTCAGTTTCACCTCTCCTAAACATGATTGCAGGGGAGTAAATCCTATTGAACTCAATAAACATGCAAATGATCCATCCATTCTCAGCAAACTTGGACAGGATTCCATTTCTTACCTCCCGGATTAAAAAGCAGGGAAATTCACTAATAGGCAAAAATCCTTGCGGTTTAAGAACATACCTATAGCCCACAGCTATTCTATCAAACTTTAAAAAGCAGGGAAATTGGGCAGCTATAGTGAATGCACCAGGGGAGCAGGAGACCTGAACTCCTCTCTGAGATATTGTACTGCCCTACAAATTGGTTAAAATGCAAACACTATTTGGGTTGGTCTTTCACAGTCCAATCCACTTCTTGTGTAGCTTGGAAAAATTTGGTAAAATGTGCCTCTGAGCATATGGTGAGTGGTGGCAACACCTGCAATCAGCCCAAATAATAGAAATAAGACATGTGCTGTGCTGATCTTGTTTTAGTAGGGAGGAAGCAACATTATTAAGACAGTTGATATAGTTCAGATGGTCACTTTGAATATGTCTGATTTCCTTTGCAATTTTATTGAAGTTTCCTACAGGAAATCATTTTCTTTTGTTTCTATTTCTGTGAAGTACAGCAACTCTTTGCAAAATTTATACTAAAAAAACTCCAAACATAATTGTGGAATAATGGCACTGACTTCTGCAGAATAGTCTCCAGTGGACCTCAGGTGTTTCTCAATTTGCCCAAGATAAAACAGTGGGAGGTGAAATATATTCTAGCAAAATGCTAGGTGTGCTCTGTTTTTAATTGACTGTGCCCACCTTGTCTTAAATGAAGTGGTTTAAACATAGCAGGCTGAAAACATGCATCCTCTTTTTTCCAACAGCTAGAGTCATTGCTGAAGTAGCAACATATTGGAATCAGTCTGATTTTTCATCAAACTGCAGGTCCAAATCCCACTGTTAATGCACACAAAATAGAAAGAACATAACCTCCAATTTGAAACACAAAAGGCTGTCTTCACCATCATATGACACTGACCAATAAAATGGCTTTGAAATTAATAAAAATAAATTTGACACAGATTTCTGGGATGAATAATGAAGGAAATAAAATTTTGTAGTGTAGATTCTCTGTAGAAACATTAATAACACAGGAAAGAAGCAAAGTAAGAACACCAGCAAACATACAAAAATATAATTCTCTATCTTTGGAGATGGCAAGTGTTGCCACTACTCACCATATGCTCAGAGGCACATTTTACCAAATTTTTCCAACCTACACAAGAAGTGGATTGGACTGTGAAAGACCAACCCAAATGGTGTTTGCATTTTGACCAATTTGTAGAGCAGTACAATATCTCAGAGAGGTCAGGTCTCCTGCTCCCCTGGTGCATTCACTATAGCTGCCCAATTTCCCTGCTTTTTAAAGTTTGATAGAATAGCTGTGGGCTATAGGTATGTTCTTAAACCGCAAGGTTTTTTTGCCTATTAGTGAATATATATGTTAAGAGGAGTGGAAAAAATGGAGTCATGTTTGGGCTGGGTAGCAAGAGGTCTCCAAAGGTTTCTGTCTCTGCTGGGAAAGCAAAACTGACTAGCTCAGTTCTATCAAAATCGGTTTTTTTTCAGCAGGTACATGGTAACCTATTTGTATGGAAATGGTGTGTGATGACTTATCACCATTGCTGAGCTCAAATCTACATGCTCTCTGCTTTTAGGAGACTAGGAAGATGCCTAATATCCTGCTTGCTCAGCAGGTTTTAGGGTTGCCTCTGAGTCACCTCCCTCCAAAACTTGTGGAAGTGATTTGAGCACATTGCAACAATTTTACTTAGCCAGCTGATTGGTATATCCCTAAAAAAATTAAAATCTCTGCCAATTACTTCTTAACATCTCATATATTCCATCTGAGTATGAAAGAAATATGCTAGTTGCTGCAGAAGTAAAAATACACAAAGTCACAGTTACAGGACCACTAAGGAAAGGTTGCTGCATCTATGTCCATAGCAGGACTAGTCCTTTAATCTTGGAAGTCTGAATATAAACTGAAAGTACATCCCCTCATATTAAAGATATTACAATCTGGTTAATTACATAGATGACAGTATTAAAATAGAGCATAAGGCAGCGACAGATCACAGCCTTATATTGTCATTCAGCAGAATCTGAAATGTGCTCAGGAATCTACTTTACACTTTTAAGTTGATTTTATTCCAGACTTTGAACTAAGAATATTTTTGCAGCAAGGGTTGGGAAAGGAGATGATGGCTAAACATGGCAGGGAAGCAGGGAGAAGAATGAGATGGAGAGACACAGGTCTACAGCCACCAAGACCCCTGCCCAATGCTCCCTTTGGCTTCCTCTCTCTTCACTTGATGCTGCAGACAAAAGTGAAACAAATACGACAAAGCTAGGAACCTTTTTCAACAAAGCAATTTTTCACAAGCTAACTCACTATAGCCATGTTATTTACCCAGCTTACTGAAACCAGCTGAAAAGTTAGTACATTACTGTTCAAGTACCAATACAGCAGGAATATAGCAATACCACTTGCAGCCCGTCTGTGCAACTCACATATGGAGATACCTGAAAAATCCTGTTTGCATCCTCCCCACCCCTCTTTCAAGTCATATTTATACCCTACAGTTGCACTGCACAATCGTTCTTTCCCTCTTCCACCCTATGTTAGATTGCAGTAATTTACTAAATTCAAGTTTGGACACAAAAGTTTAAGCCAAGATTCCATCATTAATGTGACCAACAACCAACTCAAGAGCACAGCTAGACATAGCATTGTTTGTTTTGTTTTTTAAAGCCTTGCCTGAGGTGGGGAGCAAATCTGATTAGAACCATGGTGCTTGTGATGTGGGTGTGTTTTTAACTGCCTCCCCCATGACATCTTCTCAATTAACTCCCCTCCTCTAAATATGCTAATTGTCTTGTAAGGGAAAACTTATTTGTACCATATCTGCAAGTTCACTCGCCGCCACCACCACTGGCAGATAGCAAATTCATGGGGGGCACTTTTGATCAGAGGGGCATTATAGAAGGGGGAGAGGATTTAACCCCCTTTCTCAGCACCATAGTCTCAATCCAACTGATCCCGTCCTCACCATAATTTGATTTTTAAAATCTCACAAATCATAGTCTTATTTCCAGCATCATAATTATGCCCTCGTAGAGGGACTGCCTACATTAAGTAATCTAAAACTCGTTATACCCAGGCCTCAGATTACTGTGGATAAGTGTGACTAGTACAAAATCTTTCAGACCTCCAGAAACAACCCTCTAATAGTTGGCAACAGGAAAAGACCTTGGCTAGGATCTCTTTAGTCAATTACATCGTCTCAAATAGCATTAGATATTACTACAGACCACATGTGCTTTAATACAAGAGCCATTCCATTTATTATGGGGCAGGGGTAGGATTAACTGCAAAAACACAGTATCAGTTTTATACAAAAGGATATCTGGGTTCATGCTAGATAGCCTGCAAGAACCAAGAGGCAAAACCAATACACCTGGACAATGACTTCCCATCAAGACATTTACTGTAAGGATTGGCAAATGTCATTCTTAATATAGCTGAAGTCTATGTAACAGCAGAACTATTTTAGAGGCAACTATCAGATCAAGGCCAGCTAAACACACTCCCAGGTTTCCTCAGATCTCATACTCAATGTAAGAATGGCCATACCATCTGGTTACCGTGACCTGTATTCTGGAACTGGACAAGTGAACACAACCTTTAGAGTATCTCAAATTACAACTGAAATAAATCTGCAACTCTATTAACCATCGCTTCCAGAACTAGAAAGCCATTTTGCTGTAGTTCTGCAAAGTAAATGCATAACTCGCTAATTTTCTTACACCCAGTTAAGTAGTTCCAGTTTTTCTGTTTCCTGTTGTTGCAGTGGCAAGCCAGCTTTCAACTATTATGTTCTATTTGAGCATTCCCTTTCTGAGTATGCTTATCTGAACAGCAATGTAATTCACTGAAAAGTTAAATGAGCATACTCATTTAAGATATAGTCACTGCAATGCAATTCCATTTGAGGATAACACTATCTACGAATTATTAAAAAATAGCACAACTTGAATTAACCTGTAGCTTAGGGCTCAACCTCTCCTGGAAGATACACTACTACAGAGGCCACTATAGAGACCACCTTATCAGAAGTAGTAGAAACACTTCAGTATTATGAAATAAAAGGACGAATCTACTTGTCTAAAAGACAATTCACTGTACACATTTTATTTACAGTTTTGTACACTGCCTTAATATGAATGGGACTGCATTTCTATTTGAGCTGTTCTTAAACCAAAGCAAAATATAACCTAAGGAATACAAAGTGTTAAAATACAGCGTAAGATACAAAAAACAGGAATACTATTTCTAGTAAGGAATGTAATTATGGTGTTACAGTTTTAAAAAATCCACAATTATGTTCAGGAAATCACACAAACATATCACTGATTTGACTTGAAATGCATGAAACTTGTAGCAAAGCTTTGACGTTACAAAATAATTACCAAAGAATGCACAAAATTAATGTTTATTAAACCTTTTGTCATATTCCCAGATAGATCCTTCACCAATGGTACATGAGCAAGAACTGAAACTAGAATATCACTAATGTTATCAGAGAGGGAAACAATAAATTAAATCTAGCAGCCATCAGCATCCATTACAGCAAGACGATGCTGTATATAAAGAAATATTTGCTAGAAAAATGTATGCATCATCCTCTTCTTCCAAACCAGCAAAACATGTTGTTGCATACAATGCAAAGGTGAAAAAGTAGTAGTTTCTTCCCCTGTAGAAATGGCACTGTTTTGGGGATATTTTTAATATGATAGTTACTTTCCTAAGAAGCATCACAGAGTGGGCTAGGGAGACCTTTATGGTTTCAGGGGGCAAATGTACTGAAATTCTTTGATTGGATAAAGGTTACTTCAGCCAAAAATTGGGGAGAAAAACAAACACAGAAGTACAAGACAAAAGCAAATGAGACTTTCACAAATTTAGCAACATTTAGATGGAAATCAGATTTAAATGCAGTCCACTCTGCTTTTTTATAGAGGCTTTGGTTCAGCTCCCAAATCTCGATTGCTTGACGCAGTCTCCTATGAAATACTCTGAAGGTGTCTTCTTAAACAACAAACCTATTTTTAGTGGTGGAGCCGCTCTTAGTAGCTGTGTCAGCATGGGACTGATAACCAATCACTATCTTTGGAGGAAGTCCTAACCTTTCTTTGTACACTCTCCTGAGAAATAAAAGCATAAAACATTCGTTTAAATTATATTCAACAGATGAGAACAGCATGATGCTAGTTTCACATATACAAGCCCCGGTGCAAGATTCTTCTACAAATCTCAGCAGCGTCTCAGCTGTCAGAACAGGGCCAGCACCAAACAACAGGTAGGTCAGGCCCAGGCTGAGGGCCCCTGTGGCCCAGGGCCTCCCCAAAGGACCTCTCCTTAGGGTGGGAGGGTAACATTCCTGTTCTGCGATCTGCAGCAGTGTCAGCTCCTGACCCTGCTGCAGATCACAGAGAGGGAGCTCCCAGGAACCTCCCCAATACAGTCAGCGCAGGCTTCAGCCTGCACGCATCCCCCACCTACCTTCCCAGCCCTGTGAATGACATGCACACACAGTGCACATGCCTACTATCAACCAAGATGGCAGCAGGGGCTTCCCTAAGGGGCTGATGCCCTCATCACCATCTTGGTTGATGGCAGGCATGCGTGCACAGCATGCACAAGCCTTCCATCAATCAAGATGGAGGCAGAGGTTTCCCTAAGGGGCTGACGTCCCCGCTACCATCTTGGTTGATGGCAGGCATGCGTGTGCAGCCCACACATCATTCACAGGGATGAGAGAGATAGGTGGGATGTGCAGGTAGACGTATTAGCTCTGCATCACTTGTATGGCAGGGTGGGCTATGGTGCCACTGGCCTGGGGCAGGCTAGTGCCCAAGGGCCTTGTCATGCCTGGTGCCGGCTCTGCAGAAGAACATATTATTTTCATGTCTTCCTCACTTCAGCTTAAACTTCACTGTTATTTGCACAATAATTTCTGCTATCAATTGTCAAATCTAACTGCTCTTCATATCTACATAATGAATTACCAGGACTCACTATCTTTTAACTTTTTAGCAAGCTCTGTCTTATCTCTGCTATTAAATACAGACTATAACAGACTTTCCCAACTAGTGGGCCACCAGATGTTGTTGGACCACAACTCCCCTCAGCCTCAGCCAGCATTGCCAATGGTCAGGAAAGATGGGGATTGTAGTCCAACAACATCTGGTGGCCCACTAGTTGGGAAACACTGGACTATAACATGCTGAATGCCCCTTTAACCACTTGTCTCTAACTGGCAGTTCACATCCTCCCCTAAGGAGGGTAACAGCAGTGACTTCAGCATCATTTTATTTAGGGCATTTTAAGGAAAAAGCAGAGTTCAGATGCAAAAGGAGGAGAAAACCCCTTCACCTTTAATAGTTATATACAGGAGGGAATTTTGGCAGGTACAATTTATCACACATGGATGAATGTCCATCTGCCAAGCTCTACCTTCTGCACAAGTAATAAAGGTGAGCCAGCCCTGATATCCTCCTTTGCATCTGGTTACCCTAGGGATGGTCATGGGGTGAAAAACTGGAAACTGGTGTCATTCTGTAGGTTGGGATGAAAGAATGGGTCTGAGTTAAAGATTCTGCCTAGGAAGGTTAAACACCCACCATCTATTATGCAGTGGTCTGAAGACCTCATCACCCTCTACTTTTGAACATTTTTCTTATAGAATCATAGAATAGTGGAGTTGGAAGGGGCCTACAACGCCATCAAGTCCAACCCCCTGCTCAATGCATGACGTTATAAACTTCAATGTCATGTGGATACCTGTCTAGATACATGGATGGCTTATATTAACTTGCATCTTTAAATTATTAAGATGGATGGTTATTATATCCTTAATGAGAGCTGATCAGTTTATTCTTTCCCTTAATTTTTCTTTGGTAAATTTGTTATAAAAATATTATTAACTTCATTAAATAAATTAAGTTTCCCTAGGCAACAGATGATAATAATAGACTGCTGTCTAGACAAAGTTAATTTATTTGCTAGAGCTATAAGTCTATAGCTGTAAGTCAAGAATATTGTAATACTATTTTCAGTTTTTTTATGTATTAACAGGTCACTGAAAAAAGTCAGTTGCACAAGAAACCTCATATATGCAAGGCCAACTGAAATGAAGAGTACTGCTCTCTCAGTGGGAATTGTGAAAGAAGGTTTCAGGACTTTTAAAATAGTATCCTGTTCCAACACTAACTGTAATTCTTTACATGTCTACATAGAAATCTTATTTTATTCAGTGGGACTTACTCCCAGGCCAGTGTTGTTAGGACTGCAGCCTAAATAATATCTGATTCCTGAACTATCTCATAACATCTGCACAAAATTTTATTTGATCTGTAAAAAAAATAATAAAAAAAAATCAATTTTCAGAGAATCCTAGCCAATTTTAACTTAACTGGTTCATTTAACACATTCCATGACAGAAGTGATAAATAAGTATATGTCCCAATAGTGGATGATGTGCTGCATGCAAGACATATTTAAATAATTTCTACAACCATACAGATTTCCTTTTAAAAGTTTAATGCCACACATCAGCTACAGATATATAATCAAGAAAACACTCTCGTTCTGAAGACTAAATATTTCCAAATCTATGCTCATGTGGCTTCATCCTTTCACAGAATTAGGATAAATTCCTTAAACCTCCTCACCCCATAATACATAGAATGTAAAGATGTACAGTATATTTCATTCTTAAGCAACTCTAAATATAATCTCTAATCTTTTGAAATTAACAGAAATATCCACTGCGAAACTGTCCATAAATAAGCCATTGCTATGATTAATAGTTTCAGCTAAAAAGATGAAGTTGTTTCACTATACTTCAATGTCCTTTGATGTCAATGAAAATCTGTACTACTGTACAACAAACCTAAAGGAAGAGATGTTACCACAAAAGCTCACACAAGAATGTGTGCTCAAAGGGCATGTTTACAAAACAATTTCACTTGTCTTCAGTAGAGACACACATCTCAAGATTAGTCGTGTTGACCAAATATCTTAACAGGAAGCACTGCAATAGGCTGCAATTCTATGTACATTTACCCGAGTCTACATTCCACTGAACATAGTATGACATCCAAGTAAAGATTATGAGAGTGTATAGGATTAGGCTGAATATAGTGGAACATTTTGGACATCATGATAAACCATGATGTATTATGATGGGAATAGTCTGCAGTGAGCATTGGGCTTCTATGCTCTCCCCTCCGTCTCCAGTATAGCCTCTGAGGAGAATGGAAGCTTGCTTATGTGATTATCTGCATGAGTCCCTACCCTTAAAAGTGATTAATTATGGTTTGTTCAAACAAGCCAGCTTCATAACACATGATTTGAAACTGGATTGCTTCTAACCAGCCATAGTTAAGATTAGCCAGTTTGCTGGATTTGAACAAAACAAGCTGCAATTAAAAAAAACTGAAGTAAAAGCTTCCTATCTGTTCCTTGCAGCTATGCTGGAGGAGATAAAAAATGTATGAGCCCAAGACTTGCTGCATATTGTTCCCATCACAGTAAGTCACGGCTTACAGCAGAGGTGGGGAATGTCTTCTGTCCAGTGGGCTGGATCAAAAAGTACCCACCTCTACACAGGCTGCTTCAGAAAGGTGGGCATCCCACACCTCTGTCATACTATGTCAGGTGAGTGACTGATTGGCCAGCTCTGTGGAACCACCCTCAGAGAGCTCCTAATTTGGCCCACAGAACAGAAGTTCCTCATGTTTGGTTTATAGTGGTGTCTGAACCAGTTCAGTATGTAGGATACATTAGGGGTGACAGTATTCTGTAGATTATTCAATGCAACTTACCCTATATGTGTAACAGCATCCCTGTTTTCACATTCAGTAGTCCATATTGCTATTTTATCACCCTTGGTTCTAACATTAACAACTGCTCCACATACATCATCACTGTAGTCATCAAAGGACTCTCCAATAAGGCACAGCAGCTATAAAGATAGTAATAGAGAAGTAAGCAGTCTAAATCGAAAATAAACTAAACATGCAGAAAAAAATACTATAGTGCCGCAAAAAAGACCCGTCTAATTTTCTGTGTTGTTGCATATTTTTGGCACTGATCTTGAACCAAAACCTCACATTACAGAAAAGAGAAACTAAGTGAACAAACAACACAAAATTTTGATCCTTATTTCATTTATTAATTAAAGAAAATTAAGCAACACCCAATGCTCCCGTGTGAAAAAGTAATTGCCCCCTTAGACTCAAAACATGGTTACGCCATCTTTAGCAGCAATGAGTGCAACTGAACACTTCCTGTAGTTCCTGATCAGTCTCTCACAGTGCTGTGGTGGACTTTTGGCCCACTCCTCCATGCAGAACTGCTTTAACTCAGTGACATTTGTGGGTTTTCGAGTATGAACTGCTCCTTTCAGGTCCTGCCACAACAGCTCAATGGGGTTTAGGTCTGGGCTTTGAATAGGCCATTCCAAAACTTTAAATTTCTTGTTCCTCAACCATTCTGATGCAGACTTGCTTGTGTGTTTCAGATCATTGTCTTGTTGCATGACCCAGCTGCGCTTCAGCTGATGGACAGATAGCCTGACATTTGTCTGTAGAATTCTCTGAGACGAAGCAGAATTCATGGTTCCTTCAATGATGGCAAGTCGTCCAGGTCCTGATGCAGCAAAGCATTCCCAAACCATGACTCTGCCACCACCATGCTTGACTGTTGGTATGAGGTTCTTCATGTGGAATGCAGTGTTTGGTTTTCGCCAGACATAACGGAGCCCATGTCACCCAAAACATTCCATCTTTGACTCATCTGTCTACAGAACATTGTTCCAGAACTCTTGAGGATCATCCAGGTGCTTTTTGGGAAAATCTAGATGAGCATTCATGTTCTTAGTGAGCAGTGGTTTCCGCCTTGCTACTGTGCCATGAACCCATACTTGCATGGTGTCTTTCTGATGGTGGAGTCATGAACACTGCCCTTGGCTGAGGCGAGAGAGGCCTGCAGATCCCTGGTTTTTGTTCTGGGGTCCTTCGTGACTTCCTGGATGATTGTACGCCTTGCTCTTGAAGGGATTTTGGCAGGATGGCCACTCCTGGGAAGATTCACTACTGTACCAAACCTTCTCCATTTGGTCAATATGGCTCTGACTGTGGTTTGATGGAGCCCCAGAGCCTTAGAAATGGCTTTGTAACCCTTTCCAGACTGATATGCACCAACAACTGTTTTCTGGAGGTGTTCAGGAATTTCTTTTGAGTCTCATGTGGCTTTGGAACCTGTATGCTGGCAACTTCAATCTGATGGCAAAGGCCACAGTTAGTCAGATTTTTATTGGGCAGGGCTGGCCCAAAGCAGGCCTGATTGTTTACCAAGGTATTCTATCTTCTGCCCCTCATAATCCCTTTCATTGGGTTGAGTTAATGGGGGGCAATTTTTCACGCAGGGGCACTGGGTGTTGCCTAACTTTCTTTAATAAATAAATGAAATAAGTATCAAACTTTTGTATTGTTTGTTCACTCAGGTTCCCTTTTCTCTAATATTAGGTTTTGGTTCAATATCTGACAACATTCAGTGCCAAAAAAAAAAAAGCAACAACGCAGAAAATCAGACGGGGGCAAATACTTTTTCACAGCACTGTAAGACAGTAAGACTCTCCACCCATTCTGACATACCCAACAAAGTAAAAGCATTTTCACCAGCCTTTGACAGGAGACCAGGTAATACCACATATTGCCGCCCTCTCTCTCCCCCTGTGTGTGTGTGTGAATAAATAAATATGGGCTTCTTGGAGGAGAATGTTACACAATCCCTGAGCCACCACAGAAAAAGCCCTGCTCCTGCAAGACAATTGTATCCATTTCTACAATACTCAAGGCAGCACCCAACAGCAATTAAAAACAAACCCAACAAGAATTCTATTAGAAAGCCAAAAATGGAAACCCAGCAGCCACTCAGAAGAAGCAAGCTTTGCATCCTGTCTGAAGAGCCACCAAGAATCATACAGCTTTAAGCAACTGTGGGAAAGACTATGCACCTTGTCCCAGAAGGCCTCAACCCTGATGTGTGCACACGGAAGACAGACCTGCCACACAGAACAGAAATAATAGCTGGGTCTATATTTGAAGAGGCAGCCTGAGGCATGACTGTCCCAGGGCCTTAAAAGTAACTATCCCTTGAATTTAACCTGGAAGCCCACTAGTAGTTGGCAATACTGTCAAAGGAGATATTCTTGCCTCCCCATATCTGGCTGTAGGCAGGCAGTGGCATTCTGTACTAGATGAAGCTTCCAAGTCATCTTCAAGAGCAGCCCCAAGTAAACTGCATTATACTAGCAAGTCTCAGAAGCATTATTAACATGTCAAGATCCTTTTTCTCCAGCAAGAAAGGTAATTTCTGTAAAAATGATTGGTGACTGCCATTGGCACCTGTACAGGTGCAAAGCATGATTCAGGAGGATCCACAGGCTCCTAACCTGATCAGACTGGGAGATTATCACTACACCTACCACAAGGACACTTCTTCCAGAATAGGTATTATGGCACGTTCAGTAAGATTTAGCATTCCATTTGTCCTGTAGTTGTCTTACCCGTTTCACAGTTTTCAGTACTGTTTCTGAAGGGTATAAGATGCCAAAGGAGAAACATCTATTTCCCTCCACCAAATCAGAATTATATTTATCTTCCCATAGTACCCGCTAGGGCATTCCAGAATCCAATAAGCTTCACCAATACTCGGGGTGGACCATGTTAATGGGCCTGGCCTTGATGCCTAGGAAAACCATCGCACATTGATAATGGTCTAATGGTGAACAATGCATTGTATGCACAGAATTGGATTACCACCACTCATCCAACATCAAAATAAAATTGTCAATGGATGGACCTTTCTACATGCCTTCTCCCTTTAGGAATCTTGGAAGAAAACAGTTCCTCTCTCGAATTCAACCAGGGCAAGACACCACAAAAATCTTACTGTCTCTAGCCAGAAGCGATCAAGGTCACTTCGTCGCTGCTGCTTGTTTAGTGTAATTAGCCATCGTCCTCCTCGTTTATTCTTCTCATCTTCCCACATGGGCTCAATACCATCCTAAAACGTACAGTTCAAACAGAAAACAATGAATCCACATGATGTGCAGCCCAATACCGCCCCATTTTAAAATAGTAATTGAGTCCAACTATTCTCATAGCATTAAGATTTACTCATTTGTGAAATGGAACAATTATCTTAATACCAATATGCAAGACAATGGTTGTAACCAACAAAGCAGAACTTCCTCTCCCTCTGCACTCCCCCTCCCCTAATCTGTTCTGAGGTTTTCTTCAACCCTCTGGAGGACATTTGGGGAGGTGCAGGAACAGGAAGTCCTATTCTGCAGGCTAAAGTCTTGGAGCTAATGGAACAACTTTGTTGGATTCAACACGATGTATGGAAAGATTTTCCTACTGCTAGAGTAGTTTGGGACTGACTAGATAAAGGATTTCATTTATAAACAGTAGCATGAAAAGAGGCAGATCAGACATTTAAGACTAGCAATTCACATCTCCATCAAACAGCAAAGATCACTAGTGCTTGTCTGAATCTACTACAAAAATCATGTGCGTGAACAGAAGCTAGCTACATTTCATGCAACACGGCAATGTGGAGGTGAGAGTGTATGGCTTACATACAATCTTAAGACATTTTCAGACAGGAGACCCAAACAGAGTTAGATTATTTTTATTAATTAACAAGCTAATCTTGACTTAAGTTTACTCTGCATACCTTAAACAGAGAGTAGTCACAACCGGGCATTAAATTACTAGAGAGCTGGATATGGTTATATAACCTATTTGGGAAAAACAAACCACAATCAAGAAAATGAATTATCACCAAGCATTGCAGATTACACCAGTTAAGTCTAAAATGCACAACATGGTAAATCAGGTTAGCATCTTAAATTTGAGATGCTTCAGTTTGAACAAACTAATTTTCAATCAGCCATTTCGTAGTAAAGGGAAACAAACAAACAAACAAAAAACAATCAAGTCATGTGTGCAAAGCTCTAACAGTGTTCACAATGTAAAACAATCACTTGTACATTTCCATCACCTCAAACATTTAAGACAGAGGTTGCTCGCTGGTGGCTTCCATTGGACTCAGTTCTTATTAGTCCCAGTCAGCATGGCTAATGGTCAGGGATGATGGGAGTTACAGTCCAGCAACATCTGGATGGCCACAGGTTAGCCACCCCGATTTAACAGCATAGCTCATAAGGAGTCCCAAATACTTGATAGCACAGGAACTGACGCTGACTATTTATAGCTCTCTTAGGCTGCTGAAAACTTGTTTCACAATTAGCTAATTTCTACTAAAAATCTCTGCAGTTTTTACAATTTTAATTCTATCAGTTTTTCTGACAATGTACTAAATGTGTCAATTTTAAAAGTTAAAGCATCTGTCAAATTGCTTTTACTTTTTCTTTGAGTATCCCTTTCATTCAACTTATTCACTTCCCTCTTTTTCCTTGTGTCATCCTGTGTAATGAATGGAAAGGGAAAAATTTCAAATTCAATTGATCGTTTTGAAAAAAGCATTGTAAACCTTCCCACAGATGCTTCAAATTAGTGTACAGGTGGAATAAATAAGCTGCACAGTAATATACCATAAAGATATACATTAGGAATGAATGAGACTGGCATCTAAAAGCTTCACTTACGCCCAAAAATCTTCAACAGTATCAAACTTTGAGATCAGACGAAGATTTGCTTGCCAGGTTTTAGTTTTGTCATTTTTAAAGAACCAGAGCGCCCACCTGAAAAAATAATGATTTCTTGTTAGGCTATCTTGTATTATTATCCAACCTCCTACTATGTTTTTAAAAAGGTTGTTGTTGTTGTTATGTGCCTTCAAGTCGATTACGACTTATGGCAACCCTATGAATCAGTGACCTTCAAGAGCATCTGTCATGAACCACCCTGTTCAGATGTTGTAAGTTCAGGTCTGTGGCTTCCTTTATGGAATCAATTCATTTCTTGGTTGGCCTTCCTCTTTTTCTACTCCCTTCTGTTTCCCCCAGCATTATTGTCTTTTCTAGTGAATCAGGTCTTCTCATGATGTGTCCAAAGTAGGATAACCTCAGTTTCATCATTTTAGCTTCTAGTGACAGTTCTGGTTTAATTTGTTGTAACACCCAATTATTTGTCTTTTTCGCAGTCCATGGTATGCGCAAAGCTCTCCTCCAACACCACATTTCAAATGAGTTGATTTTTCTCTTATCCGCTTTTTTCACTGTCCAACTTTCACATCCGTACATAGAGATCAGGAACACCATGGTCTGAATTCTATTTAAAAAGGTAAGGACTTAAAATCATATTGAAGAAATTTTAAAAAGAAAAATATAAATCATAGATAGCAAAAAGCCCACAGGTTTAGCTTTCAGATCCCACTGAACATCTGGGCATACTACTGAGGCTTTAGATGGCACCACTGACAGAGGAAAAAAATTGATGGGAGGCCCATATTTTTATTTAGATATAATGAATGCTTACCTAAGGCAGAACAAAAAACAAGGAATATAAATACAGTTGTTTCTGAAATTTCTCCTTCTGAAAACAGATCCTGGGGAAATCTATTTGAAGCATATAATCTGACGCATGCCTTTTGAACGATTTATATGCCCCCAATCTAGTTAGTGGCATTACACGCAGAGAAGCAGGCCTCTGTGCAAGTACAACTAGGGGCTGCATGTGTAAATAAACCTCTCTGATCCAGAAGCCAGGGCTGCACATACAGAGTCTAAAGAGATAAACCATTAGTGATCAGCTGTTTGGGGCAAGGCCTGGATTCGGTCGATGACTGTTTCTTCCCACTAAAAAACTAATCAATAGGATTTTAGCTTTTAAAAAAGGGATTAGTACACACAGTCCCAGCTGCTATGTGTGTGCTCATTTGAATAGGGCTACTGCTCTAAGCAGCACTTCAGGAAGCACATCCTAATATTGTTCTATTGTTTTGTGAAGTTATACATTTTATCAAGTCAACCACCCCAGAATTGTGGTTTTCCTGGAATTTGACTAGTATTATTTGTACTTTTTTGACTAGTATTATTTGGGGTGTGTTCCTTTAAGGCATTCTTGAAAATGTAATACAGCTAACATCTGAGGTATCCAAATTAGAATAACCAGGAACAATTTTTACAGTGATCTGTAACAGGGTCATGTGACAAAAATATGTGATTAAAGGAATTTGGTGGAGGTAACCTAGTTTGGCAATGGGAACTTAAAACTACATACACCAGCATCATGGTATCTTTTACCAACTGTAATCTACCTTCAAAGTATCAATAAACTTCAACAATGCAGCTCTTTTGGCGAGAGGAAGGAAGAAAATGGTATTGAAGGCTCAACTATGAACTAAAGAAGGCTTCCAGAACCTTCCATTCCTAACAGTTTATTTCTGGAAACAAAATAAAATGCTGGTACAGAGTCTGTGCATTTGCTTTGAAATGGGATATTTATAAATCTGTGTAAGAGAAAGCAGCTGAAATTCTAGAACAGATTTCATTACACACTGATACAAGTTTTAAGCAATGAATACATTATATTCTTAAGACTGTGTTACCCAACTGTCAGTGCCACACTATTTGGATTATTTGTAAATCTATCATGCCAAGGGGTAAACAATGGGGCGGGGTTGAATGTGGCCTCCATGCTTTGCTTCTGGACTTCCCTGAAGTTTCTGATTAGCTGCTGTTGCCAACCAACGGTCTGATCAGACAGGCACTTAGGAAAACTATTTCCTCACACAAGATACTGAATAGGTCAAACTGAAATGAATAATTAAGACTGTTCCCTTAATCATTCACACAGCTCAATATGGAAACTAAATAGAACTTTCAAAAAAGTTGCAAAAGAGAATATAATTTTTGTTGTTGTGGCAAGCCAACCCAGACAGTTAATTTTAACATGTGTTTGCTTTAAAATGGCTAATCTGGTTATATTTTGATAAAAACGAGTTGTTATAAAAGTTAACATTTGATTTCATCTGTATTTTTAATTATTCTGTATTTTATGTAACCCGTTTAGAGGTTTTTTTGATAATTAATCAGTATATAAATCTTGGTTAAATAAAACAAATAAATAAGGGCAGTTCTCAGCATTCAGGCCACATTTTAAGGCTGCAAAGATTACTTAAGGAAAGCAGAGATTCCAACTAGGTTCAAATGAAACATGCTAGGGAAAATTTTTCTAGGAAGGGAGAAGTGCTAACTGCAATAATGAGGTGTTGCAATTCAGCTGAAGTGGAAAAAATTATTCCTGTTTAAAACAAGAACTATACATCAGGAGACAGTACTGCTCTTCAAAGCTCTACATCAAAAGAACCTCCTGACCACAGGACTCCTAATTTGGCCCACAAGGCCACTTCTCCTGAGCCATGCCCACTTGCCACTTAAGTCGCATGATGTCAGGTGTAGGACAGGTAAGGGTAATGTTGCAGATGCAAAGGGACAACCAGGAGCCTTACAGTGTTGGCAAACTTCTGACTGCACCACCATGCTTCTGATTGTTCCTCTGCAAGCACAGCTTGCATCACATACTGTTTAAATTTGACACCAAATGCAAGCTGTGTTGCTGGGGTTGGATCCACTTTGGAGCTCCCTATCCTACCCCCTGCTCTAACAACGACAATATAACAAGCCTACAATATAAAAATGGGTATCAGGAAACTGGCCAGGTGTGCAGTACAAGTCAGATCCTACCTGCAACACAGAGAGAGCTTTAGAATCTTGTCTATGTGGCCTGTAAAGGTATAAGGCACTCGTTTTTCAAATTTCATGAAGGGAAGTATAGCCACTTTGTATTCATAAAAGTTACCTAGTCTGGCCACTGGGCAGATTTTTATTGTCATCCTTTAGTAAAAAAAACAGTGCAGTAAGCATGTTTTACTAGTATTTGCAAAGAATATTTTTAATACATTTCATTTTAAAACTTTCACTAATTCACAGCTATAAGTCTTATAATATGCTATTATATTGTTCAGAGGAAACGTGCCTCACCTGTTTTGTAATGGATGCTTAATGTATGGTTCCGGACTGACTACCTCCTGACTTGCTGGTGTCTCAGTTTTCTCTTCTTCTGAAGTTTGAGGGTTAGAAGTGGTTTCCTATATAAATAAAGTACAACGTTAACTTGTATACTTACAATTATGATATACTTTGCTATGAAAGTTTTGCTTTTGCAAGATAAGCATATCTAAATATATTTGCAAGTCCTAAAAATAACAGATTTGACTAAGATTTTGCAAATGCGGACACTGGAACATTAAAGATTAGAAAAGTTTCATGTGGAGGGCAAGGCATTTTTCTTATGCAATTGTAGGTACCAAAAAATAAAATAAAATAAAAGCTACCCCTTGGCTACTCCTCAATCTCTATGGATTGCTAAATGTGTATAAATGCAGAAAATGTCTCTCCTCAATACAATATTGTATTTATCAAAATTTATATGCCATTTGATTGTAAATAGAACCTTTAAGTGGTTTGCAAAAAATAAAAGAAACATTAAAATTGACCAAAAAAAAGCAAATTGAAAAATAGGCATTTTAAAAATGCAAAATATGATTAGGTCTTATACATACTCTCAAGTAAATGATTTCGATCCAAAGGGCAAGATTCTGAACAATCATACCCATTAACCTTTTCAATAACAGATAACCCTAACCTGGTCATAGTGTAGTAAATTAAATTAGCAATTTCAATGGCCACTACTGTCCTGCTAGATTTCAACACGCTTTGCAATACTAAAATTTTGTTAAGATTAAGTAATCCTTAGGTACTCCTATGCCACTTTCTATTCTAATTTGCAAAAACTGACTCAGCAATAAGATGCTGAAAGCTGTTGCTTACTGAACATGGGGGTATACACAGCTACCTGCTATAGACCTCAGCAAATTAGAGAGACCACACAGACATTAGATACAAGGGGTTGGATTAAGACTTAGTTATTTGCCTTTTGGTCCCACTGAAATCAAAGTGCAAGGTTAGTCATAAATAACTTAGGTCTTCCTGCCTTCAGACTAACTTAAGTCTGAATCCAATCCAGTGAATCAAGAACTCTGGACAGTCCCAAGAAGCTGTTTTATTACTATTTGCTAAAATTCTATCCCTAGTGTATTGGAAGGGGAGAAGCATTACTGTTTCACTGCCCCCAACAAAGACCGAAAATTCTGAACCAGATATGAAGCTACTTCCCAAAACTGAGGGTAGTTTAAGAAATAAAGCCAGCTGTGATTATAAACTTTTAAAATTACTTGTGTCAAATAATGCTGCAAGAAAATCTAACTATTTGTCTGCTGTTTAACATATGGTTTACAGAACTATGCCAATTAGACTTAGTAAATAGTAAAGAACAATGTGACATTACCAGCACAAGTACTGATGAAACACTAAACTTATTTATCACCTGCATCCTTAGTTGTAATTACAAGCTCCAGTCTGCCCATCGTACTACACCTTAAGTAAAGAATGTCTTTGAACAATCCACATCATGAAATTATCATCCCTTCAAGCTAGGAATGCAAGTTATTCATATGCAACTAGAGCAACCAGCAATGAAATTAGTGTTGACGCATACTCGTTGGACAGCAAGAAACTTAAGTCCACACTTTATAATTAACCCTGTTGTATGGCAACAAACCTTCTAGAGTAAATTATTAGATACTTTTAAAAATGATTAGCTAACCCCCCCCCTTAAACTTTACATTTCTTGCATAAGAACATAAGAGCCCTGCCGGATCAGGCCAATGGCCCATCTAGTCCAGCATCCTGTTCTAACAGTGGCCAAGCAGATGTCTATGGAAAGCCTGAAAGCAGGACCTGAGCACGATCACTCTTTTCTCACTTGTGATTCCCAGCAATTGACATTCAGAGGCATATTACCTCCAACGGGGGAGGTAGAACAGTCATAATGGTCTTCAAGAAGAAATCATCATATTGTCAACTGTAATTTTTTTCCACACAATGGAAGGTTTTCTGAACATCAGATCTTCATCCTCCCCAATACCTTGATGCTGCTGCTTCCACCCCTCAGATCATTCCTGCAACACCTTAATGCTGCTGCTCCCTACCCCTCAGCAGCTCACTGTGCCTAACAATAGGGCTGGCCCTGCACAATGTTTCCTCTGAACTTAGTGAACAGAAATACACACAGCACAAAACATTTTGATTTTGTTAATAGATTAATATATAAATATTAATGCACATTAGTTGGCCGCCTCTCCATTAAAGAGACCATTTAATGATACAAAACTAAACAGATGGAATACTTACCCTTACAATACTGCATAGCCCAGAAAGGGTTTCAATCATGGTGATTAATAGATTGTAAAATCTAGTACTTTAACATAAGTCCCCTACAAGCACCCCACATACACACTTGCTCCGGAAGGTGATGAAACTGACAAAAATGAGCAACTTATTAGGACTGGGAAATATTAGAAAACAAGCTTTCAGAAGAGTTAGGATAAGATTATAAGTACATAATAATTATGGATCACTCCATTGTTATTCTGTTTCTTCTAAGCTTATGAAGAGCCTTGTACTACTCAAATGTTCATGGACTAAGAAAAATAATACATTTTACAACTATGTCTATTCTTGAAAATTGTGACAGAAATAGAATAGGGTGTCTTCCCAAAGTCAGTTGCAGAAGGACATATTGAATACATGCTACAGTCTGCCAAGACTATCGTTCAGTACCTACAGTAAAGTGCTGCTACACTAGTTTAATTTGCCACTGCCTATATAGTGTCACAACCAATTTACAGGGCCACTTGGCTCACAGCCTGGGCTTCCCCCTAGACAAATGCTCCTAAATGAGCTGTCATAATTCTCCACTCACCCCTCCCCAAATTCTGGTTTTGTATGCTATTACTCAACCCAGATTAGGACAGGTGGCAATGACAGGCAAGATGCTGTCTTGTTTTGCAATTAATGATTTAAGCAACCCCTGGATTACAATAATTGTGTAGCTGGGGAGGGGGTGAGAGGGGGGAAAGCATCAACCCACGCGTGGGGTGATTTGTGTTAACAAAGCTCAACTTTAAGCTAATATTTTTGGGAAGCGTTGAAGCTGGGTAGTTTGGGGATATTAGGAAAGGAACAGATTCCAAGGGCTTGAGAGTAGGCTAGGATAATGTGAAGGCTGGTTCTTCCTAGCCAATCCTAAGGAGGTCTCCATGGCCACCCTTCCCTTCCGAAATACGGATGAAAAAGCAGGAAGGGAAAAGAGGCCGGCCGGTATGTACACGCCAAGCCAGAGAACGAAAAGAAGGCAACTTCTGTCTCAGGGGCAAACACAATCTGAAACGCTTGCCAGAGTAAAAAAAGCAACAACAGGCGACGACCACACAGGTCAGGCCGGTTTCACCTCCAGTCTAAGATTAGATAAACAGGCTTGTTGAAGGAAAATTGAAGGCAGGCGTGGGTCCGACAGACAAAAGAGAAGGGAAGGTTACTCGCCGCTCTATGTCTAACAGACCGAGAAACAACGAGGGAAGGAGAAAAAGAGAGTTGGGTTGGGGACAGAAGACGCCGTAAGAAGCGGCGGGAGCCCTTGAGCCGGCTGGGTCTATCGCGACGCACGCTGGCACAACAAAAACGAAGTTAAATCCTCGCCCCCACCCGTAGGACACTCTCTCACTCTCCTCCCCCCCCCTCCACACCGGCTCTCTTTGGCTTCTCTCTCTTCCTCCACCTCGTCACGCGACCCCTCCCCTTGTCGCCCCTCAACGCCCCCGCCCAAGCTGTGACGGCACAATCAGCGGCCGTTCAAGCGCTCAGAATCCATCCAGCCCCCCTCTCTCCTCCCCCCCCGTAACTCCATCGCACGCGCCGGTACCTTTCGCTCGCCGTACACGCGCGCGCGCCACATACATTCCCAGGCCGCCGGCGCCACCGCCCCCCCTTCTCTTCCTCCTTCTCTTCCAACCTCCTCCGTCAGAACATTCTCCCTCCGCTATCGTTTCCCTCAGGGCCGTAGGGCTTTCGCTGGACCTTTTCGGAAGCCGAAAAAGGAGTTGGGGAGGGGGGAAAGAGTGAAGTGGGAATAAGGACACTCACCGGTTCCACCGTCGCCATCTTAGATCGCTGTGATCGCACAAGCGCGGAGGGGAGGGGAGAGGTAAAAGGGGAAGGCGGATAACAAATCAGGTTCGAAACCGATTGGCCGGCGTGGCGTCACGTGGAAGCGACGGCCGTTTTGGCGGCTCGGCGCGTGCGTGAGGCCGCTGAGAGGAGGGGATTGGGCAGCCAAGGCCAGAGGGAAGAGGAGCAGCGGCTTGTGGGAACTGTAGTCTCCGATGAAGTTTTCCCTCTCCTTCCCCGCGTCCCCTTTCAGGAGAGACAGTCACGTGGGAAAGGCAGACAGGGGCATGTCAGGCTGAGACGGCACTGATCAGAACGGAAAAGTGACTCCTAGAGTCCGAAAGCGGCAACTGCAGAACCCGCCTGCGTCCCACCACTGATGCTTGGCCTGACGGGGCGGTGCCCCCCTTTCCGTCATGGGGGTGTCAACAAGTGTGATGCAAGCCCTCAAGTCACCGCTATTCAGATCCCCATCCAGAACCTGACTGGGGGAGCGGAGAGGGAAGGAGCAACAGACAAGTAGTCTTCTGCCTCATCTTTCACACACGCAAAAATGAAAAAAAAACACCCCACCACATTACATTTATAGTTACAGGCAAGCGGAGGGGCAACCGATCAGTTTACCGGCGGCCTGTCTACCTTGATCTGTTTACAAGAATCAGACAAATACAATGAACTACAATGGTTAATTTTTAAAAGGGTAACGTTACTAGTGGTTAAGGCTGCAATCCAATACACCCTTACCTGGGAGTAAGTTCCATTGAACCCAATGGAGCTTACTTCTGAGTAGACAAATTGGATTGCAGCCTAAGTTACTTTCTCACCTTATAGACATGGCTTACTAAAGGCTCCCTGGAACTCAAGAGAAGGGGTGCCTGTCTGCCAAAAGTAAGTTCTTCTGGCTGATTGCCAGATGGGAAGATGAAAATTCCAATGGGAGAAAAGTGGTGTTGGCAATTCCACGGTTATTTATCTACCTTCTGTAATATGTGAACAAATATTTAAAGAGAAAATATGGTATTCTTTGAGACAAGGCACTCTGCTCACTATCTAAGGTAATCTGTCATTACATGCACTTTAAAAACATTTTCTGTCAGAAGGGAAAAGTTTTCTGTGCGTATTTGGAAGCACATTATTATTATTATTGCCCACCTTTCACCATTAGGTCCCAGGGAAGATTACAGAATTTTAAAATACAATATTAAAAACCATTAAAACACAATACATTCACAGGAATAGGGTGGGTCCTGAAAACATACATCTCAAGTGCCGAAGGCCAGGGTCAAGAGATGCATCTTTAGCCTTCACTGAAAACTGTATAGCGAAGATGCCAGATGCACTTCTGCAAGGAGAGAATTTCACAACTAGGGGCTGCCATAGAGAAAGTCCTCTCCCAGGCCAACATCCACCAAACTTCTGAAAGTGGCAGAACTACCAGGAAGGCCCCCTCTGCTGATCTTAACACCTGAGAGGGCCTGTAGGTAAGGAGGCGGTCTCTTAGATATTTGGGGCCTAAGTTGTTTAGGGCTTTAAACACTACCATGTGCACCTTTAATTGGGCCCAGAAATGAACTGGCAACTAATGCAACTAATTTAGAACTGCCTCTCCCAATCAGATGGAACAGAGAAGCAGAGGTGAGTGTCATCCACATATTGCTGACTGTGATGTTCCTGTGTCTCTGGGATTACCACCTCCTGATTCCCAAATGCCTGGAACATATGGTATGGTAAAATTTTATTGCAGACTTAGCCATAGGCCATGTGCAAACAAAATAAATACAAACAGACATAAGTAAACATATACCATTAAAAGATTCATTAAAACCTGAGGATCTAAGGGAGACTAAGGGGAACAACCCAACTAGGGTATTTCATTGGTAAATTTCACTCTCAATTTTAGCGCCGCTAGAGCAAAGTTAGCAACCGCTAGTGTTACTGCTTTGGAATTATCAGCCAGAAGCTCAAACACCAGTTCATCTGTTGGATGAGATGCAAAGGGAACTAGAACAGGGAGTAGAAATTTACGCCTGGGGTCTTCGTATAATGGACAATGGAGAAGATAGTGTAAAATTTCCTCAATAACCTTACAGCCAAAGATGCAAAGAGGTTGGGAAATTGGCATGCCGCGATATTGGCCTTCAAGGTAGGCCGAGGGCATTGTTTGAAATCTGAGGGCAGTAAACGCTCTCCTAATGGGAGCGTTTGAGAGAACGCCCAGATAATCCGAAAGAGAGTGGTTAGGTTTTATACGTGGAAACCAGATTGAAAATGGGGCCATCGCTATAATAGCACGGTCTTGATTGGCATCTTGGTCAAAGATCCAATTTCGTAGTGCAACCTTACTTAATTCAAGGAATTTACTATGGGGAAGATTATTTATCGAGAATCTCCTGGCATTCTTGAGCCCACCCGCCAGGTAGTAGTTGCTCCAACCAGGACTGTTTAACCAAGGAAGAGTCGTCCAGGCTGGCAACATGAAGCCAATAGCGCAGGTAAGCCAGATCACTACATGCAGAAAGTGAAGGCAGACCAAGCTCAGCTCTTAAGTGGGCGGCAGGGGTCCCCGGTGGGAGGCCAAGGGTTTGTCTCATAAATGTATTTTGGATGGACTCTAATTTAGACTTGGCGGGGACTCCCCACAGTTCAGAGCCATAAAGAATTTTCGGGAGAATTTTAGCTTTTAAAATTTTAACCATGGGGACAACCAGCTGGCCGCCATGAGTGTAGAAGAATCTTTTTGCTTGGCCTAGAGCGCGAGAACCCACAAGGGTTTTATCTGGGGGGTCCAAGAAAGAATGTTGGAAAGGTGAATACCTAGATATTTGAAGGTTTGAACCTGTTCAATCGGGGCACCATTTAGGGACCAAGAGGTTTGGGTCCTCATAGATTTGCCACAAACCATTATTTTAGTTTTGGACTGGTTGACAGTAAGTTTCTGTATTAGACAGTACTCCTCTAGCTTCGAGATCATACGTTTAAGACCGACTTTGGTTAAAGAGCATAATGCCAGATCGTCAGCATATAATAGGGCAGGAATCTTCCTCAGGCCAATTGAAGGCGGGAAAAAGGCAGGCGAAGAAAGCACCTCCACAATATCATTAACGAAGAAATTAAATAGGAAGGGGGCCAAAAGGCACCCTTGCTTTACTCCTCTGTGCACCGGAATTTTTGGTGAAAGAATGCCATTTTTCCATAATCATACCTGGATTACATTGGACTGGTGAAGGGCCCTAATAAGCCAATAGAGCCTTTTATCAATGTTAGTTTGGGTCAATTTTTGCCACAGTAGCTCTCTGTCTACAGAGTCAAAAGCTGCGGAGAAATCCACAAAGGCAATATATAAGGACTTAAAGGATTTAGTTCTTGTTTTCCTAATTAGATGGTGCAATATGAATGCCTGATCAATTGTGCTTTTATTGGTTCGAAAGCCGGCCTGTTCTTCATGTATAATTAAGCTGGTAAGATCCCAGTCCCTCAGCTTATTAAGTAATAGTCGACAATACAACTTCATAGGCACATTCAATAGGCTGATGGGACGGTAATTTGAGGGGATCGCCGGGTTGCCTTTTTTAAAGATTGGAACCACAATACTGGTCAGCCAGCCTAGCGGAATGGCGCCAGTGTTGTTCATATATGTAAAAAGGGAGGCCAAGAGCGGAGCCCACCAGGATAAATCCTGCATCCAAGTCTGATGGAAGCATATCTTCCCCAGGGGCTTTTCCCACTCAAAGAGACATGGCTAGCTCCCTAACTTCTGCAGTTCTTACCGAAGGCCAGGCAGGGAGGTCAGCCAGGGCGTCAGCTATGGCCACCGGTGGAAGCGTATATGAATTCCCAAAAATTGAGTGAAAATGCGCTATCCTCCTGTAATATAGAAGGAATGGGGGTATAATTATCTGACCCGAGACTACCTTGTAGTAACTTCCAGAATTCCGCCTCGTTGCCTGTGCTCACGGCCATATCCAGAGCCGCCCAGTTTGCTTCATAGAAGGTTTGCTTCTTGCCTTTCAAAAGTTTTTTATAAGCTCTTTTAAGAGATAGTAATATGTAGAAAGTATCTGGGCAATTGGTAACCCTAACTAGTCTCATTTGTTTAATAAGCTGCTTTTTTGCGCTTCTGCACTCTTTATCAAACCAAGTTTTTGGCTTTAAGGGAACTGAGGCAGTAGTTAGTGATGCAATCTGGGGACTAAGCTGGGCTACTATGGCCTCATATGCCCGTAGGCTCTCCTCAGGGACAGTAATGGCTGTGTGTCTTAGATCGGCTAATAAGTCCGATGCCAAAAAGCGATGAGCGTCTAGGCCTATGTCTGGGGACCATCTGAGGCATTTTAAACCATAAAGCTGGTCTAAATGAGGAGCCAGGCAGGGAGCAGCTTGATGTGTAGAGGGGGCCAGAAGAACTAACTTTAAAGGTAAATGATCACTTTCTGGTCTCGAGACAACAGTAAATTCTTTGACCCATTTTATCAATAAGGGGGTACCTAGAAAGTAGTCAACTACACTAGCACCAGCCCATGCTATGTAGGTGAAAAACCCTTTAGAGGAATCTAGGAGAGAGCCATTTAAACAAATAAGATGAAATTTTAAAATCAGATGGAAAAGGGCCATACCATACTTATTAACAACCTTATCTCTTGCGGATCTAATTAGGAGAGGAGAGCCCTCAGGCGGTTCCCAGGGGTTACCATTAATGTTGGGATAACTGTGGCCCATCCTGGCGTTAAAGTCGCCACCTAGGAGAATCGCATATGTAGGATAATTAGCCAGGAGTGCATCAAGGAAATTCTCCAAGGGGGTCCAGGGGGATCCCTCCATTGCGGAATTAGCCGGTGGAACATATATATTTAAACAAATAAAAGGAGGGAAGCCTGCGACAGTAAGACCTAATGCCAGGCATGTGTCTGGGACATCCATATTGGGTAAGACAACATGACAGTCAAGGTTGGTAGCCAACAATATTGCCAGGCCGCCTCGCCCATGACCTTTACTACCATATTTCCTGGCCGGATTCGACCAAGTTTTAAAACCTTGAAGCAGAAGTGTCTCACCCAAGGTAAGCCACGTTTCCTGCAAGAGGATGATGTCGTATGATTGTAGTACTTGACATAGCTCCAAGTCTAGTATCTTGCTCTTCCAGTCAGCGATGTTCCAGGAGAGTAGTCTCAGGTGGGTCCCAGGGATGGTGGATCAAAGAGAGCCAGTGCCTGGACTGGGCACCTGGCCAGGCGTGGTAAGCAGGCGTTTTGTCCGTTTTGTCCTTCGAGTAAAACGAGATTGCTGTCATGGCCACGGGGTAATAATGTTTATTTCAGGAGTTAGAGTGCTCACATTTGAAATAATCCGCGGAGTTTGTAGCGTCAGTCCTGGAGAGTGTGGCTTGGCCTTATACATCTTGTTGGGCGAGCCTAGCTCCTCAGTTTGTAGGTAACACATCTCTAGCCAGGTGGGGTCTCTGTCGGCCTTCGAAGGAGATAGAGCAGCATTACAACGGATAACACTACTTGTCAGCCTAGCTCCGCCGGTTGCAAGAGACTTGCTGTCGTTGCATGGAGATCGAAGCTGCTGACTAAATTGTTCAACAGGGTCCATGGCTGGGGAATAGCTTGGGTCACCCAGGTCGGTGGCTGGACACTGTAAAGAATCTGTCGAGCATACTTCTGGCCGTACGCTAGTTAGGCACTCTATAAGCTGAGTTAGTCTGTTAATGATTGCCACTCGTTCAGATTTAGGCAATCGACTGTAAGTATCCATAAGGTGCAATTCTTCTGGCTCAAACCCCTCCTGTAGCAAAGATGTTATGTCTGGGGCAGGCCTAGAGGCCGAGTGTTGCTGGCAGACTTTAGGGTCACAAGCAAAAGGAGACTCGTGATTTAATAAACTGTTAGAAAGCGCCTCTGACATAGCGCCACCGACACCGAGCCGTTTGTCAGGGCGATTGAGTAGCAGTTTATGGGGGGGCATGTTCATAAAGTAGTTGTACCACAATGCCTCACTTCCTTAGCTTCTCCCTGACGTTGAATATCTGATTAGCAATAAAGGGAGTTTGAAATGTAATAATGAGTCGCCAGCAATTCACATTGAAAGACAAGTTGATCATATGCTTGATGAATTGGTGCAATGAGAAGCAGGCAAAAATGGCCTAAGGCAGGTGTCCAAGTGGGGTATGCTTGGGGTTAGAGGCCAGGAACCAGGCGCCCATGGGAGGCACGTAACCGCAAGCTTTTCTCGGATCAATTTTAATTTCCAAGAAATTGCTCTTTGGGGGCTTGCAGTATTTAGAGATGTAAAAGGGATTGGCCTCTGCTCTACCGGTAAGAGCTGGAGACTTCCCATTGGGGCTACTCTACCTTGACCTTGTGGAGAAATTATATTTCCCTCCTTCTGGGGTAGGCCCTTTTTTGGAACGGCTTTTTTTGGTTCTTGAGTAGGGTTATGCTGGACTGTTGATGGCTGGCAGATAGGAGAGTCCAGCAGTTTAAATAATGGTTTAAAATTCATTTTCCTTGCCGGTCCAGATTTTGGATTTTTAACGTTCTTTGATTTTTTGGGTCTTCTAACAAACTGGGACGTCGTGGCGACCTTGCCTTTCCGCCTAGGTACCTGGTTGGACAGAACAGTGCTAGTTAGAGAACCAGCAGGTGAGCCAGGGTCTTTAGATTTCTCACTGAGAATCGGTCCTATAGCCTGAACCAGCGTAGTTAGCAAGCTATTTGTTTCAGCAATATACGCTTTGACTAGTTCCAGTTCTTCCATCACTAACGCGCCCCACCCAAAGGACAGTGTTTTAGATCCAGATGGAGTCGAGTAGGTCATAGACTTATTCGTAGGGTTATTCACGGGGAGGGGCGCCTGTGGCTCCTGGGGCTCCTGTATCGAATCGATGGTAATCACCTCCGTGGGGAATCCATCGGTTTTCGAGCCAAGAGAGCAATTATAGCCCGCGTCAAGTAGTTCCTCCGCCAGGCTTTTAGCACCTAAAGCATCTCTAAATGGTTTATTTGACAAATGATAATCTAATGACCAGTCGTAGGAGCTTTCCGGTAGGGAGCTAGCCTTCTGAGCGTTCGGCTGAACAGATGAAATAGACGAATTTTCTGTCTTAAAGGGGAAGTACTGCGTAATCTTCGCTTGCTGATTAGCTGACAAAGACTCCTCCACCCAAGGAGAAATGCCGAGCTCCTGGCATTTCTTCCTTGTATAAACCATTTTGCACCAGCTCAGGAAGGAACTTTGAGATTGAAGTTGTAAGACGGTCCCCAGCGATAGTAAGTTCCCTTTTAAGATTCCTTTCTTACAAAGTTTTACTTTCACTCTGCCGCCCTTGGCCTTTCCGAACTGAGGAGCTCTTCACTAAATAATACACCTCCTTAATTTCAAGGTCAAGGTTGCACACTTAAAATTTTTAAACCTAACACAATCTCAAAAAGCTGCGCCTTCCAGTATAGAAACAGAGAAGACGCCCACTCTGAAACAGAGAACCGGCTTCTTATCTCAAGAGAGCTGCTAAAGCAGGAATGGAATGGAATAGAATAATAGTTTCGGAATGCAACTGCTCTTGGCTCCCCTGGCCATAGAGATGAAATTTCCGGGGCTCGTTATAAACAGAATTACAGGGTGTTTAAAGTTCAATCGAGGGGAGAAAGCCGGAGGGTGTCTTACCGGAGGTAGCAGCAAACCGGAAGTAGCCTAGAACATGAAAACCCCAAGAAGTCTGCCTCAGCCAGGATAAGATATGCCCTCTGAACCACAAACTTCAGCCCCACCACCTTTTCCCCAAAAGGTGACCACTGGTGTAATCTGTCTGTAAAACTGGCATAGGTATAGATACAGAATAGGACCTTGGTATGGTAGCACTCTTGACCATGCTGACACGTGGGATTTTGAATCAAACAAACTTTATAATATATAAGATGTTAAATGTGATAATAAATGAATATTTTGTTATTGTCCCTATCCTGCTTACCTATCCTACCCCACTAATCCACATGGACTCCTCCCCAAAAACCACAGTCCTTCTAAATAGATGTTCTCTTCTTGATCCGTAATCCTACCTAAATCTAATTTGAAACCCCAACAGGTTTTTCTCTTTAAAACTCCCCTCAGAGTTCTCACTCACACATCCCGCCCACCTGTCAGTCATACCTCATCTGCACCTACTAACATTCTATTAACATTTTCTTACCTGAACATAATTTCAAAATAGTTTTAAACATATAAATAATTCTGATTTCAATACACTGACACTTTACTCCAAAACTCCTGATTTATTTATTTATTTATTTATTTATTGCACTTGTATACCGCCTCATAGCCGAAGCTCTCTGGGCGGTTTACAGCAATCAAAAACATTAAAACAAATATACAATTTAAAACACATATTTTAAAAAACAATTTAAAACACAATCTTAAAATCTGAAACAATATCTGATCTGAGGGCTACTTTCAACTGGGTATTCAATCCAGACACATTTACATCTACATCATCTACAAGAGTTGCTGTATACTATAGCCAGTGTGGATTTTTCACATTCCACATTGTTAAATTGACAATACCCCCCATGCCATTCTGGTGCTTCCCATAAGCTCATTTCAAAACAAAACCTTACAAACGTATAGTCTTGAACTCAGAAATGCTTGCTTAACAACCCTCTCAATTTTCATGGTGATACACAAAACAGTCAGAGAGAATAGAGAGTTCAAAGTCTAAAAAGGGGGGGAGAAACCCAGCCCCCTTTTGGATGTTAAAAAGCATGGGGGACAAGATGGAACCCTGGGGGACAGCACAGGAAAGCTCCTATGGTGTATAACAGAAGCCTCCCAAAACTTCTTTCTGGAGATAGGAGCTGAACCACTGAAGTACAGCGCCCCCAACCCTCCCCTTCCTGAGCCACTCCAGAAGGATACCATGGTCAATGGTATTAAAACACGCCAAGGAATCAAGAAGAGTGAGCAGGGTTGCACTCCCCCATCTCTCAACAAATGTCATCAGCCAGGGTGACCAAGGCAGTTTCAGTGCCATGAGTGGGCCTAACAGTCAGTCTCCTCCAAACATGTCTGAAGTTGGACTGCCACTACCTTGCTCAAAAAAGCACCTTGCTCAAAAAAGGAATATTTGCCACTGGGTGATAGTTAATCAACACTTCTGGGTCCAAGGAGGACTTCTTAAGGAGGGGACACACACACATCCTTCAAGGTAGATAGTGCTCTACCCTCCTTCAGTGAAGCATTGATCTCTCCCTGGACCTACCTAGTCAATCTCCCATGGCTAGATCTAAGAAGCCAAGATGAGCAAACGGTCAGGAGGGCAAGTGGTTGGCCGCACTTCAAGCAGCTTTTCCACATCCTCATGCTGCTATAATCGAAACTGATCTAGTACAGATGGAACAGATATCTCCACTGAACTTCATCTAGCCGTGGCATGCAACTCAGACTGAACGGAGTGATTTTGTCCCTAAAGTGCCTCCCAATGTTACAGCAGGCTGTCGAGGGTGTCAGAGCAAAGCTCTTTTGGCCAGATGACAAAAGCTCATTTACCACTTGGAAAAGCTCTACTAGGTAGCTCTTGCAGATGCTTTGGTGATGGAGTAGACTTTCTTTGTCACTGCCACGTTGTAGGTACAACAATGTAGGTTCAGAGATTTATGCTGTGCTCTAGCCATTTACCTTCCTGTTTCATCACATGCAGGTGACTAGAGTGCCAAGGTGACAAACGTGCTCCACAGCAATTGTGAGGGCACTCAGGAACTATCATGCTGATGACCCTATGCATCTCACCATTTCAAGGTGTGGCGAGAGCCTTGACAGGAGCACTAGCCATGTCAGTCAGAATATCCCTCAGAGCATTCAGAAATTTCTCTGATTCCATAAATCTCTGAAGGAGGCCTATCCCTGCAGCATGAGGTAGCCACATTCAACCCAAATCTCACCAGGGAATGATCCATCCATGACAACAGATTCACAACAAACCCTCCAATAATCAAACCCTTTACAAATATCCAGAGGAAAGGCATTATCAACCATACAAAAACAACTGATGGTAGTTACCTGATTTAGAACAGATTTATGTAACAGATTAATTCCCCTTCCCCACCATAGGGTAACTTGATAGCTGGGCTCTTCCACAAATTAAATTGCATTTTAAAGCCATCTGAGAAAGCAATCCTAAAGCTGGCCAGAGGCCTACTGAGGGCCTGTTGGAAGTGGCATGTGTGCCACAATACCAGATGGAGGTCTGCCATTGTGGAATTTACCAGTCAATTTCTTTGGGTAACACCTCGACCTCTGGTGTTATTAAGAGAGGAGGAAAAAAACCCTCTTGTCCACAATCTCCATTTTCAAGCGTATGAAAATAATCAGTTAAAATCCCTAAAATGTGTTTACATATATTTTATTTTTATTTATCTATTTAAAACATTACTGCTGTAGTCTTAACCTCATTTACGCTGAATTCAATTGGCTAATTTTATTTATTTATTTATTTATTATATTTATATTCCACCCTTCGTCCCAGTAGGAGCCCAGGCGGGAAATGACTTTAGCATACAGGCAGGTTGGTATGTGAAGAAGTGCTTATTTAAGAACTTGGGTCTCAAGATATTTAGGGCTTTAAAGGCAACACCAGCACTTTAAATGGAGCCCAGAAGTGAATAGGCAACTAGTGAAATTCTTTTAAGACTGGAGAGATATGAATAGTGCCAATCAAACCTCTGGTCGGCTTCCAAACTGTTTTCAGAAGCAGTCCTATGTATAATGCATTGTAGTAAACCTAGATGGGATGTTACCAGAGTATGGATAACTATGGCCAAAGCTGATAAAAGGCACAGTTACCTCTAGAGATAACTTTACCTGGGCCTCTAAAGACAAGGCTGATTGAGGAGCACCCCCACATTATTTCAGGGGGAGTTTCATTCAGAACTGGCCATATACCATCTTTTCAAATTAGAGAATTATCTTCCCACCAGACCTCCATTTTGTCAGGATTAACCTTCATCTTATTGGTCCTCATCCTTCCCATTACTGAATCTAGGCACCGGTTCAACACTTCCGTAGTCTTACTTGATTCAGATTATTAGGAAAAGTAGATCTGGGTGTCATGAGCATATTGGTAATATGCCACTCCAGATGACCTCTTTCATCAGCTTCATATAGATATTAAAGAGCACAGGGGGCAAGATAGGACCTTGCAGGACCACATAGCACAAGTACCAAGGAGTCAATTAACTCCCCCGGTACAACTCCCTGAAAACTCTGGAAACAGCAACAGAACCACCTTGCCACCAATTCCCAGTTCACAGAACCAATCCAGAAGGATATCATGGCCAATGGTATCAAAAGCTGCCACATCAAGGAGAATCAACAGACTTGCACTTACCAATCTCTCTTCTGAAATTCATCAAGACAACAAAGGCATTTCCAGTGCTAAAACAAGGCCTGAAGCCAGATTGAAATGGATATGGATAGTCTATCTCCTCCAAGAGAGCCTGGATTTGGATTCTCACTACCCATTCAGATACCTTGCCTAAGAAGGGGCTATTTGTGACTGGGTGATAGTTAAAATGACTTTGGTCTAAGGAGGTCTTTTCAATGGTGGTCATGCTACCATCTCATTCAGGGAGGGTGGGGCCACTCCCTCCTTGGGTCCCAGGCCATCTGAGGGAAGGGAGTTCCCATCTAACACAGAGTGTACCCCTCTGCCCAGTTCACTTTTTCCTTTTAAAGAACTCACTGCCACCAAAGATCTTGACTGTAAGCCTGCTGCTTATCAATCAGCCTAAAAATAATAATAAAAAAACCCTCCTTGGGTCTCTCTGGAATCTCTCTAGGTAGCACAGTTGTGAGGGTGTTAAGGAGAGACAGCACCACATGAACTAAAATTTATTAAGACAAATACAAAGAGTTTTAAGAAAAGATATTACATACAAAAGTTACAGAAAATGAGTATATTCCTCCTGGAGCAAAAAAGACAAGCAAAACAGAGAGTAAAACCAATCTTCTACCCCTGGGTCTAATTACTTATCTTGCAGCCCTTTTTTCTTACCAAGCTGAGTTCTGCCTTTGAACCACTCACCTCGACTGTCCACCTTTAGATATTATCTCTGTTTACCTGTCCCCTGCCAGTGAAAGGCTCCACCCAGCATGATTCCAGCCAGCAGGAAGTATTGGTGTCCAGGTTACAGGCAGCAGGAGGTAGTATAGCCTTTAATTTTCCTGCTCTCAGACAAGAGACATGCCATCTCTCAAGTATGCAAGGGAGTTTTACTGCCCTCTCACTTGAACCTCAGGTCCGGTCATTTGAGCAGCTTAACCCTATAACCTCCAAATGAACAGACAAGGAAGATATGCAACAGACAAGGAAGATGTGCATCCTCATACAATACAGAGCAGTCCATATAAAAACAGAGTCCATATAAACAATCCAGGACAGTAAAGTCCAGTTCCTTCACACCTTCCAGGCTTCATGTCAGTGTCATCAGGCTGCAGCAACTGACCTCATCCCATAAACTTGGGCCAACTGTATCTGCAGCATGCAGATCAGAACAGAAAAAGGCAGTATTATCTCAAAATGTCAGGCAAATGTATTGCAGCAGGCTTCTGAGAGTTCCTGCATTTGTTCCATTGTTAGTTGATATTGAAGTATGATACCAATATTCAATTTTAAACTGAGTGCAGATCTTAGTCAGTCATTCAATAAAGTGCCAAGTTATACATGCTTAATAAAGTTCTCCATAACAACTGACAAATACTGAAAAATGGATGGTGCTATGGCAGCATAACCAAAGAATAATTTTAGTTGTTGTTATGTGCCTTCAAGTCGATTACGACTTATGGCAACCCTATGAATCAGTGACCTCCAAGAGCATCTGTCATGAACCACCCTGTTTAGATCTTGTAAGTTCAGGTCTGTAGCTTTCTTTATGGAATCAATCCATCTCTGGCTTCCAATCTCCTATCTCCTATCCAATCTCCTTCCAATCTCCTTCCAATCTCCAATCTCCTATCGAGTTCAGTTTAAAATCCTGGTTTTAACGTTTAAAGCTCTATCGGGCTCAAGTCCTAGTTATCTATCAAATCGTTTGTCATTTTATGAACCGACCCGTCCTTTAAGATCTTCTTTAGACCAACCATTGAGAACTATATCCTTCCTTTATTAGTTGTTCTCTCTCTTTCATTATATATTCTCCATGTACATTTTCTAATAATTCTTGGTAAGTTAACCATTTCTCTTTTCCAGCCATTTCTCTTCTATAAAATGCTTCTTGACTTGAAACACATAGTGGTATTTTGGAAAAGAATCTTGTTTTGTATTTATTCCATATTTTCAACAAAGGACGTCTTATAAAATGATGGTTAAAATCCACATTAACTTTTACTTTATCATACCATAGATATCCATGCCATCCCCACTTCAGGTTATGACCCTCCAAATCTAATAATCTTTTGTTCCTCAATACAATCCATTCTTTTATCCAGACTAAGCAACAAGCAGCAAAGTAAAGTCTCAAATTTGGTAAACCCAATCCTCCTCTTTCTTTGGCGTCTTGTAGTAATTTAAATTTAATTCTTGGTTTTTTCCCCTGCCAAACAAATTTAGAAATATCTTTTTGCCATTGTTTAAAAGGTAAATCAGAGGATATGACAGGTATTGTTTGAAACAGAAACATCATTCTCGGCAATACATTCATTTTTATTACAGATATTCTGCCCATTAATGACAATTGTAATTTATCCCATCTTAACAAATCTTTCTTAATCTCTGACCATAATTTTTCATAATTGTTATGAAACAACTTTGAATTTTTATTTGTCATAATGATACCTAAATATTTCACCTTTTCTTCTATTTTAAAATCTATCTTCTCCATTAACTCTTTTTGATCTCTTAAAGATAAATTTTTCACCAGCATCTTCGTTTTTTGATTATTGATCTTAAATCCTGCTAATGGTCCAAATTCTTCTAATTTGTCCATCAATATTTTGATTCCTTCCAAGGGATTTTCTAATACAATTATCAAGTCGTCAGCAAATGCTCTCAATTTATATTCCTCTTTTTTTATCTTTATTCCCGAAATCCTTTTGTCTTGCCTTATGTCTCTAAGCAGCACTTCTAGAACCAAAATAAATAAGAGAGGGGACAGTGGACATCCCTGTCTTGTGCCCTTTTGTATTTCACATGAGTCCGTTAAATCCCCATTGACAATTATCTGTGCCTTCTGTGATGTATAAATCGATGTGATCCATTTTATAAAATTATCTCCAAAGTCCATTTGCTCTAGAACCTTAAACATAAATTTCCAATTCAAATTATCGAATGCTTTCTCAGCGTCCAGAAAAATCAAGGCTGCTTGTATGTCATTTTGTTGTTCAAGATACTCCAACACATTCAAAACATTCCTGACGTTATCACGTAATTGTCTTTTAGGTAAAAACCCCACTTGATCTTCCTGAATAAATTGTTGCAATATTATTTTCATTCTTTCTGCCAAAATCGTTGTAAAAATTTTATAATCATTATTCAATAAAGATATTGGTCGATAATTTTTTGTTTTAGTTAGATCCTGCTCTTCTTTAGGTATTAATGTTATATTGGCATTTTTCCAACTATCCGGTATCTTCCCTTCTTGCAAAATAGAATTCATTGTGTACTGTAAAGGTAATAGAAGTTCCTCCTCCAAGCATTTGTAATACATTGCTGATAGTCCATCCGGTCCTGGCGCCTTTCCTAATTTAATTTTACTTAAAGCCTCAGATATTTCTCTTGACGTAATAGGGCCATTAATAGCTTGTCTCTGAAAATCTGTAATTTTAGGCAAATTCTGTTTTGATATATATTCTTCTATTTTTTCAGAGGGAATTTCCTGACACTTGTACAAAGTTGAATAATATTGATGAAAAACCCCTTGGATTTTTACATTGTCTGTCAACATCAAATCTCCTTCTTGTATCTTTAAAATAAGATTTTTTTGTCGTTCTTTTCTTAATTTATATGCTAACAATTTCCCCGGTTTATTTGCAAATTCAAAAGTCCTTTGTTTAGCAAAGTTTAATTTCCTTTCAATTTCTCTAACTGTCAACATTGACACTTGTTTCTGTAACATTTTAATTTGATTTACAGTAGAAGCTTTGGTTGGATTCTTTTTCAATTCTTCCTCTTTTTGTTTTATTTCTTCCAAGATTAATTGCATTTTCTGTTGTTTCTTCTTTTTTAATTCAGAGTTACATTTAATAAAATATCCCCTCATAAATGCTTTACTTGTGTCCCAAACAATATTTTCATCTGTTCCTTTATATAAATTGTGTTCAAAAAACTCTTTTAATTTCTTCTTACATTCCTGCACTATTTTATCATTCTGTAATAAAGATTCATTTAGTCTCCATTTAAATCCAAGATTTTTTTTTTTTAAAGTCAATATCACTGGATTGTGATCCAAAAATGTTTTTGGTAATACATCCATCTCGGAAATATCTTTCACTAAACTTTTAGACATCCAAATCATATCAATCCTCGAAAATGTTTTATGCCTTTCTGAAAAATAAGTAAATTCCTTTGCATTATTATTTATATGTCTCCAAGCATCCACCAATTCCAAATTTTCCATCAATTCAAAACAAATCTTCGGCAATTTGCCCTGTGTCTCTTTAATGTTTTTCTCAGAAAGTCTATCAATTTTTGGTGAAATTACCCCATTCCAATCACCCATGACACACCAATGATCATATACAAACTCTGATAATTTTTCCATAAGTCCAGTATAGAACCTTGTTTTATCTTCATTGGGAGCATAAATGCCCACTATCAAAATTTTTGTACCCTGTATGGTAATTTCAACTGCCACAAATCTGCCACTATCATCCAATAATATCAATTTAGGGGACAATTGTGAATTAATGTAAAGGACCACACCATTTTTTTTTTTTTATCCTGCCGAAATAAATTCTTCGCCCAAATTTTTACAGATTAAATATTTGGAGTCTTTCTTCTTAATATGAGTTTCTTGTAAACAAATTATATCCAATTTTAATTTTTTAAAATAATGAAATACTTTCTCTTCTGCGACGAATTAGCTCCATTTATATTCCAAGTTAGATATTTGTAATCCATTTTTAAGCATGTATTTTAGAAAAGTCTGTACCTGTTGCTCCCTTTGATTCATCATCATCCTTTTCTTCTTCTACCTGTTTCTGTTGACTTTGTTTCCCAGGAATTGTATCCATGTCTTTGAGTTTATCTTCTTCCATATCTTTTGAAGCTTTTCTCAAGAAATCCCTTGCTTTTTGAACAGTATTTAATCGATACTTCTGTTGTCTGAATGTAAAAATCACTCCCTCTGGAATATCCCATCTAAATTGAATTTTACATTGTTTAAGTTTTTCTGTGAAAAAAGCATATTCTTTTCTCTTTCGTAAAAGTCTAATAGGAATTTCCTTCATCACCAGTATTTCTTTACCGTCAATTTTGAAGCCATTGTTAAAATGGTGTTGCAATACCGTATTTCTAGTCTTTTTTTTTAGAAAATTAACAAGTACATCTCTTGGGATTTTTTTCATTGTTGCATATCTGGAATTAATTCTGTAAACTGTATCTATTTCAAATTCCATCCGATCTTCATTCATTTCCAAGGATTTTGCTAAAACAGTAACAATTTTCTCTCTGATGTCTTCACCTGTTTCCTCAGGAATTGCACGGAATCTCAAGCAATATTCTTTACCTCTAAGTTCCATAACAGCAAAATAATTGTTAGAAAGATACAAAATGGATAAAAAACGGTATGGGTTTGAAATAAATAAATCTGATTTTGAAGTAGATTTGTGTACAAATGATGAATGTATAATTGCAAAAATGTATAAATTTTTTATTGAAAATGGATATGGAAGAAGAACAAGTAAAAGAGTGTATGGTCAAGTGGGCAAAATTTTTTGGCTATAATATACAAATGGATCAATGGGAAAATATGTGGAAAAAAGGTTTGAAATTTACATTATGTTATAATCTTAAAGAAAATTTTTATAAAATGATGTATCGTTGGTATATGACTCCAGAAAAGTTGTCAAAAATGTATAGTAATGTTTCTAATGTATGTTGGAAATGTAAACAACAAGAAGGATCTTTCTACCATATGTGGTGGTCGTGTAAACAGGCAAAATCATTCTGGGCACAGATAGGTAGGATGATGCAAAAAATCTTGAAGATAAATATTCAGTCAAAGCCAGAATTTTTTCTATTGGGCTTTATGGGTAAACAAAAAGAAAAGAAATATGGAAGAATAATATTATATATGATCACGGCAGCAAGATTATTATATGCACAAAAGTGGAAAATGGAATTAATACCAACAATGGAAGAATGGCTATTGAAACTAATGGACTTAGTCGAGATGGACAAATTGACATGCCTTCTCAGAGAAAAAACGACAGATACATTTCTTAAGGAATGGAAGCCTCTTTTGGACTTTTTGTTGAAAGAAAAAAATGAAATGATGATAATGGGATTTGATGATTAATCAAGATAGACTATGGAAAAAAGTGAACTTTGTATGTTTTAGGGGTCAAGTTTGATATATATTATGTACCTATAGCTGATCTGTAACAAATCGGAAGTCAAGTTTTTTCTTTTTATTTTTGCTGTATTGTTTTTGTTGTTTGATTTTGTTGTGTCTGTTTTATAAAAATTTGAATAATAAAAATTATTACAAAAAAAAAAAGATCTTCTTTAGACCCTGGTCTTAATATTCCCTCTTTTTCCCAAATTCACCAGATGGGCATTAGGAATAAACTGTTCTCAGTGGGGGCACCAACTCTTTGGAATGCTCTTCCGCAGGAAATTCGTTCTTCCCCTTCTCTGTTTAGTTTCCGTCGCCAAGTTAAGACCTTTTTATTTCGGTTAGCTTTTGAATTGTAATGTGTGATATACTGTATATTTCTTATAATGTTTTATAACTTGTTTGGTATGTTATACTGTACTATGTTGTTTTATTATGCTATTGTTTGCCGCTTAGAATTCCTTGGAACTGAAGCGGGATATAAACTTTTTAAATAAATAAATAAATCTCTTGTTTGGCCTTCGTCTTTTTCTACTCCCTTCTGTTTTTCCTAGCATTATTGTATTTTCTAGTGAATCAGGTCTTCTCATGATGTGTCCAAAGTATGATAACCTTAGTTTCATCATTTTAGCTTCTAGTGACAGTTCTGGTTTAATTTGTTCTAACACCCAATTATTGGTCTTTTTCGCAGTCCATGGTATGCACAAAGCTCTCCAATTTTAGTTAGGAATAGTGAATAAGATATGTTCTACATTGTATGGATGGGTTATCTGCATCACAATGCACTTAAGATACTGTACATCTCCCTTATATTTTAGTTTACTCCAGTCTCTCACCTCGGGTTGTGAAAGATTATAGCCTCCAGAAATATTCCTGCCTCTTGAGCTGACCCAGTCTATGCATCTTCTGACTGCCAAATTCCTGACAGTTTTTTCTATACAAGATATACTGTGGCACACAAAGATGTTACTAATTGTGAAAGGCTCTGGTGTATCAATTTATTTAGTCTTTTGTTGGTCAGGTGCTTTCTTCAGTAAAATAAGTGGACGTTAAATAGACTAATTTCAAAATAGACATTGGAACAGGGTCTAATAGCAGGAATTTTATGACCCGTCATAAAATTGTGTCCGTTGACACATACCTCTGTTGGGGACTTGTCCCACAGGCCTTTTCTGAAAAAAAATAGCTGGTCAAACAATATTTTCCGGCTGTTTGGTAGGTATGTTAAATATCACTTTTTTTTTGTACTGCTGTGGGTACCCTAAGTAACGGATATAAAATAGTAGTTGTCATTAGGTACTTATTTTCAAATGTCCTTCAGGTGGGCATAAAATAAATAATATGCTTTTGCATATACTAATGGACATACTTCATCAATATGGTTTCCACTGAAGAATTAAATGCTAACAGTGGGCCCAGAGATAGAAGTTGAGCTATATTGAGGAAGAGTGTTCATAAAATTATACATTTACTGCAAATCTGAGAAAAGAGCCACATCTAGAAATACAGTTGTCAAAATTCTTTAAAGCTTGTTGATTGTGTTTGTATCATGCATAGTTATTACTAGGCATGTGTTTCATCCACCTGCAAGTCTTTATGATGTTTCGGCTTCAGCATGGGAACATAGTGCCTGTTATTTGTATTGGAAGCTAGGGAAGGAGACATATACATTATGCAGATCTTTGCCTGAAGCCTGGAACTGCTGAACCTATTTAGAAATGCTCAAACTAGCTCATATTGCTGGGGAACGGCCACTTTATTCATTAGATTTTCAGGTGAGCAGATGCTGTTGACAAGATTATACCAAACCACAACAAATGACAGGATCAATTCACCTATTAAGCAGGAATCAGGACAAGACAATAAGTCCAGGAAGAAGAATATTTATTTATTACTGTTGGTAGGGCAATACTAAGTTCCATTGGTTTGAACAGGATTTACAACTAATTTTTAGACGTACCACTGTGTTCAGTGGCACTTATTTTCAAGTAAGCGTGAATAAGATTGCAGTAGGGTAATGCAATCTTTTATGTGGAGTGTTACTGTTTTTAATGAGGTTTACTTCCAAGTAAGTACTTTTAAGTTTTGCTGGATTGTACCCTTTCACTTTTGCATTGGACCAGAGCATGACAGTTTACAATTTCCTCTTGAGCATCTCACTTCTCAGTCATTTCCATCCTAAACTGTAAACTGGTATAATTTTATTACATTGTGCCAGCTTGATTCAAAAAGAGGCCTCTAGGTGGCATACAACTGAAAATTAAAAATACACAGAAATAACAAACAATTGTAACAAATTAAAAGATAATAAAGCATAATAGTACATAATAAACAACTAAAATACAAGGAGGAGCATAAACAAGATACAACCACATTCCAATTATGTATTTATTTGGCAGAATAAAATATTGCATACAGCTTCCCTATAATCTTCATTAGAATGAGCCTGGCAGGTCTATTTTAGGAGGATGTTCTGAAGTGCAGATACCACCATAGTATTGGCCCTGCTTCTAGTAGAAGAAACCAATCTGGTTTCTTATAATGAAGAAATCTAAAGCAGAACCATCCTAGAAGATTCATAGTAGCACACAGGAAGCTTAAAATCTGGATCCTATGCATGTTTGTTTAGAATAAGTGGGACTTACTCCCAGGTAAATGTGCCCATGAATTTTTGTTTTAATTTGCTTTTAGGCTCCTTTTTTATTGCTTTTATGTTGTATTTTTTGCTGTAATGATATTTATTTTTAAATATTATATACTGCTCAGAGATTTTTAACTTGTTAAGTGGTTTATAAATGCTTTTAAGTAAATAAATATAAATTGCGCCCATTTATATTATTTCTATGTATGCACGTGTGCGTGCATGTGGGAGAAAGTTTGCTGGGGAACCATATAATAAACACAAGAGTATGAGCAGATCTGCAAAGAGATATGCACCTCTGAATCATAGTCTACATATCCATAATTCATGAAATGTGGAAGGAATAGGGGATGGATGGTAAGCACATCTTGTCCTCAATGTACTGCATAAACATCCATTCTCCAATGTATTTTTGACTGAACTATTACTAATAACTAGATAAGAAAGTTGAACTTCTATGTTTTATTATGCACATGCCAGCATCCTGTTACAATTGACATAATGGATCTAGAATGCCATTACTATAATTTGGCTTCAAGATATACCTTTTATCTTTCTGCTAACTTTTTATTTTATCCTTTTGTGGAAATCCTTGGGAAAAATAGAAGAGGATGGTGTGACGCCCTTCCCTGGCTCTCCCTGTCAGGTTCCTACCTGCTCGTGGCTACTGCCTGTCACTAGGCACCACCAGGGACTCCACCAGTCCGGACTGTCCTTTTTTTTATGGTTTCTCTCCCCGCTCTAGCACAGATCTCAACAGATCCCCCTGCTAGGCAGCACCACCAGTCACGTCCTAATACCAGTATTCCCAGAGACTCAGAATACTTGTCGTGTTATTCTCTTCACCGCTGCCACCATTTGTTACAGTTTCCCTTCAGCCTTGGTCATTACCTTACCCTCCCTTCTGGTCTGTGAAACCCCAGCCAAGGATCAGGCCTTCGGTAAACCAAATTAAGTATTTATTAAATATAACAAAGATAACAAGATTTCTTCATAAGGCACATAAGCCTATGGTTTTATCTAATACTAATCCGAACTCCACCCTCTCCTCACATCCACCAACTCTCCACACAATCTCCTCTCAAAACCCACCAAAACAACCCACTAACATTCACCACACATCCACACAGATTCCACTGTCACTCTTCCTTTTATACGCTCAGCCATTTTAAACACCCAGCCAATCATCCAGCATTCTACTGCCCATTCACTCCCCCTCCTCTTTCATTCCACTTACCATGTATCTCCTATACAAACAGCACTTACCCTATTTACACTAATACAGGATCATCACAGGTGGCTATATCCCAGGGCTTGAAGCCAAAATTATTTATTTTATTGGAAAATATTAAGTGAAATCTGATGCTGTGCAGGTTGGACAATATGCTCTGGAGCCCCCCTTTTGACAGCACAATACATATATTTACAACCTTATGCTTCAGAATCTTTTCCCTAGTGTCCGCCTCTAATCTGTGCATCCTATTCATTTATTTATAAGATTTCTGATCTGCCCTTCCCCATAAAGTGCCAGGGCAGGTTACAGCAATATAATATGCAGTTATTAAAACAGATAAAGCTTAAAATTATATAAACAAGTAAAACCATTCATTTACACAGGGCTGAGAGGAGCTGGATGTGGCAGATCTCCATCTGAGCCAGCTGGGTCCCAGCTCAGCTGGAGCTCAGCATACGTGGAGCTGGCGTAAGCTGGCATAGGGACTGAAAAAGGGGCTTGTTGGTGGAGGGACCTCGGTGAAAGGACTTAGGACACATCCAACTCGTGTTTGGAGTGCTCCTGCAGGTTGCAATCTAGGCAAAAGATGTGCCGGGAAAAAGGTTGGTCTAAGAAAATAATTGCAATAGAAGTCAATGGAGAGGGCATACTCCCCTGTAGAGATATTTGGGAACGCAGGCTTTTACTTTCTGGTCCCTGTGTGCAGCTCCCGGGTGAGCCGGCATTCAGCCATCCCAGAGGCTCTTGAATGGCACTTGGATGTAGTGGAACTTTATGCCAGCTTCTCTTGCGCCAGCACCACTTATGCCAGCTTCCCCTGAGTAGGAATGCTCTGCCCAACTCAGCCAAGCATTAGCTTCCTTTTTGATGCATTTCAAAAGCTTAGGACAATCTTTAACAGACAGATCCTTGGTGAAGGATCAGTTTTAAAATATCTGGATACATAAGTGAACACTAGTATCAAAATGGTGCACAGGGGAATTTGGAGGCCTTGTGGGGGCTTCATCGTTAAAGTTAAGGAACTTTGCTATTGGTTTGATATTAATTACTTAGGACTGGTTAAATCACGCTGTATCAGGTATGGTTAATCTTTTTTGGCACTCCTTCCTCTTTCCTGAGCACTAAAACCTTCTTGCAATGGTGCTGCACCAGATGAGGAAGAGGTGCTGTTGCACGGTAAGGTGAGGCACAGGCACCCAATTTTGGAGAGCTGGAGGGCCCTCCGCAGCATTGCAGGAGAGGGTTTAAAAAAATAAAAATAAAGTATTTTAAACAGCCGGTTTTTTTGTGGGGGGGCATAACCAGCCTGCTAGAATTCCACCAAATTCGGATTTGGTACCGAATTTCCCATTAATTCTCTTATTCTCAATAGTTGAAGATCAGATTTTAATGTAGTGCATTTCTGCAGCTGATTTTGGAAACAGCCTTTTTTAAAAAAAAAAAACCCACCTCTAAGATAGCCATTTGAAGAATAATTTATCCATATTTCCTTTTAAAATATCAATATTTCCTTCAAAATATTAATATTTTAAAAGGAATATTCCTTCCAAATATCAGTATTTCCTTTAAAAATATCTACATTAATATCGATATTTTTTACAAGCGAAAATATCATGGATCAGTAAAAGCAGTGGCTAGCGGATAAAAAACAAACTTGAATCAATGCCAGCCTGTTAGGCAGATGGAATCCTTTTAAACTGGAACTTGCTAACGGATCCCATCAAGAGACATGCCTTTTATAGTGAGCACTTCCTCTTTTAAAAGTAAAGCTATTTGTCATTCTAATCAAATCAATCTTATCCATGATAATTCTTATATATGAAATCGTGCATATCTGATTTTATATATACCATGTATTGCAGATGTTGGCTTTTAAACATTCTCAACCTTTTTGTATTAATAAAATAACATAAAACAACACTATATACAACACACACCACACACATATATATCATGATCCAGCCAAAACAGAGCACTTGATTGCTATTGATTTTAATGGGAGAAAGCTATGTAGGTATTTAAGACTGCAATCCTATAAAGTTACCTGGAAGTACAGTCCATTGAACTAATGAGACTTACTTCTAATTCAACATAACTTTTCTACAGAAATTAACATCATCGAAAAGTAGTTTACTTTGGCTGGATTGTGCCCCTAGTGAATTGTTCTAATTTAGGGTCTCAATTTAGCTATTGTCTTGTTGCAAGAAGATGGGCTGCGTTCCCTTTTCCACCAATAGCATATCCACATAAAGCCAAGTAAGTGCCACCAGATCTTCCTTGCTGGATCATAATACATGTCCAGAATGATCAGAGGAAAAGGCAATTTTGTCAATAATGCACATATAATACAATCATAAAAGAATCACCCTTCAAAGAATACTAACTTTGCTTCTGCTCATGGAAATATACAGGTATGTAGTAGCAGATGAGGCAACATGAAGTGAAATGACTAACAGTCATATGTCGAGACTAGCCTCACATTTTAAACCATTGGTGCATAAAACTGCTCTGTACACATCCAATTAGCCTTCAATTTAGGGATGCTGCAGTGCTAAACTTCAAAGAGTTTGAAAGCGTTTTGTCAATCAGGAATTAAGGATGTCTTTGGATTTAGGGTTATCATGTTCAGAATTGTATTTTCTGCTTATATTGGAAGGGGCAGAGCTCTTTCCTGAAGACATTGATCTTTGCCCTTTTGGCCTCCCAAGCCCATCTGTCTCATCACTTTGATCAGATCTGGAGAGGAACGACTAGAATGAAGATACACATCATCACTCCCGATCATCCCTCCACCATAAAACTTCCAAGTTGGAAGGTCTGTTCCGGAATCCACCCAGGCTCTCTAAATCCGTAGCGCTTAAATTCTGAAACGCGAGGCGCAGGACTGCGTGCAACGGGCCCTGATTTGGCAGCTTTGCTCCAGCGCGGACCCCAGGGCTGATTTGTGCTTTCCCAGCGGTTAGGAAAAGCCACTTTGCACGTGCCCAGAGACATATCCTCACCACTCCCCCACACCTCTCTAAACTAAATGAGCCCTGGCTTTAAGTAAGGGGGGATATACGTTCTGCGGCCTGACTGAAATGATGAAGGGTTTGGTACGCCATCCTATTCTCGCACTGCTTAGTCAACAGCAGCCCTTCCTCGGCCTGCTCGGCATTTCCCAGTCATCCGAGAAAGCGTCGGAGAGAAACCCGGAGTAGGAAGGAAGGGTAGGCTGGGAGCTCCTCCCCGTTTCAGTCAGGGGGAAACTTCGGGCGGACAGTTCCGCCTTTCTCTCCTCCCTTTCCCGGTTGCTGCCGCCTGCTTGAGTCGCTCCTGTGGCGGCGGCAACAGCAAGCAGCATGGCGGCTGTAGAGCCCCGAGTGTGTGAGACGGCGGGTTGCAGCAGCGAGGCCAAGCTGCAGTGCCCAACCTGCATCAAGCTGGGCATCCAAGGCTCTTATTTCTGCTCGCAGGTAAGCCCCGCCGCCCTCGGGGCGCCCTTTGCCCGCAAGCAGGGCGGCGGCGGCTGCTCCTTTTTCGGAAACCGAGGCTCCCTTTGCCGCTGCTACGGGCTATTCCTCAGCTTGCGTCCCACGTTCCTAGGCTGGCCAGGGAAGCGGCTAGTCTGCCTTTCTTCCCGGTTTGGCTTTTCTTCTTTTCTTTTGCCTGCGAACTGCTGGGAGGCTTTTTTTTTTTTGGAGGGGCTGCTCAACGCAGGTGTGACAGACTCTGGGCGTGTGAGAGTTGCTGGGCCTGGGCCTGCCCTCTTGCAGCCCGAGCACGTTTTACTCGGAAGTAAGCCCCACTGAGTTCAAAGGGACTTACGCCCGAGCCACCTTTGCCTAGGAATTGATTTGCAGCCTTCTTGCAAGCAAGACTCTCTCTGTCACCCAAGTTTGCCTCCTTATCCTTCTCTTGGGTGTCTGTGCCACCGAGGAAAGATCTGAAGCTACCAAAAATCCGTGGTTGTTGATTTGTTGCCTCTTTGTATATATGCTTCCTCTAGCTCAAGCAGCGCCCTCCTGTTGTGGCCGTGGGCTTGTAAAACCGGCGGAGATTGAAAGGTGAACAGGAGTGTGTTTTGGGCTTGCATCGCAGCGGTGAGCAGTCTAAACCAGGGGGGATTTGTTTAGTACTGTTCCCTACTCCTACAAGCAGGCCACAGAAATGCTGAAGCGGATCTCCTTTTCTGATTCCCATTCTGTGTTTATATGTGCAACAGCCGTTTTATCTATTTCTTTCAGCTCTGTCATCAAGATTTGCATTTTTCCGAGGGGGCATGGCTGTGTTTTTTCCAGCCTGGTTACTTGTAAATTGTTTTGGTACTCCAGACATTTTAGCTTTATTGCAGAATGGATTTCACTTCAGATTTTCTTCTAAAACCAGTCTAGAGAACGTAATCAAAAAGGGCAGCTCTGAGCATGTGTAGAGTATTTTACTTTCCTCATTCATTTGCTGTGCTTAGTTTGCAATTTGGCTGACTAGGGTGGTTTCCCATCAGTTTGAATTATGTTATATTTCTTTTTTAGAAACAAACTAGTTTCTGCGCATATATGTAGTAGAAGTATTATATGTCTTAGTTTTAATGTCTAGGGTATTTGCCTCACGGGAGATTTTATTTATGTCTGAGATTGTCTTTTTAAAACCAGCTGAGCAGAATCTCTTAACTAATATTGCAAAAGTTAAAGCATGATAATTAGCTTAACCACTGTTCTGTAGTAAAAGTACTGGGAGTTAATTCAACATGCATAATGTGGAGTTGCTGCTTCACACATCTGACACAGCTGTCTTCCTAGTTACATTCATACATATTTGGCTTTGCAGATTTTAGCCCCTTGAAGCCAAATGTCTTGGAAAGAATGTGAGTGAACCAGTTAAAAATCTGGTGTAGCTTGATGTCAATTGGCTATATTTCCTAATATATTGATTTCAGGAATTACGGGTTATAGTTGCAATAATAGTTGTTTTCTCTCTTAAAAGAAGTATAGAATGCGTAAAGTCATTCAGTTTCTCAAATCTCAGTAGCATTTCCACTGATGAAAAGAAACAAAAACCATCTGAAGCACTCCAAGACACATGGCAGTCAAATCTCTTCTGAGAATGTTGTTATGCCTTGTACTTTGATAATACCTCCTGCTACACATGTAATTAATAAACAATATTTTAAAAGATATAAATACTTGAGCCTTGGAAGGGTAAGTTAACCACTTAATTTCTATCCCCAGAAATTATCAGATTTGCTTTCAACTACCTCTGGATCTTTGTGTTCCAATATAATACTGTCCTGGAGTCTAGTCCGAAAAAGGCAATTGCTGTGACCCGGTGTTGCAGTTCCAGTTTCTCAGGCTCCCAAAAGTTCTGAGTGATGAAAGCAGTATCTGCCTACAATGACCTTTGGTACATCCAACAGCTGATAGGAATCTTAAGTATATTTTGATAAAAAATAACTAAATTTTGCATCAAAAAACAAAATGACTAAAGCAGCATATGGTGTAAGAGCAAAATTAGTATAAGAATATAGGAGCACAGGAAGCTGGCTTATATCAGGTCAGGGGCTGCAGGCACACCAGCTCAGAGGTTTAGTTGTCCAGGGTCCTGAGGGTGTGTGTCTAAGATCCCTTACTTTTTTGGAAGCCAGGTCCCAGCAGCGTCCCTATGTCTCCAACATCCTATGAGCCAATCAGAATGAACAGGGAGTGTGCTAGCCACTAAGAAGAGATTTCTAACTTGTTTCCTTGTCATTTCCTGCTGATTGGAGCCATTCCTAAGTGAAAGGAGTTCCTATTAGTTCTTAAATGGAAATGGACTGCCTTCAAGTCGATGCTGACTTACGGCTACCCTATGAATAGGGTAAGCAGTATTCAGAGGGGGTTTGCCATTGCCTCCCTCTGAGGCTAGTCCTCCCCAGCTGGCTAGGGCCTGCTCAGCTTGCCACAGCTGCACAAGCCAGCCCCTTCCTTGTCTGCAACTGCCAGCTGGGGGGCAACTGGGCTCCTTGGGACTATGCAGCTTGCCCAGGGCTACACAGGTGGCAGGGCACATAACCCCTGAGCTACTCACTGTGGGAGTAGCTGGACCTTCACCCAGGAGACACGAGCAGAGATTTGAACTCACAGACTCTGGACTCCCAGCCAGGCTGTCCTTCCTACTGTGCTATACCAGCTGTCTTATTAGTTCCTAAAGGACAGCCAAATGGGGACAGTAATAGAGAAGCAGAAAGCAGTATTCAAACCTGGCCAGACTATCCTATAATCTTAGAAGGTTGTATAAGTAGAAGGTGTGTGGCTGTTACTATCATGAAGGGACTCTGCACTTCTGAATTTGCCACTTTACTAGTGCACTAGCTGCTTCAAAAGCAGCCAGATCTTTTTTTTCCGTTTTAAACCAAAGATATGTTTGCCCCTGGCTTGACACATCTCCCTTTCCTGTTGCTGATCTCAGACCTTTTAGGACCTCCCATAGCAAAGCATTTGCCCAATCACTGTCTCTGCCCAACCTACAGCAAAGTGTTTCTGTTGGACACGCACGTAGTGGCAAACAAGTTGACCTCAGCATTGAAATCAGTTTTGATTTCAGCTTTAAGTTGATTTCATGGAGAAAAGCACTGGAGCTGCATTTCCCCAGGTTTTGGAGTAAAATGGGGCAGAATTTGACTAAAGTTGTGTGTCTCCAACTTCAGAAAACAGAGCTGGACACTCACTGAAGCCAGCATGACTGCAAGTGTGCCTGTAGGTTACCCAGGTCTCAGAGAGAGATCTTTCCCATCACCAGCTGATCTTACAGTTAGAGAAACCAAGGACTGAACTAGGAGTATTTTTTATGATCACCTCACCAGCGAAAAGAAACAAAGTTTGAAAGATGTGTCGCTCTCCAAACTGGGTGAATGGATGTTACAATGGCAAATAGGGTTTAGTGTATGCGGGTGTAAAGTGACACGCATGGGGGCAACAAAAATCCAAATGCACGCATATGCTGATGCGATCTGAGCTGGTAGTGACTCACCGGGAAAGGAATTTGGGGGTTGTGGTGAATAGCACAGTGTGCAGCTGCTGTGAGAAAGGCAAACTCCGTGTTCAGGATCATTGGGAAAGGAATAAAAAATAAAACTTCCAGTATTATACTGTGTACAGTTCTATATGCTGCACCTCAAAGATGTTGTAGAGCTGGAAAAGGTGCAGAAAATGGCAAACAAAATAATCAGGGGGCTGCAACAACTTGCCTATGAGGAAAGACTACAATTCTTGGGGCTTTTGGGTTTAGAAAAAAGGCAAGTAAGGGGTGTGTGTGAAAAGCACTGGTTAAAAGTATGCATGGTGTGAGAAAGTAGAAATTGAGAGTTGATTTCCCTCTCTCATAATGCTAGAACCCAGGGCAATCCAATAAAGCTAAATGTTGGAAGATTCGGGACAGACAAAAGAAAAAATATCTTCACATATCACATAGTTTATGGAGTATTCTACCACAGGATATAATGATAGCCCCCAGTTTGGATGGCTTTAAAAGGGATTAGACAAATTTACTGAAGATGTGGCTGTCAGCAGCTAGTAGTTATGATGGCTATGTTTCCTCCAGCAATATGGCCATTTTGCCTCTCATCACCAAGTGCTGGGGATCACAGAGCTGTTGTGCTCATGTCATGCTTATGAGTTTCCCATAGACATCTGGTTGGCCACTGTAGGAACAGAATGCTGGACTAGATGGGCCTTTAGCCATATCCAACAGGGCTGTCTTTATGTCCAGCACTGCTCTTTTGTGGACACTGATCAAGATTAGGAATGTCCGGTTTCTGTCTTGTTTGTGACCAATATGTTCTCCAGGTTAGAGGCTGGAGAAAGTAACTCCCATCAGTGACGGCTGGACTTCACATGGGTTTATTATTTATTTAAAAGCATTTATAAACCTCTTAATATTGTAAAAAAAAAAAATCATGGATGAAGCACATGTGCTCAGAAGGTTGGTTTGAAATCAGTGGGAGTGAGGCTGAGAAACGAATGGGCTCCTTGAAAGAACCCTTCAAGAGGTGCGATTAAAAAAAATATTTATATTTGTATCCCGATCTTCCTTTTGGAGCATGTTCAAAGTAGTTTACCTGGGACTCCCATTGAGGGTGCAGACTAGGTTAAAACCAGCTTAGCTTTACAAGTGGGACCTGCAGCAAAACATTGCAGGGTGGAGTATTCCTGTTTAGGATACTCCATTGTTTTTATTTCCAGAATCCAATGATCTACCAACCAGAGCCAGTTTGCTAGAATTAAAGAACATATCCTGAGTTCAGAAACTCTTTTCAAGTACTATAACTGAAATAAGGTCACAATTCAATATTTATTGTTTATTTATTTAAGATATTTATATAATACTTCTCAGGTGGACCTCACAAAGTGGTTTACGTAAGATTATTACAATAATAAGCGGCAGAGTTTGTTTTTAAAAAAGTTACAGTAAAATGGAAAAGACAAATGGTTTTGTTTAGAAGAAGCTGTTACTGCTTCATTTCACTCCCCTCAGGGCAAGATTGTTCTGCAGAATTAGTTTATTATTTTATTCATTGATTGCATTTATATACTACCTTTCTTCCAAGGAACTCAAAAGTGGTGTTTGTGATTCTCCCCTCTCTATTTTATCCTCACAACAATCCTTTGAGGTAGGTTAGGCTGAGAGGCAGTGACTGGCGTAAGGTCACCCAGTGAGCTTCATGGTTGAGTGGGGGTTTGAACCCTGGTCTCCCAAGTCAGAGTCAAATTCCTTAACTATTACACCACACTGGCAGCTCGAGGAGAGAGGGACCCCTATGAGAGCTGGATGGGGGCAGACATTGCACAATAGTTCACACCTATCCCAAGCTCTGTTTCAACTATCATATTTAGGTGGAAACAGTCATTTTCTTGTTGCTATTGTTAAATAATAGGTCAGAACTATTGCTGATCTACTGAAAACCACTCGGTCTACCAGTAGTACATAAGAAGTGCCTGCTGGATCAGGCCAGTGGCCCATCTAGTCCAGCATCCTGTTCTCACAGTGGCTGACCAGATACCCATGTGAAGCCTGCAAGCAGGACCTGAGTGCAAGACCACTCTCCCCTCTTGCGGCTTGCGGCAACTGGTTTTCAGAAGCATACTGTCTCTGACTATGGAGGGCAGAGCACAGCCATCATGGCTAGTAGCCATTGTTAACCTTATGCTTCATGAATTTGTCTGATCTTCTTTTAAAGCTATCCCAGCTGGTGGCCATCACTGCCTCTTATGGGAGTGAATTCCATAGTTTAAATATATGCTACGTGAAGAAGTCTTTTCTTTTGTCTGTCCTGAATCTTCCAACGTTTGGCTTCATTGGATGTCCACAAATTCTAGTGTTATGAGAGGGAGAAAAACATTTCTCTATCCGCTTCTCTCCATGCCATGTGTAATTTTATACACTTCTTATCATGTCACCTCATACTTACCTTTTCTCTAAACTAAAAAGCCCCAAACGCTGCAACCTTTCCCTATAGGGGAGTCTCTCCAACTCCTTGATCATTCTGGTTGCCCTTTTCTGATTTTAATCTACCTTCTGCCTATCCCGGTTCTGGTCAGATGTTTGTAAAAAGGATTAATGTGGCTGTTACATCCTAAAACTGGGGTTTTGAGGATACAGAGTTTAACATGGTAAGCTCCGAAATGAAAGTTTCCATATAAAATACATAAGAATAACACTAAATAGGTACCCTTCGAACTGGCAAGTAGTTTGATATTTGGACTAAAAAAGAGAGGGATGAAAGATGAGGCTTGATAGCTAACTGATTTTATTTTATTTATTTCCTGCCCTCCCTCCCAGTAGGAAGAAATTTAACCCATGGGACTCTAAAACTACTCACATATATTCTTCTTCATTTGCATTTTAGCAGAGAAATGCAAAACCATATGATGGTGGTTTCTGTTGGACTAGTTCCACTGTCAAAAAAATTAATTAATTAAAAATGCAAGTTTTCGAATGTTGGTGAACTGGTAGCAGTGCTTTCATGGATGTAGGTTATAGACCACAATAGGAGAAAATCTCGTCTCCTAGTAACTTGGAAGTGGTAGGAGAGGAATTGCCCCGTGTCTTATGTTTGGTAGTAGACTTGGAAAGGTCTTTGCAGTCATCTAATCCAACCTCCTGCTCCTGTTAAAAGGGACTCTGTCTTCTCACACATGGTTGATAAATATAAGCTTAAACGTTCAGTACGACATTTTTAGATGAAACCTTTTGTGAGTGACCGGTGGACTGAGTCAGTGTTCCTGGCACCAAGAATCTACATGGGGACTGTAGTGCCCTCCGCCAAATGCATATTGCAGCTATCCAAAATGTCAGAGTGTGGTGCAAAAATCAGTAAAGGTTGCACCAGTCCTGCTCATTAGTTGTGCTACTTCTGTGTGATACCCTCTGCACCACCACCACTTCATTCTTAGTGCTACCAAAGTTAACGGGAGAAGCTGGAAGGAGGTGCCCCTATTTCTTATTGAAAATGGTTCTAGCCTGCACAACAAAGTTAATTTAGTTTCTTTGTCATATATGGAACTGAAGAATCCCAATGATTTCCTACAGTGGGACTTAAACCACATTTTTATACAAAGAGCTTGGAAAAGTTACTTTTTTGAACTACAACTCCCATCAGCCCCAGCCAGCATGGTGCTGGCTGGGGCTGATGGGAGTTGTAGTTCAAAAAAGTAACTTTTCCAAGCTCTGTTTACACAGTAGGGAAGGCATGACTGACTAAAACTTGGAAGGGTTTTGAGTAAAGAGAGCATGAGCAATCTTTTTTTTTTTAGCTATAGCTGGCTTGGCAGCTGAATAAAAGCTTTTAAGGTTGTGTACAAAGCTGGTAATGCTGCTCCATAGTCAAATGATGTTTGTTTGCTTTTAAGGGTGATTAAATGAGGGAAGAAAAACAAGCTTTTGGCTGTTATGTATTACGTTCATATACCACCCCATAGCCAAAGCTCTCTGGGTGGTTTACAGCAATTAAAGGTATATTACACCTTGGCTCTAAGTGCCTTCCCTTTGAGGTGAGTTCTCTTACTTTCTAAATAAGTGTAAGAAGAACCACTTGTCTCATTTCAAGTGTTGTGATGCGTCAAGTTAATCTGGTGGTTTGTGTCGAGACAGTGTGGAAAGGTAGAGGAGTTGGAAAAACCAAGCAAAAAGGTGCAGTCCCCTCTCTTTGTCAGTGGCAAATCAATGTCCTTGAGCTAGTGGGAGCTGCTTCTGGAGGTAGCAGATAAAGAAAACAGGAAATCTACCCAATTTTCCCATTCTCATAAGAAAGGCAATGGGAAGTATCCTAAATCCCATTGCCTTTCTTATGAAAATTGGAAGATGGGGTAGTTTTACCATAACATGATGATATGAGTGTTGCTGATGAAACGGCATATCTGCTATTAGTAATTACATGGGGGGAGATGTTTGCATGATTCAGCCTGGCTTCACATGCAATTTAAACCCATGTTTGGAAGTGGAGAAAGTAGGTGTGGTGAGTGGATATATATAAGGAATTGGACTGCCATGTTGGTGTAGGCGCAAGACTTGGCCTTTGCAGTGGATGTATGAGGCTCACATGGGCACCCAAAACAGGAGACTACTGTATAGGGAGCTATTTGTGTGCAGCCTAGGGGAGGGAGTTAAGGAATTGTGAAATTGGCAGTGGTGCAATCTCCACCCATAATCTTGCCCATTTCTTGTTTGATGCTGTGAAAATATTATTCAGGGCGTATTACCATCAAAAAGAGATGTGATAATGGGAAGCATGGAGAGCCAAGAAGGTTATCACCTGTGCCATTGGTCTTTCTGTTATTCTTCCTCAATCCCAAGTGCCCTGTGATCCTCTGGCATATGTCTGCTGTGCAGTTTAAGAACACACATGCTCGGACTTCATGCGCTTGGTGCAAATGTCTTGTTTAGTCAGAGCAAGTGCAGTTACCATGTAAAATATGAAACAACTCCAAGGCTCTAAATCTAACATTAAAATTAAGCTTCCATAAAACTTTTTACAAGGTGTGTCCCATATCCTATTAGCCTTGTGCATTGTCCTTAAAGTGTGAATTGGGTACTGTGTAATATCATCTAGAAAGAAATCCAATTAACATACTGTGTTTGAACTGAAGTAAGGTGTGGTATGATAAAACCATACTCCTCCTGTCCATTTTATAGCACATGTTTTGTAGTCTGCTGAACTACTGTATCAATATGAATTACATGCATTTCAAAGCATTGTTAACTTTATATCATTTGCCTTTTTTTAAAGGAGTGTTTTAAGGGAAGCTGGGCTACGCACAAGTTGCTACACAAGAAAGCAAGTAAGCAAATGCTTTATTTTGCCTTTATTAGACTCTGTTGTTGACTTGACATCTAATTTTCATAGAATATATATTCAAATACCTTTCTGGCAGATAACTTTCAGTTTTTTGGTGTAGATGGTTGGCTATCATAACAGCATCATTTTGTAATTTTGCTTTTGGTTTACAGAGGATGAAAAAGCTAAGCGGGAGGTTTCTGCCTGGACTGTAGATAGTGACATTAATACAGATCCCTGGGCTGGCTATCGATATACTGGTAAACTCAGGCCGCATTATCCACTGGTAAGTAACTGAAACACCCGATGGTGTATCGCTTTTAAGCCCTTCTGGCAGTCAAATTGCAGCAAGAAAATTCTGTAGTGATTGTGCCTTCCAGTTGGAGAAAATGGTAATATAATTTTGTAAGACACTTGCACAGTTCTGGTTGTTAGGTATTTTGGGACAATGTGCAGCAGAACATTTCAAGTAGCTATAATAAATTACAAGACAGCATTAGAAGGGTATAAATTAATCCTACTGAAGGAGAACAAGGGAAAGGGACAGTCAAATCTGTTTTAGCTGGATATTAAACAATTTAATAGTCTTGATCTCATGTTCCATTCCCCAGCTCACAAGTATCTTTCAGTCTTCCAATGGCTGAGCATATACCACTGAACAGCAGAGCAATTTGATGTGTGCAGATCAGATATTGCCACACTTATTGGCCTTTTAGTATGAAGAACCTCAAGGTGTGGTTGGAGTCCGGTGTATCTAGCTCATTATACATTAGAGAATGAGGAATGAGGACAAACTGAAGAAATAGAATCTATGCGGTGGTATTTATTTATTTATTTTATTATTCTTGTATACCGCCCCATAGCCGAAGCTCTCTGGGCAGTTTACAGTAACTAAAAACATTAAAACAAATACAATTACAGAACCAGAAAGCTTGCAGAAAGTATATATGTGGGACACAAGTTTAAATATAGAATTGATGGGCATGTAACTCTGCTTTTGCTCTTGTGGGTAGAGACCGCTAAATAATGTGTTGTAGAGGGTTTTCTACCCTCTACCAGTAATGGGAGATGAAGCTCATGTTTTGATGCAACACTTCATCATAAAAAGGAATTAACACCTTATCTAGTATGTCTGATGAAAGCAACATCAAGTTTTGGTTTTCCAAAAAGTGGTGTTTTGTGATTTCCTTGCTGATAAATAAATTACGCATTGGTTTTGTTTGCACGTAATGCTAAGCTATGGTTTATTAAAGTATGGTTTGTTTGATTGTCCAAACTCTGCTCAGCAGCTTAACTATAGTTTGTTTGCTATCAGCAGTGTAAATCTATAATCTGAAACCATGGTTTTGTTATTTGGTTATGAACCTTGATTTAATTCAGTGTTGGCTTTGGGTTATAGTTGTATTTGTCTTTGAATGATTGTTATCCACCTTCTGGTTTGATAGGCTGTAAATATAAATACGTTTAAATCTTAATTGTGCTTTCTCTAGATGCCTACAAGACCTGTGCCAAGTTACATTCAAAGGCCGGATTATGCTGATCACCCACTAGGTAATTGTAGACATAGTATAATTCTCAGTTTTTAGGCTTGTGTTTCTCTTTGGTTATATTAACTATTTTTTTCATAATGAATTTATTCTGGATGGGCTTATCAAACGATTGATGTGTTAAGTAGCTTTTTAGCTATCAATTCCTTTTGAAAATAAGGCTTCAGAAATCATTAATTAACAAATAAGTTGCAATGAAGGTCTCAAACAGAGGTGTTTCTTGAACCTGAAAGTCTAGCATTGGCTCTATGCCTCACAGAGCATTGGTTCATTATACTATTGCAGCCACAATCTCTGGCTAGAGAACTCTGTCAAATATCTTATTCTGAATAAGAATAATGGGGGGAAAGGGGACCCAAAAAAGACATATTTGAATGCCACCATGATCAAAATCCTTTAAAGCCGGCATCTCCATTGTGGTACGCATGGGTGCCACAGCACTCTCAGGCGCACCCTTAGTGCTCGACAAGGTCCCCTTCTCTCGTTAACATGGTGGGGGGTTTTGCTCGTTGATTTTTTTAGGGGGTTGTTTGCTGCTTTCTGTGCCTGTTTAATTTGCTTTTTGGTAGTGTAGGTGTGTTGCTTGTTTTTGGGGGGTGAGGGAAGGTCTGTGCATTTTCAGTTTTTCTTCCATGAATTTTGTGTGTGTGTGTTGCCCTCAACAGTTTCTTAGATTTCCAAAAGTGACCCCAGGCCCCAAAAAGGTTGGGGATTGCTGCACGAAGGGTCACTTAGATTTCTTGGTTTTTTCCCTTTTTCTTTTACCATGGGGGTGCAAACATGATAAGTGGGTAATCGAAAGGTAAGAGAGAGAATATTTTTCTCTTCACTTTCTCAGTGCTCTTTGTCTGTTTATATCATAAACCAGTATCATGCCTTCTCCTCTACACCCTTCCCCACCTCCAGGAATCTCTCTGTTTTTCTAAAGCCTAAATATTAGTAGCACGCTGCCCAAGGTGTTTGCTGTTTTTGGTCTTTTTACATTTTACTGCTTCTCTTGAAAAGGACTGTTTCAGTTATGCTAGCACAGGTTACGGGATACAGGAAATTCGTCTTTGTGACTAAAATTTATTGTGGCTAGATAACTCCTGATGTTTCCCTTTAGGTATGTCTGAATCGGAACAGGCCCTTAAAGGAACGTCTCAGATAAAGATTCTTTCTTCAGAAGATATAGAAGGGATGCGAGTAGTGTGTAGGGTAAGGCAATCATGCAACATTTTGTAAGCTCAACAAATCTAAGGGAGGGAATGGTCCTTCCATGTGTCTGTAAGAAAAAAATATGAATCATTCAAGGTCCACAAAAAAGGAGTGAAATTTTACTATATGTGATGCGTAATGATGAGTATGATTTCTGGAAATGTCCATACCTCAAGAGTTGCTTGAATTGCATGGTTTTGTGTTTAATCTGTTTTAAATGTACTACACATTTAATTTTGTTTCATTGAGATTTGTATGTGAAGTGCTTGTTTAATATTTTACAACGTTTTGGAGATACATTTTTAATTTAAGACACTAATGGAATGTTCTGTGCATGATTTGAGGTGTATGTTCTAAACATCCCATTAAATCACATATTAACAGTGTTTATAACATTTTGCAAGAAACCTCTAATGTTCAGTTGTTAGAAGATATGTTTCTTGTTCTGATTTATATAAATTGTGATTACAAGCATTGCGTGATTGCTGGTGTGTCTACCACCTATTTTCCATCTCTTGGGGTGTAGACCTTACAAAAAATAATATTCATGACCTATGATAAGAATTTTTGTCCTGGCTTATGGACTGTCTGGCCCCATTTATAGCTTGCCATGTGTGAGCAATGTTCTGCAGTATACTTCTTGATTTTTCCTCCAGTGTGAGCAGAATCAACAAACCAGAAAGCCTTTCCTTCCTGTGACATCTAAATGAGGGATCATGGTTTGTCGCTGCCTAGCAAACCATGATTTGTAAGCCAACTACAAATAATTGCTTAAGGTTCTCTAGTGACTGTAGTTTAAGGAGCAACAAGGCATAATCCCTGGTTTGGATGTAACAGGACACCAAGGTTTTCCTGGGGAGGAACAAAGTGAGAGCAATTGACCAGCATGCAGTAGCAAGTATAAACCATAAGCCAGAAATCCTGCCTTGTTGTTGTATGTGAGCATGGCCTCTGTCTTAATGAATAACTTCTGCTCCTTTGTCTTGCAGCTTGCTAGAGAAGTATTAGATGTTGCTGCCATGATGGTGAAGCCAGGTGTAACTACTGAAGAAATAGACCATGCTGTTCATCTAGTAAGGATACTTCACTGAGGGTCTGGATTTTTTGCTTTTGTTTAGTGTTTTTTGTAATACACATCTTACTTGATTTTTCTGTGCGTTTATGACTGCATTCGTTCTATTTCTTAAACCATAAACACCATTTCATAAAACAATTTTGGTGTGCCAAAGGTTCTCCAGTGTCATCCGCATCCGTAAGTGTAGCCCCTGACTCTCACCTAAAGCAGCTCTTCACTGGTAAAGCTGTCTCTCCTTGCTGACCTTCTTATCCGCAGGATTTGTTCTGTGAACAAAACTTGTAGGATGTGGAATCCTTCTGGCCCACATGCCACGTTGGCACATAAGCACTGAGGTACAACACCAATTTAAAATGTCTCTCCCATTCCCCTGCCCACAGCGTCAATGTTTAAATTATTTATAGAAATGATCTCAGCAGGCTGTCGGCCTTGCACGTTACAGCAGTAAGCAGGCTTAGACATGTGAAAGAATTTTAAAAGAAAAGTAAAACTTTTTTTTTTAATGTGGTGATGACAGTACTTAGCATTTGTATGTCATCTTTGTTCAGAGGGCTTCAGATAAGCATTTAAAATGCCCTCATAAGGTAGGTCAGTATTATTGTACCCTGTATTGACCATAGCAGTCAATACCAGGTCAGGGTATGTGTACATTTGGCCTAGTATAGTCTACTTAAGGGACAGGGAAACTACAGCCCTCCAGACACTGCTGGACTGCAGCTGCCATCATCCTTTGCGATTGGCCATGCTGGTTGGGGCTGATGGGAGTTGGGAGTCTATTATTATTATTATTATTATTATTATTATTATTATTATTATTTATTACATTTGTAGACCACCCCATAGCCAAAGCTCTCTGGGTGGTTTGCAACAATTAAAAACATTAAATACAAATATACAAATTTAAAAACACTAAAAAAAAAACAATTTAAAAACATAACTGGAGGCTGCAGGTTCCCCATCCTTGGTCTAGTTGGACTGACAGCAGCTTTCCTGGGACTTGGTCAGAGGTCTTTCATACCATCTGCTGTCTTATTCTTTCTTGGACTGGAGATACCAGGAATTGAACCTGGACCTTCAATAGGCAAAGCATGTGCTCTTCTCCTTTCTCCTGATAGGAGAGCTGAAAATGAGAGCTGATTTGCCTCAATCTATTTGGAGTTTGTGGCATAGGGGTCATTCCTGGTTCACAGTGTAGTCCCTTCGCCTCTTGGGTGCACTAGCTCTTGAATTCACTGTCAGTGGTTGATAGTTCTGCTGAAGTCATTGAGACTTTTTCTTGGTTATGTTATGTGGAAATGTGAGGTGTATATGAGTAGAAGTGTACCAAGCTATGTTTCACAGAACTGTTCAGGTAAGAAGAATCCTGTGCTATTCAAAATGTTAGCACAGCACTGAAACAGTTGGTCCAGAAAAAGATTGCCTAAATAAATTGGACATCAGTAGTGCTTGTTTCCAGATAGTTATGCTTAGAATCACTGCCTTTCTTTTCTGGCTCTTTTAGAATAATATGAATATTTCAAAATCTCTTTCAGGCTTGCATTGCTAGAAATTGCTATCCTTCCCCACTGAATTATTATAATTTTCCTAAGTCTTGCTGTACATCAGTCAATGAAGTGATCTGCCATGGAATTCCAGACAGGCGACGCTTACAAGAGGGTGATATTGTTAATGGTAGGAAATCTGCAACAATAATTTTAGTATCATTCTGAAATCATGGTGATATTTGGAAATATGTTGTTGTTGAATAGGATGTATCGTTTTTATTCCCTCCACCCTCCACTTGCATGTACAAAGCTTCATAGATAGATTAGCCATTTGGAAATACATGTTCTTGTAGGTTTCTTAAAAATTCTACTGGTGAAACTCGTATCTCTTGTCTAGGGGTATATAAATTGCAGCTTGTTGGTTCCCCCCCCCCAATAATAACAGATTCTTTTTTTCTGTCGTACAAATCTAAGCTCTCTGGTACATACATTTTAAGAAGTCCCTTTGGAGGAGTGTTTTTGCCCCTTCCAATTTGATTCATGTGATCTTTGTGACAAAATGGGTTAAAACAAGCTTCACAGTGTGGATATTACTCTTGCTGTTTCCTCTGTGCAGATTGCTGACAAGCCCATAAAAAGCCAGGGGAGATTGCTAATTTGGATAATCTTGGCCTTGTAATCACGTATTTGTGGGAAAGCAGTTGGATGACTGATTCAGAGTTGATTTAAGAGTAATCCCTGTAAAGTAACCCACATCCCTGCTATGGCAATGTGTGAATTGTGGACCGAGACAGAAAACACTCTCTGTTCTACATGCCCTTTGTGGCTTTGGATTTGTGTTTTTCTTGAGCAGCAACACCTCATGTTACATAGACAACTGCTTTTTGTTCTCAAATGGTTCTACAGTGTATTACCACTGAAAGCCTAATGCTAAAACATGTTGTGCCAGCTTTTAATGGCTCAGGATGGACTTTAGTGAAAATTACACCACTGTAGAAAAACCACAAGTGAATATTCTGTATTAGCTCTATGAGCAGGCCATGTTGTGGCAGTACTGTTATACATCCAGACTAATGATAGCTCAGTGGCCTAAAAAGTGAATGGAGGGTGGGTCGGTGGGTGGGAATGACCAAGATAGAGAACCTCTTGGAGGTGCAATGGGATTTTCAGCAGTGCATATCAAATTTACTGTGGTAGTGGCAGGGTCTAATTCATTGCCTTGCCTGTTAGCTTCCTGCCAAGTACTGTGACTCTTCAAGTGATTGGTTTATGCCTTCCTGCACTTCCCTAGGCTTTTAGACAGGGATAATCTTCTGAAATCATGCTGGAATAAATAATGAGTTGTTCTGGAACTATTCTGCAGTGGGTGACTTGAAACTTGCCGTATAACATTGCGCCCTTCAAAGCTGTGTTTTATCCAACAAAATCATACCATTAGTACAAGGCCATCTGCCTTTGGAATGGGCCTTCCTCTCCCTGCACCACCCCCTGCAATCCTCCAGAGCAGAGTGGGAGGTGGGAGAGAGAGGGGAGGAAGAAGTCCTTGCGCTTATGGGACAACTTCATTGGACATAATCTTCTGACTTCATGCACATGAAGTTGCCTTTTGCTGAGACCAGTGTTCTATCTAGCACAGTACTGTCTGTTCTGACCAGCAGTGGCACATTTTAAAACAAAAACAACCAACTGTGGTCAATTAAACTTAAATCTCTCAAGTCTCAGAAGAAGTCTTTTCACATCCCACTATCTGATTTCCTGGAGATGGTGGGGATTGAATCTGGGACCTTCTGTATGCAAAGCAAGTGCTCTGTCAGTGAGCTATGGCTCCGTATTTCCCTTCTCTGCCATCTCTGTCCTTGTTAAGAAATACTGCAGTTGAAACCATTTGCACTGGGATCCTAGTGCTGGAAGGGAACTAGAGATTGTCCCATGAAGTCCACCTGTGTCAAGGTAGAATCCTCTTCACATTAACTCTTCCGGTTTACAGATGCCATAACTGGAATCTTAATATTTAAAAAATTAATTGGCTACAACTGGTTGTTTTTATTTTAAAGTGCACCCTCCCTTCCCCAATATTACCTTATTGCCCTACCTATCTTGGGATGACACAAGTCAGTTTACAGTGCAGTCCTATGCATGCCTACTTAGAAGTACTGAGTTATTGAGGGTTACTCCCAATAAAGTGTACATAGGATTGCAGCCTTAATTTTGTTGGGATAGCCTTTTAACATAGCCTTGTCCTGTATGTAGTTGCTGGTTTTATGATGTATTCTTTCTCCTCTGCCCCTTTGATATTATCACATTTGTTTTATAACTATCGTTTTATGATTAGAAACCTTGAATACAGGAAATGCAATGCTTTCTCTTGTTCTTTACAGTGGACATTACTGTTTATCGTAATGGTTATCATGGAGATCTCAATGAGACATTTTATGTTGGGGAAATCGATGAGAGTGCAAAGAGACTAGTCCAGACAACATACGAGTGCCTAATGCAAGCAATTGATGCGGGTAAGGACTAGCTGGAGTCCATGGAATGTATTCAGCTAAGTCTACTCAGAGCAGATGCATTGAAATTAATGAATCCAAGTTAGTCTTGCATATTCAGATGGTCTGCTCTAAGTAGGACTAGCACTGAATAGCACCTTATGGTTTCATGTGTCATTTTTCTCCTTGTATCTCTGAAATGCAAGTGACCGAATGCCAGATGCGTTGAGCAATGCATCTTCATGGAGTGTGTCTTAATCCAGGATAGTATATTATGCCAAATTACTGTGGAAAGCTATAACTTCAATGCTACTGAATGGAATACAAAGACTAACTTTGAGTGATTAATTGCAATAAATTTTTTGAATACTCAGTCTTGAATTGACCGTTTTGTAGAGATTTTGCTTCAAAAAAGATGGCGCATCAACCTCAGGATGTCTTTCTACATAGATGCAATCTGTTTATTTTGCTAGATTTGTGTCCTTGCAAACAGATGATAAATAAATGTTAAATAAGCAGAGGTGTTTGAAGGCACACTCTGAAATTAATCTTTGCTCTAGGCATATTAAGGTTTTCCCCACTTTTTTGTGGGATAAGATTTCAAATTCTCAAATGTCCAGTCAGTGCTTTTTGATAGTTAAGCACATTAAAATGTATAGGTTGCACATAACCAGAATTACTTCCCATGAAACATTTGGCATTTGTAAGAGTTCCTTTTTTCTTTTTAGCTGATACAACTTTTCAGTTCCTACTATTAGAATTAAACAACCTTAATTTCTTTTCCTGAGGACAGATCTCCAACTTGCAGCTAATTTATGGAATTGCCTGGGGCAGCGGAATTACATTGATAATTGGTTCTAGTGTATCTGTCTATCAGAACTGAAATCTTGCAAATTCTGTTTGGAGTATTAGATCAGAGTTCCCTTCCTTAGAATTCTTTTCTGCCGTAACCGCTGAGCTTCTTTCCATTATGCCCTTTGAAGGGCGGTGCGTGTCTGTTGCAGAACGTCCATACGCGCTGAGTACAAGCGCAAATGATGACTGTTGCCTTCATTTAGTAATGATGATGATAGCTGTGTAAATTTTAGCAAAGTAACATGTGGCTTACCTTGCAGTAAAACCTGGCGTTCGATATAGGGAGTTGGGAAATATTATACAGAAGCATGCTCAAGCCAATGGATTTTCTGTAGTTCGGAGCTACTGTGGCCATGGGATCCATAAGCTTTTTCACACTGCTCCCAATGTGCCACATTATGCCAGTAAGTATGGGAAGCGCCTGCTGTTTGTCAGACTTACTAGTAGTCAATAAGAATTAACTATTCCATGTGTTTCCCCAAACTAATGTAATCCATTACCACAGCCTGTCAACTGTAAAAATGAAGGGCTTTTGAGGGTAAGTTTCACTGCAATAGCAGTTGTGTGTTTGAAAGGGTGGAGAGTGCAATCCAGATTGGTGCCAGCACCAAAAGTAGTCTCCTCTCACCATCACTATGACAGATGGGTGCATAGCCATTATCAGCTTATCGAATTGAGTTTTGGTTCCACATGAGAAAATAGGCCAGTAGCAAGGGAGTAAAGCACCCTTCTCCAATCTGGAGTTCTCCAGATGTTTTGGACTGCTTCTCCCATCAGCCCCAGCCAGAATAGCTCTGTTGGTTGGGACTGATGGGAATTTGGAGTCCAAAACATCTGGAAGGTGCCAGATTTTTTTGGGGGGGGAAAGGCATCTGCTTCCTGCAGGTTCTGTCTCTGCTGTCTCCAGTAACAGGGATCTGAGGAAGCCTGGCTGGGTGGGACTTTGGTCTGAGAACCTGGAAAGCTGGTACCAATTGCAGTAGACAGTGCTGAGCTAGATGAACTCATTATTTATTTAAGTATTTATAAGCCACACTTTTCACAAAAGTACATCAAGGTGGATTACAACATAGAAAAACATAAAATTTAAAAAACAATATCATAATTAAAAACAATAACAAACGCATCCACAAATACTACATTGGTTGGAAGGGGAAAATCATGTTAAAAGGCCAGTCTAAAAAGGTCTGTAAGTCAGTTATGTTTTATTGTTTCTGTACATTCAGAATGGCATGCAAAGACCAAGAGATCAACCAGAAAAGCAGCAGAACAATAATTAAGTTCCATCTTTTTAAAAAAAGAAACCCAATGACCCAAGAGCAGAAAAAGGCCAATTTGTACAATCCCGTTGAGATTCAAAATCAACAGCAATAAAACCGTAAAATTACAAAATTTGGTGAACAAGTGAGTGAAGTGCAGTCCACAAACAGAGCACCACCATTGAGAAAGCCCTCTGACTAGTTGCCATCCATCTGCTTTCCCTTGGCCAGAGTGCCTGGAGAAGGGCTTCTGATACAGATCTTAAACTTTGTGCAGGCTCATGTTGACACACACACTGACATACATTACACATTCTATATGTGACTGACTTCCCAATACTGGCCTCTCCCGGATAATCTCCTGGATAGGCTACACATGTATCTCCTTGAACATAGCTAGAGCCTTGGGGTTCAGATATAATGTGAAATCATGGACTGTTTACCTAAACCATGGCTCATTTTAATGTCTGAACCTGAATCTGCCTACAAGCCATTGTTTGTTTTGGACAGACCAACTGGGATTTGAAATCACAGTTTTGAGGCTGATTTTCAGACCTTTGTTTGTTGTAACTGGGACTTGTTATATTTTGAATTCACAAACCAGTTAGGGCCCATTGCTTCACCTAAAGAGGTTGCTGCACTATGAAAATGGGACAGGAGTGAACTTAAGAAACTGAGTGCTGAGCAGATGGGAAACCAAAGAAGACAAGCAGCAATAAACTATGGTTTGCATGCTGTGAGTCTAAAAGGTCAAACTATGGTGTGGGTTCTTAATCATGACTTTGAGTTGCATCTGAATCCAGCAACAGACTTTTCTGAGCATCCTTTTGGAAATCAAGTTACTATCATTAAATTCCCCTTCCATTATATTGTATCTCTTACCTTTTCCTTCTCTCTTGAACTCATACACTCTCTTGATCACTCTTATCCTACTGTCTTTTCAGAAAATAAGGCTGTTGGAGTAATGAAGCCTGGCCATGCGTTTACAATAGAACCAATGATCTGTGAAGGTAATTATGCAGCTATGGATCTAAGGGATGTTGATTCTGATTGCAGCCATTTTGCTACCGAGCATTATTGTATACATTTCCTCAGTGTTAATTTACTGTTAGCTAACCAGGTATTTTGGGAAGATGAATGTGACTGCTGTGCTATACACTGTTTGACAAGTTCATTTGCAGAATATTTCACTTTTGAGAAATAAAAGAAAATGCCTCTCAGAACAAAATCTAAGATTGGCATTATTCCCACTTCTGCTCACAGGCAAGCCACAGGTATTCCTGGTGGGAGAACCAATAAAATACTACCAGATTTATTCTGTACTGACTCCCAAGAGGTCTCGATATACCCCAGATTTCTGCCCCATATGTCATCTGAGGAATAACCTTAGCAGCAAAAACTCTTAGAGCTGGCATCCCAAGATTTCCACCCATTCACTCTGGCAAATTTTAACACCTACTGCATTGAAGTTTGGGTGATTAGTTTAATAATCATGACTGTTCCATGAGCTATTTCAGGGAAAACAAATCCCCAAATAGTTATTCAGTGGAGCAGTCACATAGGTGTAATTATCTGATAGCCATTTATGTTCAGCTACACTGCTGCGAAATACAATAACTTTAGTCTTAGCATAATTCACACATAAGTGTTCCTTATTGTATACTTCTCCAAACGATTTTCAACAATCTCATACCAATTTGAGTCTGGGATTGCAAGATCATATTGTCTGCATACAGCAGTATATTCCGATTTCCCTGAGCCTACAGCTACCGGGTGGTTGGATTTGTCAGCTACTTGATCTATAATGTCATTCACGTATATATTGAACAGAAAGGGAGATAACAAGCGCCCTGTCTTACTCCTTTGGTTAAGTCAATTTCTTCTGACACCTGGGCTTTCCTACCTCACTATTGTATAATCTGTTAGCGGTACTGTCGTTAAGGCTTGCTGGCATTATACTTGTTCATGTGGGCACAAAAGTCATCTTACTGAGATGTTACCAGTTCTCATGAAAGAAATACGGACAGTCAAATTGTTCCAAAAACATTCCAGATCCAATTAGACATGGGGAGGGCACCAACACTGTCGAGCATCATCTTCCTAAAAAGTCATCCATCACTTTAAAAGAGCCTGAGGTGGTCCTTGGTTCTCTTAACCTTTTATCTAGTCTGCGCCTTTTTGTGTAACTATTACATTCCATAGCATTTTCAGCCAGTGTGATAGATTGGGCACTGTAGATCCCTGCTCCCCCCTGTCCCGGCCATTTTGCATAAAGCACATCTTAGCTAAATTAAGGAGATAGTTTCCCAGAAGACATGGAACTATCATGACACACATTCTACCTAACCTTTCCAGTGAACTCTTTATTTTGTAGTCTGCGGAAACTGCAAATTTATATTATTTAAAATCATTTATAGACTGCCTTTCATTGTAAAAATAACAAGGTGGTTTACAAAATAAAACCAATACAAGAAAAAATACAGATACCCAAAGTTCAGTAAAGGATCTGTGCTTGGGATTGCCCGCACAATAGTGGTGCCGGATGACTGGAGGAGGGCTAATGTTGTCCCTACCTGCAACAAGGAGGAACCTGGGAACTGCAGACCAGTCAGTCTGACATCGATCCCTCGGAAAATTCTGGAGCAGATGATAACGTGGTCAGTCTGTAAGCACCTTGAAAACAATGCAGTGATTACTAGAAGCCAACATGGATTTATCAAGAACAAATCTTGACAGACTAATCTTATCTCGTTTTTTGATCAGGTAACCACCCTGGTTGACTGGGAATGCTGTGGATAGAATATATCTTGACTTCAGCAAAGCTTTTGACTCAGTGCCCCATAATATTCTGATTAGCAAAGCTAAATGTAGGCTGGATGGAACAACTATCAGGTGGATCCACCATTGGCTATAGAATTGTACCCAAATATTGTTTATCAATGGTTCCTTCTCAAACTGAGGGGAGGTAACAAGTGGGGTACCGCAGGGCTCGGTCCTGAGCTCAGTGCTCTTTAACATTTTTATTAATGACTTGATGAGAAGGGACAGGAAGTGCTTATCAAATTTGTAGATGATATAAAATTGGGAGGGATAGCTAATACCCTGGAAGACAGAAACAAAGTTCAAAGTAATCTTGATAGGCTGGGGCATTGGGCTGTGAAAACAACAGAATGAAATTTAAAAGGGATAAGTGCAAAGTTTTACATGTAGGAAAAAGAAACCAAATGCAGTTACAAGATGGGGGATACTTGGCTCAGCAATACGACATGTGAGAAGGATCTTGGGATTGTTGTTGATCACAAGCTGAATATAAACTAACAATGGGATGTGGCTGCAAAAAAGGCAAATGTTGTTTTAGGCTACGTTAACAGAAGCATACAGTAGTTTCCAAATCACATGAAGTACTAGTTCCCCTCTAAGAAAGATGCAGACAAACTGGAACAGGTTCAGAGGAGGGCAATAAGGATGATCAGGGGACTGGAAACAAAGCCCTAGGAGGAGAGGCTGAAAGAACTGGGCATGTTTAACCTGGCGAAGAGAAGACTGAGAGGAGATATGATAGCACTGTTCAAGTACTTGAAAGGTTGCCACACAGAGGAGGGCCAGGATCTCGTCTTGATCATCCCGGAGTACAGGAAACGGAATAGTGGGCTCAAATTACAGGAAACCTCCTAACTATTAGAGCAGTATGACAATGTAACCAATTACCTAGGAGGGTGGTGGACTCTCCCATACTGGAGGCATTCAAGAGGCAGCTGGACAGCCACCTGTCAAGCATGCTTTAAGTTTGATTCCTGCACTGAGTAGGGGGCTGGACTCGATGGCTTTATAGGCACCTTCCAAGGGTGTAAAGACATAGTTATAGTGGTCTTGTGTGACCTTGGAGATGGCAAAAGCATCTGTACTCTCATCTAAGGAGTACAGTTGCCAAGCAGGGATGTGTGGGGTGAGGTGGCGGCAAGATTGTTTCACTCCTTATATACCCAACTGATCACTATGGTGTGCAGGAGAGAGTATCCCACAGATACCATCTCATCAGGAGGTCCATACCATACGATGTAGGAGTCAGGTCTTTAATTTGGTGACATGTGCTGTCTCTGTTATCTTTTCGGCACCTATTGAATATCTTTCTCTTTCAACAAGCTTTCTGAGTTTAGATTTTTATCCCACTTGTATTGGATTTGAAATAGGGTGTGTGTATTATTTTTTAAATGTTTTATTGTCAATGCTTTTTTGACAATCCTCATTGTAAAAATGATCCCAAGATGCTTCATAGGAAGCTATTCATAAGTCAGCAACCATAGACAAGAGGCTTGTGGGTAAAATGGAAGTGGAAGTGAATGGAGGATGTGGAGAAAGAAGTAAAGAAAAGGCAAGGCCAGCAAGAATATTTGTGCACAAGTAAAAAACTAGAAGTGCTGATCTTAAACTCTTTTGCCCTTTTGTTTTTCTAAGTGTGAAGCGTTAGGATTTCAAATGACAAATTCTAATTTTTTGCATTGTTTTCATTAGGTGGATGGCAAGATGAAACCTGGCCCGATGGCTGGACTGCAGTGACACGAGATGGCAAGCGGTCTGCCCAATTTGAACACACACTTCTGGTCACGGATACTGGGTGCGACATCTTAACCCGGCGGTTGGATAGCATTCGCCCTCATTTCATGACCCAGTGCTAGTGTAGACCAAGCTGAGAGGCCTGAGCCAAGCATCTCTGTGACTCTGTACTATGCATTTTACTAAACGTACAGGCTAAAGGGGGGATTTTATCACCTGTTTTTCTTCTCATTGACTGTAGGTAAGAGATGCAGCCTTGCATTTTACCACTTGGAAGAGCTTGATGCAGAAGTTTGAAAAGCAGAGAGGTTTTAGAGCATTATCTCTGCTCTCCTGTACCCTGACATTGTTCGAATTTTTTTTAAAAATGCATTGCCCTTATGGTACTCCATTCCTCCTCCCCCCCCCCAAAAAAGCTGAGCTTCTGTCACTGCCACTGTTCTCAGCTGGCACACACAGCTTTTCATGGTGGATACAAGGTTTAAAAAAAGAAAAGCCTTTCTGCTTTTTACAAGTGTCACTTGTGATTTTAAACTGTTCTTGTTCCAAAGGCAACCCCTGTTTAGCTGTCACTGAAAAGGCAGTTTTAATGGGCTGGGCTTTCATCTGTGTATAATTCAGAGGTGGAATTTTCTACTAGAAAGTGTTAATCTGGTAGTCATGTCTACTTTTGCAATTTTGTTCTGTCTGCCCCTCTTCCACTATGTTGTAACTGTATATGAAAGTATAGCATCTGCCTGTTAACTGATGGGCCTGTTTCTCTTTGGCTGGCAATTGGTACTGGTAGTTCTCTGTCTAAGGGGGTCAGGGGACAAAAATCACTGAGATTCTGCCCCCTATAAGCTTTTACCAAAGCACAGCCTTAAGATGGGTAGTGCTCAACACCCAATGATGTTCCAGTGTTCTCTTGAAGAAACTAATTTTTACACTTAGATAACGACATTGAAATATAAAGAGTTTCTGTTCTCCTGTGTGTATTCTAAAGAAAGGCATGCCCCAGCAGTCCAAGGCCAATCTCACTCTGTTAGTTTTTTAGCTTCTTCCAATCTATGGTGACTTTGTGTGTCATTATGGCCAAGAGGTTGTCTGCCATGGAGAACACTTGGGGTCAGTATGGAATATTTTAGAATTGGTGGCATGCAACTGGCAGGAGCTGGATCGGTGCTCCTGTGTTTGGATTGCTACTTTCATTATAGATAGTCCCAGTCCAGGGTGATGAAAAAAACCTCGCTGCAGATTGGAGGAAAGAGCATTCACCAGTAGTCATGAGAATTTGTCTGTACCAGTCTTCAGTGTTGGGTCCCCACATGTTGGACTACAGTTCTTGTAATTTTCTGCCACCTTAGCTACTAGTCAAGGATGGGAGCTGTAGCCCAGCAACATCTAGTATCCAGGGTTGAAGAACACTCTTGGCTATAATAAAGAGAACAAGATACTGATTCTGCATGGATTTACGTTAGTCCAAATCACCTTTCTCTTGGATGTTTCATTAAAGCAAATTGTTTTAGGCAAAGATAATGCCCTTAGAAGAAGCAAAAATTGGATAACTGGAAATTGCTAGTACATAAAGGTCCTTGGATCAGCTCACAGCACGGGCAGTTGTAGTATAATTTCTCCTCCCACTTTTTTCAGCAATGACTTTGTAATACATATCTGGAAGGTAGTACTACTTACTGCTCTTGATGTTAGGGAGGATAGTTTTGTTGGCCTTTGGCCCTTACCTTCTAGTCCTCCATTCTGTAGGAAAAGGGGCTTTTTCAACCCATGTTCAAGCCTAGTTCCTGCTTTATCCTTACAATGTTGGAGTGCAGAAATAGTGAGCTAGTGAATACTAATCGGGTTATAAAATCATGGGCATAATATGCACATTTCTATTCAGTGATGGACATCTTGTCAGAATTACAAGGAGTTTAAAGGCCCTGGCTCCTATCAACACCAACAGCACACAACTCCACCAGTTCCGTAGAGAACTAGTGCGGTTGTCACGAAACAAAATGGAAATGGAAAGGAACATCTTTCCCAGAGTGCCTCAGAACTTTTTTTTTTTTTTGCTGAAATTGTATTGTTGGAACGTTTTCATTCTGTAATATGTTTAGAGACAGTAAAGTGACTCGTTGTTACAAGCACTTAAGTGCATGTGCAGAGATTTTAACAAAACAGGCTGCAGTACCTTGAGTGAAGTTAACCTATGTATGCAATAAATTTAAGGAGGAGATTAAGAGTCCTCTATTCTGCCCATTACTTTGAAGTAGTTTAACCTATTATTGTTTTAATCTTCTCTCTGATCAGAAGGTCTGACTTCATCTTGTAAAATTCAATCTAGAGGCTCTTTAGGGAAACCATTCAGTCATGATGAAATAGACATGTTCATTTCTGGGGCGGCTGATCCTAGGTGTACTTTTTAAATGCACATTTTCAATCTGCAAACAGTGTATTCAGATATTAAGCATGGTACGTTCTCTGAATGTTTTTTAAAGTAAATAACATGCTTCAGTAGTACAGTAAGTCAAAAGACAAATTGACATTTTTGCTAATTCCTCCCTCTTGAATTGCAAGCAGTTCTGAAAAAAATAGTCAATGAGAAAATAATCAACTGGGGAAAAGAATGTTCTAGCTTCTTACATTAACACTACACCATGATATTTGATCAGGAAGGTTCTCAGATTACAATTTTTTGTCCATTCAATTTCTGGAAAGAGTCTAGTGTTTTCTCACTAGAGGTAAAGTTTCTAAATATCCTAAATGATTGTACCTTAGCACAGTTGATCGTGGAACTGACCAGAGGGACAGCAACCCTGGACTTAATCTTAAGTGGCACCCAGAACCTGGTGCAAGATGTAAGTATTGTTGAACTGATTGGGAGCAGGATCATAATGCTATTAAACTAAACTTATTTGGCCAATTGTCAAGAAAATCCAACATGGTCACCTTTGACTTCCAAAGAGGAAACATTTCCATGAGGGGATTGGTAAGAAGGAAATTGAAAGGCAAAGTCAAGAGGGTCAAATCACTCCAAAGTGCTTGTTTAAAAACACACTATTAGAATCTCAACTGGAGTGAAAAGTACTGCCAGGGGAAAGACAAAAAGGCATTGTGAAGAGCTCCAAAAGGACTTCTCCAAACTGAGTGGATGGGTGGTAAAAAGACAAATGCAATTCAATGTAAGCAGGTGTAAAGTTATGCATATTGGAGTAAAAAGTCTTAATTTTGCATGTATGCTCATGGGTTCTGAACTGGTGGTGACTGACCAGCAATGAGACCTTTGTGTCAGAGTGGATAGTTTGATGAAGATGTTGACCTATTGTGTGACAGCTGTGTAACAGCTGTGAAAAAGGCAAATTCCATGCTATGGATAATTAGGAAAGTTATTGAAAATAAAACTGCCCACATAATGCCATTATATGGTGTGGCCACATTTGGAATACTGTGTACAGTTCTGGTTGCCTCACCTCAAGAAGGATATTGTAGCGGTGGAAAAGGCTTAGAAAAGGGCAATTAAGATGCTCATGGGGGTGGAGCAACTCCCCTGTAAGGAAAGATTGCAGCATTTGGGGCTTTTTAGTTTAGAGAAGTGTATTAAATTATGCATGACAGGGAGAAAGTGGATAAAGTTTTTCTCCCTCTCATAACACTGAAGTTTGTGGACATCAAGTGAAGCAGAATGTTGAAAGGTAAAGATAAAAACAGATAAAAAGTACTTTTTCATTTAGCCCATAGTTAAACTGGAATTCGCTCCCACAAGAGGCAGTCATGGTCACCAATTTGGATGGCTTTAAGAGAGGATTAGGCAAACTCAGGGAGGATAAGGCTATCAATAGCTACTAGCCATGATGGCTATGCTGTGCCCCCATAGTCAGAGGCAGTACGTTTTCTAATACCAGTTGCTGGAAACTGCAGGAGGGGAGAGTGGTCTTTGCACTCAGGTCCTACTTGTGGGCTTCCCAAGGGCATCTGGTTGGCCACTGAGAACAGGATGTTGGGCTAGATGGGCCAGCAGGCACTTCTTATGTTCTTAGACAAAGAAGAAGGAATTTAATCCCTCATGGAGCACTCTCATATGTAGGCTCCCTGTGCATACAGATGAAGCTCTCTGAAAAGCCCACCTCTACGTTTTAACATACAGAAGCAATCTTAGTAAGGAAAGAACAAATGTTTCTTGCTTGAGGAAATCCCATTCATTTCAGCAACAGGGTATAATCTATAGGTAGCTTGGATCTTTTTTTAAAGATGAGAGAAGCACTTGCAGCTCCATAAGTAATTGCTGAATTGGGGGTTGGGCTAGCAAAAACACAACTTGTGTTTTTTTCCAGCTCCCTCATGCAAGCCCAAGTCATAATTATATAATAATGTAAATACAAGACTATATGCAATGTTTCTATATGCTCCAAACTATTTGTGTTGCATATGTGGTGGATTTTTTTAAAAAAATTAACCCTTTTTTCCCCAGCGATTTATGATGAGAGGGTAGGAGGTCCACTTAGACCAGTCACACTTTGTGTGAAGGATTGTTTGAGGAAAAATACAGAGTTTATGTAGCCACAGTTGAAGTCTTGTCAATTTTAAGGGCAGCAATTTACTCCTTGTAGACTGCTGTTCTCAAATTGCAGTAGATTATGTAATATAAACAGCTTTACCAGAAGCCAGACTAAATCATAACAGTAGGAGTAACTGATGAGTTGTAGCCCCTCTGGTTTACTCTGACCCCCAGTGGATGCTACTTCATCATAACTGCATTTTTTTTAAGTAGTAAACATTCTCAGGGAGCCTAATCTAGGTTAGGACTGCAATAGGGACAAAGGGTCCAGTGCTGATTCAAGCCTCCACACCTGCTCTCTTAAACATGTACTGTGATTATTACATAATTAGTTTGTCCCCAAGATACAAAGCAGCTTAGCCATACATCAGTAACCCCTAGCTTTTGTAAACGAGGCAGAACCTCATCTTAACCATCTAAAAAAGTTTTAAAACTTTGTGCCATGACCTGGGTTCAAGACAAGGACACAAAACAGCAGTATGCCTAAATAGGGGGGCGTTTAATCATCATTCTTGTACAAAGTTTTTTTTACATCTCTTACAAGGTATTTTAGAACAAAAAGCTACTGATTTTACATAAACACTCTAAATTTATTGATGAATGTTACAGATTTCTGGCACTTAGTGGTATATTGAGAGATAGGAAATATTAGCTGTGTCTAAGATCAGCAGCTAATACATGCTGCTACAGTAAGAGAACAGTGTTTTGCTGTTTACATTATTAGATCAGATGGTGTTTCCAACTTGATTCTAACTGAACAGTTTTCCTTAAACTCGAGCTTTCTGACCAAGGCAGGCTGGATTACTGTTATGCAGGGCTGTACTGCTACAGTGGCAGAGTTCCATCTTCAGGCTTCTTAAAACTTTAGAACACTCCGGATGCTGCAAAAATGAAAGAAAAAAGCTCAAATAATGAATCTATTTTGTACTACCAAACTTAGTTTGATATTATTTAAGAAAACTAGTACAATGCAGCCTTCTGCAGTGTGGTGCCTTCCAGATGTTATGGGCTACAGCTCCATCCACCATGGGCAGGCTAGAAGATGGAATAGGCATGGGGCTGTATTCCAACTTCAATGGGTCTACTCTAAGTGGGACTAGTGGTGAATACCACTACCCATGGAGTAGGAGGAACTCCACTCACTCCTGCTGATCATGGAGGTCACTGGGGCAGTCTCTCCAACAAAACATCACAGAACTGTTCTCAGGAAAAGAAGAATGCTAGATGTTGACAGGATAAAGGAAAAGATGCCTACCAAGGGAAAAGAGTTTCTTTTACAGTACATATGCAACATCCTCTTCTCCCAAAATATGTCTTTGAAAATTAAAGCTGCAATCCTATGCCTATTTAACTAAAAGTTTGCTTTGGGGTAGGCATGTATAGGATTGTGCTGTGCTGTTCTTAAAACTGTCACAGGACACAATATCTGAAAATAAACTTACTGACAAACAGCAGAAAACACCCACCTCTTGCCGACATGCATCAATTCAAAAGCCTCATTAATTTTGTCAAAAGGTAAACTGTGAGTCACAAATTCATCCACTTTTATCTTTTTGGACATGTATTCAGATACCAGCTTCGGCACACTCTCTACACTCTTCCAGCCTAATGGAAAATGAAATTGTTTTTGTATTAAATGCGATGTTACACAGACAAGATGGAAGAATTATAATGAAGCAGCTTTAAAACAGTATCTGATAAGAGTTCTGAAGTCACAAAAATGCATTCATGCTTATCATCCAAACAGGGAATTTTTCTAACAATGCAAGCCTGAAAGAACTGGATGAAAGCGATCTTTTATTTCTGTAAAATCCTTAAGATTGATGCAGCCTTTCCTCCCTCCAAGATGAAAAGGGAGATGTGAGTCTCCCTTTTGGTAGGAAAGGCAGTTGCTCTGTCTTGCATGCAGAAGGTCTCATGTTCGATCCCCAGCATCTCCAGGTTGGGCTGGGAGAAACTTGTGCCTGAAAGCCTGGAGAGCTGCTGCCAGTCAGTGTAGATAATACTGAGCTAGATGAACCAATAGTCTGACTCCGTATAAGGCAACTTGTTCGTTTCTTGGATATGTGGCCATTCTTGGCATGCTACGTGGTATGAATATGCTCCTGCATTTTGTAATATGCTATAGTAGGATGGGAAACCTGGACCCCTCTAGAGGTTGCTAGACCCCAACTCCCATCAACCTCAAACAACATGGCCAACGATCAGGAAAGATGGGAGTTAAGAGTCTGGCAACATCTGGAAGGCTACAGGTTCACCACCATGTCCTGCAGCCTTGCGATTCTTTGTGCATGATCCCGTTCTCCAACTTATTAGGCACTCAGATCTGCAACAAGTTACTTGCATTAAAAGAACAGCATAGGGGAATGTCCTTTTTGACAGTATAGTGAGGAATTAGGGTAAAAGTTGTATTTTACCGATGGGTAAAATAATGAAGATAATCATCCAGAATATTGGATTAAGAAATTGGATTGGATTAAGGAGAGTTATGTCACAAGTTTTAGCATGCCATTGGATTCTTGCTAGTTTCCTATGCAGAAACCACACATGCACACAAGAATGCCTCCTGACTGGCCCACACAAGACAGGTACATCAGCAGCCCAGCAGTTATGTACCTCCGAAGGCAGTTCCTTTCCATGTTCGTCCAGTGACCAGCTGGAATGGACGGGTTGCAATTTCCTGACCTGCAGCAGCAACGCCAACTATCACACTCACTCCCCAACCTTTGTGACACGCTTCCAAGGCTGCTCTCTGTTAAGATATGGGAGAAAGAAAGAAGGAGCGAGTGATGCAAACAAAAGAAACATGGGGACCATAGTTCAGTGGTAGAGCATACGCAGAAGATCCCAGGTTCAATCCTGGCATCTTCAAGTGGCAAGAGATGAAAGGGCTGCTGCCAATCAACTAGGAAATACTGAACTAGATGGACCAGTGGGAAAAGGCAGCTTCTATAGGTGCTCCAGTACTTTTAGAAAGAACGACTGGTAGGCCAGAGAGAGATTATCATGCTTAATAATTGCAGCTGATAAGCTCTTGAGAGAGACATACTCTGAAATGACTACGACAGCTGAATGCAACCTTCATGGTTGCAGAGAGAGTATGCTCCTAATTGCCAGAGGCGAAAGTGATATGCTGAAGATGGTCATCCTGTTTGTGAGCTTCCCAGAGGCACCTAGTTGGTCATTGCTAGAGACAATGTTGGGAGTTGATGGGTCTTGGTCTGACAACAAAGCATGCTCTTCTGATGTGTTTCTTTATGCCACTACTCCCTTCTTTCCATGCCCTCTCCCCCACTTGCTTCTCAGTTTGCAGTGGTGGTATGTAAAAGCCACCAGGAGAAGTCAACATGTCCAGTCACTTCCTGTGAATGGCTCCTCTTGTGAAGCAGCCTCTACATGATTATATATTTAGGATGAAGGAAAAATTTCAATCAGTCCACATACTTAAAGTGAACCAAACAAATTCACAACTCTCAGGCTAATATACAGATTGGAAGATAACTACCAGTCAGATTTTGCACTTCTCTGAATTTTTAGAGTTCTAGGCTCAAGAGAGGTATCAAAATGTATTTTAAAACCCATGTTTTAGTATAAAATATGTTTAGAAATGCCTATATGGAGATAATATGTATTTAAATTTGAATTTTTATATGGATTTTTTTTTAAATCAGATTTAAGGTAGAAATGGGTCAGAAAAGAACAAACATGGCAACCTATAAAGGAGAGATAGATGGGTCAGTCTTATTTCTGGTCTGTGTCAATTTCTCCTGTGTTTATTCAAATAAATAATTTGGCAATAAAATCCATTCATCTCCAGTTTATAGGTCACCATGGTTGTTTTTTTTTTTTAACAGAACAGTAAACTCCCATAACCCACATAATGTGACCCAGCTACTGTTTAATTCAGTGGTGTGGGGAACTTCCAGCAATTTGGGCCTAATCAGGCCTTGGAGGTTCGCCCATTTGACAAACCACAGCCACCTTTCCCAAGCCTGACAACGAATGACATCAGGTCCAAGAAAGTTCAAGAAAGAATCTTCCTTTGTAGGCCTGGCTTGAACTTTCAATCTCCTGACATCCTATGATGTCAGGTGACTGACAGGTGGGCAGCCACATCCAATTGTTATAGTGGCTGTCAGAGGCTGGGCCAATTCTGGATCTCAGTCACTAGCCAGATACAGTTTCCCACCACTGATCATTTATCCAAAGGGAAAGAGTCAATGTTCCCCCAAGCAACCAAATCTTGCAAGGAACTGGAGACATCTAATTCATCAATTGCTTTCTCAGTACAACAATTCCATAAATAGGCCCTCAAGGCTGCACTCAACCTATGGTGCTATCTTTACACAAATGCACTTACCATGACACCAACATTACCGATACACTCAAATGAGTAATCTACTCCTCCATCTGTCAACTCAACTAGGACCTCTTGAATGGGCTTCTTGAAATCCTCAGGGCTGATGCACTCTGTGGCCCCAAATTCCTTGGCTTTTGCAAATTTGTCTTTGTTGAGGTCAACCCCGATGATCTGAGATGCACCTGCCACTTTACAGCCCATGATTACTGCTAGCCCAACTCCACCCAAGCCAAAAATGGCACAAGTAGAGCCAGATTCCACCTACAAGAAAGAATGTTCAATTGATGGATGCACAGGGAAGAAAGCTACAAAACAGAAAATGGCTCTTAAAACCGAGAAGTTAACAGTACAGTCTGCTCTGGTAAATAAGGCTCTTGCAAAAGGCTTGTTAAGCCAAGTTAATCTGTTCTGAGAATTAATGGCCATCCTGCTTTTAATGAGTAACGCAACTTAAGTTCACTGCAGGCCCTCTTAATTCAGCAGTGAGGGATCTCTGGCCCGTGGGTCTAATTAGGCCTGGCCTTTTTTGCCAAGCCATACCCACCTACTATCAGGTAAAGATGTGGCTGAGCCAACAAGCCCCGATGAACAGCTGTTCAGACCTCACTCGTACAAATTCACAAGCAAATGTTAATAAACAGTGGTGGCTGCAAAACCAGAGCAAGTTAGCAGATGAGGGCCAAAGGTTTTCTCCCCAAGTCTCCCATGGAATAAAAAACACTAGGCATAAGGGCAGACTCTGCATCCTGGTTTGTCCTATGTGCAGTTGCCACAAAACAATTTGTGCTGCCATGAGTGGCAGAAACAGCAATGACATGGAACTGTCAGGAAGCAGACATGTGCCACTCCTGTTTAAACAAGTGGTGTTTCTCTCTTTCGGAACAGGAGTGTTGAACCATAGCTTGGAGGAAGGGCTGTAACTTAGTGGAAGGGCACGTGAATTTCAGTGCTGAAGGCCCCAGGTTTAATCCTTAGCATCTTCAGACAAGGGTGGGAAGAGCCCTGCTTGAAACCCTGGAAGAGCCACTCCCAGTCAATGTAGACAACACTTAGACAGACCAATGGTCCAACTCTGCATAAGGCAACTTCCTCTGTTCCTTGTGGGCAGCTCAGGGTTGGGCCTTAACTGTGGAAGAGCCTTAGGGCCAGACTTAGGGAATATTATCGCCTACCCTGCCAGTTTGTTTTTACTGAAGTGCAGTGTGGCTACTATTGTGAGCAGTGGGGCACAGTCCTTTCCCTTCCTGTTCATTCAAAGTCACCTGGTGTAAGCTGCTTTTCGTCCAGCAGGGTGGGGATACCCCTTGCATGGGGACGTAGCTGGTGGTGTGGGAAGAAACCTCGAGGCGAAAAAACATCAGAAATGGACAGGGTTAAGCATGCACATGTGCACGCATGTACGCACACTCTTCTGCTCTCAGCTGTAATGTCCAAATCTGCTCTTCCAGTAAAAACAAACCACTGGGGAAAAGAAACACACTGTATAACATGGTCTGGTCCTTGTAGTGAAATAAAACAAGGGGGATCTGCATCAATATGTCGCAGTGCAGAATCCTCCTGCTCAAGATACTCCCACTCCCTCCTGGTTTTCCATCCCCCCCCCCAAAAAAAGCAATTGTTTCATGGCCATTGAGCATGACCTGTCTTTACTGGGCTATTTGGGGATGGAGGCTCCTCCCTTGCAGTTTTTCTTGCATAAAGGTGTTCGTATTAAAGCAATCCTTCGGTTCCCCCCTCCTGAAGCCTGCTCATACATCTCTCTCGTGTGTGGATTCTGCTGCTTTGGCTCCATAAGGGAAGAGCAACCACTCAAGAGAACTGAGATCACGATTAGTATATATGATAAGCCCTTCTCCCTTTTCTATTCAGCAGTTACAGCTTGGGCTACAATGTCCCCAAGAGGAAGACAAGTCAGGCAACCAACCTTCGCAGTGTTCAGGGCTGCTCCATAGCCTGTAGAAACTCCACATCCCAGCAAGCAGACTTTGTCCAAGGGAGCAGAAGGGTCTATTTTAGCCAAAGAAATGTCTGCAACAACAGTATATTCTGAGAAAGTGCTTGTGCCCATGAAGTGGAGAACTTGCTTGCCTTTACACATGAACCTACTGGTACCATCAGGCATCACTCCTTTTCCTTGGCTGATTCTACAGAACAAAATCAAAACAATCATGTTATTTAGAGAGCGTATCACATTATACATATATATATAAAAGCAAAGGTAGCCGTTTTGGCCTATAAGAAAAATTAAAAAATCTGTACTAGGACAATACCTTTCTTAAGCCACAAAGCACAAATTGTGCAAACTTTCAAATTCTCCAGAACACAGCGGGGGGGGGGGAAGGAAAAAAATTCACAGATGGTAAAGCTATAAAGCAAGGGTGGGGAATCTGCTGCCCTTCTGGTATTATTGGACACTATATCCCGTTAGCCCCAGTTGACAGAGCCAATCATCAGGCATGGTGGGAGCTGGAGTCCAAGATCATATAAGAGGGCCACAGATTCTCTATCCCTGCTGTAAAGTTATAGCTACAGAAGAGATGTGCTACATCTTGGATTCACTGAGCTGGTGCACTTACATTAAATAACTCTGAAAGAGGAAAGTCAAGGACATTAAAAACAATAAGAAGCATGTCTTGAAGCCCTAAAACCTTTGCTGTGTACAGCACCCTTCACATTTAATTGATATAAGCTTTGCAGAGCATGCATATTTTCTGCAAGTATGGCATGTAGTTTGTGGTCCAGAATGTGTGTATGAAGGCTGCAAGTGGGGAATGGCATTTATATAAATATGCATTCAAGAACAAAAGCTCCCTGCAAGGAATATCTAGCACATCAGGGAGCAGTTCTAGCTAAGTTCATTCCCAGCTGTACTGGTTATCTAAATGCAGGGAGGTGTATTATTTAAAAAAATATGATATACATGGGAACATTAAAACATGACCCTCAACTTGCAATCTCAAGAGGTACAGCCCATTTTAGTACCTCATTCCCATCTCTTTCTACCGCATGTGTAGATTAGTCTTTACAGGTACAAACTACAACTGAGATGCAGGCTGGCTCCTCTTACTTCAATTCTATACCATCTCTACAGGATACCAGTTCTTCCTTATCAATTCAAGATGCTAGCCTTCACCTTTAAAGACCTAACCAGCCTAGGAACAGGCTGTCTTCTGCCACCTCCACCCACATGAACCTGCCCAAGCACCAAGATGTACCTCTAGAGCCCTGTTCCATGTTTCCTTGCAAATAGATGCAGAGCAGGTGGACATAAAAGACAGGGACTTTACTGTTGTGGCACCTAGAATATGGGAACCTTCTCAAAGGAGATCTGCTTCGCCTTATCGTTTCTCACCTTTCTATAGACACGCAAACCTTTTTTTGTTTCAGTGGGCTTTTGGGGACTTTACTCCTTAAATAATAAGACTTCTCTGCTGCGGTTTTTTATCAGCTGCTTTGTTTTTAAGATTAATTTGAATGACACTACTTCAGATAGTTATTGTGTGTTTTACTTGATTATTCCTGCTGCCTAGAGTGTCACAATATAAAGGCAGGGTACAAATTCTAGTAATAAAAATAAACTAAAAACTGGCTTGAGTGGATTTTGTGACAGAATGTCAGACAGGCCTTAATGATCTGTTTGGTGCTGTCCTCAGTGCATTTACTGAGAAGTAAATCCAAATGAGTTAAAATGAGGCTCTCTTTTAAGTGTTATTTAGGACTGCAGCTTCAGACAAACCCTTGACACAGCTGTTGTTGAAAGGCAGGAGAGAGGGTGTGTAATTTTTTTTCACCCACAGAAGTTAAGAGTCACTGTTCATTGGATGGAAACTGTTATGTCCCCTTTCCCCTGAAAGGTCACTAAGTTGCCTACTTCCTTTTTCAAACCACCCATACCAACAAGGCATTATGCACAAAGGCAAACCAAACCACAAGGCCTGATAAGACAGGCCATAATATAGTAAAGTGGAGGTGGGTAAGCCTTTCTTTTGGTAAAGCGCCACATTCCCTTGGGGTAATCTGTTGGGGGGGGTGTCACATGCCAGCAGCAGATGAGCCCAGAGGCAAAAGGAGAGCTTCAAGAACAACATCATACTAAGTCTTCTGAAATACGTATTTTTCCAGTCAAATGACCCTTGATGAAATTAAAGCAAAGGATGATTTAATTCTGGTCTATTTTGTTGCACAAGGAAATCCCTATGCGCCCATAGATGGGGTTACTATTTATACATGAATTCCTAAACCATGGTTAAGAACTGGCTGTAAACCAGGATGTAAAAATATGGTTTGAAGTGGCGCCTTCCAATCACAGATAGAATAAATCATGGTAAAGCATTACATCTGCACTGAGCATGCCATGGTTAAACTCATTTCCCTGCCTCCTTGCTTGCAAGCTTAACAAGCAGGACTTGCTTTCCTTTCCTACATGTGTCACTGAAAATATGGTTTCACTTTAAATGTGAGATATTAACCAAGGTTAAGAGTAACCAATTGCTGTTAGCAAGAACTATAATTGTTATAACTGTATTGGATCCACACGCTTTGGCTTGCTTTGATAGCTTGCTATTATTTGTGGCTGACACTGATTCAACACCTCCCTTAAATTCTCTGGCCTGTACAGAAAATCTGAGAGGGAAGAGGACAGTCTCATACTTCATACTGAGAACCTCAGAAGCTCTGAAAAGTTTCTCATTGTTTTAAGTATCTACAAAGTCTAGTGTCTCACTCCTCTCCTTTCCCAAGATCGCTGCCAGAGGTAGGGAACTGGCTAGTAGGCCAGATTGTCATCTCCTCCACCCCTATAGGCCAAGTTTGGCAGGTGGACAGGGTCATACACCTGTGAATCTCTTGACATCACAATGACATCAGGTGACCCTTTTCTGCCTGCACAGTTTAAATTACACCATGTGGGCAAAGGCACAGCCCATAAAGCACCAACGATCAGCTGATCATTAGGTCTGGCACAGACCCTTGCAAAACACTTTGCCAGAGGCTTCACAAGCCATGCTAGACCCGACAAGCTTTGCAAAGGGCTTCACAAGACCCAACACAATCAGGTGATTCTTGGCTCTTTACAGTGCCTACAACTCCCCTTTCGGCTGATCCGACTCTTTACCCGGCTCGCAGCTGACGTTACATACGACGTCAGGTGTAGGGCAGGTGTGTGTGGCTTGGTTGAAATGGCCTCATGGGTCAAAAGTGGAGGCCTGGTGGGCCTAATTAGGTTGGTGGGCCAAAGGTTCTTCACTCCGGTCTTTGCCCACGTGCCAGAGAATTTAAATCTGCCCACGTGCCAGGAAAATTGAGCAAGAGATAGAGTCACTCACGTTGTACAAAACAAGAGACTTCTCCAGATGCCAAGCAATTTGCAAAGCGTAGATAATCAGGGAACAGTCTCTTACTTTGTGCAATCTGGAGTAGGTGATCACGAAGAAAAGATGAGCATTGGCCTTCTGGCTACTGCATTTATAGACCCCCTAGCACTGGGGTCCATGTTCAGTATGACAAAGCAAAAGATTGGGGGAGGCAGGAAGAAGAAAAGAGTACCAACCTTATTTTCTGGCAGAGGTTAGTTTTAGGGTTTACACAAAACTTACATTCTCCACATTGCGGAATATACAAAGGGATAACTGTGTCTCCTGGAAAACACAAGGAGTTTAAAAAAAAATTGTTTATTTAAACACAACTGACTGATCAAAAGCACAGCCTGTTTATACTAGATGTTACACGAGAGCATGAAATGTTAATAAATAAATTTTTGCAGGGGCACGTTTGTGTTCCAGGTTTTCAAAGCAGTTACAAACTGAAAGCAAATGATATATGCCTAGTGAAGGGATGGCTGGACTGTAAGCATTAGTGTCCTGGTATCTTGAGCAAAATTCCCTTACCTGGTTTAAATTTAGTCACTCCTTCCCCAACACTCTCCACAACCCCTGCTCCTTCATGGCCCAGAATGACAGGGAAACTCCCTTCAGGGTCAGCACCACTCAGAGTATAGGCATCCGTGTGACAAACGGCGGTGGCAACAATCTATGGAACCATGAACAACAATCGGAATTATCCTACAGTGATTCAACAGGCATTATGGGTTCAGGCTGCTGGATTCACAGGTCACTACAACCCGGCCCCCTCCAGTTCATATTTCATTCCCACCATATATTCACTAGGTAACCTTAGGCAAACTGCTGTCTTTTAAATAGTCAGTGTGTGGTGCAGTGGTTAGGGCATTGGGATTAGAATTTGTGAAGACACTGGTGGGCAGGCCAAGGTGAGCTTCATTAACTCCCTTTGTAAGCTTCATGGCTCTGGGGGTTTAAATCACCCAGCCTTGCCTTCCTTACAGGGTTGTTGTAAGGATATTGTGTGTGTGCATGCGTGCGTGCGTGGGAGGATTTCTATACTGTCTCAAGCCCCTTGGGATAAAGGGCAGGCTGTAAATGCAACAGTAAGTATTTTGGCCTCAGCTTGTTTGCAATACAAGGATAAGACGACAAATATCCCTTATGGATTACTGAATTAATGGACATGAAGTTCAGTTCATTCCAAAGTAATATTACGTTTATTATTGATACTTTATAACTAGCTAAAAGTAAAAACTATGAAGTATAAACAACTCATGAAAAATGTTTTGCAATGATCTAACTGTAGCTAGCTTTGCATTTCAATAAGAATGATCCCAACTGCCCCACACACCCACTTCACTGGGCTCTCAAGGTTTTTTTTTTTTTAAGAAATCATACACATATAGGTATTCAAAGTTTACACCTCACTTTTCCTTATACAACTCAGAGCAGCTTACAGAAAGCCATAAAATGCATTACCACAATAAAAATGTTAAATAAAAGTTCTGCTAAAAGCAGTTCAAAATACGTAAAATCAATTTCATACATTTAAAACCAAGAGCAGGATACAACAACAGAGTATAAAAACAGGGAGATGGGACTTTAACCCACACTAAAAACTCAGGTCTTAACAGCTCACGTGAAACTATAAAAAGTGAGGGAGTCAGCCATACTTTTCTAAGAGGGAAGTTCCACAACCTTGGTGCCTCACACCACAATCAGTCGTCTTCCTGAATTTGGTGGGATGCGATGAACAGGATCATATGGGAGGAGGTGGTTCTTCAAATATCTTGGTCCTTAACAGATTAGAGCAAGCAATAAAGCAACTATTTAATTACCTTGATACGAACTTCATGGGCTTTTGGTGGTGCAACTTCCACCTCCTCAATAGACAGTGGTTTTCCTGCCTCCCAGGCAACGGCTGCCTTACATTTGATAACCTAAATGAGAAATAGAAAAGAGTTTATTGTACAGCAAGGTCATATAATGTACTTCCTTGTTTACTGAAGCCAGTGGTTACTAATTCTTGGAAATGATCCCAGGTTTTACGATAAAGGCCGAAGCCCTGCTCTCTCACAACTGCTACTCAGTATAGAAACTTTGGAAATGGATGGCTCAAAATGAATCTTTGCTGTTAACAGATGTTCTATGCAGACACTGGTGATGATAGGGACCCCTTAATTGTTTACTTGCACCAAATATATGCCATCCTATGGCGAAGAACACAAAGGGAAAATAAAACAGGCTAAAAATGCAAGCACAGAGTATAAAAACTTATAACTCCATGGTATAAAAGACTTAAATGTATATGATAGTTTTAATGACCTGTTGTGCCTCACCTGGTCCTCTAAAGAAGATCTAAGTCCAGATAGATGCATATTGAGAGAGGGAATCCTTCAAATATCCTGTTCCCAAACCATGAAGGGCTTTATAGGTCAAAACTAACCCTTTGAATTGCATCCGGAAATGGAGCCAGCAAAGGTAATGAAGCACTGACATAAAAGTGTTCAAGGTTCCACTCTGTTTATTTAGATTCAAGTTTTCAATTGAAAACTTCGTCCAGTACTCATGGCTATAACACTGGATAGCGTTGCAAAAGGAAACTGCAAAGAAGCTAATCAATTTTTTGCATCCATCTTCACTATATAGAACATGTTGGACAGCTACCCATACTTGAGCCATCTTTTAGCAGGGAAAGCATTCAAAGAACTCAGTCCCCATCCACATTATACATTTAAAATAGTATCATACCATTTGAAACAGTCATCGCTTCTCCCCAAGAATCCTGTGAAGTATAATTTGTAGAAGGTGCCAAGAGTTGTTAGGAGAGCCCTATTCCCCTTCACAGAGCTGTAATTCCCAGAGTTCTCTGGGATGAGGGACTGACTGTTAAATCACTTTGAAAATTGTGGCTCTGTGAGGGGAATAAGGCTCTCCTAAAAACTCTCAGCACCCTTCACAAACTACCCTTCTCAGGATTCTTGGAGGGGAGGGGAGACATGGCTGTTTCAAGTGGTATGATACTGCTTTAAATGTATAGTGCAGATGGAGCCTATATCAAAGTGCCATAGGCATCTGCAAGCGGGGGCAGTTGTCCTCTCCCTCGGATGAACCATAATCCCCATATTTCTAGCAACTACTACTTACTACACTACTTACTGGACAAGTACTATGATTACAACCTATTGATTATTTGTAATATAATTGTAAGTGTATATACTGTAATTCAATTCTTATCATTTGTTACTAAGTACCATTTGTTACTAAGTTTTATCTTGAAAATTGTCTCCTATTAGTGTGCCAGAAGCCTCTATGCAGGGAATAGAAATGCACACTATCTATGCTGCAGTATCCTAATTGACCAATTAAGAGTGCAAAAAGACAGAAAATGAACTGCCTGTTCTTCAGTGGTAACCTTTTATCAACCACTTGAATAGCAAGGACACTAGTGCCATTGACAGATTACATGTATTTAAGATATAGTTGTGAATGAGGGGAGAGAGACTCTGTTGCCATCAGGGGAGGCTGCTTCCACCTGCCTTGCCCCACCCTCCAGCCTTCAAAAGGGAGCTGCCTCAAGAGAAGGACTATGAGGGGAGAGAGACTCTGTTGCCATCAAGGGAGGCTGTTTCCACCTGCCTTGCCCCACCCTCCAGCCTTCAAAAGGGAGCTGCCTCAAGAGAAGGACTATGAGGGGAGAGAGACTCTGTTGCCATCAGGGGAGGCTGCTTCCACCTGCCTTGCCCCATCCTCCAGCCTTCAAAAGGGAGCTTCTTTAGGAGGACTTTCTGATCTTTGGGTTGGGCTGTGTGGGCTGGGGGATAGCTTCTACTTTGTTGTTTAGTTTTATTGCTTCTTTTTTGATGTTTATATACTTTTATGTCTGATGTTTATATGCCTTTATTTTGTACGTCGCTCAGAGTGGCTGGGTTTCCAGCCAGATGAGCGACTAATAAATCGAATAAAATAAATAAATAAATAAATAAATGACTGAAATCATTAGTGCTTTTATAATAGAAAAATTAAGTAAAAACCATGTGTACGTGTGTGAGCAGTCAAAGAAATGTTTGCTAACCCTAAACTGGTTAGTTTCTCACAGAGCAAAGTCCACAAAGATCTTATACCATGTAAAATATTTATGTTCTTCCATTTCCCTTACCTTTATACCAATTTGGTTAAATAAATTCATGTTTGAGGAGAAAATACAGAGTAGATATTAGCAAATGATTTACATACTCTGCATAAAAAGGGTTTGAAAATATATTTAAAAGACGGTTTTCACAGGAGGCGCTAGTTAGAACCTGGTATACTATAGTATGTGGGATTTGTGGCTTAAGAGCAAAGAAAATACTAGTTTTATAACTTATGCAGGTAAAGGCCATTTTCAAGCAATTTTTTGGTCAGTTTGGAGTGAATAAGGAACCTTTTTGAAAATATAAGCTACTATAGCTAGCTGGTGATACAAAAATAATTCATCTCTGCAGATTAGCACAAATGGAAGTAAGATACCTTGCAAGATATTTTAAAACAGGTGCGAAAGACTACATCAAAACATATTTTTGTTCTTAGTCTGTTAAAGACTTCCTTTTTAAACAAAGTCAATCGTTGCTGCATACACATACACTTTAACAGTTTTACAAATAATCAGAAGCTAATTTCAGTTCCAGACTGCCCAGTCCTCAGATCACACATCTCCTCCATTCATTATTATGCACCAGATGCCAAGAGCAGCAGCTGATCCATAAGATCCAATTTTAGGGAATCTCCTTTCTTATTCATGCAAACTTCTGCTTTTCTCTCTCTGTGGACTGAAAGGGTAAGTGACAAACCGGGTATGTGAGCTGACCTCTCTCACCTGCACAAGCAGCCAAGGTGAGCACCATGAAAAATCTAAAGGAAAGAAATCCACAACACTGCTTTTCACTTGTCATCTCAACCAGAATGGGGAGGGAAGCCCCAGAAGCAGTCATGTTCACATGACCAAAAGAACTGAACTCCAGTGCAAACCACAGCAGGTGCCAATGTTTCCTCTGCTATTCTCCTGATATGTTCATCCGTGCCCCTAAAAGCACCTTCCATTCTCAGTTGCATGTTTAACCTCCCTTCCCCCCTCCTCAACAGAGACCTGGAAGAAGGAGCTATAAACAAAGTGCAAATGCAAAGCCAGTTTCTTTATAAAACTCCAGGAGCTATATACCCAAGAAGTGCGGCTAGATGTTAAGAGGTTGGCGAAAGCAGCGCTTATAAGGCCATAATCCTAGACACATACCTCCACCTAGGATTAAGGCCCATACAACTCGGTGGGCCTTACTTCCAAGTAGACACAATTGTTGGAAACCAAGGGATGGACCAGCCCCTGGAACCCATACTGACTGGATGCCAGGGAGGGTTCAACCCACAATTATGCAGGAAAAGATGAAAAACCAGGGAAGAGGCAAGTCTTGAGCCACAAAGACCCTGTGTGCTCCGCCTCTGGATCTAGCATAAGAAGGGCCTGCTGGATCAGGCCAATGGCTCATCTAGTCCAGCATCCTGCTCTCACAGTGGCCAACCAGATGCCCATGGGAAGCCCTCAAGCAGGACCTGAGTGCAAAGCACACTCCCCTCCTGCGGTTTCCAGCAACTGGTATGTTTGGAAGCTTACTGCCTCCGCCTATACAGGCAACGCACAGCCATCATGGCTAATAACCACTGATAGACGTTTTCTCCATGAATTTATCTAACTTTTAAAAAAATCTATCCAAGTTGGTGGCCATCACCGTCTCTTGTGGGAGCCAATTCCATAGTTTAACTACGCGCTGTGTGAAGAACGGCTTCCTTTTGTCTGTCTGACTTTTTTGGGAACACTCCCACTTTTTAAAAACACCACCGCCTGAACTGAAGATTTGGGCTTGCAATCCTATGCACGCTTCAGCGGGAGGAAGCCCTCTGGACTCAGAGAGGGCTGATTTCCCAGTAAACACACACATGCTCGGCCTACAGGGGGGGGAAAAACGCGACAAAAAACCAGGGCTTCTTTGTCTTGCCTGCCTCGTAGCCTTTCGCACAGCCGCCTTTGCAGCTGCACGCCGCGCACCGGGAAGGGGGACACAGACAGGCGACCCCTCACTGTTCTCCCGGGGAACAAACGCCTACTTACCCCGCTCGCCATCGGCCCCGCTGCTCTTTCAACCCGCAGGAGCTCCTTCTTACGGTCCTCAACCAAGCAGCTCCTGAACTTCTCCGGAGCATGCGCGCTCCTTCGAGAGCCACCTACAAACGGGGACTGGCCGAGGAAGGGACGGCTCTTCCCCCTCGCTCGTCTTATTACGCTTTCCGGATTGAATTGCAGGGCCGTCTTTTTAAACATGCTTACTAGAAGTAAATCCCCTTGAGTAGGAAATAGGGTGTAAGATCCGAACTGCAAAGGAGAGGGGAGCCGTAATTACCGGCACAGCGACTTGGCGAGAAGTCCCATTTATATCAGCGGGGCTCGTTTCGTCTGAGTCAACGTACAGAGAAGGATCGGGCTGCAATATGATTACTGTTATTTCAATGGGGAAAAAAGACAGATAAACTGGCTTTATCGGAAACTTGTTATGAAGGCCCGGGGTACGATCTTAAAGAAGCAACCGTATTAGACGCTGCTGCAGTTGTGAAAAATGGAAATGGACTGCCTTCAAGTCGATTCCTACCTATGGCGACCCTATGAATAGGGTTTTCATGGTAAGCGGTATTCAGAGGGGCTTTACCATTGCCTCCCTCTGAAGCTGAGGTTGTGTGGGGATTCGAACCCTGGTCTCCCAGGTCGTAGTCCAACACCTTAACCACTATACAAATTCAGGCTAGCTGGAGCTGCGCACCAGTGGCATCACTAGCGGGAGGGGGGGGTGCGGACCTCCGCTGTGCGTCCTCCTAGGGGCATGGACGAGGTGGCTGGGCGTGCGCGTGCACTCGAGGCCAGACACCCGGTCCACGTCCCTGGGAGGGCGCGCGCCGGAGGGGCACCCAGCCGGAGAAGGCCTGGGAACACCGGCGTGCCTCCCTCACCCCGCCAACGCTGCTCCCGGTCTCGCCCGCCCTCCCGCCTCCGAGGAGGAGTTGGAGCAACCTTGCTGGGCAACGGGGCGGGGCGGCTCTGGGTGTCACCCCCCCCATGGTGACACCCGGGTGCGGGCCGCACGCTCCACACCCCAGTAGTGATGACCCTGCTGCGCAGTAGAGCCTTTACAAAGTTTTCTTATAGGGAGAGATTGCCAGTTGATTTTCGCTCCTCGCCCACTTTCAGGCTTTTTGTCCTTATTATATTTAGTGTGAACCACAGAAATCATCACACAATATTGTAGGGGGTCAATCAAACTCGGTACCCCTTTTCAGAAGTTTTGGGGTGAGGTGGCTGGGCGGTATCACGGAAATAAGCCCCACCCCGACTCCTAACTATATTATTTTCATGTATTCTTTTTTAAAAAAATCTTTACATATGCAGATGTGGTCAGTTCATTCAACTGATTAATTATCTAAAGAACATGCAATTAATTGCCTAAGATTTGTTTTGGCAAGTGATGTGTGTCATTGTTAAAGACTGATCAGTGTGTTATGAGCTGGCCCCATGTTTAATGTATATAAATTTCCATCTAAGAGTCTTCATATGGTATGTACTAATCCTAATGTATAGAATATTATACATCCAGGTATGCAGACCTCCTCATAGTATTCAGTCAAGCCTTGTAAAGTCTAAACTGGAAAAGTTTTTCTGCTCCCTCCCTCCCATTTGTCTAGTTCTGGGAAGTCCGCCAATGTATTCTTGCTAATACAAAGAAGAAAACAACACACAAGAGCCACAGGAGGATGCTTCTTGTATGGACAACACCTGCTTCTGGTTAAGTTCACTAGTTGTTGATGAACCGGTTAACTGGTCCCACTTGCTATCTCTAGTAGGCGGCATATAAAGACAGCAACTGATAAGGAGATAGCTAAGGTCACAGCTGTTAAGCAAGGCCATAGTCTTCAGACAATCCTATAAAAGGGAGATGATTTTCCACAGCTGGCACCAGTCTTTCAGATTTGGTCCCATGTACTGCTAGCTAGAGGGCTGCCCCCCCCCCCCCGGGTGAAATTATTCCATTTGTTTCTAGATAAGTTATAGAAATGTATTAAAATGTGCTATCAGGGAAATGTAACCTGTTTGATGTTGGTTCGTTGCAAGATAACTTCACAAATATTGCGGTGTAACCTATACCATCTTATCAGCAGGTCTGTTCTGGACAACATAGGAAGCAGACCTTTAGTGTAGTGGCACCTGACCTTTGGAATTCTCTCCCCTTAAATATTAAACAGGCACCATCTGTGTTATCTTTTCACTTATCACTTACTGAAGACCTTCCTCTTTCAACAAGTCTTTTAAGTAGGGACCTCATCCCCATTTGTGTTTGTGTTGGAATTGTTGTTTAAGATGCTTTTAAATATGTTTTGTTTTAGTATGTTTTAAAGCCTGTTTTTAAGATGTTCTAGAGTGTTTTTAGTGTTTTGTTTGCTGCCCTGGGTTCTTTCTGGGAGGGAGGGCAGGATAGAAATTTAATAAATAAATTAATGTGACAACGACGAAGAAAGCTAAGGCTATAGTAAGCATTGTGAATGCCATTATGTGCTTGTAACCAGTCAGGACTTTGAGTCTGACCTGTATGATTCTGATTTACTGGCTGAAGCTGGATATATGTGTACTTGGTATAAATAAAACATGAATGTATAAAGAAAAAACAAATATTTTAAGAAACATTGTAAAGACAATCTGCTGTGGAACTCCCATTATTTTTCCTGATACATCCTCGGTCCTAAGAAAATTTTGGGTGGGATTTCCACATTAGCCGCCTGTCCAGGCGAACTGTTGTTGGAGACTGCATAAGCTTAAGTGAGCGTGACATGCATTCACAACAAAGAGGTTGTTTGGGCAATTTCAAGTGTCCCCAGCAAGAACCATTTTTCATAAAAATATTAAAAGAGCCAATGTGTTGTAGTGGTTAGTGTGTGTCACTAGGGCCTGGCAGAGCTGGGTTCAAATTGCCACTTAGCTGCAAAGCTCACTGGGTGATCTTGGGCCAGTCACAGTCTCTCGGCCTAACCTACCTCAAAGGGTTGTTGCAGGGATAAAATTGGAAGGAAGAGAACTACATTCTCCACCTTGAGCTCTGTGTTGGAAAGGTTGGATAGAAATGTAAGAATAAGATAAACTCATTTATTTATTTGGAAGATTTAGATCCTTTATGTCACTTGAATAACTCTCAAGGATGTGCACAATCCCCAACGCACACAACCCAGCAGCCATTAGTTCCTGGCTGATGGATGAGGCCCGAATGTCTTTCCCTTCTGCTCTAGAGTCCCAGAGCAACTGGTAGTTGGACCCCTGTGTTAGGGAGTGAGGGTGTGGGTGCAAGTGGGGCTGGATCAAGCTCCATGTAGTTCCTTGTAGTCAATCCCAGAGGAACAGTATGCAGAGGCAGTGTAGGAAATTAAAATGGAGGTTAGACCTAGCTGTTTGGTGCCACTTGGGAGTGCTGTGGCAAGGGGCAAAAAGCAAAGAGCAGGCCTAAGTCGGTATCAGCACATGGATGAATCCTGCCAAGGCAGCCAGGTATTAGGGTTGCCAGGCTCAGGGCCTAAGACTGATCCTGTATCTTTAGGAGAAGAGAAAGTCAGCCCAGTGCAGGTGTTCTTGCAACCCTGTAATGGGAAAAACCACAAGGTGGAATTCTCTCTTCCCCCTGCACAACTTTTAAAGATGCAGAAGACCTCTTGGTTGCCAGGAACGGCCTCTGGGAGGCTGGGCCTGGCAACCAAGAGGTCTTCTGTATCTTTAAAAGTTGTGCAGGGGGAAGGGAGAATTCTACCCTGTGGTTTTTCCCATTACAGGGTTGCAAGAACACCTGCCCTTGGCTGACTTTCTCTTCTCCTAAAGATACAGGATCAGTCTCAGGCCCTGAGCCTGGCAACCCTACTAGGTATTGTTGCCAGCCCCGGATGCCGTAATAACTTCCTGCTTTGTTACAGAAGCCGCCTTCTCACTTAAATAACTGTTCTTCAGCTTTTGGAGAAATAGTATTTATGACAGAGGGTTGGCTCTTAGAACTTCATTAAGGCCATCAGTGAACGTCCAGAATCTTTATGTTGAATATAATATTGTTATAGGATTGGGGGGTTAGCCTGGATGTCATTTTTCTGTTTCCCTTCAAGGTAGTTTTACATTGGTAAGATGGGGTTTTGTAAAAAGAGAGACTACTAAAGTGGTCAAATCAGTGTCTTTGTTAGGAGAAGGGCTCTAAACCAAATCTTCAGTATCTCTTTGCATAACTGAAGAGTACAGATGACTGGTTGCCACAGAAACTACTAGCTGGAGATGCTTCCAGAAGGTAGGCTGTAGAGGGGCAGTCTACCACCACCCCTGGTTGGAGATAGTGTTGTTAGTGAGTGTAAGAGAATTATAGCCCTAGAGCTGGTCTGGTCTTGGGCTCGGAAGAAATGCAGAGGCTGGACTTGCTCTCTGTGCTGAATGGCTTTGGGACCTCCTGCATCCTCCAAAATCTAATGGGGGACAAGATCTGGGTGACTGATTAGTGCCATTCCTTGTCATATATCCCCCCTTTTTAAAAAATGGGAAATGTCTAGATAGCATATACATGGAAATAGTTTTGTATGTCAATGCTGTGAGTGATTCCATCTGTAGATTATGCTATATGTCAAAGACACCATAATCTCTGGTGATCTTTGTTCCAAGGAAACCAAATCTGAGGTATGTGTTGGCACCCCTGAAACCTTTCACTGCTTGGAGATGGGGTGCACACAACAGTATTATTCATGTACATGATTATGTATCATTCTATCTTTTTGTGGTTACCATCTTTTTCTAGGTAGTAAGAGCCTCACGAAATGTAGCTTTTCTAGGTTGGCCAGGTCAGAAGCATCCCAAAGCATGAGATTTTGGGGCAGGTAATAGTGATGTCACAGGGGCAAGCCTTAGTGATATCACAGGAGCAGGCCCTAGTGATGTCATTAAATATGATACATTAAGCATCAACCACAGTTGCTTGGAGCATACAATTCAAATAAGAACATTTCTCTGATTGGAAATTAAGATAGAAATCTTAGCTAAAAGATAGGGCTTGGGTAGGGAACATTTAATCTAGCCTACTTGCTTCTGGTAAGAAGCGTTTAAGTTCCCTCAGGCCAGCCCAGTCACCAGAAGGCCAATGCAGGAAGAAAAGAGACTAGTGTTGTGGAGATGTTAGATAGGAGCACTCAGGAGTACAGATGATGCCCCTGAAGGCTGCAATTATAAACACACTTATGCAAACCCAAAGAACTCAGTAGGACTTCTGAGTATATATGGTTTGGATTGTGCTGTTGGTTCAGTGTGACTAGGGATCCTCTGCAAAGATACCTATATCCAAGCGGGGTTGGTAACCCCCTGCCTGGAATGCCCTGCCTGTTCCTTTTCACATGGCTACTCCAAACCTCACAGATTTGACCCTTCACTTCAGAAAGAGGTTTGAGAAATGAGTAAGAATCTTCTTACTCTAACCTTTTCTGTCTACCTTGTGGACTGCTATAAACTCACTTTGACAGCCAACCCAATTCCAGTGAGTAATAATTGACAGAAAAAACACATATGGTTTGATCTACCTTCACAGACAGCTGCTTGGGAACCACAATAATTGAAGCCATACTTCCCAGTATATAAATTCTCTTTTACCACTACTGGGCAAGAAACAAACCATCGTGCAACCAGCAAGGTGCATCATCAGTGGGTTTAAGGAGGTTGAACAGAGTGCATGGAACCACTGTTGTTGCTTCTATGGCTGTAAGGAAATGAGGTTAAAGATAAATGAAATGCAAACAAAAAGAAAAACAAACAGTGATGATTTCCTAAATGCAATACCATACTAACCACAACAAGATTCCTATAAAGTAAGGCAGAAAACTCAGCATCCCACAACCAGTCAGGATTCCTAACCAAAAACCAAAACTAAAAAAATCCTGGCAGCCAGTCAGCCAAGGTCACAGAAATCCCCATACAGCACAACCTGACCCGGGGGCTGCAGTCAATGTAGAATGCTGTGGCATGATTGCTGACAAGAGTGAGACACTGGGCTCGTTCACATGGCGACTTACTGTGAGATTGGTGCTACTTGTATCCCTGTTTAATTTGCATGGTTCACATGACGTTGCAGGCAAGCCAAAGCTATGATGCAGTTTTCCCCTTTAAATCCGTATTAACCTAATCCACTGATAATGTGAAAAGTGAAGGAAAAACTGTCACCGCTTCATTGCGTTCCTCCATGTAGGTACTTTGCTCCAATGTTTTTTGTTGGGCACTTTCAGATACTCACATTTCTCCGCCCACTAAACTCTCCATGAATTCCATTTTGGTTTTGGTGGCTTAACCAGCCACTTCTGACTCGCTCTGTTCTTCCGCATTGGAGTTTGCTATAGTCTTCCTTTTCCCCTGTTAAGTTCCTTTCCTTGCTCCTTGAAACCAGTGATGTGCCATGTTTCCAAGTTATTTAACAATGCACTCCGTTTCCACGGTATTTAGAATTCCTCTCAACATTCTTTCTGACATCCCATTCTCTTATCTTTGCTGAGAGAACTCTTCAGTCCCTCTCCGCGCGCGCCCCTCTCTGTCTCTCTCACACACTCACACTCTCACACACACACCGGCTTCAGCATGCAATTGACAAGAAACAATGAAAATGACAAAAAAACCTTCTCCATTAGCAAAAGCAATACTCTGGAGGGAGTAAACATGTAAAATTGGGGGTGGGGCCAAAAGGAAACAGTGATGCTAAACCTTTCCAGAGGAATGCCAACTAGTGTGAATGGAAAACAGCAGATTGGAAGGTAGGAAGTATGAATTTTGCAAATCTATCGCGATGGCAAAAGTTGTATCTTTAACACAAAGTTCAGCTCCCATGTGAATGAGCCCCCTATCTGCACATAATACCTTTGGTCTGAAATCTGCACTGGTTGCTGATTTGCCACCAGGCCAATTTCAAGGTGTGCTTTCCATGTTATGGTGCCACATAGTACTTGTTCTGCTCTTGTAAGAAATCAGTCCTTTAGTGTGGCAGCACCTACACTTTGGAACTCCCTGCCTGTTGACATTAGACAGACCATTGTACTCTTTTCAGCATCTGCTAAAAACATTTTTGTTTAGGCAAGCTTACCCACACAGGTAGAAGTTGTTGTGTTATTGTGTTTTTAATCTGTTTTTAACTAATTGTTGGTTTTATTATTTTGAATGTTTTTATATACCTATCTTTAACTGTTTTTGCCAATAATTTTATTGTTTTAATTTCTTCTGAAAACCACTTTGAGAATTTTTTTTACAATAAAGCGGTATATAGATGTTGTAAATAGAACACATAAATAGATTTTTGAGTCACTGTGGCCCTTGGGTCTCTTTCCACTTTTAGGAACAAAGGAATCTACCTTGTACTGACTCAGACCATTTGATACCATCTGGCTCAGTACTGATCACGTGGACTAGCATTGGCACTCCAGGATTCCAGGCAATAGCCTTTTCCAGAAATTGAATTTTGGACCTTTGCATGAAAAGCATATGCCCTGTCACTGAGCTGCAGCGCTCCCTTTTTTAAGAAAGTATCTTTTAACATTATTCTTTTCAATTCACTAATGAATGCACAGCATACCTAGGGCAGATCCACCTCATTCATTTAAAGCACATTAAAGACACATTTGAAGCACATGAATCCCACAACAGAATCATGGGAACTGTAGTTTGTTAAGGGTGATGGGAACAATAACTGTGAAGGGAAAACTATACTTCCCAGGATTCTTTAGGGGAAGTCACGTGCTTTAAATGCGAGTTGGACGTGCTTTAAATATATTGTGTGGATCTACTTAAAAAACTTTGCCTGCATATAAATCGTTTTCATTATTTTTTAAAAATGGAAATGAGCTATTAAGTGTAGTAGGTGACCATGGGCTACTCACTATCTCTCAGCCTAATCTGCCCCTCAGGATGAAAACAACAGAGGGGAACCATGAACACCCCAAGGAAGAAGGACATACTTAAAATGTAGAGGAAGTAATAATGTACATCCATAGTGTGAAATCAAATACTTATCAGGACCTGGTATGAAGAAACATTTATATAAGCCTGACTGTCAAAGATGTTTATTATTTACACAAACTGTAAAGATATTTGTAGTGCAATCCTATGATTGTTTACTCAGAAGCAAGTCCCAATGTATTCAATGGGGCTTACTCAGTCAGGGAAGCGTGCACAGAACTGCAGCCTCAAGTGATAAGGAACACTCACCCAACCCAAAATTCAGAATCATGCCACTTTAAGCTGTTTTGCAACTGTTTATACTTATTATGGTTATTGGATTTTAAAGGGATTTATTTCTTGTTATGAGCTACTTTGGTTTCCAATTGGCAATCCTACCTCACAGGGTTGTTGGGAAACTCCAGTTCCAGTTTTGGAAAAATGGCGGGGTATAAATAAAGATGATAATAATAATAATAATAATAATAATAATAATAATAATAATAATAATAATAATAATAATACACACACACACACTGGAGATGTAAAAATACATAGACCCCATATAATAGTTTATTGTCAAAATGAGTTGGTTATTGCAGAACATTTTTTAAAAATAAAATAAAATCAGTATTAGTTTCCTACATAATAAAAGCAGTGATACCTATGTAAGCCCTGCCTAATTTCTTTAAAACATAGGATTGGAAGGGGAGAGAAAGATTTGCAACACAAACACAATCCTTTGCTATGTTCACTCAAAAGTCCCATTAATTTACAGCAGAATCCTAGCCATATCTACTCAAAAGTAAGTCTTATTGAATTCAATGGGGCTTACTCCAGGTATGTGGGATTAGCATTGCAGCTTTACTCCCAGAAAAGCAAGTATGGGATTAAGCTTCATACTGGGAAGGTTTTCAAAACACTGCCATCTTCAACAGCCCAGGAAAATTTAAACTTGTTTGACTCCTGCACACAAGAGAAAGAAAGACTTTTGGTACTGCTGAAAGCTGTATACTTACTCAATTTATGAGATTTTGAGATAAACAGGAAAAAAACATCAGTTTTCTACCTTTGCAATGCCGTCTAGGTACTGTCTGGAGGTCCAGAAATCCCTTGTTAGTCACAAGCCTGACTTCACTTATTGGCTACAAACCTGAAAGTGCAGTGTCAGAGCAGCCAGCTAACAGATGATTTCAGTAGTTGTGTGGGGGGCTGATGTTTTGGTGTATGTCTCGTGAACCAGACCACCTTAATTTTTTTTTAAATGAAAGCTGAGAGTCTGGAGATTAAGCTGACTCACCTGGAAACCTGAAGAACACCCCCCAAATCCGGAGTCTCTGGGCAGGGCTGGCTCCAGGAATGCTGGGGCCCTTGGGCATCAGCTTGCCCTGGGACCCGGCATGTGTGCGCATGCGTGTTCGCATTCGTGTTTGCACTGACACGCGCAGCCCACCCCACCCCCACCTACCTATCTCCTGTCTTTTACTATTGCCAGTAACCAAGATAGCGGCCGCGGTTTCCCTAAGGGGGTGAAGCCTCTGCCACCATCTTTGTTGATGTCACGCATGTGTGCTATGCGCGCACATCTCTGCCATCAACTAAGATGGCGGCAAGGGCTTCAGTACCTTAGGGAAACTGTGGCCGCCATCTTTGTTAAGGGCAACGGTAAAAGACAGCAGACAGGTAAGTGGGGAGACATGGGAGGATGTGGGGGGCACGGATCACAGAAGGGGAGCGGAGGGGCGGGTGAGGGGCCCCCTGTAGCTCCAGGGGCCGTTGGGCCAGTGCCCAACCTGGCTGCCCTTTAGAACTGGCCCTGTCTCTGGGCAAAAACCAGACACCTGGCAACCCTAAGCTTTTCTGATTACTTTTTCTTTGTCAGGAAAAGTTGCACCTACTGGACACATATGTGTCAGTTAAACCCACAGGGGTCCTACAAAAAAAGAGGGGAGGGGAATAGCTAACCAAAGTCTTCATAGGTCTCAATCAGAAATAACATGAATTCAGAAATATAGAACCAAAATCAAATGAGTGTTAGTTATGTCTGAGTTTGAGAACATTGCCTGTGCTATGAAACTTAAAAATAGAAATAAATTACTATGTGTTTATAATGTTAGTTTACTATTTTTCTCTAACATCTGTTGTTAAAAGAATCATAAAAGTAAGTCTTGATCTTTTTGTTTAAAAATGGAAGGCAAGAAATATTGAATTGGTATCAAAAATGTATAAGAAGGGAAGTGAACAGTAGGTGGCACTATAACATTCTAGATAAATTGTATTTTCATCACAGCAGGATTGTGGCTTTAAAACTTCCTGTGTTCAGAAAGCCTTTCCGTATTGTGTTATCTGCTGAGGAACCCTCTGTAACTACCACACAACCTCTGAAAACTGTATAGGATTCTGGTAGCATGTAAGGGTGCCCACAACTCATTGGGGAACTAGCTAGGCCTATTGGCTCTAACCATCTCCCCAAAATACCCAACAAAATGTACCCACAAAATGTACCCATATTGGAGGGGAAGATCAATAGTGTTGTGCAAGCTAGCTTTCACTTGTGTGTCTTCCATTACTTCTCAACGAGGAGCCTCTGAAACCCTTTACCTGAGATGATTTTCATACTTATAGCTTCCAGCAGATTTGTAATGTGAAATTATTATGTCAAGGTCTTAATTGCTGAGTGTCAGCTTCATATTTAAGCCCATGCAGTGTCACAACTTGCAACACTGCACAAGATTTGCCCTATCCACTTTTATTTCCTCACACAGTAGACTGTAGGATCAGGCCACCACTCATTTAGTTACTGGTACTGTTAAAAGAGTATCATATTCTGAGTCAAGGATATAAGGCCCTCTAATTGTTGGGCTACTACTCTCATTCATCCCTAACCACTAGCCATGCTGTCAGGGACTGATGGGAGAACCCAACAAGATGTGGAAGACCACAGGCTCCCCACTCCTGAGCTATAATTTGTTATGCTTGTGATCAACAACAACAACAACGATATAAAGCACCCACTAATTAGGGAACAACAGTGTCAAAATACTTTTTGTCCAAGTTCTGTGAGGAATAGAAAGTTTTCTGTCTGGAGTTGCAACTTTTCACAAACCCTTGGGCAGGTGTAGCTAATGTGTGACCCTCCAGATGCTGAAACTCCAACCTCCATCAGCTTCAGCCAGCATGGCCTATAGTCAAGAATGATGGGCGCTGTAGTCCAGCAACCTCCGGAAAATGGCTTTACATTTCAAATCTAATTCCTTTATAAACATTTACGACAGTGGCTTAATTCTGCTCAGCTGTTCATTGCAAACAAGTCAACAGCATTTTGTAAATGTCTTGTAGTAATGCTAGAAACGGGTTTTGTGATACTGACAGGACACTGGAAGCAATATTATGAAATGAAAACCCATTGCCCTGATGCCAGGAAACTTATCGCATATGCTTTATTGTGACATCATATTAAATATCATCTATAAATAATTTTACACATAATTGCTTTAGCAGAAAAGGGCTTTTGCACAAAAGTGACTCTACATCTGCTGATCCACATATAGAAATGTGATGCATCGACACAACATTTATATCTAGAGACTAACCCATGGACTGGTGCCAGGATTAACAGTGATGTGACTGCACAGGAGCTAAAGTTGCCTTAAAAGTTTATAGCTATTGCTTAATGAGTTAGAGGTACCATAAAGAAATGCTTGTGCAAATAATGTACAAGGAGTTAAATGAGTCAGAAGTCTGAGGAAGATTTGGATCTCACTTTGCTGGGCTTCTTGTCCTCCACAGTTTGAACTAGATTCTTAATACACCAAGACAGTTCGGTTGCTGCAAAACAAACAAGCAGGTAAAATCAAGAGAGGAAAAGATGTGTTCTTCAGCAAAAGGGAGTGCATGCTGCACTCTTGCATAGCCATTGGGATTGTGCTGAGCATCTGTTCCTGGCCTATTTCTGGTGACATACTGAGGCTGCTTCCATACCAGGTGTTATGCAGGGAAGGGACGTAGCTCAGTGTTAGAGCATTTGCTTTGGATGCAGAACACCCCAGGTTTAATCCCTAGTTTCTCTAGATATGGCTGGCAAAGATTCACCGTCTGAAACCCTAGAAAGCCACTGCCAGTTAGTGTAGACAATACTGAGCTAAAGGGGCCAATGGTCTGACTCAGTATAAGGCAGATTCCTATGTTCCTAATATCCATGTCTTGTTTTATAGGTGGTCCACACAACATCAAAATCCATTTATGGTCGTCTTTTGCTGTGGTGGCTGGTGCCTACTGGGACTGGTAGAGCAGAAAGCAGGGAGAAAAACAGGAGAAAAGAGCCAGAGCCTAACCCTGAGACTAAGCCTGGACTGGTTGTAAGAAGGCAGGCAGTTGGGGGCTGGCTGAGGGTAGGCTGCAGTTGGTGGGGCAGTGCCCCATTGGCTGAAGTGGAAGCCTCTACTGCTTCTGTGTTTTCCCAGTGCTTTTTCCAATCTCTTTGATACTTTGGAAAGTTAAACTTTTTTTTTAGAAGGATAGAAGAGTAGCACAATCTCTACAGGTATAAATGCCCTTAGCCCTACCCTACCATCTTTACGAGGCCTGATTTTGAAATGGGCAGTGTTGCATCAGACTGGTGAGCTTATCACAACTCAGCACACGTTCATTCTAACCTTTGCAATGGGCACCATTTTTAACCTTGTTAATTGGTTTTAATCTTTTAATTAGTGCCAATATGCTTTTCCAAATATAACTTTTTTAAATAACCAAATATTAACAAAATGTTGCTGTAACACTAATTTAAAAAATAAAGGGGAAAAACATTCTTGTCACCATAATTTTAGCTACTTCCCCCCCACTGAATGATGTATTTCCAATCTAAACTTCCAAACCAAAATACTTAAGTCCTTTGTTTCTTGACATGCCTTGTAATGTGCAAAAAGGGTCTAAGACACACACACCCTGAGTCCCCGAATGACTATACCCCTGGTTGTACATCTGCAAACCCTGAAGTCTTCCCGAGTCTGTTGATTCCTCCCTCTTGTGCGTGTGTGTGGAAACAGAGGGAATGGCATGTGTGTTGTGTGTGAATTTGTCCTGAGAGGCTGAAGTTTGTTGTAACATCCTACCTTTTCCCTTGACGCATAAGATCAAATGCTTCATTGATTTTATCAAAAGGCAAAGTGTAGGACACTAGTGCATCAAGGTTGAATTTCCCTGCCATATAATCTAACACCAGCTTTGGTACAGAATCTATGCTCTTCCAGCCTGTGAGGAAAAAGAGATTCAAAACTGAGTTCCTAATTCCTATATGATAACCACGTTCATAAATTTGCTGACATTCATTAAGCATCAGAATTTCAATAAATAACATTCTTCTTTCTGAAGATTCTGTTTTTTAAGGGCCTAACTAGGTGGTGTGAGGACAGGGCTGGCACCAGAGGCCAGCAAAGTCGGGCCCTGGCTGAAGACCCCTGTGGCCCAGAGGGGCCCTTAAAGGGCACCTCCTTAGGGTGTGAGGGTAGCGCTCCCATTCCGTGATCCACAGCAGAGTTGGGTCCTGCAACTATGTGTGCATGCCTGCCATCACCCAACATGGCGACGGGGGCTTTCCTAAGGGGTTGCCATCTCTGCTGCCCTTTTGGTTGGTCACAGGCATGCGTGCTATGCACACACATCATTCACATGTGGGCAGATGGGGTGCGCACACTGGCTTTTAGCCCCGCATCACCTGTGCGTGTTGGGCTACGGTGCTGTGGGCCTGGGCCAGGCTGGTGCCAGCCCAGCATGAGGACATAATGCTGTTGATATAGCACACATCTTCATCCTGTGTCATTGCAGTAACATTTAGTAAAAGGCACTAGAAGCCTAAGAGTATGAGTGATGAAATACAAATAAGATGATGACATGTCTTGTGTTTTTGGGGAGTTTTTGTTATTGGGGAGATGCATAGGGGAGATGGGGACTGGTGGCAGCAACATATCCACTGTAATATTGAGTTAATCCCTCAGAAGATGCCAAATAGTGTGGGGTTGTATAGAACTTAGCACTAAGTAACAGTCCCGTCAACTCACCCTGTCCTCCGTACTACACACCCTAAATCTGTTGTAGGGGTTCCCCTAACCCTCTGGAGCAAGTCTGGGGAGGGTGTGGGATCCTCACGGGGGAAGGAAGGGGAGTTTTATTGCAAAGTGGAAATCCTTGCGCTGACAGGACCAGAGCTTGGAAAAGTTACTTTTTTAAAAAAAACTACAACTCCCATCAGCCCCAGCCAGCATGGCCACTGGATTGGGCTGATGGGAGTTGTAGTTCAAAAAAGTAACTTTTCCAAGCTCTGGACAGGACGCATTAGTTGGATACCACCCATGGTAGTTTAAACTTGAATTCAGCTCTCTCCCTCGGCCACCTCTCCCACACCAACCTTGTTTTACACCCTCCTCAAATGTTTTTGCCTGGTTGGAATGTCGCCCTGAACTATGATGATGCATCTTGCTTGCCTGGATGGAGAGATGCATGAGTGTGTAAACCTCTAGGTTGTCTGTGGCTGGAAAGTAGTCTATTATGCAAAGACAAGAGCCACATCTGTTGTTCCACCCATTTTTGCCTCTGACTATGTGTGGCATGCAGCCTCTGGAAGGTTCAGCCCTTGGGCTGGAAAAGGTTCCCCCCATCCCTGGTGTAGACAATACTGAGCTGTATGGACCAATAGGCTAAATGGACTAATGGTCTGACTTGGTATAAAACAGTTTTGTATGTTCCTAAGCTGCTATCGCTTCCATTCCCTGTCACCGACTTCATTGCCTTCCACGTGTTGGGAAGATTAACATACGCAGCAGGGAAGCTTCTCTACTCGTGGAGACTCCCTGAAAACTAGGGATGGAAGGATCTGTTGGTTCTCTGTTTCTCATTTTTCTATCTCTTAAACTCAGTTCTCCACAATTCTGCAGCAATTTGCATTTTTTAAAAAAATCCTCATGAAAATTCTCCAGCATTTTAAAATAATAATAATAATAAAATTTTATTTCTAGGCCGCCTATCTGGCCGAATTAACGGCCACTCTAGGCGGCGTACATAGACTAAAATATAACATAGAGTAAAATATAACATATAATACAAAACAACAATAAGTATACTCAATCCAAACCTACCCCCATCATACAAAAATTTAAATTAAATTAGACAGAGGTCTAGAATTTTAGCGGGAAATTCTCTTAAAAACAGATTTTTGTATGTGTTTTTGACTAATGTACAATTTGTTGCAAATTAGTTTCTTTTAATTTAATGCATTTTCACATTATTTCTACTAATGTATTCATTTTTATGCACACTTTCCCCTAATCTATGCATTGTAAACGTTGGAATACTAGATAGCAAATTCTGATGTGTGAATTATGAAGGATGGCTGTGTTTCAGTTCTCACTGTTCCTAAATGTGCAAATTTGGCTTTAAATGCAATCTGAATTGAATTTCTCCCCCATCCCTGCTGCAGACATTCATCCCTCCAATGCATGGAGGGTGACAGGGCTGGGGATGCAGCCAGTATGCGCTTGTTGTTAGCAGTAGTGTATTGGCAAATTCAGACATGCAGGGTCCTTTCATGATAGTCATGCCACAGCCCTGTCACAGCCACATCCCTTTCCCCACTTTCCCTTGCTCTCCTTGTTGTCTCGGGAGTCCATACCCCGCTACAACAGATACCCCAGGAGCATGGAAGGGGAAGCTGTGTGTTAGCTACTGAGAAGAGTCTTTTCAGTGGCTGGCTTACCTCCTTTACTCTGATTGTGCTCCAATCAGCAGAAAAGCACAAGAACTTTTCTCAGTGGCTAACATGCTCCCTTTTCATGCTAATTGGTTCATACATAGAGACCTGGCTGGGACCCTGCTCCCAAAAAAGTAATGGGTCTATGACCCTGCATCTCAGATGACTAGACCCCTGGTTGTTAGTCTCCTTTGTGCAATTCTGGGTGTTTCTACACTATTTTGGGTGGGATTCAATCACATAGCAGCAAATTCAGATTGTACAATTATAGTTGATCTGGAGGTCTTCCCCAGAAACCTGTTTCCCCTCCAAAATGGACTTTCTTGTGATAAGGTAAGGATACTATTGGGAAAATGCACTGAGAAATGTGGGATAAAGCTTGCATTGATGCATCATCATCTAACCTCCCTGCAAACAAATTGGAATGAATGCTCAATAAACAGGTCTTCTGGAAGCTCCCCAAAATTGTTGTAGGGAGAGTTTGAATGGCTAAACATAGCTTATATCAAATGTGTGTTCTCAAGCCTGCATTTGCCAAGCAGGTGCAAATGGGGTTGGGAGGCTGCCTGGGAATATTTGTATGGATAAATCAATGAGCAGGAAGGGGGAGGATAATGACTGACTGGTACAGCACATGCCTTGTATCTGCCTCTTCAGATATTTCAGGCAGTAGAATGGGGAATGACTCCTGCCCAGAGACCTTCAAGAGCCCCTGCCAATCAGAGCTGAGAATACTGAGCTAGATGGACCAATGGACTAAACTCAGTACAAGGCAGCTTCGCATGTCATCTGCCTGTTCTAGACTGCTTAACCCTTGGTGCATCTGCCGATTGGAGCCCAGTCAACAGGACGATGGATTAAAAAATGGCCCTGAGGGCACTTGCCGGGGATAACTGGCTGGGGTGGGAGGGATAAAGCACTCCCTAGCTGTAGATGCTTCCCAGAAAATCTGCCCCTTCATTGGAATTATGATGCAAACTGAGAACCACATGTTTTCCTTCTAATCTCCAGTTCTGCCCTTAGGTATGTTGAAGATGTAATACATTGTATGAGGGCTGAGAACCTGTGGCCCTGTAGATATTGTTGAACTACAACTCCCAACGCCCCTGACAATTAGCCATGCTGGCCAGGGCTGATGGCAGTTGGAGTCCAACTTCATCTGGAGAGCCCTGGGTTCCACACCCCTGCATTATACAATGCGAGTCCTAGAGAGTCCACAGTAATAAGGGTGCATTATTTGAGCCACAACACTCTTCACTGCTGCTTTTCATTATATTTACTGTCAGTTCCTAATGTAGAAATGCTGAACTCATCTCCTGAGCACATTTTTTTATGTTTGCTTATGCAAATGTTTTATATTTCTCCAAAATCTTCTCCCCAGATACAGTAGGGCCCCGCTTACCGGCATTCCGTTTTCCGGTGTTCCGCTGATGCGGTGGCTTTCAATGAGGGGAAATTCCCCGTTTTAAGGCCGTTTTTGCTCTTTTGCGACATTTTGCGACATTTTTGCATCATTTTTGCGCAACGCCCCCCATTATTTTCAATGGGTTTCACTTTACGGCGATTTCCACTCTATGGCAGCAGTCCGGAACGGAACCTGCCGTATAAGCGGGGCCCGCCTGTATATATTTCCTAATTCACACAAGTGATATTCCAGAAGATGTCAAAACAGGATTTCATTTGTTTCTCAAAAATGGAACAGTTTGCTCCATTTAACATCTAACAGATATTTGGATTCCCAAAGTCTTCCAAATGGGAGACATTTCAATAAAAACAAATCAGCTATTATGTTTTTTGACGTTGCTCAAGAAGAACTTTCACCCAGATTTTGGAAACATAAGAACAACTGACAATAAATAAACATTATGACAGACTAAGCAATTACTATAAAATAAAGCCCACAAAATAAATGAGTGAATGGAAAAGATACACTGGAACGAAAGCATTTTCTAGTACACTGTGACAGCAGTTAAAATTTGGGCAGCCCCATTTCCCATGAATTTTCTATTTAATAGAAGTCTAATTGCTTTTCGATTCAGTGAGAGTTTATATACTTTTATATCATTCTTTTCTGAAGAGAATAGCCAGTGAGAAGAAAGTTCAAACATTCTGAGATTGCCACTAATTATCAGCTCTTCTGATTTCAGCTTCTTAAATCAGGGGTCACCAACTTTTTGGGGCAAATGAGCAAATTTGGAATTTTGAGAAAGTGTCATGGGTGCCAGTTATAAAATGGATGCTGGGGATGTGGCATAGCACAAAATAACTGCTGTGAGGGTGTGACATAATGGCTGCCACATCTACAAGAGCAGAAAAAGGGGCAGGACCACAAAATGGTGCAAGGCTGCTTCCCCATCAGTGGGGACTACATCAGTCCCTGCTGCTTTTGTTCACAGAGATAAGCTCTTTGCATCTGTGTGTTCAGAACAGATGGAAGGCTAGGGTCAAATCCTGACATCCAGTGAAAAGTGGGCATGTTTAAAGGGGACATGTTTAGTGTAGGAGAGGCTGAACCAGGCAAACAGGATCCAGTTTCCATCCCTGCTATGTGGGAAGAAAAGGGGGAAAGAGGCTGAACTTAGAGCTGACTGGGGACTTAAACTCTGGTTGCCTCTTCTCAGGTTGAAAATTGATCGGCAATTTATGTAGATCTTAAGTTTAGTTTACCACATTTCCGCATCAGTTTGTGGTTTCTTTTTTTAAAAAAAGTCCTCAAGAAAATTCATCTGCATTTTAGTATGCATTTCTCCTAATATACACATTTTTGTATGCAATTTTGCCTAATACACACAATTTTGCCAGCAATCTCTAATATATTGCATTTATGTATGTTACTTTCACTAATATGTTTGAAAATGTTATTTATGTATTTAACAGAATTTGTAATTAAGCAGTATTACAATCTCTACTGTTTACATAAAGTAGTGGTTTACATTGCACATCTCCTACTAATATACACATTTTTGTACACATTTTTCAGCTGAAGAACTACATCGCAAAATTCAGAGAAGTGTGACTTTCAGAGGATAGCTGAATTTCAGTTCTTGTATTGTTTTGGGAAGTGCAAATTAGGCAGGTTTGCATTAAAATGCAAATGAAACTTAATTTCTCTCCCATCCCTAGTCATAGGCTAGCTGTGGCTGCATGGCAGCTGCGCTATCTCCGTAGCAGGCAGCTGCACGCACATACAAGCTAATCAAGAAGGTCAATGCTGTTAGTATTAGCTCTGACAGTGACAATCATCAGCTGTCTGAGTGGAAGCGGGGCTGGATTCAGGATTCAAAACAGAGGGACAAAACAGCTCTTAAATGTGTCTAAGGCAAGCTACAAAAAACAGCTGTGTTCAGTCCCCTCTGCTCCTGTAAAAAATTAGCAGATCATACAGTGCTGCCCTTCTTGAACATGGCAGTGCTGAAAAGAAAAATTGTGCAAATTTAGAAATAAGCACACACATGTTGTTTTCATCCTAGATATTACTTTAATGCCATTTTTGGCATGCATATATCTTTATGGAAAAAACGAACCTCCAAAAAAGGTGGCATTGATTTTCCGACCCATTATCAGCTCCATTGGAGAAACAATGAATCCTTCTTCACCTATAGCCACTCCAACAATTGCACAGGTGCCCCAGCCTACAGTGGTGCAGCTGACAGCTGCTTTCTGAAAGACAAAGCAAATGAACAACCCAGTCAACTCTGCCTAGCCCTAGCATCAGGCTGTATGGGTTCAACTTCGGTTGCCAGGTCTCTGATTTTCACCTGGAGACTAGTTTTGGGGGGTCCTCTCTGGGTGAATCACCCCAACCTCTGGACTCTTAGCTTTCATTTTTTAAAAATTAAGATCCTAGGTGGTCTGGTTCAACAGATATACACCAAAATGTGAACAGCCGCCCCCCTGAAATGTCAGTACGAGATGTTCTAATCCCCACCCTTTCAGGTTTTTAGCCAATACATGAAGTCAGGGTTGTGATTGACAAAGGATTTGTTGACCTCCAGGCAACAGATAAACCCCATTGCAAGTTCTGAAAACAGCTTCCTTTTCCTGCTTGTCTGCACATCAGGAATTCAGTAAATTTATAGCTTATAGATTTAGAGGTTGCGGGTGTTTCCAGCCAAATGTGTTGGGTGATGGTTATCATGGAGGCCGTAAAGTCCCAAGCTGGCCCATTTGAGGGTGCCTTAGCATGGATATTGAAGTTCCCCAATACCACTGTGAAAGGGTTCCCTAAAACCACATCCGAGATTATTTCTGCCAGCTTGGTTAGGGAGGTTGTAGGACAGTATGTTGGACAGTACACTAACCACATCCTGTTTTGTCTCTCTGGCCTAACACTGATGATATTAGACAGGTGGAAAGATGGCTCTTTTGCATCCCAATATAGCCCATATTTACTCCATTCCAGCTTTTTCTCCTTATTTCTGAGCAGTTTCTACCAAGTTCTAATGCTGGCCTGTGACATAACCATTCTGTTATCTACCTACACTAACTATATTCATAAAGGAAGCTTCAAAACCTATAAAGCCTTACACGGCTTAGGACCACAATACGTGATGGAACACCTCTCCCAACACAAACCCACTCGTACACTATGCTCAACATCAAAGGCCCTCCTCCGGGTGCCTACTCTGAGGGAAGCTGGGAGGCTGGCAACAAGGGAGAGGGCCTTCTTAGTGGTGGCCCCCAAATTATGGAATGATGTCTCTGACGAGGTGCGCCTGGTGCCAATACTGCTATCTTTTCGGCGCCAGCACAAGACTTTTATCCCAGGCATTTTAGCATGTGTTTTTCAATTGCTTTTTAAAAATGTGTTTTTAAATTTGTATATTTGTTTTTAATGTTTTTAATTGTTGTAAACCTCCCAGAGAGTTTCGGCTATGGGGCAGTATACAAATGCAATAAATAAAAATAAAATAAAATCACATCAGACAATAAAAAAATATGTGGCAAACTGGAGACACTTACTTTGTTAAGCAATTGGGTTTCTATTGCAATGTATGCAATCAGTGAGTTCCCTAATGGGAAACTGCAAATAGGTTCAAATATGTGGTGTAGTGGTTGTATTGGACTAGGACTCAGGATACCTGAGTTTAATTCCCCCTCAGCCACAAAGCTGAGTAGGTGGCCTCAAGCCTGTCGTTATGTCTCTGCCTAACCTACCTTATAGAGTTCTTCTGAGGATGAAATGGGGGGCAGGAATGGCAGGAATAACCATACCTGAGTTCCTTGGAAGAAGAATGGGATTAAAACAAGGAATTCACAAGTTAATACATACAGTAAGGTAACTGATTGGCTTTTAAAGATGGGCATTCACACTGATGATTTATCTTCAAAAGGTAAGCATTGGCTACATTCAATTTAAAGGGTCCCAGAACCAGGTGGACTTTGAGAAGATAGGGGAGTTTCAGGAAAAGATAAAAAGGAACAACTTCCTTATTATAGTTGTCTAATTTTGCTCTTCTTTTCTTAGAACTTAATTTTTACCCTTTCTCCCCTGAGGGGCAAAACCCTAATTGCCCATATTTAGCACTCCATTACTGTATTTAAATGAAGACAATAAAATACATACCATAACTTTAATGTTTCCACTGCACTCAATGGCAAAATCTACTCCTCCGTTGGTCATTTCGGCTATAACCTCTTGGATGGGTTTCTTAAAATCCTGAGGGCTGAGGCATGTGGTGGCTCCCAGCTCTTGCGCTAGTGCAAATTTGTTTTTGTTAATGTCAATCCCAAAGATACGAGATGCTCCAGCTGCTTTGCAACCTATGATAGCAGAAAGGCCGACCCCTCCCAAACCAAAGACGGCACATGTAGATCCAGGCTCAACCTAGAAAAACAGGGGAGAAGTTCTGACAAAACGATTTTGAATATCTGGATTTTTTTTTTAAGAGCTATATATACATATGACAGTGAGCAGAGTAAACCACAGAGTTAATAAAGCCTTTCTCCTTTTCTTTTGCAAGCTCATTAGACTTGGATACTAACATTTGCCACAAGCCACACACATCATGCAGATCACAATCTTGTAATCTGGGGCTCAGTTTGGACCCACAAATTCTACTGGCTTTAGTGAGAATTGTGTGGATGTAACTGTGTGGCATATTGTAGTAGGGTTGCCAGGTTCGGGGCCTGAGACTGATCCTGTATCCTTAGGAGAAGAGAAAGTCAGCCAAGTGCAGGTGTTCTTGCAACACTGTAATGGGAAAAACCACAATGTGGAATTCTCTCTTCCCCCTGCACAACTTTTAAAGATGCAGAAGACCTCTTGGTTGCCAGGAACGGCCTCCAAGAGGTCTTCTGTATCTTTAAAAGTTGTGCAGGGGGAAGGGAGAATTCCACCTTGTGGTTTTTCCCATTACAGAGTTGCAAGAACACCTGCACTTGGCTGATTTTCTCTTCTCCTAAGGATACAGGATCAGTCTCAGGCCCTGAACCTGGCAACCCTATATTGTAGCCATTTTTTAAAAGTGTCTCTCCTTCTATTCGTAATTAAGAAGAATAATTATTTTGTAAGAGAATTTGTGTAAAGCAATTAACGTTAAATAATGAAAATATCAAATATGAATGATATTTTGGTATAAGGATAATTGGAAGGGAAAGGGTAATTTATGATAGCAATCGTATATACATCTACTTGGAAGTAAGCCCCATTGAACAGACTAGGACTTACAGGTAAACACAGATAGGCTTGTACTGTGGGCTTCTGAAAAAATGTTATTTTATTTTTATTTTCTTATATACCACCTTTCTTCCATCATGGAACCCAAGACAACATATAGGTAGTTCCCACCTTCCAGCCTCAGACCTGTTTAGTTTCAGCAACGTAGTGGCGTCATGTGCCTTGAGACCATATCCTAGGATCTGCAAGCATCTATTTTTCAGGACTGCCCCATCATGAAACAATCCTTTAAATAAGGGGATAGTATAGAAGTAAATATGCACTGGGGTCTCAATTGTGTGAAGCCACCTAAGACATTTTGTTGTCTGGTGTGGAGCAGGAAATGGTCAGGGTGCATGGTCATCAAAGCAAAAGGTGCAAAGTATCCGAGGCCAGCCAAATTATTTTGACATCCAAGAAAGAAAATTCCTCAAGCACGGATTTGTGCACCTGTTCCTTTGCCATAAAAATACAATAATAATACAGTACATGACTAAACATTTGCTGTTCAAAATCAGCTGTCTGAGGTGGCTGCCTCACTTTATCAAATGGTAGGGCTGCTCCTTAGGTGACCAGATTCAAAAGAGAACAGGGCTCCTGCACCTTTAAAGGTTGGGCAGAAGGTGTGATTTCATCAGGTGTGGCTTGTCATGCAAACCACACTTGCTGAAACCCCTTCTCTTCTACACAGCTATTAAGGTGTAAGAGAACCCTGTGCATCAGGTATAACAAAATTAAATAAAATTCCTCCATATAGAAAGCTGTATATGAAGAGCAGCAGTGGGGAACATCTGGCCCTCCAGATGTTGCTGAACTACAACTCTCATCCAGGGGTGTAGTTGTCCAGGGTCTCAGGGGGTCTTAGGCTCCTTACTTTTTTGGGAGCAGGGTCCCAGCAATGTCCCTATGTTTCTAGCATCCTACAAGCTAACCAGCATGAAAGAGGTGTTAGTTGGGAAGAGTCTTCTAACATGCTTTCTTGTCCTTTCCTGCTGATTGGAGCCAATCAGAGTGAAAGGAAGTGAGTCAGCCACTAAGAAGACTCTTTTCAGTAGCTAACACTCTCCATGTCATGCTGATTGGCTCCTAGAGAAATTTGTTGTTGTAGGAGACAGCATTAACAAAGATCTCATTCTCAACCCAGCAGCAAAAAGAGGGAGAGAGGTGTGGCTGTGACTATCATGAAGGGACCCTGCACTTCTGAATTTGCCGCTACACTACTGCTCCCATCAGGCCTAGCAAGCATGGCCAATGGCCAGGAATGAAGGGAGTTGTAGTCTAGTGACATCTGGAGTGCTAAAGTTCCCCAAACCTGGTTTAGAGGAAGAAACATTCTAACCTGGCCTTCTTCCTTATATGCTATTTCCCTCCCCTCAGACATTCAGTCAAGTGTGCTATCAGCTGTAGTCTGAAGTAAAACTGCCCCCACAGGTGTACTACTGCAGAGAGAACAAGGCCTAAGTTAAAAACTAGTGGTAAGAGCACATCCTGCTTAGCGGGGGTTGGCATAGATAGCCTTTGGGGTTCTTCCAAATCTTCATTTTCTAAGGAGTCCAGTTTTTATAAACAGCAAAGTTTTGATGCCCCCTCTCCACCACCACCCGTTAATAATTTCAAATGAGTAAGACCTGGTTGATCATAAACTCACCTTGGCAGTATTAATGGCAGCCCCATAACCAGTGGAAAAACCACATCCAATCAAACAGACTTTCTCTAGAGGAGCAGCAGGATCAATTTTGGCAAGGGAGCTTTCTACCACAACTGTGTATTCTGAGAAGGTGCTGGTTCCCATGAAGTGGTATATCTGCTGCCCTTTGCAAGTGAACCTGCTTGTGCCATCGAGCATCAGGTCTTGGTCAGAAATCGGTGTCTTTGCTTTGCTATGCAACAACAAACAGAGCCAAGGTATATCATCCAAATTTGCCTAGTGGAACTTAACTTCTGACTAAATGTGCATAAAATAGCACTGTAAGGGAGATCTGGATCCAGATTCCCTCAGCAACAACCTGACAAGCTAACTGCTACATCACGGGTGCAGAACCTTTTTATCCTGAAGGCCACATTACAATGATCTGTAATCCCAAAACAAACCGTGGTTACAAGTTGTGGTTTGCTTGCAATGAAACAAACCATGACACCCAGTATGGGCATAACACTAGCTAGGGATCATGATTTGTATTTTCTGTGCACAAATGGAAGAGGAGCAAAATGACCGAGATCAGCATGTTCACAGTAAACCATTAATTATGGTCTACTGTGATGTGCAAAGTGGGCTAATTGTTTGTGGACTCAGATGTAATGGGAAACAATAGTTAGCACAAACCAGCTTCAAACTGTGCTTTCAGATCCTGGTGTGTTGGCTCCAGACAAACCATGGTTTCTGGGCAGGCTCAGACTGAGATGTAGTACAAAACCATGGTTTGGCTAAACTATGTTTTTGCACCATGACTGATCCCACCCATAGTCTTGCCTAAGGATCCTTGCTGCATTTGTAGCTGAGGTGAGACTTGAACTGGGGCCTTTGCAGCCTCTATACTACGTACTTTGATATATCCATATTTCTTGTTTGGTTTCTTAAATTGGCCTCAGCTGCCTCCAGCTTACACATCTGGGCAAACCATGTGAAAGCTACAGTAATTGTGCCTCAAATAAATGTATTTGAAATTTGTACCTGATCTGTTCACAGAGGTTAGTTTTGGGACTCAAGCAGAACTTGCATTGTCCACACTGAGGAAGGTACAGCGGAATAACCTTGTCACCTAGACAAAACAACAACAACGACAACAATACACCCTAGTATTATATTTATTTCTTTTAGGAATTTCTAGTCTGCCTTGTACCTTTTAAGGCCTTTGTGCTATATTTAATATCTAACACTGAGGATACACGAGAAGCAATATCAGAGACATAGAATTAAACAGAAGCAAGTGGATAGCAAACAGATTTGAGAGGCATCAGCATAAAAGCTGGAAGATGCAGCTGAAACCATATTGTGACAGGAGTAAGCCTAGGCAAGCTTTAGTTGATGAACTCTCCCTTTCTTGCCCAGCTTGACTGAAAATTGGTATTCAGATGTTTTTGCTTCCATTCTTTATTAACTGCAGCTTGTCATGTGTCTGAACTTGACAAACTGTGGTCAATCTTAACTGTGGTCAATCTTAACTATGGTTTGTCTGAAGCAGGTTAGCTTCCACCTGCGGGTTATGAACCTTGCTTCCTTTAAATATGTCAAGAACGCCTGGTTTCTAAGGTTGTTAACCAAAATGGTTTTGTGGCAAGGAATAGCGGGGAAAACATCTTGCCTGGATTAGCGTCTCTGAGAGGCCATGAGATTGTCAGTTCTCACAGATGAACTCAGTCAGTTAAGCAGTGAGCTTATCAGCCCAAGACTGGTACTTCAAGGCCACAGGCCTGGGAAGGCTAGAGAGTGTGTGACCGTTAGGTGTGAAAGCTCCAGAAGATGTCATCATCAGAAAGGCCCCTGATTGGTGAATTAATTCCTGGCTGTAGCTGGGCTTTCTCCCATAAGAATAGAACCAAGACCTTAGGTTTTTGTTCCCCAGTGTTCTTTGGTACTACCTGATGTGGGGGTTCCATCTGCTATCCAGGCCATGTATCTCTGGGGAGATGTGGAACCTTGATGTTACTTTGTTGGTTTACCAATCTTATGTGAGTGTAGGTTAGGCTAGACAACTTTGTTATTTTCATTTGTGATTTGGACTCTCTCTGTATTTTACCTAGCCCTTGGGGTGTTTGGTTTAAGGAACTATTTTGCTGCTTTACTTTTTACACTTATATTTTATTCTAATAAAGCAACCTCTTATTTACCAGTGTGTGTTCATTTCAGGGGGAACTTGGCTCTGAATCCAGCACCTTGGCCAATTAGCCAGACTACCGTATATTTGGATATTTTGCCTTAAGGCTCCAAGACAAGGAGTGTATCTTTGGCTCTTGTCTTCTGGAATCCTTGGCAGGTCTATTTCTGGCACTTTGGGTTTCCCCTTGGCCCAGAGTGGGTGACCAGGTTTAATGGGTGATGGTTGCAGTCTACCTAAGTTGCAGGGTTGTTGTTGGTTTACTCAGCCCTGGTAAGAGAGGCACGGGTTGTATCTGGCTCAGATCAGTTGCCCTGGGTTTAGGAATTGAGTCCTGGTGAGAACTGGCATGTTCTTGACAAAACAAACAGTTTGTTTTGGCTGCAATGCTAAGATGTCGTTAATTCAAAACATGTGAAAGCTTCCAATCTCCTCTTCATAGCAACACAGAGGAAGAAAAGGAAGAATGCTGTTTAGGGATTTAAAGCAGATGTGGGGAATATTTTTCAGCCTGAGGTCTGCATTCCTTCATGGAGAACCTCCCAGAAGCCACATGCCAATGTGGGTGGAGCAACAAATATGAGTCTTACCTTTGTACACTACAGTAGGCTACACTCAAGCCACAGAGAAGTCAGAGATTTCTACACGCACATATGCCCCTACCTCCATCCAGGCAAGTAAAAAGTATTATCACAGTTCAAGGTCAAATTCCAAGCCAGGCCAAAGCACTTGAGGGAGGTGCAAAGCATGGCCACTGAGGGGTATGGCTTGGGGATGGGGGACAAACAGACCCCAACCCGGCAATGCCAGAAGACTGAGCCCTAGCCTTTGTAGACAGAGCCATAGTCTTTGTGATGGGCTCAATGGCAGTGAAGGACAACACCAATGACTGGCCAATGAGCAGTGCAGGCGCAGGAGGCTGGTGAGCAATGGAGGGGTGCACTGGAAAGTAGAATAGGGCTGCCAGTCTTTCTTGACCAGTAACAGAAACATCCAATCTATCCTGCTCCATAGCAATAGCGGGCATAGTAGAGGATGCTTCCAGCTAACTTGGAGGGGAAATCTACTACCTTGGAAGGGAAACCTACTGTGCCCAGCTGGCAGCCAACTGAATAGAGGAGTGCTTAATTTTGGCAACAACCTTAGAGGTGAGGTGTTGAGGCGGAAACGCAACACAATAGTGCTCCACCTCAGATAGCATATCAAGGGAATCCACAATTAGCTGTGGAGCTAACATGGTATACATGCACACAGTAGAGGGGTGCAGTACCTGGTGAATCTAACACTGAGGCACCTGCACACAGTAGAGGCATATGCACACAGTAGAGGGGTGCAGTGATTTGAGATAAGGCCTGCTATACATGCACACAGTAGTGGGGTGCGGTACCTGAAGTCCAACACACACATAAGAGGAGGGGTGCAGTGAATCTAGCTGTCTCCCCAGAGGCCTACTGGAGCCACAGCCACAAGCTCCAGTAAGAACTGTAAGCCTTGGGGGGGGGAGTCAGAAAGACCTCCAGAGCCACAGCCACAAGCCCCGCAAGGTAAAAACCCATGTTAAGGAGGTAGGGAGGGCAAATAGTGAAGCTACTGGGCCACAGCTGCGAGCCCCGTGATGGAAGCGGAGAGGTCTGGGAGATCGCTGCTGGAGCTGGGATCAGCAGGACCCAGTGGCAGGAGGAAGAAAGGGACCCCCACACAACTGTAAAAGGTCATACTCTCACACCAGTCCTTGCACCACACACTCCCCACAGAAAGCTAACACACTGACAAAAACTCACTACACTAAGACAAGAAGAACAGCCTTGGACGAAGGCAAGAATTAACTGAAGTGGGACCGGAAAGAGCAGCTAGGGTCTTGACTTCTGTGCATTCTTGCCTTTGGACGCTAGATGGCACTATAACCCATGCGATGGCATGCTACCTGGGGAAAACTGAAAAATAGCCATTCTTAAAAATTCAAATTTATCTGAATTTTGTGATGCAGTTTTCCAACCAACCAATGTTTACTAATATATGCAGGGCATGCAAGTCTTATTCTGCAGTTTAAAAAATAATTGATGCAAACATAAATGTCACGTGCCGAACTTTTCACATCCCAGGCTTATCATCTGAAAAAGTTGAATGGAGGGGGGTAACCCAGAATGACGAAAAAGTGTAAGTAAAAAGTCACAGTTTTATTCCATTTGTGTAAATTAAAATTGTATAAAAAAAACCCAACGCGTTTCGGCTAATCTTATATAGCCTTCATCAGGGGATGCTTATTTTAAATTCTTCATTCAAAGTAATGATGATTCAGATTCTATTCATCTGAAAAAACAAGATGGAGGTTTGCAAAACGAGCAACCATATTGTAAAGTCACCCAGGACTTGGAGCCTTGCAATTTCCTTGTTCTGGCTGGAGCAGCACTTCAGTAGCGACTTAAAATGGCTGAAGAGGTTTCTTTGTAGAGAGGCTTTGCCCAACTTAAGTGGAGAGTTAGATCAGATAGTTTACATTGAAGCAAAGTCTTCACAGATCCACTTCCTCCACTGGCATGAAGGGGGGGTACCATGTGCTAAGTGTGTGTGTGTTGCTGTGTGGCCAGCCTGAGGCTCACTGCCCATCAGAAAGTACTGGATGAGGGTGACTTCATGGCACGTTTTTCATGTGGCTGCTGCACAGCATGGATCACATGCTGTCTCCACCAATCTTGACTCTTGCCCACCCCTCTATTTATCTTAAATGGGCTTCTTTGTTGACACTAATATATATTAAGGGAAAGTATGCATAAAAATTAATATATCAGTGAAAATAACATACAAAATGCATTATATTAACAGATTTTGCTTGCATAAATGTGCTCATTAATCAAAACTGCATACAGAATGTGTTTATTAGAAGAAATACTAAAATACTGAAGAATTTTCACAAGGCTTTTTAATTTGGGGGTTTTTTTGTTTTTGTTTTGCAAATTGCTGCAGAACTGAACTTAAGATTGGAAAAATGAGAAGCAAAGAGAACTGAAACTGACAGCTGCTTCTATCCCCAGGTATGGCCTGGGGAAGGAGTGTGACCTGAGGAGGGTCCTGAGAGCCAGATGGAGGGTCTGGAAGGTTGCTTTTTTGTCATCGTCCCCCAGGATGAGGTTCCCCCTCCTTGCTTGAAAAGTGGATACTAGCACTTGAGCTGGCTGGACACAGACTAGAAACCCGTGCAGCCCCAGTTAACAATCTTGCTGCCCTATTTTGGGGTAGCTGAAGTTTCCACATCTTTTTCAAAGGCAATCCCAAGTATCATGCATGGCACTGATCCAATAATAATAGCACTCATTTTTGAATAGCAGTTTAAAATTATCAAAGCACTTTACATGTGTTATGTAGTTGCACTCCTTATAAAAATCCTGTAAGATACAGGGTACCCTGTAAAGTACTTGACAATGCAGATGGAGAAACTGAGACTGAGAGAGAGTGGCTTGCGAAAGGTCACCCAGTGAGCTTGTAGAGTATGCAAGATTTGAACTGGGGATTTCCTGTTTCATTGATCCATCTCTTCCACACCCCTCTTTCTCTCTGGCAGCTAAGCATCTTTAAAAAAAGAGAAATGGACCAATGCCACTGAAAACAATTTATAATGTATCAGTACCTGGTTGAAATTTAGTCACACCTGGACCAATGCTCTCCACAATCCCAGCTCCCTCATGTCCTAGTATGACAGGGAAAAGGCCCTCTTTAAAACTTGGACGCATGGCATGATCGTCAGTGCGGCACACGCTGGTGGCAACAATCTGAAAGACATAAAACATAGACTGGTAATAGGGTTGCCAGGTCCATGGCCTGAGACTGATCCTGTATCTTTAGGAGAAGAGAAAGTCAGCCAAGTGCAGGTGTTCTTGCAACACTGTAATGAGAAAAACCACAAGGTGGAATTTTCCCTTCCCCCTGCACAACTTTTAAAGATACAGAAGAGCTCTTGGTTGCAAGGCCCAGCCTCCAAGAGGTCTTCTGTATCTTTAAAAGTTGTGGAGGGAGAATTCCACCTTGTAGTTTTTCCCATTACAGAGTTGCAAGAACACCTGCACTTGGCTGACTTTCTCTTCTCCTAAAGATACAGGATCAGTCTTACGCCATGAACCTGGCAACCCTAGAGCCTGGTAACACCAAGGATCAGGAACCTAATTAGATGTTAGGTGCACACAAAGACCACATTCATACCCATTTTCAGAGTGGTTTGACAGTCAGTCCCTCTTCCCAGAGAATTACAGAATAGCTCTGTGAGGGGAATAGGGCTCTCCTCTTAGCACCCTTCACAAACTACACTTCCCAGAATTCTTTGGGGAAGCCACAATAGTTTAAAGTAGAATAATAGTGGAATAAATGGATGGTGTGGATGTGGCCCAATTTATTCCACCTGCCTTTTCAAAACAGGAAAAGCAAGTTCTGATGGGACAGTTGGGATCAGAGAGGCAGTGAGTGGTGGTGGTGATGAAGGTGCTTAAATCAACCCCCCTTTTACTGATTACCTGCTCTAGATTACTCCCCTAAGCAACATATCCTTCGCAGACGTCCATATTCATAGCTGCCTTTTCAAATATGCATCCTTTGGACCTATTAGGGGGAGAAAAGCCTGTGTGTGTGTTGGTGTAGGGCCTTTCCAAAATGGCTTCCATGGCCTTTGTTTTGCTATTGTTTGTTGTAGGATAAAGATAATGTTATTTCAATACCATACTTTTCCTGCAAACTGTGGGGTAAGCAAGATACAAACAAATAAGATAAATATGCTTCTCAGATTTTTGAGTGCTCACCTTAACTCGGATTTCATGTTCTTTGGGAGGGGAAACTTCAACTTCCTCAAGAGAAAAGGGTTTCCCTGCTTTCCAGACAATGGCAGCCTTGCATTTAATAACCTGGAAAAGAACATGCTGTATTGTAAGAATGGAATCTGTAAAGAGATGGCTAAAGAGGTCACTTATACAAGCTTTGCCTGGCAGATTTCTTTTTGCTGGGAGGATGGGCCTTTACATAACTAAAAAGATAGCCAAGTGCAGATGACTTCTTGTCATAGCGGTTAGATATCCTTGTGGAAGGCAGCACGTTCTTTTCTCCCAGCTGGAGGTGACATCATCAAGGTGTCTATGTGTGTAAAAGAGACTAAGAGATTGGCACTGCTGAAACTGGGTTTGAAAGAAACAGAGGCCTGACTTGTTCTTTGTGAGTACCTGGTGCTAGCACATTGGGGGTTTCTCTGGAATGCTGATGGGGGAGCAGGATATGTTGTAATATGTGTAAATAAAACCTTAAAATTGCAGAAGCGTCATAAGTCTCTTGTTACCTCATTTAAAGGAAACCAACCCCAGGATAGGGATGGAAGGATCTATCAATTTCAGTTCTCTCAGTTCTCATTTTTTCCAATCTTAAATTCAGTTCACATTTCTTCAGCAATTTGATTTTTTTTTAAAAAAAAATCCTCATGAAAATTCCCCAGCATTTTAGTGCAAATCTCTTCTACTCATTATGGCGACTAGAGTTGCCAGGTCGGAGCCATCCAAAAACCTGAGAAAATGGGGGCGGGCCCTAGTGATGTCATGGGGCGGGCCCTAGTGATGTCACGGGGCAGGCCCTAGTGACGTCACAGGGCGGGCCCTAGTGATGTCACGGGGCAGGCCCTAGTGACGTCATGGGGCAGGCCCTAGTGACATCATGGGGTGGGCCCTAGTGATATCATTAAGCATGATACATTGTATCAACCACAGTTGCTTGGAGCATGCCATTCAAAAAAAATTCTCTGGAGATTAAAATAGAAATCTTACCTAAAATAGGGTGTTCCTAGGTCCATCTGAAGTGACAAGGTCATTCTTTCTCACAAGCTTAGGGTGATGCAAAATGGAAATGGACAGCCTTCAAGTTAGTCCCAGATAGGGTCTTCATGGTAAGCAGTATTCAGACAGAGGTGGTTTACTATTGCCTTCCTCTGAGTCTGAGAGGCAGTGACTGGCCCAAGGTCACCCAGTGAGCTTCATGGCTGTGTGGGGATTTGAACCCTGGTCTCCCATGTCACAGTTCAACACCTTTAGGGAACATTTAATCTAGCTTCCTTGCTTCTGGCAAGAAGGGTTTACGTGCCCTCAGGCCAGGCCATTATTGGAAGAAAGGAGCCTAGTGTTGCAGAGATGTTAGATGGGAGCACAGATGGATGCTCCTGAAGGCAGCAATTATAAACATGCTTATTAAGGAACTAAGCCCCATAGAACTCAATAGGACTTACTTCTGAGTAGATACGGTTGCAGCCATGTTAAGGACAAGGGAGGACATTCTAGGCAAAACAGACAAATAATTGGGTGTCCGAACAAATTAAACCAGAACTATCACTAGAAGCTAAAATGATGAAACTGAGGTTATCACACTTTGGACACATAATGAGAAGACACGATTCACTAGAAAAGACAATAATGCTGGGAAAAACAGAAGGGAGTACAAAAAGAGGAAGGCCAAACAAGAGATGGATTGATGCGGTTAAAGGCACCACTGACCTATTGGCAGATAAGCTGGTGCAATTGTTTAGTATCAGGAGTCAGCCAACTGTCAGAAAATCTGTAAGTGTTCTGTTCAGAAAAATTCAGTGCTGCAAATCACCCCCACCTCACCCCAGTAAAATAAAATCAGGAATCCAGGGTATATTCTCCATTTCTGTACATCACAACATCAAGATATCATTGCTTGGGAGCTCTATGAAGAGGCTATGTAGTATGCAAAAGGCTAGAATTCTCACCCTTTTAATGTGTTTGTGTAAGTGTAATACATATCAGTATATATTGATATACACATCAATATATAATGCAATATATATCACCAAATATAACACATTGATTAAAGAGATACAAAAATTTGGCATCATTTCCAAACTTAAATAGTAAAAATAAAACGACAAAAAAAGGCACCCACAGAACATACAGGTGAGGTGCGTGTGTGAGGGTGATGATCTGATGGCCCATGGGTGGGTGGAGGCGAGCGGTGGCAGTGGAGGCTAGGCTGGGCCAGGCTGGCTCTCTTAGCCCCGGCCCGGACTCGGAGCCAGTTACCCTGGGGCTCAGGCTGCTGCAGTCTCTGGTTGGGGGCGGGGGGCCCATCGCGGCCGCTGCCGTGGGTGGAGGCGAGTGGTGGCAGTGGAGCCCAGGCTGGGCCGGCTCCCTCTTAGCCCCGGCCCGGTCTGGATTCGGAACCAGAGCCAGTTCCCCTGGGGCTCAGGCAGGCTGCAGTCTCTGGTTGGGGGGGGCATCACACGGCCGTTGCTGCGCCCAGCGTCTCAAGACGAGGCCCACGCCAGCGGGTGAAGCCGGCGGCCGTCCTCCTTTCCCAAGCCTTCTGCTGAGCCTGTAGGCCGCGTCGGCCCGTCTCGGCAGCGGTTGCTAGGAGACGGGTCCGACGCGGCTTGTCAGCCTCAGCAGGAGCCGTGGAGGGCAGGCCGGGCCAGCTCCTCCTTAGTCCAGCCGGTTCTCCTGCTCCAGCCGGCCGGCCGCTTCGCCCCTCCTGCTTGGCGCCGCTGGGGGGGGGCATCGCGGCCGCTACTGCCCAGCGGCACCCACAGCAGGAGGGGTGAAGCCGGCGGCCGTCCTTTCCGGAGCAGGGGAACCGGCTCCGGGGCTGAAAAGGAGCCGGCCCGGCCTGCCCTCCACGGCTCCTGCTGAGGATGACAAGCCGCGTCGGACCCGTCTCCTAGCAACCGCTGCCGAGACGGGCCGACGCGGCCTACAGGCTCAGCAGGAGGCTTGGGAAAGGATGGCCGCCGGCTTCACCCACTGGCGTGGGCCTCGTCTTGAGACGCTGGGCGCGGCAGCAGCCGTGTGATGCCCCCCCAACCAGAGACTGCAGCCTGCCTGAGCCCCAGGGGAACTGGCTCTGGTTCCGAATCTGGACCGGGCCGGGGCTAAGAGGGAGCCGGCCCAGCCTGGGCTCCACTGCCACCACTCGCCTCCACCCATGGCAGCGGCCGCGATGGCCCCCCCACCCCCAACCAGAGACTGCAGCAGCCTGAGCCCCAGGGTAACTGGCTCCGAGTCCGGGCCGGGGCTAAGAGAGCCAGGCTGGCCCAGCCTAGCCTCCGCTGCCACCGCTCGCCTCCACCCAGCCATGGGCCATCAGATCATCACCCTCACGCATGCGCCTCACCTGTATGTTCTGTGGGTGGGTGGTGGAGGGAGCGGGCAAGGGCTGCTGCTGCTGGAGAGGTCCCTCTCCCTCACTGTGGCGGCTGCTCAAGTCCTGCCTGCCTGAGCAGCCTGAATGATAAAGAGTGGAAGTCGGCCAGCCGCAGCCCAACGTATGCGTGGTCAATCACGCATGCATGGCTGAGGGGGCCAATGAAAACCGGAGATCCACCTTTTTAAAACAAGTATTGCCGGAGGCCGGAGACGGCCCCTTTTTCCCTGAGTCTCCGGCCGAAAACTGGAGACCTGGCAACCCTAATGGCGACCCTATGAATAGGGCTTTCATGAGGCTGAGAGGCAGTGACTGGCCCAAATTCCTTAAATAAAACAAAAATAGATCCCCTGAAACCATTCACTGCTTGAAATTGGAGTGTGCCTAACAGTATGTTAGAGTGAATTCCTAATCTAATTAAACTGATGGGAGTTTGGCCACTGACTAGGATGGATTCCTGAAGCTTGAACTAAATGTTATGCAGAATGCTATGGTTCTCTACTTTGGGAGATATCAAATATTAGTCCTACTTAGAGTAGACCCGCTGAAATCAATGGGCTTAAGTGACATAAATATCTTGCTTTCATTGGGTCTACCCTGAATATGACTTGGGCTGTAATCCTAACCATGACTACTCAGAAGTAAATCCTATTGAATTCAGTCAGTTTTACTCCCAGGTAAGTGGGATTAGGATTGCAGCCTGGTGGTGCTGAGAGCTCACCCTATTTGTCTTGTGTCTACTGGTAGAATCACTTTCAGCATTGTGGCCCCTTTAATGTGAAATTCATTACCACTGGAAGCCAGGCATGCTCCAACCATCTGCTCTTTTAGATGCATGCTCAAGGCCTTTTTATTAATTTACCCAAGCCTTTTCTGAATGAATTTCTTAATTATTGCCACTTTCTAGCATTGTACTGTTATTTAAACTCTTACTTACATATTTTGTAGTTATTTTTAGTTTTCTGTACACTGCTCTGATATAATGTGAGCAGTTATAAAATCTTTTAAAACAAATATCACCCTCAACATTTTTTTTAACAAAAACCAACCAAAATGTTTTATTCAGCCTGTTGTTGCTCAGCAGACTCCTGCTTCCACCATGGAACTTCCCTTTCCTGTTCTCTCCCCGCAACCCTTGCACACTGTCAGAATCTGCTGCAGAGGGTTGGGGGGACCCTTTGGAGCAGAGTTTTGGGGCACATGGGGAGGGGAAATCCCATTGTGTGAGTGGCACTCAAAAGAACATAAGAAGAGCTTGCTGTATCAGGCCAATGGCCCATCTAGTCCAGCATCCTGTTCTCACAGTGGCCAACCAGATGCCTATAGGAAACCAGCAAGAACAAGAGCACTCTCCCCTCCATTTACTTTATTTACGCAGCATCACATACAACCCAAAAGCAGCCTGAGGCAGGCTGAAGCTGTATACATGCCATACATTTAATGCACATTTTCTCCCCAAAGAATCCTGTGACATGTAGAGTGTGAGGTTGCTGGGAGCTGTAGGTCTGTAAGTGATAAACTGCAGTTCCCAGGGTTCTTGGGTGGGGGGATGAGCTTTAAATGTATGGTGTGTACGCAGTGTGAGGGGAAAAAAACCAGGTGTGGAGAAGCTGTTTAGTTCTTTACCCTTCATCTATAGTTTTTCAGCTCAAAAGCCCCCCCCCCGTGTTGTTTTTCATCTTTGGGAAGGGCAGGAAAAGAGGTGGTTAGATTGGATCTCATATCTTTCTCCCTGTGGATTAAAAAGCAGCATAGGTTATTTCGAACTGTAAAAGACCAGAGAGAAAAGAGTAAAGCTGCCTCTTTCTAGACACCTTTATTCTGCCCCCACAGAGCCTTCTCCAGACTTGTTTTGTGTTAAAAATGTGGTTAGATTAAGAGGGAAATAAATGGCTTGAGAAGGAATTTGTTAGATGACAGAGACCCTTCCTAATATGCTTCAGACTTGCCCAACATTGCGTTTGCTTCATGAATGTTTTCCAAAGGCTGTCACAAAATAACCATTTGGAGACAGCTGGCAGGGGAAGTTTTACTTAAAAAAACCCTTAAACTTTAGCTTTATTTCATATGGCCGAAAATCTGTCTCTGCTACGGTCATGGGGGCCTCCTGAGGAAATATTTTGCACAACATATTAACATGGAAAACAAATGATCCATGATGTGGAAGTTCTGTTTTTCAATCTCTGATGATTATTTGTACGTGTTAGCTATTGCCACTAGTATCAGCCTGGAGAACAATAATGTAGAAAGGCTGTATACAACTTTGAAAACAACAATAATAATAATAGTGTAGAGTTCCTGCTGGCCACCCCTTTTCTTTCCTCTCTGGTTATCTGTCCCCCACCCCTCACACACACAATCAGACAGCTTTCTGTGCTCAGCCCTCAGTGAAATGTTTTTTGGGGTCCTCCGTTCCTTTTTTAGTTGTTTCATTTGTACTTCTGAAAACTTTAGGATACTCTCAAAGCCCTCCCTCTTTTCAGCTCAAAATTGCTATCCTCAAGCTGATTTATCATCTTTGGGGGTGGTGGGGAAAAGAGATGTTTAGATACTGGAATCCCGTTTCTTTCTCCCTGTAGATTAAAAACAAAAAGGGCCCCCCAAACCCTTCCCTGTTTTGTGCAGACAGTGCCACTTTGGCTGCATAAGGACAAGCACTTGAAGAATGAGCTTGTTATTAGTATATCGGATATGGTCAGGGGGACCAAGCCACCTGACCTTCTTCCTTATGAGATTCCATATGTAACATAGCCTGTCAGCCCAAGAAAGTGGGCCAGAGAAGGGCCTTCTATGTGGTGGTTCCTAAATGTGTGGAAGTCCCTACATCTTGGGAGCATAGCATACAAGTCATCACCTCTGCATTACAGTTTTGTTTTTTTTCAAAGGGAAGGTTTTCTGTTCTAAGAGGCTTTTGAATACCCTTCAGACAGTTTGTTTAAATGTTAGTTCATGATCCAGCACTTTTATATCCCATCAATGGGAGAGTTTAAGCACATGCTTAACCCATCTACTGAGATCAATAAGACTTAAAAGGGCTTAACTTTGGTTGGAATGTGCACATTGTGGATCATCAGGGGACAGCTACACGAGGTGACTTTAAAATCACCACATGTAGACTCTTCCTTAAGAGCAGCTGAACCCAGGTACAGGGGACTTGCACTTGGGCACAGAGTAACATGTGAACACCCCCAAAGTGTCTGATGTTTGAGGAAATGTAGTCTTATAGGTATGCAATTGAATGTTTTTTACTTTCAGCCATTTTGAGAACCAAACTAGGTATGTGCTTAAATACGTAGAAGGCAGCGCCCCAACCTAACCCAACCCAACCCAACCCATGGCACCAATTAGGAACCTTCAAGTCGATTCTGACTTATGGCGATCCTATGAATAGGGTTTTCATGAGGCTGAGAGGCAGTGACTGGCCCAAGGTCACCGAGTGAGCTTCATGGCTATGTGGGGATTTGAACCCTGGTCTCCCAGGTTGTAGTCCAACACCTTAACCACTATACCACACTTGCTCTTGTGACGCCCTTCCCTGGCTCTCCCTGTCAGATTCCTACCTGCTCGTGGTTACTGCCTGTCACTAGGCACCACCAGGGACTCCACCAGTCTGGACTGTCCTTTTTTATGGTTTCTCTCCCCGCTCTAGCATAGACCTCACCAGATCCCCCTGCTAGGCAGCACCACCAGTCACGTCCTATAACCCGTATTCCCAGAGACTCTGCCTGAATCTCTCTATCAGGTTACCTCTGTGACTGCGTGCTTAAACTGTCCCAATCCCTTTGTATCAATGCAGATAATCCTGGTTTGCTCTGAATACTTGTGGTGTTATTCTCTTCACCGCTGCCACCATTTGTTACCCTTCAGCCTTGGTATTTACCTTACCCTCCCTTCTGGTCTGTGGAACCCCAGCCAAGGATCAGGCCTTTGGTAAACCAAATATATTTATTAAATAACAGAGATAACAAGATTACTTTATAAAGGCACTTAAGCATATGGTTTCATCTATTCCTGAGGTACTGGTCTTAGTATTAATCCGAACTCCACACTCTCCTCACATCCACCAACTCTCCACCCAATCTCCTCTCAAAAACCCACCAAAACAACCCACTCACGTTCACCATCCACCCAGATTTAACTGTCATCCTTCCATTTATACCCTCAGCCATTCTAAACACTCAGCCAATCATCCAGCATTCTACTGCCCATTCACTCCCCCCTCCTCTTTCATTCCACTTACCATGTATCTCCTATACAAACAGCACTTACCATATATACACTAATACATGAACATCACATTTCCCCCCCCTTAAAATAACGGCAGAGTATTATTCCTGTTCCAGGATTCATACGCCGCGTTAACAAATAAAACAAGTCTCTCTGGGGAAAATGTCTTTCTTTGTTCCTCCGTCTGGTCATGTCACTGCAGTCCCAGCCACCTGCCTTGACAGTCCATCGGCCAATACATTGTCCTTGCCTTTTTTTTTTTTTTTACAATAATTTTTCTTCAAATTTTCATAAAACATAGAAAACAAAATCATAAAACATTCAAAGACAAAAAACAAAACAAAACAAAAATGATTAAACAAAAAAATAAAATAAAATAAAATGTTGACTTCCCATTTATCACATATCAAATCAGTTATAGGTCTACAATATATAACAATCCTGTCTCTTAAATCATATTATAAAATCACTTTCCTCCAGTAGTTATCTTAATTAATCATCAAATCTCATAAACATTACTTTATTCTTTCCACAAAAAGTCAAAGAGAGGTTTCAATTCTTTAAGAAATATATCTATCAATTTTTCTCCAAATAAACATGTCAATTAATCCATCTCGTTAATAATTATAATAATCTTATTGTCATAACCATAGTCCAAATAAACATTTCGATTAATCCATCTCATCAAAATCTGTTAGGTCCAATAATTTCAATAGCCATTATTCCATTATCCCTATTAGTTCCATCTTCCATCTTCAATAGTCCTGTTAAGTCCAGTAATTTCAGTGTCCAATCTTCCATTATCAGTATTCCATAATAATCTTACTGTTGTAGCCATAGTCATATAATAAGAGTCTGATGGGAATTTCCTCTATCCCAAATATTTTCTTGCCATCCATTCTGAATAAGTTGCTGAAATACTGTTGTAAAGTCATATCTGTGTTCTTCTTTTTTACAAAATGCACTGGCTCATCTCTTAAGAGTTTTTCCATTGTCACATGGCTGCAGTTAATTCCATAGATTTTCTCTATATCAAGCTCCATCACATCATTCCAGTCCAGAAGATTATCCAAGCCATTGATAACTTTATCTCTAATATCTTCATTAATTTCTTCAGAGATAACGTTAAATTCCAAACAGTAGATTTTATTTCTAAAATCCATAAACTCCAGATCTTTTTCCAATTCCACATTTGTTCCAATCTCCAGGGCTTGTATCTTCCCTTTATTTTTTATTTTCTCATCTCTGATCTCATTCTCCTCTCTCACAGGGTCCCCTATTTCTTTAAGCTCCTGCGTCATTTTGCTCAGTTCAATTTTCAGCTCCTTACTACCCTGTCGCAGGGTTTGTTTCGTTATCTCAATCTCATCCATTATTTTCTGAAACATAATTACTTCCAGATTCTCAGCCACTTTCTTGATTGCCATTTTTAAAACCATGAAAACAAAGCAAAACAAAAATAAAGAAGAACCACTTCTTATTTCAGCAACAATTGGGTTAATATTCCAGGCTTGATGACATCACAGTATAAACAGAGCAACCTGCCTTATCTCTCTTGTGCAAGAATGCAAAACAAATTTAGTTCCCAGCATCAAAACAGTTAGTGGCGTCGTGAAGAAGCAGATTCGTCAAAATAAAATAGACCAAAAAGAGAATAGTCCCAGACAATATAATATTCCTCGGAATAGAAATCAGGAATAGAAATCCCTTTTCTGTTTATTATCTTTAGAATGCACTTCCAGGACAGCTTTTTGCGACAGAAACAGAGATAAGCTGTTAATTTCGTGAATAACAGAGAAGAGCTATATCTCACCCAGAAGTTGTCCAAAGCCGATCAATCTGACAAATCTCCTTTTGCTGCAACAATTTAAACCAAGTAAAAAAAATAATAGAAAGAAGGGTGCTTGCCTGTTAGTCTGTTCTCTCTTTGAAGAAAAGATAAACGTATCGCTTAAGCAGATAGAGCTTGTTAGAAAGTCCGTCCGGCATTGTTGGCTGGACCTTATCTCATAAATTAATGAAATCCAGTCCTCCCAACAAAAACAGGCTTTGAGGTTGATCTCTACGTTTCTCCCTGCCCGGGAGAAATTTCATCAGTCAAAAAAAAAAAATGTTCTGACTGATTTATATCTGAATAAGCTTCTTTTGAGGCGGGAGCCCGTCCCAAAAGCAGGCACAAGCGAAGTCACCCTTCCCGGAAGTCCACATTGTCCTTGCCTTTGATGAACTGGAAGTCCACTTGATAGTCTTGTAGGGCCCAGGACCACCTCTGCAGCATAGTATTATGTTTTTTCATAGTCTGTAACCATAACAAGGCCCAATGATCCATTGTTACCTTGAATCTTCGTCCCCACACGTATGGGCGCAACTTATTCAGTCCCCACATGACCGCTAGGCACTCCTTTTGGACCGACGAATAGTTTTTCTCCCTCGGCGTCAGCTTGCGACTCAGATACGCCACTGGATGTCTGGCGCCTTCTCTCTCCTGCAGCAAGACGACTCCCAGCGCGAGGTCTGATGCATCTGTAGCCACGATGAATGGTTGCTCATAGTCTGGTGCTATTAATATGGGTCCTTGGCACAAGGCTTGCTTCAGCAGATCAAAAGCCTTCTGACATTCATCCGTCCATACCACACGCTCAGAACACTTTTTCTTTGTCAATTCATGCAAGGGGGTTGCGATTTCCCCAAAATTTTTCACAAACTTTCTATAAAAACCAGCCACACCTAGAAATGCCCTAACTTGCTTTTTGGTTAAGGGGATAGGCCACGCTTGTATTGCCTCCACCTTGCTCCATAAGGGGGTGATTTTCCCACTCCCCACCTTATGTCCTAAATTGACCACCTCCTTCAACCCAAACTGGCATTTCTTCGCTTTTATTGTGAGGCCTGCCTTTCTTAATGCCTCTAATACTGTTGTCAGGTGTTGGACATGCTCAGGCACCGACTTGCTAAAAATGGCCACGTCATCGATATAGGCCACTGCAAAATCTGCCATGCCTCGCAACACAGTATTGATTAGCCTCTGAAATGAACTTGGTGAGTTCCTTAGTCCCATGGGTAAGGTCACAAACTCATATAACCCATCTGGTGTACTGAAGGCAGTTTTGGCTCTGGATTGCTCGTCTAGTTCCATCTGCCAAAATCCTTTAGAGAGGTCTAACGTAGAGATAATGGTTGCTGCCCCCAATAACTCTAACATTGCGTCTAGCCTGGGCATAGGATACGCATCTGGGACCGTAATTTTATTGATTAGCCGATAATCAATGCAAAATCTTGTCGTTCCATCTTTTTTCGGAACCAGGACAATACTTGAGGCCCAGGGACTGATAGATTCCCTGATCACTCCTAGTTCCAGCATATCTTCGACCTCTTTTTTGATCTCACTCAAAACTTTCCCATTCACACGGTACGGCATAGATCTGATTGGGGCATGATCTCCAGTATCAATGGAATGTTTGGCTATACTGGTTCGGCCAGGTTTATTGCTAAAGAGATCCCCATAGTTTTTCAACACTCTCAGAATCTCTTCTCTTACTTCCTCCTGCACTTCCTCTGACCATTCCACTTGATCTACCCCTCCTTTGTCTTTGCTTTCCTGTACCAAATCTGGAAGTTCAGGCCCACTTCCCTCAGGGAATAAGGTAACTTGCAACACTTTTGCATCCCTGGTATGGTAAGGCTTTAACATATTTACATGAACCACTTTGCTTTTGTTTAATTGGTCTGTGGTGATTACATATGTCACTGTGTCAAGCCTTTCTCTGACGGTATATGGTCCTTCCCAGCTAGCCTGTAATTTGTCATGTTTCCTGGGTATGAACGCCATAATCATATCTCCCACATCATACACACGTTCCTTGGCTGTTCTGTCATACCAGTAACTTTGCTTCTCCTGTGCTTGACTCAAATTCTCTTTCACTACTTCCATCATTGATGTTAATTTATTGCGGAATTCCAATACAAAATCTACTACAGATGTTTTGTACTCTCCCAGGGTTCCTTCCCATGAATTTTTTAACAGTTCCAAAGGTTCCCTCACTTTTCTAGTGAACATCAGTTCAAAGGGTGAGAAGCCTGTTGACTCTTGAGGGACTTCTCTGTATGCAAATAAGAAGCATCCCAAACGTTCATCCCAGTCTTGTGGGTGATCTTGAACATAGCTTCTTATCATGCCCTTCAAAACGCCATTGAATCTCTCTGTTAGCCCATTAGTGGCAGGATGGTAAGTAGTGGTCTTTAGATGTTTTAGACCACAACATTTCCACATACATTGCATCACTTCTCCCATGAATACACTGCCTTGATCCGTCAGCACTTCATGAGGGAAACCCAGCCTCATAAAGATTTTTAATAAAGCCTCTGCCACTACAGGGGCTTCTACAGATCTTAGTGCTTCTGCGTCTGGGTACCTGGTGGCAAAATCCACCACCACCAATAGATATTTCTTGCCATGCCTTGTGGGTTTGGAAAAAGGGCCCACCAAATCTATTCCCACTCTATAAAAGGGTTGTCCAATTATAGGAAGGGGCTTTAAGGGTGCCTTAGTCTTTACTCCACTTTTCCCCACCTTTTGGCATATACCACAAGATAGACAATGTTGTTTTACATCTTTGGAGATGTTTGGCCAATAATAGTGCGCAGCCAATCTCCTCTTGGTCTTTTTTATTCCCAGATGTCCTGCACATGGGACATCGTGGGCTACCTCTAGCAATCTGGTTCTGTATTTGCTAGGTACTATCAATTGCTTCACTGGTTCACATTCATCCTTTCTCTCAGCAGGCATCCACAGTCTATATAAAATCCCATACTCACACACAACTTGATTCCTCAGTTTGTCAGTGAAAGGAATCTGTTGGGTCAGGGCTTAATCCTTTATTTGCTTCAAACTGGTATCCTTATCCAGTTCTTCTCTGAAATGCTCTGTCTCTTCCCCAGAGACCATTTGATACAGTTTGTCTCCTTCAGCAGGCCTGCTAGTGGTTGCTATGGTGACCTGAGGCTAGCAAACAGATTCCACCCTGTTTCCTTCAGCCCTTTTAACATGGCTTCTGTTTCTCTGCCAAGTTGCTGTCTGGTCACCACATATATTTTCCCTTGTGCCCCCATAACATCTCTTCCCAGTATCACTGGTTCTTGTTGTTGGGCATTAATACCTACTTTATATTCGCCCTCTTGGCCTCTCCACTCCATTTTCACTAGGGCCATAGGCAAGCTTTCTGGTCTACCCCTCACTCCTTGAATAGTCACCGTTTCCTGAGGTAATATTTCCTCAGATTTTATTAAATCTGGCCTCAGTAACGTCTGAGCGGCACCAGTATCAAGCAATGCCCAATAATTTGCCCCTTGTACACTCACTTCCTCTCTCAGACTTGAATCAAGGTCTGTTACTTCTGTCCAGTTTATCTGGCAGAACTGAACCTTTTTAATGGTTAGATCTTTTGGTTCTATTTTTACTGCCCTTGCCTGAGCAGGATTACTAATGGGGTTGGCAACCTCACATTGAAAATGTAGGTGCCCCGGTCTACCACATTTATAGCATAATTTCTCCTCTGTTTTAGGGTACACAGATCCACTCTGGGGTGTCCTGTGCCCTTCAGATTTTACTGGAGGACTCACTCGCTGTGGTACCACATCCTTTCTGCCGCCACTATATGGTCTGGGTTTAAAATCTCTTGATGTTTTCCCCACCCAGCCAGTTCTATTGGAGGCAAAGTGATCCGCCATCTCTGCGGCCTCCTGCACCGATGTAGGGGAATGGTCTTTGACCAGGAGCCTTATTTCTGGTGGTAACTGATGGTATAATTGATCCAGTATCATGAGGCTTTTCACCTCTTCCACTGACTGAGCTTTGGCACTACTCATCCACTTTCCAAATATATCCATCAGCTTTGCTCCCAGTTCAACAAAAGACCTCCCTGCTTGGATCTGACAGTTTCGGAATAACTTTCTAAAATAGTCAGGTCCCACTCTGAATCTTTTGTAGACTGCCTCTTTAAACTCAGCATAGGTGACGGGCCTGTCTGAGGGGAAATATTGGTATACCTCTGCCAATTCCCCTTGGATCAGGTTTGATACATACTGCATGTATTTATCTTCAGGTAGCCCCCACAACTGAGCTGCCTTTTCAAAGGTTGTGAGATAAATTTGAGGATCTTGACCAGGCTCATACACAGCGAAGTCCTTTGGAGTAATTTTTATTTTTGCTCCATCTCTGTCTTTCCTTGTCTCCTCAGAGTGAAATTTCTCTCTATCCAATTTTAATCTTTCCCCTTGTATCTCAGCATCCACTCTCATTCTCTCAGTTTCCATCCTCAGTCTCTCAGTTTTCATCCTCAGTCTCTCAGTTTTCATCCTCAACTTCTCAGTTTCTAACTCTCGCTGTTTATCTTTCCCATCAGCTTCCATCCTCAATCTCTCAGTTTCCATCCTCAACTTCTCAGTTTCCAACTCCCTCTGCTTGTCTTTTTCCTCAGCCTCCCATCTTAACTTCTCTCTCAAATACTCTATATAAGCGGGATTGCTTAAGTATCCTTCTGGGGTCTCTTCCCTGACAGGTTGTTTTTGCTGGGCAGTTGCAAATCCTATAAGTGCTACCCTCAATTCATCTACCCCTTTACCCTCGTGAGGTAAATTGAATGTTATGCACTTCTCCACCAGCTCCTCTCTTTTCATTTTTATATATTCAGCCATGGTGTTTGAGTTCACTCACTCTTTGCCACACACTCTTTGCCAGTCACTCTCACAAGTAATCTTGTTTTGTTATTTCTGTTTGCCACACCACTGTTAGGGATTCTCTAGTATTCGTACCACCGCTACAGCCAACACCTGTGACGTAGTCTCCTTTGTTCGGATCCCACCACTACCACCACATGTGACGCCCTTCCCTGGCTCTCCCTGTCAGATTCCTACCTGCTCATGGTTACTGCCTGTCACTAGGCACCACCAGGGACTCCACCAGTCTGGACTGTCCTTTTTATGGTTTCTCTCTCCGCTCTAGCATAGACCTCACCAGATCCCCCTGCTAGGCAGCACCACCAGTCACGTCCTATAACCCGTATTCCCAGAGACTCTGCCTGAATCTCTCTATCAGGTTACCTCTGTGACTGCGTGCTTAAGCTGTCCCAATCCCTTTGTATCAATGCAGATAATCCTGGTTTGCTCTGAATACTTGTGGTGTTATTCTCTTCACCGCTGCCACCATTTGTTACCCTTCAGCCTTGGTATTTACCTTACCCTCCCTTCTGGTCTGTGGAACCCCAGCCAAGGATCAGGCCTTTGGTAAACCAAATATATTTATTAAATAACAGAGATAACAAGATTACTTTATAAAGGCACTTAAGCATATAGTTTCATCTATTCCTGAGGTACTGGTCTTAGTATTAATCCGAACTCCACACTCTCCTCACATCCACCAACTCTCCACCCAATCTCCTCTCAAAAACCCACCAAAACAACCCACTCACGTTCACCGTCCACCCAGATTTAACTGTCATCCTTCCATTTATACCCTCAGCCATTCTAAACACAGCCAATCATCCAGCATTCTACTGCCCATTCACTCCCCCCTCCTCTTTCATTCCACTTACCATGTATCTCCTATACAAACAGCACTTACCATATATACACTAATACATGAACATCACAGCTCTCTGTTCTGATCTTGGTGGGAAACTGAAGAGATAAGCATCCCCTTCCATGTATTGCCTTCACACTCTCCCATCTTAGTATTTAGCAATGGAAAAATAAGATATTATGTAGCTGTCTGCTCTGTATTTAAGTACATGCCTAGGTTGGCCCCGAGTCTCATTTGAGGGTGGAATGATCATATGTTTAAGTAAGTTAGTAAGTCATGTGAAAGGTCTTACATAGGTAGTTTGGACTTCAGAAGAATGCGCTGGGGGCAACACTACTTTTCTACACTTGCTAAAATTTTGTTGGCTGGCTCATGTTCCCAATTATTATTATGTCAGACACATCCCAGGGACCAGATGGACATGGACTGATTTCTACTATGTGTGAATTGCCAAAGCCATGTCAATCCACTCTTAACTATATTACAAAATACACAGCAGTCTCCAGATGTGATCAGGGTAGACACCTACACATCACCCAGAAAGAGGAAATGCACAATCAAAAAAAGGCTTTAAAAGTAAAGGATTTGCATATGCTAATTTATATAAACTAATCTAGAAATAATGACTATAATTTAAAAAGAATTACAATGCATTTCATCATAGTGATAGACTGTAACAGGGTGACCTGTGTGCCTGTTCAGTCTGCTCTCCAGGTGTTAATTTTTGATAGGCAACTTCAAGGTCCCTGCTCTCTTTTCTAAAGGTTCCTTATTTTTAAAATGAACTTGAACTGGATAGCCCTTCAAACAGAGGACATTTAAAGAGAGACTGTAATCTAACAGACCTTCAGATAGAGGACTGTTCTCTGTAAAGGCCTTTGTAAAGGATAAACATCTGATAACCAATTTTGCCATGTGAAAGTAACCTCCCCCCCCCCTCTGTGTAGAATGCTATTCTGTGTAGAATAGTAGCCATAAAAGCATCTCTATGCTGGCTAATTCACTTCTCTATAGTAAGGACAATCATGGGAGCTTGCATAAGAAATGGTTGCTATCTGAAAATCATTGAGAGATGTTCATAATCAAGTTTAAAATTGGAAGTGAAGAGAAAGATGCCTTACTTTGTATGTAATCTGTATATGTGTCCTAGGGCAGTGTTTCCCAAATTTTTTTGTCCATGGACCTCCTGAAAATTACTGATGGTCTTGGTGGACCACTTAATGATTTTTTTGCCTGTTGTAACAATTGTAATGCACTGTGCTACATAGTCTTAATATTTTTAATTCCATAGAATTCAAACTGTGATACAATGAAACACAATATAAAAAATAAAAGAAGCAATATAAATATAATTAACAGGTATATTTAATGCAATGGATCTGTCATCTCCTGTCTTCAGCCACAAATCAACAGGCATGCCACAGACCACCTGAATGAAGGTTGTGCACCACTGGTGGTCTGTGGACCATAGTTTCAGAACCTTTGTCCTATGGCATAAGAAATGGTCATTGGACTGGAGTATCTTCTCAATGGAAAGAAGCCTTAAGGATTTGTTTTCTGGAGCCTTGAGAATTTGTGGGGTTTTTTTAAGCTTTAAGAATTTGGAGCTTTTTAGTTTGGGGGGGCAGGGGAAGTACAACAAGTATAAGTGAAACAGTTATCCTTTATGTGTTGTATTTGACTATCCCTTCATTCATTCATTCATTCCTTGGCAATCACTCGTGGCCAAGATTGTCTTCCAAGATAAGGTCTTTAACAGTGGGTCCGTAAGTGACTGTGGAGGCCAATTCTAGATCCACACAGCCTCCCACAGTGAGGACATAGGTTTCCAGATGGAAGACAGTTGCGATGAGGATTTCCTTGACATGCCTTCCACTTAACTCATTTGTCCCTTTCACCCTGTATTCGTGCTTCTTCAAAGTCCATAACACCTTTGATAATAGCCGACCTCCAATTGGAACGCTCATGGGACAAAGCTTCCCAGTTCTCGATGCCCATGTTACATTTTTTAAGATTTGTTTTAAGAACATCTTTAAACCTCTTTTGCTGTCCACCGATATTCCGTTTTCCATCCTTATGTTGGGAGTAAAGTAGCTGCTTTGGAAGATGGTGATCAGGCATTCAAACAACATGGCCAGTCCAGCAAAGTTGATGTTGAAGGATCATTGTTTCAACACTGGTATTCTTTGCTTCTTCCAAAACGCTAACATTAGTTAGCCTGTCTTCCCAAGTAATTTGCAGAATTTTCCAGAGGCAGCGTTGGTGGAATCTTTCAAGAAGTTGGGAGTAGTGTTTATTAATGGTTCATATTTCACAGGCATACAGTAAGATTGGTAGTACAATGGCTTTGTAAATAAGCATTTTGATCTCCCTGCGAATATCCTGATCCTTGAACACTCTACGCTTCATTCAGAAGAATGTGGCACTCGCAGAACTCAGACGATGTTGAATTTCAGCATTGATGTCAGAGAGATGGCTGCCAAGATAGGAAAAGTGATCAACAACTTTCAAGAAGTTGGGAGTAGTGTTTATTAATGGTTCATATTTCACAGGCATACAGTAAGATTGGTAGTACAATGGCTTTGTAAATAAGCATTTTGATCTCCCTGCGAATATCCTGATCCTTGAACACTCTACGCTTCATTCAGAAGAATGTGGCACTCGCAGAACTCAGACGATGTTGAATTTCAGCATCGATGTCAGAGAGATGGCTGCCAAGATAGGAAAAGTGATCAACATTCTCCAGTGTCGCACCACTAAGCTGGATTGATGGTGCTACAGAGGGACTAGTTCGCACCTGTTGATGAAGCACTTTGGTATTTTGATATTAAGTGAAAGCCCAAGCTTTCCATATGCTTCTGCAAAGACATTTAGGATAATTTGAAGATCTTTCTCTGAATGTGCAGCGACTACATTATCATCAGCATATTGAAGTTCTACAACAGAGGTTGACATTACCTTACTTTTTGCTTTCAGCCTACTGAGATTAAAAAGCTTTCCATCTGTTCGATATACGATTTCCACACTAGTAGGAAATTTCCCCTCAACAAGGTGTAGAATTATAGCAATGAAGATAGCAAATAAGGTTGGAGCAATGACGCATCCCTGTTTTATGCCTGATCCAACTCTGAATGGATCGCTCTGCAAGCCGTTGTTTCCAAAATTGTCGCTGTCATGTTGTCATGAGGGAGTTGCAAAATATTCACAAATTTATCAGGGCATCCAGTTTTCAGAAGGATGGTCCAGAGAGCGGGTCAATTCACAGTATCAAAGGCCTTAGTCAGATCAATAAATGCCATATATAAAGGCCAATTCTGCTCCTGGCATTTTTCTTGAAGCTGTCATGCAGTGAAGACCATGTGCACTGTCCCCCTGGAAGGGTGGAACCCATTCTGGGATTTGGGAAGGACATCTTCTGAGATAAGTAGGAGGCAATTTGCAAGGATCCTTGCAAGGATTTTACCTGCGGTAGCAAGAAGAGAGATGCATCGATAATTCCCACAATCTGTTCTATCGCCCTACTTAAAAAGGGTGATAATTAATGGCATCCCTAAAGTCTTCCAGGATCTCTTCCTTCAGCCAGATTTTTTCGATGAGCTTATGAAATTGTTGTGTAAGTTCAGGCCCACCTTCTTTAAAGACTTCAAGAATCCCATCAGGTCCACTAGCTTTGTTATTCTTCATTTGATTAATGCGTTGTATTTGACTGTCACTTAAAGCACTACCCAGTCTCCCTTTTTTTCTTTTCCCTTGGCCTACAAGCAGTCCTGTTGCAGGCCTGCATTAAGAGCTTTGCTAGGAAGCTGAATTTTAATTACACTTAATTTACCCTTTTAATAAACCAGATAATTTACCAACAGGACCTCAATTCAATAATCAAGGTTCACCAGCTGTACAGTTTATAAAAATTAAGCCGTCAAAACAGAGCACATCTCATCTGACTGTGTTATTGTGATCAAAAAGCTCCTCTAGCTTTCTCAAAATTGTTAAACAGGTAGAAGCTTTTTTGGAATAAGTCTGCCCTACAAGGAAGGGAAACACAGGTTTCTTGCGTAGCATCTTTTTTGTGACCCATTCCCATTCAGCACCATTCAGCAGCAGTTCCCTATACAGAACCCTGTCCATCTTTAGAATAGCATCAGCCTATATATACGGTCTGCCTAGTAAATGTCGCAAGATGTCACCCTAAGAGTCGGAAACGACTCGCACTATAAGTGCGGGGAAACCTTTACCTTTTTACCCACCATTAGAATAACATACTCTCTCTCCACACTGTCACTATTTTATGGGAGGGATTCAACCTCATACCAGAACTTTAGCTTTGCGCAGTTAAAGTGGATTAAAGGGCTCTGTCACTCCAGTGCAACAAATCCACTTTAAAAAAGAATCAGACTTTTTGCAGTTTGGAAAGGGATGGGGAAATGCATTGAAAAGCACAGAATGAATGAATAAATGTATAAGCACCTCACAAGCAAACCAGGATGAATGCAAGATGAATATCCATGGACGTATAACTGCCCTGCAAACAAATAAGAACAAATGCTCAATAAAGACCAGATATAATCTAACCTCTGTGTAAGCTTTGTTCAAGCAAATCAGGATGAATGCTCAATACACAGGTTATCAGGAGGAGCCCATAATCACCTTGCCCAGCATCAAAGGAAAAAGAAGACAGTGGAGAAATCAACACAACAGCAAGTGCACACACCCACATCTTACTTTGCCCACAATGCTCATACTGCTTCTCTTTCCTGGGGAGATCAGGAAGAATTCAGCTGAGATCCCTGGGGGTCAATGGCTCTGCAAAGGAAGCTGGTCTGCTAGTATCTGTGTCCTAGGAGTAAATATCCCTGGCCTAAATATCAACTAGAATTCCTCTTCTGCCACTCCCTCTCTCTACCCTTGCCATCTCCTTCCCTCTTCCCTCCTATCTCTGCAGTTTTCTTTCAAAAAACACTATCCACAATCATTTCTATCTATTTTTTTTATATTTATACAATCAGTTTTCTTCCTTCCTTATATCTAGATTATATATATATATATAACAACTCTCATAACAGGAGAGGGATATATTTATATATATATAATGTGCGAACAACTCTTGTAACAGGAGAGGGTTTAGTAAAATGAGCAGTGGCAGGGGCATGAGGTTCAGCGGAGGAGAACTGTGCTAAAAATAAGGTTACTGTAGCATGATCCTCAGCACTACTTATTTCTAGTAGTAATTCACTCAAAACTACTCACCTGAATAGCAAGCTTATTGAGAATGACTTGGATAACGTATTTATCAATGACATCCCAGTAGTTCTGTGCATAACAGAAGAGGTGATCATTGCATATTGATCTTCCTGTTTTATTATTTATTTATTTAGTACACCAGTACATCCAGGTTGAATTTCCCTGCCATGTAATCTAATACCACCTTTGGAACTTGTGAGGAAAAAACAGATGGATTCAGAACTGAATTTCTCATTTTTATGTGATAGCCACTTTCACAAATCTGTTGACATTCATTAAGCATCAGAATTTCAAAAAATAAACAAACTACATTCTTCTTTCTGCAGATTATTTTTTAAGGGCCTAACTAGATGTTATGAGGACATAATGCTGTTGGTGTAATTAGGGTTGCCAGGCTCAGGGCCTGAGACTGATCCTGTATCTTTAGGAGAAGAGAAAGTCAGCCAAGTGCAGGTGTGCTTGCAACTTTGTAATGGGAAAAACCACAAGGTAGAATTCTCCCTTCCCCCTGCACAACTTTTAAAGATACAGAAGACCTCTTGGAGGCTGGGCCTGGCAACCAAGAGGTCTTCTGTATCTTTAAAAGTTGTGCAGGGGGAAGGGAGAATTCCACCGTGTGGTTTTTCCCATTACATGGTTGCAAGAACACCTGCACTTGGCTGACTTTCTCTTCTCCTAAAGATACAGGATCAGTCTCTGGCTCTGACCCTGGCAACCCTAGGTGTAATGGACATCATCTTGTGTCACTGCAGTCACATCTAGTAAAAGAAACTATTCATTTCTTAAATTTATATCCCACCCTTCCTCCCAGAAGGTGCCCAGGGATGCAAACAAAAAGCACTCCAAAGCATCTTAAAAAGAAAAGATTTAAAAACATATTAAAACAATATATATTTAAAAACATATTACAACAAAACATCTTAAAAACATGTTTAAAAACTTTAAAAACATATTCAAAAGCAAAACATCTTAAAAAGCATTAAAAATAAATCTGTTAAGACTAAGTTTCTTGAGCTTTTTGAACTTTGGCCTGATTCTAAGCTTATTCTGTCTTCTGGGATTCCAAGTGGTCTTCCGTATCTTTAAAAGTTGTGCAGAAGGAAGGGAGAATTCCACCTTGTGGTTTTTCCCATTACATGGTTGCAAGAACACCTGCACTTGGCTGACTTTCTCTTCTCCTAAAGATACAGGATCAGTCTCAGACCCTGAACCTGGCAACCCTAGCTCCTAGGACCCAACTGTCTCAGAATGGAGATCTTTACACTGCATGCTGTAGTGTGCCTTTTTCAACCCAAGGGCCTCATTCCCTTCTAGGCAACCTTCCAGGGTAGGGTTGCCATATTGCCTGGTTAGCCGGGTTTTACCCGGATTCTATGCATGCCACCTAGCGCCCGGCTAGCCCTTTAGGTGGCCCGGGTTCTCAGCTTTAATTTTAAAAAAAATTAAGTTTCTAGGTGGTCCGGTTCTCGAGATATACATAAAAACGTCAGCCGCCCCCCCGACTGTTAAATCTTTCTTTAAACAGTACTGTATAGCACTTCGTAGCTTTAACCCCGCCCGTTCAGGATTGCAGCCAATCAGGGATTATGTTTCAGTTTCATTGACCTTAGGCAGTGTCTAGAAAACAAAATGGTGGTTTCACCCCCTGTTTATCTGAAAATCTCATAAATTGGGTAAGTATATACATTTCAGTTTTTTTTCCTCTTGTGTGCAGGAGTCAGATCTTGGGCAGTGTTTTGAAAACCTTCCCAATACTTGCTTTTTGTAAAAGCAATGCTAATCCCATATGCCCAGAGTAAATCCCATTGAATTCAACAGGACTTACTTTTGAGTAGACATGGTTATGAATGTGCTGAAAATCAATGGGACTTTGGAGTGAATGTAAAAAAGAATTGTGTTTGTGCCCTCCAGTCCTATTTTAAAGCAAGTAGGCAGGGCTTACTTAGGTATTACAGTTTTTATTCTGTAGGAAAGTAATACTGATTTTTTTAAAACGAATACTGATTTTTCTGCAATGACCAACTGGTTTGACAATAAACTATTATATGGGCTGTATGTATTTATACATCTGCAGTGTGTGCGTGTGCGTGTATGGAGTCTTTCCAACACCCCTGTGAGGTAGGGTTGGAAACCAAGGCAGCTCACAACAAGAAATAAAGCCATTTAAACTCCAATAACCATAAAAACAAGTATAAACAGTTGCAAAACAGCGTAAAGTGGCATGATTTGGAATTTTGGGTTGTGTGAATGAAGTTGCTTACTGTCCCTGTTTGAGTAAGCCCCACTGAATACACTGGGACTTGCTTCTGAATAAATAAACCTAGGATTGCGCTATAAATATCTTTACAGTTTGTGTAAATAATAAATATATTTGATAGTTATGCTTTTATATAAATATTTCTTCATTTATCATATTTTTGGTTTTTGGTTAGGAATCCTGACTGGTTGTGAGATGCTTAGTTTTCTGCCTTACTCATAGGAATCTTGTTGTGGTTGGTATGGTATTACATTTAGGAAAGTGTTACTGCCTTTTGTGTTTTTTTTTTCCTATTTGCATTTCACTTATCTTTAACCTCACTCCGTTACAGCCATAGAAGCAACAGCAGCATATGCAAGATAATTAACTCCCATTAGTGATAAGAACAAGAATTTATAATTATTATTTCAATTAAAACAAGAGGCTTATCAATACTTTGAAGAGGACCAGATATTTATTTTCTTTCTGAGCCCAGGACTGGGTCTTTTATGATCCCCGGGGGGGGGGAGCAGGAGAGTAGTCGATAAGACAGACATCCTGGCATTGGTAATCTAATTAGCAAGGTATGTGTGGGGTTGTTGCACACTTCCAGGCCCAGTTTCATTTTGAGTATGGAGGTGGAACCTGTGTAGATGTGGTTGATCAAAGGGAGAAGAAATTTTGAGTTAAGCAAAGCTCTGCTTTTATAAAACCTAAGAAACATACAGATACTTTGAATGTCTGAGTGCCTGCACCAGTGGAATACTGGAGGAACTTGTAAAGCTTGCTGCAACAGTATTTACAACTGAGCATGTTGTGTGAAAGACTCCTTTTCCTAACATTTTGGCTTCTTGTTTTTCTCCACCCACCACATCTTTGAAATATATCGTATATGGTTAACTGTACTGCTGCCCTGACTTACTTTATGTTTGTTGCTATTTTGTGTTTTTATTATGTTTTTATATTGATTGTGTATTTTTATTGTTTTTATTATATTTGTAAGCTGTCCTGAGCTCTGTTTTTAACAGCAAATTATACAGAATATACATTCTCTTAATCAATCAATAAATACTCCATAGTGTTGGAAACTAGAGTCTAGGCATTTAAGGCTAAAAATGTTGCTTTTAAAAAAAAGTTTTCTCACATCTTTCCCCAGTTTTTGGTGGTAATTCCTAGGCACAAAAACAAAACAACTGGACAATCCAAATATTAATATGCAAATAATTTGCATAATATGCAAATTAACCTGCCCGGATTTGTGGAACTGGAATATGGCAACCCTATTCCAGGGGCCACATGCCACTGATGGGTGGGCTATAGGCAAAGCGGGTATAGCAATTAATACAAATTTTATTTTTATTCTGTGGACTAATTTCTAGATAGATCTCTATCCTCCATTCAGGCAAGCAAGAGTCATGATCAGAGTTCAAGGACGGTTCAGCCAAGAAAAACACTCAAGGTAGGTATTAAGCAAGGCCAGTGCGGGGTGTGGCTGGTGAAGATGTGTGATCTGGAGAGAATGCCAGGGGCCAGACAGGGAGACCTGGAGCGTCACATTTGGCCCCAAGGCCTGAGGTTCCCCAGCCCTGGGTTATGTGAATTTGAATAAAGAAAAATTAAACAACAATTTAGCAGAACATTTCCCCTCTGGCCAATGTTCCCTGCTCTCTTGCCTAGCAATACTGTCATACTACTTATGCGGTGACTCAAAGGACTGGATCTGAACAGCCCCTTCCGTTAGCTACTGTTTGCTCTGTTCTCAGTGTCCTATCATTTGTGACCATCCTGCAGCCATCTCATACTTACTCTCAAGGAGTACTATCCCAATTTTGAGAGCCTAGAATTTAATGAGATCATGAAGCACAGGGATACTAAGAAAGAAGTAGTTTTTTTTTAAAAAGAAAGAATAGCAGGACCATATTTTATTTTTAAACAGAAAAAAGTAAAACTTTTATTCTGGAAATTCCTCCTTACACATCTGTTTTGAATAAATATTTTTTCTTCTTCCAAAATAGCAGCCGATAAAGAATGACTGCACCAAATCCTTGTCTACAAAGTTTGTAAGTGCTAGAATGATATGATTAGTCTTGTGGAGTTCATTTTAAGGCAAATGAGTTCAGATAAAATCATATACATGCTTACACAGGAGTAAGTCCCATTGAATTCAATGGACCTTACTTCAAAGTGAATGTGCTGTAACTTAGGTAACAAAATACACATTTTAAAATAGGGATGAGGAACTTGTGGTATTCCAGATGTTGTTGGACTATAGCTCCTTTCTCCCTTACCATTGGCCATGTGTGCTGCTGGGAATGTTGGGAGCTGGAGTCCAACAACATCTGGAGGGCCACAGGTTCCCCATCCCTTCGTTAAAGAAATAAGGATGACTCAAATTTGTTGCTGCTATGATTATCATTATGGGCTAATTTATTATTTAAATGTCTAATGCACACAACTAGTTCAATGTGGAAACTCCCTTAGGATTGCTGGGCAATGTGGAAGAAAAGTTTGAAAATCAAGAACTTGGACAAAGCACTCTTTTTTAAAGTCTAGCATTCATTATTATTGCCATTATATTGATAACTCAATTTCATGTGTTATTGCTTTGGCTGTGATTCAAGATAACACAACATCTAGTTGTAGTAATCAAGCCATAGTTTGATATTCTTACCTTCTCATTCATAATTCATTGTCATTTGTGATTATCATGCTCACAGAATGCTTGTGTTCGCACATTATGCTAAGCCATAGTTTGTTTTAATCACCGCTTCTTCAACAAACCATGAGTTGTCTCAAAGACTATAATCTATGGCTTGCATGTCCACAGCTTGGTTTGTTTGTCAGCTGTTCTTGCTTTGTGCCTTTGTAGCTTAGAGAACATTTGGGATGGGGTGACCAAACCATGTTTTAAGCAAGGTTGTTGAGTTCAGACATAGCACCAAACCAGTTGAAATAAGCTATGGTTTGTTGGCAGAAAACAAACCATGGTTTGTCTGCTGGGCTGGGTTTGTTTTCTAACAAGCCATAGTTAGGTGAAAAAACATGGTTTAGCATTATGTGTGAACCAGGCCAATGTCAAGATTCGGTAGATGTGCATGTGAGCATCTTTTAGCTGCATCTGTTCCAAATAACTATCTGCAGTCACTGTCTGGATATCTTAATATTGTTGGAAGTGGGGCAAGAGCAACACCTGTTTTGTTCTTTTGTTTGTGCTCCAGAAGGGAGATAGAGCTGGGGTCCTCCAGATGGATGGGCTTGTTTGCCTTTACCTGTGGTGCTCTGGCTGACTTCCTTCTGTCGCTGGACTGTTGCATCTTTGGGGAAGCTTACCTGCCCTTCCTCCTTCCGCCCTTTCCACTTCTTTCCTTCTCCGACTGTCCAGGAGAGAGGAGACATCTCTTTGTCTCTGCTCTCTCCAAGCCATGAGGCTAACTCCCGCACCTGGGTGTTATGCCTCCAACTTAGCTAGTTAGTTAGAACTAGGTATGCCTTTCTATCTACTATGTATTTCTATAACTAAAGTAGCTTTTCTTATTTTACTAAGTCTCAAGTCTCAGTGATCCTGATGCAGGGTAAAAGCCTGCTTTCTTAGGTAAACACGCGCACATGCTGGCACATTCTCATTTCAACATCTGCTGTTACTCTCTGCTTGCTGTGGTGCTGCTTTAAATGAAATTAAGCAACATAAATACACACAGCCAACAAATATTAGTGTGTGTGATCTGAGATTGGGATTATGAGCCTTAAGACTGTTTGAGAGAACCAGTCATCATTTGGGATCCAGGCTTGCTGTTGTCTATCCATACGACATGTGTTCTACCACTGAGCTATGCCCCCTCCCTTTCTATAATGTGAAGTAGAGAGGTGCATAATTCCTGAGGAATTCTGGATGCTCTTGGACAAGGGGTGTAAACCATTAAAGCTAGGGCTTTAGAGCCCTGGCTTCTGAAGATCAGGACTCTTGGGAAAAACATACGACCACAGGAAGCTTCCTTAGAAGAAGCAGTGGTCCTTCTAGCTCATTATTGCCTACACTGACCAGCAGTGGTTCTCTGGGATTTCAGACAGGAGTCTGTCCCAGCTCTGCTTGGGGGACCAAGGGATTCAACTTGGGACCTTCTGGATGCAAAGCACTGAGCTACTGACTGACCTGCTGCCCAACTTGCTGCTATGAGTAGCAACAGAAGACAATAAAGACAACTGAGGGCTGGTGCTTCACCTCTTCTGAAACTTGACTGTGCCTGTTTGGGATATGCCCCACCTCTGGCTGCTTAGACCCTGATCGGACTTTGCTTTGTGTCGACACCCAAGCACCAAAAGCAGATCCCAGCTGAGATCCAGCAACAGCCAGATGAAAAAACACAAGTGAAAGAGCCTGATTATCAACAAGAAGTGCTTAAACCTTGGCTGTACTAGCACTCTGTATGAAATATCAACCCATGGACCCAAACAGAACCAGTGTTTGTTCCACTCTCTTTTTTAACACAGTGGTGACAACTTTTGGTCACCTTGGGGTGTTCACTTTATTCAGTGGGCTGAAATCCCTTCTTAAAGTGCTCTAAAGCTTTCCAAACTAGTGGGAATAAATATAATAGCTTCACGAGGCCTGACTAGCAGCGTAGACAGTGAAATTATAGACCTGCTCCTAATACCTTTTGTGGATGTGGTTCTTTTGTAGCCTGTCTGGCCTAAGATATAATTTAAACATCTCAGGTCTAACATCTGCAGCATTTGCAAATATATCACTAAGGCAAATTGAACAATAAGGCTTCTCTATCTGGGCCTGGCCTTCTGGAAGTGTCCAGTCACATGTGCACATAAGTGCAAATAATATTGCAAGGCTGGGATTAAACACTAGGACAAAAATAATAATATTCTGCTTTGCTGAGCATATTAAATATTTGTTGCAAAGGCTAGCTTATCATTTGTCAACATGACTTTTTGAATAAGCCATCTGCTCAAACAGATAGAGCTCATGTTGATTTTCCTACATTTTAATTTTTGTGGGGATTCATCAGAATATATACCACAACATGTTAATTTTAATCATCATGTTCTGCAAACTAAGGGTTCTAGTTTGGCCTCATTGTTGGAGAAAGGAGATTGAAGCAGGCTTCTAGCAGATCCGAAAATGTGCTTAATTTTGTAGGAATTTTCCATGACTACTCAGCATTCACATATGTTGTCACTTTGGCTGAGATTCAGTGCAATGTAGCACCTTGTTGCGATAATCAGACTTCAATTTGATATTGTTATCTCTCCGCTCATAACTCTTTTGCTTTGCTGTGAATACCACTAATTCATTTCCTTTAAAATCTAACCACTGAAGCATATTCTTTTTGTTCTTCCCTGTGTACTATCCCTGATAAGCCTCTTATTGCCCAGCTTATCATCTGTTTAAACTAACCTTGTTTTTCTTGTTCCATTATAATATGTTATGTTTCATATGTGACTTTGGGATCAAAGCAATTATGTGGGATATAATTATTGGCTTCAATTGGTTTCCATGGTGTGTTCCTCAGTGAACATGTCCTTTTAATCTGTCTTGCTCATGACTTGCTTGTGGACTTCTTGGAGTTATCTAGATGACCATTGTGGGATATCATCACAGAGGTCGCAAAACATACTCACTTTTATCTGTAGACTCACTATTCACTTAGCTTTTTGTTTTTCAGAAGGAGGCCTAAATCACATCTGAACAACTGTCTGTCGCTAATAATTGTTTATGTTTCCATGCCACTGTATTGATTCTATAGTTTCTTCTCTAATCTGGGGTGGCCAAACCTTTAATTGCAAGAGGTATCTGCAACCCAGCAACAGTCTGACTGGTTCCAGCAGACACAAGCGAGAGCTGCAAAACAAGCATTTTGGCATTTATTGTCTGTCATAAAGCCAAAAATGGCTTGTTGATGATTTCCCGCAGGAATGTCCCCTATTTATGACAGCTTTATATATGCTTTAATGGCCACTTTGAGGGGAAACATGTTCACACTAAATGTGTGTGGCAAATGGAATTATTTGCAAAAAGCAACAGTGTCATGGTTGTTACCATGTTCTGTCTCTGCTGATTGTCCTGCTAATTGCCTGACATCTGTTTCATCAGCAGCATTTGTGCTATGCTAAGTTCATAAAACAGGCAATGAAGAAAATCAGGAGAAAAATATTTTTCATCCCTTTACAGTTACTATATACCAACCCCGTACCTAAACAATAGTACTGTGGCATATTCCTCACTTCCCCAAGCAGCAAAATAATAATAATAATAGTAATAATAGTAATAATAATAATCAACCAAGGAGAATACTACATGGGTTAGCATTAGGGATGGAGCAATCTACTGATTGTTGGTTTCTTGCTGTTTCTCATTTCCCCAAGTTTAGTCTGCTATGTTTCTGTATTGGTTTGGTTTTTTTAAAAAAAACTCCTCATGAAAATTTATCAGTATTTTAGTGCACATTTCTCTTAATATATACATTTTTGTAGCAATTTTGCCTAATGCACACATTTTTGCAATTTCCCCTAATATAATGCATTTTGCATACTATTTTCATGACTAGTATATGTGTTTTATAGTGCATTTTATACACAAAATACCCAAGAACAGTGTATTTTATATGCACACTCCCAAATGTAATGCGTTTTTATCATTATTTTCATTAATATATCCATTTTAACGCATACTTTCTCCCAATACATGCATTTTTGTACACTTCCCCCCTTTTTTTGGTCAGAGAACTACATTGCAAAATTCAGGGGGATTTGAATTTCAAAGAACAGCTGTGTTTCAGTTTGCGCATTGTTTTGGGAAGTATGAATTAGGTAGGTTCACATTAAAAAGCTAATAGCAGCAGATTTATCCCCCATTCCAGGTTCACATTTTCCTTGAATGCAAGACCACTGGTAATGTCTGTTGTTGTTGTTGTTGTAATGCTTGCTTTATTTGCAAACAGCACATAAGGGTAGGCAGACATCAGGCATTCATATAAGGCTTCAGATGTCATAAGGTGCTTTCAGTTAGCTCAAAGCTTGCTCTATATGTCTCTGGGCTTATCCACATGGGAGCCTAACTTTGTACTAAAGAAGCTACTTTTACCATTGCAATAGCTTTTCAAGGTCCACACTTCTTGCCTAATGGTAGCTTCCAATCTGCTGTTTTCCTTTCACACAAGTAGGCATTCCTCTGGAAAGGTTTAGTATCACTGTTTCCTTGTGGCTCCACCCCCAATATTACATGTTTACTCCCTCCAGAGTATCAATATTGCTAATGGAGAAGAGGAGGTTTTTCTGTAGTCAGTTTCATTGTTTCTTGTCAGTTGCATGCCTCTACCAGCTGAAGCTGAAGCTGGGAGAGCATTGGGGTGCAATTGACATGAAACCATATGAAACTGATTACAGGGGGAAGTGAGTGAAAGGCAAAGTAGGCAGCGGCTGCTGCAGCTTTTGAGAGAGAGGGAGCCGGCGATAGGGCATAAGAGGAAGTTGAGAGAAACCCAGCAGAACCTACACCTTCCTGCTGTGGCCTCCTGCAAAACTCCATCTGCAGGCTTCCTCAGGGGTCAACTGCTACCCCCTGCAAGGCCTTGGGTGCCAACTGAAGCCAGTTGGGGCTAACAAGGGAGAAGACAACTGTCAGAGGGTGGGGAAGAGAGCTCCCCTTCATAAGAGTCAACCCTAGCCAAGGCTCCCCCCCAGTGTCAGGCTTCTTTTAACATGTGCCGGGGTAGGACTAGTTGGGGGCCTGCCATTGAGGTAATATTGGGCAGGAGATGTAATAGCGGTGGGAGGCAGACTGGCCGTTACAGGGGAAGAGATATAAGACATCTTCCTGCTTGCATCCCTTCTAGTCCCCCTTTCAGCCCTCGGGACACCGGTAGTTATGCTGGGAACTCCCTGGATCTTACTGTCTTAGTGACTAATAAAACCACTTTAATTCAGGACTTAATCCTGCATGAATGTGCTGACCTTGCTTGTATTACCGAAACCTGGCTAAATGACCAAGGCGGAGTAGGTCTCTCCCAGTTCTGCCCACCAGGTTTTTTGGCACTCCAGCAGCCTAGACCCAGTGGACGGGGAGGTGGGGGTCTCAGTTGTCTGCAGGGAATCCCTGAGCTGGTGGAACTGGTCTTGGCATTGGTGTTGCAGTTCCCCAGATTGATGGTCCTGTGTGACTTCAACATACATGCTGAGGTTTGACTCACAGGTCCAGCTCAGGACTTCATGGCTACCATGACAACCATGGGGCTGTCTCTAATATCATCTGGACCAATGCATGTGGCAGGACACACACTTGATATTGTGTTCTGTTCGGGACAGGAAGAAGGTGATCTGAGGGTGGAGGGGTTCTTAGTGACTCCATTGTCATGGACAGATCACCACCTGACAAGGTTTAGACTTTGTGCCCCTGGTAACCTTCGCAAGGATGAAGGGCCAATTGAGGTGGTCTGCCCCCTGGAGACTCATGGATCCAGATAGTTTCCTGAATGCTCTGGGGGATATTCCCAGCATGGCTGGCGATACTGCCAAAGCCCTGGTCAATCTCTGGAATACGGAGGTGACCTGGGCAGTGGACACTATTGCTCCAAAGTGCCCTCTCCCACCACCATAATACACCTTGGTTTACTCAAACTTTGAGCCTGATGAAACAGCATCAACCCAAACACAAGAAGCCTCTATTTTTCTCCCATGAGTGGGAAAGCAATGATCCCTCCACCCATTGCCGCCCTGGACTGCTTCTGGGAGGAATGGTGGATATAAATTTAATAAATTAAAGAAATAAATGCTGCTGCTACAGTCAATTTAAAAGTTCTTTTCAAAAAAGAAAAAGAAAAAACACAAAACCAAGAGACTGAACAACACTGGACTACATCTCAGGGTTGTCATACACAACTCCCTCTCAGCCTCCCCCAATATCTGTACAGCCACACTAGGCTACTTTGCAGGGCTGCTGTAACATATGCATTCTCCAGCACTATATCTACCCCTCCCCACTGCTGCACTATGCATATACTAATGATTGTGTGTGTGAGTGAGTGAGTGAGTGAGAGAGAGAGAGATTTAAGAACCAAGAGCTAAATTCAGGATTAAAGTGTTACAAACAAAGAGTCTCATACAATCTCAGAATAACTGCAACAATGTTATGAGCACAGGTCAAACAGCCACACACACGGCAAACAAAAAGTATTTGAGCTTGTGTCATTTATAAACCCATTTAAGGATGGGGTGGAGGGTGGCAGGGTGATTGAGCCAGCGGAAAGAGCAGGCTGCGGGAGACAGCGGGGGTGGGAACACACGCACACACATCACCGTCACTCACCTCCATTCTGCTGCTGCCTTCTCCATCATCCTTGCCCTGTGGCTTTCTCCCTCCACCGTCCATTTTTCCCCCTCTCTCTCTCCTAACTGTCTGGGTGTCCATTTCCTCCCTTGTGCTTCCTTACACAGAGCACGAGGGAAGAGCAACGCTGACCAGAAGGCCAGTGTGAGTCACATGTCTGTTGCCCACCAATCACAGGAGCAGAAGACTTCCCCTGCTTCCTCCAAGTAACTGGAAGGGGAGGGGGGAGGGGGAGTGAAACGAAAGAACCCCTGGTTTCTACTGCGCCTGCGTGACATCACCCATGGTAATGCATTTTTAATCTATTAATTAAAAACAAACCATGCCGTTTTTTTACTTTAAACCCACTGAAGATGAAGGTCTATGTTTGGGCCAAGCTCAGGGATTTGATTAGAGATACCTTACAGTCATCTCTGAGTTTTAATAAAGAACGACAACAGATTATGAGAACTTCTCAAGAAAAAAGTCCAAACGGCTTCTTGTTTTTTTCTTTCCCGTTTTTCACTTTAACCTGTGGATTCTCCGTGGGGGGTTGTGTATCACCAAGAAAACTATCAGAGTTGTAGAGCAAGCGATTCTAAATCCAACAGTATAAGACTTGTAAGTTTTTGTTTTGAAGTGGGACTATACAAAGCACCAGAAAGGTGTGTGTGTTTTCATTTAACATGGTAGAACGCTAAAAATCCCTACTGACTATAGTATACAGCTACTCTCATGGCTGTATAATATGTTAGACTGACAGGCACGCAGGAGAGAGTTTTTTCAGCTGTGGCCCCCAAGCTTTGGAATACCCTACCCCAAGAAGTTCGCCCTGCTCCCTCCCTATTGATTTTCCGGAGACTTCTGAAAACAATCTTGTTACGGAGAGCCTTTGGGAGGGACTGAAGGTAGAGCCTGACACTGATTTTATGCCTTCTACATTAAATTTTACATTTGTAGTCCCTTTAGTACCACCCCCTATATAAATGAATGAATGAATGAATGAATAAATAAATAATAAGAAAGCCCGCCCACTAAAAAATTGAAGCAAAGCACCTACACGGAGGAGCACAGCAAAGCTGAGACAGAGTTTCCTTTCCTTTTTGCGTTATAATTGGAGTGGGTTGATACGGATTTAAAGGGGAAAACTGCGTTCTAGCTTCTGCTTGCCTGCAATGTCATGTGAACCATGCAAATTACAAAGGGATGTAAGTAGCACCACACACACACTAAATCGCTGTGTGGATGAGCCCTCTATGTCTTTTCTAAATGAGAAACTGCTGCTCTATAGTACACACACTCTCTTTCTTCCCTGTCCTCTGAATGAGGAGTGTTGGTGGTATGTCGTCTTTTCCAAATCAGTGGGTATCTCACTCAAAACACTCAAGAGAGATCTCCAGGTAAGCCCCTCTTCAGCCTTTTCCCCTCAGGTGATCCCCATAGTGTGGTGAGGAGCGAGTCAGGCCATCACCATTGCTGCTTCCACAGTCCTCCATATGTTGAGACTGAACTTTTGCAGCAGAGACCCTTTTCTGCTTGTGTAGGCTCCCTGCGCAATTTAGAACCCGGTTCTTCTTTAATTGTATTGTTATGGCTGCTGACCAACCATTCTTTTTGCAGTGAGATTGCTCCTTAATAGCTCAGAATTGTCAGCTGATGGGAGTTTATTTGGAGAGGGCTTAAACTGGGGAGGGGGTGTGGACATGCAAATTCCAGCTGCAGCATCTCCACATCCACCATGCCAAGTGGACCTGCTCCATCTGTTACCTTCTCAGAAGGTCTGCTGGGAGCTTGCAAGCATGTTTGGTTCAATGGGGGAAGGCCAGAGCAGGGTTGAATTGAGTGTGTCTTCTCCCTCTCCACAGTTTAAGTCCTCAAACGTTATTTAGGCTTATGCATTGTATTCACTGTCAGTCCTACTCATGGTTCATTTATTTCAGTGGGTCAACTCACGAGTAGAACTTAGCTGGATAATACAATCTCATGCCTCCAAGTAACTGTTTCCTATCAGCTGTTCATTCTGGGCTGTTAATGAGCAGTTTCTGCATAAAAGGCATGGTTGGCCGGTAACCATAATACAATGAAACACCAGACTTTTTTGGGAGAAATTTGTGGGTCAGAGCAATGGTTCCAAACTTTTCCCCCTATGGACAGCTTGAAAATTGCAAATTGTAATGCAAATTGTGATACAATAAAGTACAATATAAGAAGTAAAGGAGACAATTGAAAATCAATATGAATATTTAATATGTACATTCTGTGGACCATCTGATGATGCTCGTGGCCCACTGGTGGTTTATGTGGGGGGAAAGTTTGGGAATGCCTGAATTAGACTATGTGAGTGGACACAAAGCAGGACAGAGAACTGAATGTATTTTGTAGTCTGACTAGACCTCATCCACATTTGGTAGATTGGGTGAAGCTACCAAGGAATCTAATGGTAATAAAAAGTCTTTGTTTTATTTATTTGTTTCATTAATTAACCACTTCCCATAAAACATTCCAAAGCTTTTTAACAATATAAACATTAACATTCTGCTATCAGTTTCCTAAATTGTGTGGGGAACCTACGCACATCAAGCAGACTCCCCTCTTCAGCACTTTTCCACAACATGTGGCCAACAGAGGGTGTGGCCAGCAGGGTACACTTTGGCAGATATGAGGCCAGTGAGTGTGGCCCCACTTTCCCCTTTGTGCATTTGCAATCACATGAGGTATGACACCTGCATGGGGCTTCTGTGGAGGTAATCATTCTTGCTCCTACCCCCACAACTTCTCTGCTATGGGAAGCAATCTATTTTTCTGTGGGCCCCTCCAGACTGAGGGGATGGTGTGATTGGTGTGTTCTGTAACATGTCATTGATGCAGTAATAGTCCATTAGTGGTGGATTTATACTGGGCCAACCACATGTCATTTCACTGTATTAGTTGTTCTGCAATGCTTCTCCGGTGTTAATGCATCATTGTCATCTGCAGGGGCGCTCTTGCACGATACCACAACAAAGCAGGACACCCCTCCCTTGGAACATTTGTGCTATGAAAAATTACAGATTTTAGCAGGAAGCTATGGGACATGTACCGACTGGCAATGAAACAGTATGTCCACCCCATAATGTTTGCAGTTGCAAACAGGATTGAAAGTGGGATTGTGTATAACCACAGATCATCATGAATGCACAATAAAAAGGATGTCTGCATGTGTTTTTCTGTGTCTGAGCCTAAACCAGCAACACTACATGAAAATGGCATCATACATGGCTTTCCTATGCCCATCTGAGAAATCCCAGGGGTGAAGATGCCCTTCTGTGAAACACCCTGGTCTGATTTGGGCAAAACATCAGACAAGACAACAACAGGGCTCTTCCTTCTGACTGTAGCCCCTGTGACTAATGCTCAATAATGATTGTATCTTTGTGGGATGGGAACTGATTTTATCCAGTCTGGTCCTATGTGGCTCTGGTAATATGTATAAACAAGAACCTTGGGTGGAAAGATGTGCTGCTTAAGAGTCAAACTTGGGCAAGGCTCAATGGCCGAGCAACTGCTTTGCATGCCAGAAGGTCTTAGGTTCAGTCACTGGCATGTCCAGGTGGGGTTGGAAATATCCTGTCTGAAACCCTGGAGAGCTCCTAACAGTCAGTGTAGATAGTACCGAGCTAGATGGACTAATGGCCTTGTCTTGGTTTAAGGCAGTTTTCTATGTTCCTAACTAAACAATATGTTAGCTCTGTAAATGCCTGAGCAGGGGCCACGCTCTGGATTGGGACCCTAACATGGAAGCTAGAGGGCCTTTAACTCTTTGCCCCTGTTTTGGTCCAGATTTGCACCAGGGTTCCCACACTGGCAATTTGTAGTTGCTCCAGTGAGAGTTTCTTCCCCTAGCAAATTGCTGGTGTGAGGGATGATCTGGATCAAAACCACAGCAAAGGGTTAAGGCCCCTGTACACTCCAGGGTCCCAGTCTGGATTGGATCACCCACATTGCCTTCTTAAAAGACTATACTTAAGAGCATAAATTCAGAGCTAACGTACCATCAGTTGGAGGCTGGTGCATTAGGGTGAATGGAGCACTGCCCCACCAACCTCAGTCTACCCTCATTCAGCCTCCACCTGCCTGCCTTCTTACTTACAGCCAGTCAAGGGATAGCTCTGCCTGTCATTGGTGATGGCTGCACATACTGTTGGTTCCCTGCCTTCTGCCCTACCAGTTCCAGTGGACACCAACCACCACTGCATACCATCTAGTTTGGCCCGTAGGGAAGGGCAGCGATGGTGTAAAAAGTATCATCAGCCCACCTGCCCATATGGTCATAGAAAGATAAGTTGCCAGAGTGAGTTAGACCACACAGAAGCAGTTCCTGCATGGCAAAGTCAGCTTTGAATTGGCTCTTTGTTGAGGATTAAGCCAGTTTAGATTGCTATTAACATTAAAATATACAATGATCCCATTGCTTTTGCAATAGCTTTATGTGCAAACTGTGGAGTGTATTTTGCTTTCCCTCTTTTTTCTGTAATGAAACAAAGATTTGCAGAGGAATTGTGGGTGCTGAAATGGCCCTGGCTAACGCAGCATAAAGCAGCATGGTAGATGGCTTAAATGTGACTACCATATATGTTCCACGTAGTAAGTAAGATAAAACCTCTATCCTGGAGGATATTAGCAATATCCTGCATCCTTTCAGTCCAATTTCACTTTTGGATGTTTCCACTTATGTGGAATAAACACTTGTTTGATATGGACAAAGTATTGCCCCCCTCATAGAACTAGAAAGGAACTGCAACCACCTTTGGCTCTCTGTGTGCATAACTGGGGCTTTACTTTAGCTTTATATCCCTACTTACTATGTTATATGGTAGCTGCCTTGACCCTACAGCTGTTGCTGCAAAAGAGGCACCCAAAGATCCTGATATATTTAGATGAATGGAGAAACATACCCTCCCATCAGCAAGAGAAAATGAGGAACAGTACTGGTTCTGCTCACCAAAAGTAGGAGGTGTGTATAGATATAAAAAGACTCAGACAAAATGCCACCCTGTGAGTACACCACCCTGTCACAGGTTGCAAACTGGGCTCTCCCTTTTGATAATTTCTCAGCCCCCCCCCCCGCAAGCAGGAGTTATGAGTTTTCCCCATTTTCTGTTAGCAGTGACTGCGCTCCCTAATCCTATCGGGCACATTCTTTTTTCCCCTTTTGCTCACAAGGTAGACCAAAGGATATGCTCTGAAGGCACATGGAGCACTACTACCTTGCCGAAGTGAAGATCTGGATTTGGTCAGTGCCTGGATGGTAGACTGCCTGGGAAACACATGTACTCCTCCTTAGCTTCCATGATGAAAGAAAGGCAGGATATAAATGTAAGAATATAATGTAATAAAATATGAAAATGTATTGTTATTAATTATATCTGTCACTACAAAAAAGTTTGTCTCAAAGGGACTTATAATTTTAAAAAACCTCTAATATAACATTATAAAATACATCAGAGATTTTTTTAAAAAAATGTTATTAATTAAAAGTAAGGGTAGGAAGCACGACCCTCACTATGATTTGGCTTCTGCAATCATCATACAACCAAATTTCAATTATGAAGCCAAATCAGAATGAGAGTGGAAGCAAAGAATGAGAGACTTGCCGGGGAGAAAGAGTGTGTGTGTGATTAAACCTTCTCCTGCTGCTTTTCCTGTGTAATCCATCCCACCAATCATTTTCTTTCACTTGAGTTTGCAGAGGAAATGTAATAGGTGAAGGATTAAGCACTCCTGCTCTGGTCTGCTGTTTCTCTCCTGCAAATGCAACTCTACTGCCACTTCCTCTTTGCACGTCAATGGCAAACACGAGGTTGGAAATACTGTTGTTGCCAAATGTGCAATTTGGCCTGCAGAAACAAACAGTTCTGGGTTGGTTTTCGCTTGTACTGAAACCCCGTAGGAACATTTTGCAAATATTTTGTTCGCTCTTTAAATAAAGATCTTTCTTTCCTCCATGTTTGAATGGCATATACTGCATGTGTAACAAAGGAAGTCTCATGGCAGTCTATTTGGCCGCCTCCCAGTCTGTTTGACTGTCTGTCTCCTCTGCGCCAATGAGGCACATAGGAAGTTCCTTGTACCGAGTCAGGTGACTGGTTCATCTAGCTCAATATTGCCTACAGTGACTGACAGCTGCTCTCCAGGGTTTCAGATTGGTTCCCCCCCCAGCCCTATCTGGAGATGCCAGGGATTGAATTAGGGACCTTCTGCATGCAAAGCTGATGCACTGTCACTGAACTAAGGCCCTTTCTCCCATGGCCCTTGTGACAAAATCCGGTCTCCTCCCTACCCTTACAGCTTAACCATCCTTGCCACTAGTGGCATGGAAACTATTCCCCCCTGGTGAAAGCCCGTGTTCCTGAGGTCAACATCTGAATACAGTAGTCGTGTTGGCAGGACCAGTCATATGGATCCTTCTCACCCAAGTATTGCCCAGCCAGAGAACACTCCTTCCCAACAACCACTGTGCACAGACACCAGATTAAAAATAGAAGTGGTCATTTGGGCAGCGAACCTAGATGATAAATTGTTTCTTATTATTTTATGCTATTACTTTAATGCTCATTTTAAAGATCCTGATATTAAGCCTCCATGTAAAGCTACTGATAAAAAAATATTTAAACAAGAGAACACACACATTTATTTATTTGTTGCAATTATATATCTCCCATAGTTCGTTCATTTTAAAAAATCCTCAAATTGCTACAGAAATATGGAGAACTGAATTTCAGACTGGAAAAATGAGAAAGCAACCAAAATTGACAGATCTTACCATCCTTGCCTTGAGAACATATGTGTGCTTATGTGTTTTTTGTCAGCTTCCTCTTACAGCACATATTATACTTATTACAGTATAATAAGATTGCTCATTGCTATAAGAATGAGTTCATTTTCAGTCTGGCCTGTCACCATTAAAGTTATTCAATGTTTAAAGGTACACAAAGTACAGCATTGGGAAGTAATAACTTTCCGATTTAGCTGAAGCAGCAGAAAAGTGCATAGAGTACATGGCATGATATGATCTTTCTCAGAGAACCGAATGAGAGCAGATATGGTTTCTGGGTTTAGGAGAAACTTGACATCTATTGTTTCGGAAATGACAGGAAGGGTAAGAGTGCACCAAGAATCAAATGTATTACCTATGAGGTATTGTTCATGTACAATGGCTAGGACATCCTTTTGACTATTCCTCTGGAATCTTCACCAGTGCCAGTGATTCTGTTTTTCCTGAAGTTCGACTGGCCATCTTCCTCAACTGTATTGCATACCATAAAACCATTGTGGAGGGAAAAAACAAAAACTCTATACAGTTGGTACTCTGATGTGTGTTGGGAATAAAGCACCAACACATTTTACAAGTGACCTAAACCATGTGTGTGATAGATAGAAAGGCAATCTATTATTCCCTCTGCTGATTCCTCCTCCCAAGTGCATGTTGTTTTTGCAGGCTTTGCTCCTTTCCTTCCTTCTCTTCCTGTCTTTGTTCTCAGTTAGTAACGGCTCCCTGAATGGAAGCCACATGGCTGCTTCAGCATGTATGGCTTTACCTCTTTGCAGCTTCAGCATGTATGGCTTTACCTGTTTGCAGTAATAAACCTTCTTTATACTTTCAACTACCAGTCTTAACAGACCAGTTATTTCTGCATATATGTATCAAAAATTCAAGCATGATTGTCCCATCAACCTAGCAAACCCAGGGGGCTTCCACACTAGGTGTTTAGTGTGGGATTGCCATGCTTCATTCACTCACTCTTCTATGAGGCATACACATGATGCCATCTTCCAATCATTGTCCTCCTTTATTTGCCCTGTGGTTCTACCAACTTTTCTGAGACCACAGAGGATACTTCCACAAACCCACATGGAACCTGGAACCTTCTGTATGTGAAGCATGTCCTTGCCTCTACCACTGAGCTATGCCCCCTCTTCTCTGTAAATCTGTGCTTATATTATGAATGAATTGGCATACCTGTTCCCCATGTCTGTAGTGGGCAGTGTGGTGGTGGGGAGGTACTCCCCCTGACCTCCCAGCAGCTGAGTCACTGCAGCTTACCAAGAAAGAGGGGGGGAGTTGAGGCAGCAGAAGATCGATGTGGTGCAAACTCACTGGTAGAGCCAATCCAGTGCTCCTGCCAGTGTGTTTGCACCACACTGTTCTCCCTCGTTGTCTTGCCCTCTCCCCCACTCCTTCCTGGTAAGGAGCAGTGACTTAGCTGTTGGGAGGTCAGGTGAGCACTGCTTCCCCACCATGCTGCTTGCTACTGGCCTGGCTCGGAGGGCTGTGGTTTGGGGAGAGTCCTGAGGGCCAGTTAGAGAGGGCTGGAGGGCTGCATTTGGCCCCTGGGCCTGAGGTTCCCTATTCCTGTGTTGTTACCTATGTTCTTATTTTCCTACATAAATTTTACTTTTAATGGTTCGTTCATTTTTATCCTGGGTTATTCAGGGGCTATGAAATCCACCAGTTCCTTCTCCATCTTGAAAATACATTATTTTTACACATTGGTTTGTCGGAGAACTACATCGCAAAATTCAGAGAAGCGTGAACTTCCAAGGATACTTGTGTTTTGATTCATGTATTGGTTCAAAAAGTGCAAATTAGGCAGTTTCTCATTAAAATGCAAACAAACACAAATTTCTCCCTCATCAGATTTCTCCCTGCAGGGTACCATATTGGCTACCCCAGTATAGAGATGATTTATTTTCTGTTGTTGACTCAAGGATTTTTCTTTACTAGCAAAAAAAAGATGTAGCTTTTTTTTTTTTGAAAGATGTACCTGAGTAAATATATCTTTCCAACCCCCCCACTTATGACGTCTCCTTTAGCTGCTTAAATATATATTTAAGTGTGTAACTCTTTAACGAGTTCAAATCTGAAACCTGATCTTAACTAGCTATAAGCCAGCTGGAAGAGTGGTTTTTGTTTTACGTCACCAGCCTAAGGATATTATTTACTCTGCTGTTCCTGATATATTCAACTGGGAAACATAATCTTATCTATAGCCAGATTTTTTTTAGAACTCTTTTAAGAGACACTAACCCAAGTAAAGGAGCCACAGTTGCTCCAGAATTTAAAAGTACTAGCAACCATTGGTGTGTTGTATTTGTTTGGAACTGCAGATGTAAATATGTGTGTGTGTCTTTTAGATATGAGAGAGGTATGGAAGTTTTACATTCCTTTTTTTTTTAGGTTTAAAAAATGCTGTACATGTGTGTTTGGTTGGCTACTCTGAGAACAGGATGATGGACTAGGTGGGCCTTTGCATGATCCAGCAGGCTCTTCCTGGGATGATTATAAGATGTACTGTTTATATAAAGGATTACGTGTCATGGAATCACCTTATTAAATACAAACAGAGATTCCTCATTTGTGAGGCAAGTGCACTCTGTGCATGCTCAGGCCTTTTATTTCTGAGTCTTGTAGTTCCTAATCATCATGTCTCCTTTGGTGGTGCTTAGGCTGCATCACTCTTTAATTGGGTAGAATATTGCCTGCACATTTTCCTGCTCAGTCAGCCAATTGGCAAGAACCTCTTTGTCTTTATACCTTTAAAAAAACACCACAGGATCTGGAGACTTGACTTCAAAATCTTTTTCTCTGTCACTGGCTCATTGTGTTGTTGGGTAAATTCCTCCGGTATTCTTTCAGTCAAAGGGCTAGCCAACTAGCCCTGGCTTAGAGCAGAAATGAAACAATAGTCAAGTAGCACTTTAGGGACTGAACAGGAACAGAAATGCAAACAATGAAAAATACAAGAAAATATCCACAAGTTTTTTTTAAAAAGGTTAGACAGTTTCATTAAATACATAATAGTGGGGCAGGAGGATGAAATTGAAGTATTTGTAAAAACTGCCAGATTCTGACCATAAAATGTTTGACATCCACTAGATTTCCCACTAGCCACTAGACAGGAAAATCTGCCACCAGAAATGCACCTAAAAACACTAGAGTTTAGTGGGAACATCATTAAATTGGCAACAATGGGGGAGATGCTCTGCAATGTGTAACAATATGATCCTTCCCGCCTCGCTTTCCTCCAATTGCAAACCCTTAGGGTTGCCAACTCCCTCCCCCATTCATCAAGATTTGTGTTCACTTCATTCACACTCTTATATTTGCTGTGTTTGGCCTCCATCCCCTTTTAACCATGAGACAAAGATACCGTAGATTCTTGAGAAGAACTTTATTGATCACAATCTCTCCCATTCTGGGCCTAATCCCTCCTGGCCCTTTTCCCTCTCCTCCCAACTCCTCCCCTCAACTACAGGACGGTATGAAGGGGAATTAGTAAGTGCATTTATTTGAACATGGTTAGAGGCCTCCATATGATCACGCAGAGTTCCAGAATGTGGGGAGGGCTGTAACTGTGTGGAATGGCTCTTTGCAACAGGTGATGGTGAGCTGGTCGGAAAGGTTCCTAGTGTAAAACCAGCTGGTCCTAATGACACAATAAAAACATCCCCCACAACTAGGGTTGCCAGGTCAGAAGCATCCCCAAACCTGAGATTTTAGGGGCGGGCCCGAGTGATGTCATGGGGCGGGCCCGAGTGATGTCATGGGGCAGGCCCGAGTGATGTCACGGGGTGGGCCTGAGTGATGTCACGGGGGTGGGTCCGAGTGATGTCATTAAGCGTGATACATTAAGCATCAATCACAGTTGCTTGGAGCATACAATTAAAAAAAATCTGATTGGAAATTAAGCTAGAAATCTTAGCTAAAAGATGGAGCCTGCGTAGGGAACATTTAATCTAGCCTACTTGCTTTTGGCAAGAAGGGTTTAAGTGCCTTCAGGCCAGGCCAGTCACCAGAAGGCCACTGTAGGAAGAAAGGAGCCTAGTGTTGTGGACATATTAGATGGGAGCATTCGGGAGTAAAGATGGATGCCCATGAAGGCTTCAATTCTAAGCACACTTACTAAGGGACTAAGCCCCATAGAACTCAACAGGACTTACTTCTGAGTATATATAGTTTGGATTGTGCTGTTGGTTCAGTGTGACTAGGGATCCTCTGCAAAGACATCCATATCCAAGCAGGGTTGGCAACCCCTGCCTGGAATGCCCTGCCCTTATCTTTTAATGTGGCTGCTCCAAATGTCTTTATAGATTTGACCCTTCACTTCAGAAAGAGGCCTGAGAGATAAGTAAGAGTAAGAAGATTCTCCACCCTTTCTGTCTACCCTGTGGGCTGCTATAAACTCACTTTGACAGCCAACCCAATTCCAGTGAGTAATAATTGACAGAGAAAACACACATGGTTTGGTCTACCTTCACAGGCAGCAGCTTGAGAACAACAACTGCAGCCACACTTTCAAATATGTGAATTCTCTTTTACCACTATTGGACAAGAAACAAACTGCCATGAAACCAACAAGGTGCTTCATCAATGGGTTTTAGGGGGTTGAGCTGAGCACATGCAACCACTGCTGTTGCTTCTATGGATGTAAGGGAGTGAGGTTAAAGGTAAATGAAATGCAAACAGAAAATGAAAAACAAAATACAGGGATGCTTTCCTAAATGCAATACCATACCAAACACAACAAGATTCCTATGAGTAAGGCAGACAACTTAGCATCCCACAACCAGTCAGGATTCATAACCGAAAACCAAAACTAAAAAAATCCTGGCATCCAGTCAGTTAATGCAGAATGCTGAGGCATGACTGCTGATATGAGTGAGATCCTATCAGCACATAATACCTCTGCTCTGAAATCTGCATTGGTTGCTGATTTGCTACCAGGCCAAGTTCAAGCTGTGCTTTCCATGTTATGGGTGCCACATAGTACTTGTTCTGCTCTTGTAAGAAATCAGTCCTGTAAAATGGCAGCATTTTGTATACTCTGTTCAAAGGGGTTTGTGGTAAGAGGTATTCAGAGGTGGTTTACCATTGCCTTCCTCTGACTTTGGACACATATCATACTTTGGACACATAATGAGAAGACACGATTCACTAGAAAAGACAATACAGAAAAACAGAAGGGAGTAGAAAAAGAGGAAGACCAAACAAGAGATGGATTGATTCCACAAAGGAAGCCACAGACCTGAATTTACAAGATCTGAGCAGGGTGGTTCATGACAGATGCTATTGGAGGTCACTAATTCATAGGGTTGCCATAGGTTGAAATTGACTTGAAGGCACATAACAACAACAACAAAGTGGCAGCACCTACACTTTGGAACTCCTTGCCTATTGACATTAGGCAGATGCCTATTTTCAGCACCTGCAAAAATCATTTTTGTTTGGGCAAGCCTATCCAGGCATGTAGAAGCTATTGCGTTTTTAAATCTGTTTTTAACTCATTGTTGGTTTTATTATTTTGAATGTTTTTAAATACATGTCTAAATGTTTTTGCGAAGAATTTTATTGTTTTAATTCTTTCTGTAAATCACTTTGAGATTTTTTACAATAAATCACTATATAACTGTTGTAAATAAAATACATAAATAAATTCTGGAGTCACTGTGGCCCTTGAGTCTCTTCCCACTTTTAGGAACAAAGGAATCTGCCTCATACTGACTCAGGCCATTTGGTACCGCATAGCTCAGTACTGATGACATGGACAAGCATTGGCTCTCCAGGATTCCAGGCAATAGTCTTTTCCAGAAATTGAATTCTGGACCTTTCCATGCAAAGCATATGCCCTACCAATGAGCTACAACCCTTCCCGTTTAAAAAAGTATCTTTTAAAAATGTTCTTTTCAATTCACTCTTGAATGCACATCATACCTAGGGCAGATCCACACAATTCATTTAAAGCTCATTCAACACCCATTTGAAGCACATGAATCCCACCACAGAATCAGAACTGTAACTGTGAGGGAGAAATGACACTTCCCAGGATTCTTTAGGGGAAGTCATGCGCTTTAAATGAGAGCTGGATGTGCTTTAAATGTATTGTGTGGATCCACATAATAAATTTTGCCTGCATGTAAATTGTTTTAATTAATTTTTCAAAATGCAAATAAGCTATAAAGTGTAGTGGGTGACCATGGGCTACTCACCATCTTTCAGCCTATTTGCCTCAGGATGAAAATAATGGAGAACCATGACCACCTCAAGGAAGAAAGGCATACTTAAAATGTAGAGGAAGTATTGTACAACCATAGTGTGAAATCGGATACTTATTGGGACACAGTATGAAGAAATATTTATATAGGCATGACTATCAAACATGTTTATTATTTACACAACCTGTAAAGATATCTATAGTGCAATCCTATGTTCGTTTACTTAGAAGCAACTCCCAATGTATTCAATGGGGCTTATTCAACCAGGGAAAACTGCAGCCTCGAGTGATAAGGAACTTGTTCTTTTAACAAGCCTTTTAAGTTGAGGCCTTATCCCAGTCTGTGTCTGCGTTGGAATTGCTTTTTAATATGTTTTTAAACCTTTTCTTTTTTTAAAAAATATGTTTTTAAAGATGTTTTGTTTTAATATATTTTAAAGTCTGTTTTTATGATTTTAAAATTGTTTTTAATGCTTTTGTTTGCTGCCCTGGGCTCCTGCTGAGAGGAATGGTGGGATATAAATCAAATAATAAATAAAAATAAATAAATAAACTTCATTCACCCAACCCAAAATTCAGAATCATGTCACTTTAAGCTGTTTTGCAACTGTTTATACTTGTTATATGGTTATTGGTTTTTAAAGGGATTTATTATTGTGAGCTGCCTTGGTTTCCAATCACCAACCCTACCTCACAGGGTTGTTGGAAGACTCCATACACACACACACACACTTGTAAAAAATACACCCCATATAATAGTTTATTGTCAAACCAGTTGGTCATTGCAGAACATTTTTTTAAAAAATCAGTATTAGTTTCCTACATAATAAAAAATGTGATACCTAGGTAAACCCTGCCTAATTGCTTTAAAAATAGGATTGGAGGGAGAGGGAAAGATTTACAACACAAACACAATTCTTTGCTATGTTTACTGAAAAGTCCCATTAATTTACAGCACAATCCTAACCATGTCTACTCAAAAGTAAGTCCTAATGAATTCAATGGGGTTTACTCCAGGTACATGGGATTAGCATTGCTTTACTCCCAGAAAAGCAAGTATTGGATTAAATACTTTCATATTGCCAAGGTTTTCAAAGCACCGTCCTCTCCAACAGCCCAGGGTCTGACTCTTGCACACAAGAGAAAAAAAACTTTAAGTCATATTCTCACTTACTCAAACTGAAGATCTCAAAGCCACTGTTTCCTGACACTGCAATAAAGTCTAGGCACTGCCTGGGTCAGCAAATTACAACCCTGGCTTCACTTATTGGCTACAACCGTGAAAGAGTAGGGTTAGAGCCACAGCTTGGAAAAGTTATTTTTTTGAACTACAACTCCCATCAGCCCAATCCAGTGGCCATGCTGGCTGGGGCTGATGGGAGTTGTAGGTTAAAAAAGTAACTTTTCCAAGCTCTGGAGCTAGGAGCTGCTATAACAGATCCATTAAACAGATTTAGCAGTCGGGGGACTGCTGATGTTTTGGTGTATATCTTGGGAACCAGACCACCTAGAAACTTTTTTTTTAATTGAAGCTGAGAGTCCGGAGATTAAGGTGAGTTACCTGGAGACCCAGAGGGGACCCTCAACAGCCAGAAACTCCAGCTGAAAACCGGACACCTGGTAACCCTACCTACAACACTGCATTTACGGGTTACAATAATTTGTACAGGAGTTCAATATTTTCCCTATGTTTGCTTCTCAAACAAACCCTACAAACTCTCAACAGTTTCAATACAGATGAAGGTTCTGTTGATCCGCAGGATGGGAAGCTGTATTCAGCTGAGATCTCACTAACTGGTTGTATTTGGGAGTTTAAAACAACAAAATGCAGCGAATACTGAAAAAAAAAGGCAAAGCATTAGTCTATATCTATATTTGAAAAGAACCCTAACAACATCCAACATACATCACAAGAGATCATAGCAACTTCCTTGACCGCATCTACACCATACATTTATTCCACTATTATTCCACTTTAAACAGTCATGGCTTCCCCCCCCAAAACTTGGGAAGTATAGTTTGTGAAGGGTGCTGAGAGCTATTAGGCAACCCCCTATTCCTCTCATAGAACTACAATTCCCAGAGTTTTCTGGGAAGAGGGACTGGCTGTTAAACCACTCTGAGAATTATAACTCTGTGAGGGGAATGGGATTTCCTAACAGCTCTCAGCACCCTTCACTTCCCATGATTCTTTGGGGAAAGCCATGACTGTTTAAACCGGCATAATAGTGGAATAAATGTATGGTGTGAATGTGGCCCTTGACTCTACATGGAGGCTTATAGCCAGGACTAGCCCACAACATTTTGCTGTCTGAGATTTGGCATCCCCTCCTTCCAATTCTGTGTTCAGAAACTGATCTGACTGGTAGTCAAATCATATTTTAACCTTCCTCACTGCTCCTGAGAAAAGCAGGCTAGCCACATGGCCCACCCAGTTTTGTCATCCAACATCTTCTCATAGCTGCCCATCTCCCTGGCATCTGTTGCCTAATAAGGCTGGCCCTGCTTTTAGCTGCCAGCTGGGGCACTGTAGATTGGGTTGGTCAAAGTCCAATTCTGACATTTCCAAAGCTTGTAAAAGGGAAACATGTACATTTTCTGCCTTGACACTCTCTTTTTCCCTTCTGAGAAATGTAAGGTTTTTTTAAGTTGAAGCCTGACACCGAGATGAAAGTGTGGGACTTGGATCAGAGAGACACAGGTTCAAATCCCTTTTCAGCCATGATGCTCATAGGGTGCTCTTGGACCAGTCATTATTTCCCAAACTAACCTACAGCACAGGGCTGTTGTGAAGATAAAAGTACACCACCACAAGCTCATTGGAGGCATTAGCGGCTGGTGTAGTGGCACGGCGGCATGCAACTGACCTCCTGGCTGCTAGGTTGCCTTTTCCTTATTGGGAAGGAGAGGGCAGGAGAGAGGTGGTAGCATGATGCAAATGTGCTAGCAGGTGTGCTGGATTGCCTCTGCTAGTGCATTTGCACCATGTTAACCTCCCTGCCACCTTGCCCTTCCAACTCACCCCTCTCCCTACCTCAGCTTCAGCTATCAGGAGGTCAAGTGAGCTGCCCTACCAGCTGTTTGCTCCTGATTGGAGGAAAGGAAAGGCAAAAGTGTAAACAAATACAATATGGAACCATTACCATTTTCCTGCATGTAGAAGCTCAAAGCCTTCACCAATTTTCTCAAAAGGCAACGTGTGACTTATTAATGCATCCGTATTAAATTTCTTTTTCATGTAATCAGAAACCAGTTTAGGGAGAGCATCTTTTAACTTCCAACCTGGAGGAAAGGTAAAAGAACATTGGGTCAGCCAGCAAGCACCACTTCTTGATGATGATTATTTTTAAAGAAGAGAACATTTTAGGATGCGTGAGCTGTACAATTTTTTTTTTTTGGCAGATGATAACTCATTTTTTTACAATATATAAAAATACAAACTTAGTATAATCAAAGGCCAATGTGATGAAAAGGCAGGATAGGAAATGCTTTTAAGATAAATAAATACTTGACCCTAAAGTTTATTTGCAGACCTACTACATCTGTCTAAGCTTTCCCATGTTGTCCATCAGCATCTGACCTGGGTCTCTCCATGCACAGATTCAATGGCAGCTTGTGTTCCCAGACAGTCCATTGTGAAGTCACCATGTAAATGGGTCCTTGGTATAGCCACACATGCCTTCATGCTGAAATATCACAACTCATATTTTGGGAATTTGGATCTTCCCAATTTTCTACTGATATTATCTTGCTGCCCACCAGGAAGCATGCAGCCAGTGTCCATTAATGGCCTTCCATGGTTTCTGCCCTTTATTGTTCATTGTGATCAGATTATGTCAGTGTTGTGTCATCTTCACTGGCTTCTAGCCCATTGCTGGGCCCAAGTCAAAGACTTATGCCTTAAATAGCTTGTGACCTGGTTACCTGAAGGATTGCCTCCTCCCATTGTACCTGCCAAAACCCTAAGACCATCTTCAGAAGCTCTTCTTCAAGTGAGGTGTGGAATGATCTCCTCAGAGAGGTTCACCTGGTTCCTGCTTGTGGCACCAAGTAAAGACCTTTGCATTTTCCCAACCCTTTTGTATTTTTAATTTTAAAATCTGAATTTTTTATTTCTTGGTGTTGCTGAGAGTTTTTGAAGTTGTTAAGCTTTTTTTGATTTCTGTTTATTTTATTCTTTATAGTTGCATTTTACCCGGCAAACTTTACTAAACTCAGCTTTCCCCAAGCTGGTGCCCTTCATACGTTGTTGAACTACAACTCCCATCATCTTTGACAGCTGGCTATGCTGGCTGGGGCTGATGGGAGTTGCAGTCCAAAACATATGGAAGGCACCAGCTTGGGGAAGGATGGTCTAGCTCAAAGCAATGCTTGTGATGTGGCAAGTGCATCCACACAGGATGGATATTTTCCAGGCACTGAGAAGGCAAAGGCAGAAAGCCATTTATGCTAAGCTTGACTCATGTGAGGCTGCAGATTTTATTTCTATGAATCCAAACACCCATATTTATGCTGTCTGTGCTATGGAGCATTTTCAGAGGAGGGTGATCAGGATGTGAATGCTCCGTTATCCAAGTCCTATGAAGAACAACTGAAAGAGCTCGATATGTTTGGCCTGGAGAAGACATAGTTCAGGGGAGACATAACTGGCCTTCAAATATCTGATGTCATGCAGAAGATGGCGCAGACTTGGGTTGCATCCACACCATACTTTTAAAGCACTTGGCTTCCCTCAAAGAATCCTGAGAATTGTAGTTTACCCCCAACTCCCAGTGCCCTTAACAAACTACAGGATACTTTGGGGGAAGCCAGGTGATTTAAATGTGTAGAAAGGTGCTTTAAATGTATGGTGGGGACGTGACCTTGCAGGAAAATAGATTTCTGCTCAACATTAGGAGTAACTTCATTACAGTAAGAGCTGTTAGTCCGTGGGGCAACAGACTGCCTCGGGAGATGATAAGCTCTTATTTGCTGGAGGTATTTAACCAGAGGCTGGAGGGCCATCTGTCAGGGATGATGTGGTTGCATCCTGCATCACAGATCCTGCACTGAGCAGGGTGTTGAACTTAGCGACAAGTCAATGTCCCTTCCAGCACTATGATTCCACGCAGTAACTATCGATTTATGACCCACTTTAACCAATCCGCACCTCCAATCAGACATCCTATTAATTTTTTCCCTGTGAGGAGCAGAGTAGGTTCGATGGAGATCTGTGATCCTGCAGGAGGTGCCCCAACCAACACACAGGTGCCATGACCCAAATGGCAGGATTTAAGGGCAGTGACCTGTATAAGAAAGAAAAACAAGCTCAGAAACGGAAATGACAAAAGAACCTTCCTCTCCTCTTCTCAAGTTTCCACTAAAATCTTTTCTATAGTCCCAACCAGCTGCATTATATGACAGATCACAGAGGACAGCTTTGAGCCCTGGGACTGAACAGGAGAGCTATAAAATGGGAAACTGAGCCCAAGTGATTATCAAAAACACAAATCACATACTGCAGTGTCAGTGTGTCCAATCACTTCAAATGAGTAGTCCACACCAAGACCTGTCATGTCCACCACCACCTCATTAATGGGCTTCATGAAATCTTGAGGCAACATGCATTCAGTGGCTCCTAACTCTTTGGCCTTAGTAAATTTGTCTTTGTTGATGTCGATCCCGATAATCCTGGATGCTCCAGCAGCTTTGCACCCCATGACCACAGACAGACCGACACCTCCTAAGCCAAAGATGGCACAGGTAGAACCAGGCTCAACCTGCAAATCAATATAAACAGGAACACCATTGTAGTGATTTGCCAGGACATAAGGGACCTGGGAGGGATTGGGACTGGCAGACAGAAAGAGAAAGGGCATAGAGAGACAAAACTGAAAACCACTGTGGTGTAGTGGTTAGAGTGTTGGAGTAGGACCTGGGAGATTGGGGATCAAATCCCCATTCAACCATCATGCACACTGGTTGACCTTGGGCTAATCATTGTCTCTTAGGCTAACCTACTTCACAGGATATTATGAGAATAAAATGGGAAGAGGGACAACCATGTATACCGACTTGAGTTCCCTGGAAGAAAGGTAGGATATAAATATAATAAACTGGACAGGATTCGGTGAAGAGAACAGGTTCAAAAAATGGGGTAGGAGGAGGTGCATGGCAGGATAAAACAAAGGAATACAGCAGGGAGGTTGGGATAAGGCATAGCCTAGGACAGGGACTCCAATCCATCAGCGCCAACCAGCATGACCAGTGATCAGGAATGATGGGAACTGTAGTCTAACAATGCCTGGAAGGCTACAGGTTCCCCATCCTTGTCCTAGGATATCAAAACACATTGAACTACCCACCAACAGCCTCTTGCTGCTTCCTTATAGAGCTACTATTGTGAGCCTGGGCCCAGTGACAGCAGGCAAGCTTGAGTAGTTGCAGCTACTTTTGCATCTCAAAGTCATTTCAGAAAGAGTGATGATTCCTGAAGGTGCCAGCAATGCAGTGGCAAATTCAGAAGTGCAGGGTCACACCCCCTCATAGCTTTTCCACTTTCCCTCGTCTCCCTTGCACTCCCTGTCATCTTGTGAGTCCACACTTCACTACAACAAATGTCCCTAGGAGCCAATCAGCTGGAAGGAGTGGCTGTGTTAGCTACTGAGAAGAGTCTTCTCAGTGGCTGACTCACCTCCTATCACTCTGATTGGCTCCAATCAGCCTGAAAGGACAAGGACTCTTCTCAGTAGCAAACAGGCTCCATTTTATTCTTATTGGCTTGTACATAGGTACCTGGCTGGGACTCTGCTCCAAAAAAAGTAATGGTCTTCGACACCACCATCCCCATGACCCAGGATGACTACACACCTGGAAGGTGCCTCCTCCTCCAGCAGAGAGGAAGCAAACTCTTATTTCACTAATTTGCACACACATGAATTGATTCTAACCTGGGCACAATTGATAGCAGCCCCATAGCCAGTAGAAAACCCACAGCCAAAGAGGCACACTTTATCCAGTGGAGCATCATTGTCAATTCTTGCAATGGAAGCCTCAGGCACAACAGTGTATTCGGAGAAGGTGCTCGTCCAAAGGAAGTGGTGGATCCTTTTCCCTCTGCAGGTGAACCTGCTGGTCTTATCTGGCATCAGGTTTTGAAGAGGTTCATAAAGGCTGTTTGAGGAGATTCAGACTAGTCTGTATCATAAATTGGACTAAATACCAATTGTCAATATTACTAAGAAACACTAATATAATATGTCAGACAAACTCACTGGGACTTGAGGCAACAGTTAGCTTTAGGACTTAAACAACAGCCACATTCTCCACACTGGGGAACACAAAGAGGAATGACTTTGTCACCTTGCAGGAAAAAAATGACAAGACAACAGTGTTAGTAACAAGGAATGTTCTCATAAATGTTGGAAGAGGAGTAGCAACAAAGGAATATATTTACAGAGTTGGTAGCCATGTCCAAAGGTAATCTGATACTAGGCAAGATTCCTTAGTTAGTCCATTACAGGGTATCTGATCCCCTTGAACCCATTTACTGTTCTCTTGGGTATTGAAAGAGAATATTCCTAGTATACAATATGAATTAATTTGTTAACAGCAGTCAAATGTATATTAATATAAGTAAATAAATTTAAGCTAAACAGAGAACATATTTTTGTGAACAAAACTGATGGGCTGCTAAGTTCTAAGAGTAGAAATATTATTTTAAACAGCAAATATGTTTTCTATTCTGTTGATGTCAATAAAGATGGACATTTTCTCATCTTTCTTATAATTTAGGCCAAAGCTGTGCTGAAAATTCACCCCCACTTTCATGGACCCATTTGTAGGCTGTGATAGAGGGACAGTATTCTCAGTTAAGTTACTGGTGTAAAGAGCAATTCTTTAACATTTGTGACCTAATAGTGGCAACAATGGTGGCAGCTTGTGAGTGTGTTCTTTCTGTAACAAATTAATCCACTGCCCCATCTCCTGTGGTGACAGGGCTGCAAATCAGTGCCCCAGCAGCCCTCTATGTTCCCCTACAATGCCCTAGCTTCTACATCAGGATATTAAAAGTCATTGGCGAGGAGGGGGGAGGAAATGGCACCCTACTCTGGCCAGCCATTTCTAGACAGGTTTTGTAGTATGTCTGAAGGACTGAGAAGTGCTTTTGTGTTGAGCAGTGCTAGGATATTCAGTTAATGTGGAAAGGGCTAATGTATGTTATATTTATTTATTTATTTATTATTTCAATTTATATACCGCCCTTAGCAGAATAGCTCTCAGGGCGGTGAACAAACAAGATAAAATACAATATATCATAATAAAAATCATAAAAACATATACAAACAAACAACAACAAAAACACTACAAAAGCACAATACGACAAAAATTAAAAATACGGATTAAAAGATTAAAATGGTTAAGAAAATTAAAATGCCTGGGAGCATAAAAAGGTCTTTACCTGGCGCCGAAAAGATAAAAGTGTAGGCGCCAGGCATACCTCTTCGGGGAGGCTGTTCCACAACTCAGGGGCCACCACAGAAAAGGCCCTAGATCTAGTAACCACCCTCCGGGCTTCCCGATGGGTTGGTACCCGGAGGAGGGCCTTAGATTCTGATCGAAGTGAACGGGTAGGTTCGTATCGAGAGAGACGTTCCACAAGGTATTGAGGTCGCACGCCGTGTAAGGCTTTATAGGTAAGAACCAGCACCTTGAATCTCGCCCGGAAGCAAATAGGAAGCCAGTGCAGACGCGCCAAGACAGGTGTTATATGCGAAGACCGACAGGTCCTCGTCAGTAGTCTGGCAGCTGCGTTCTGCACCAGCTGAAGCTTCCGAATTGTCTTCAGGGGCAGCCCTACGTAGAGCGCATTACAGTAATCCAATCTTGAAGTTACCAGAGCGTGAACAACGGAGGCGAGGTCGTCCCTGTCCAGATAGGGGCGTAGTTGGGCTACCAGACGAAGATGGTAAAACGCATTCCGTGCCACCGAGGCCACTTGGGCCTCGAGAGACAGGGAAGAGTCGAGAAGAACCCCCAAACTACGTACCTGTTCCTTCAGGGGGAGTGTAACCCCATCCAGAACAGGGTTAACATCCACCATCTGAGCAGGGAAGGCATTCACCAACAATGTCTCGGTCTTGTCTGGATTGAGTCTCAGTTTATTAGCTCTCATCCAGTCCATTATTGCGGTCAGGCAACGGTTCAGCACATCAACAGACTCACCTGAAGAAGATGAAAAGGAGAAATAGAGCTGCGTGTCATCAGCATACTGATGGCAACGCACTCCAAAACTCCTGATGACTGCACCCAGCGGCTGCATGTAGATGTTGAAAAGCATGGGGGACAAAACCGACCCCTGAGGGACTCCGCAATGGAGAGTCCAGGGTGTCGAGTGATGTTCCCCAAGCACTACCTTCTGGTGACGATCCTCAAAGTAGGAGCGGAACCACTGCCAAGCAGTGCCCCCGACACCCAACTCCACGAGTCTCCTCAGAAGGATACCATGGTCGATGGTATCAAACGCCGCTGAGAGATCAAGGAGAATCAACAGAGTCACACTCCCCCTGTCCCTCTCCCGACACAGGTCATCATACAGGGTGACCAAGGCTGTTTCGGTGCCAAAACCGGGCCTGAAACTGGATTGAAACGGATCTAGATAATCGGTTTCATCCAAGAGAGCCTGGAGTTGGCTGGCAACCACCCGCTCCAAAACCTTGCCCAGAAAAGGGACATTCGCCACTGGTCTATAGTTGTTTAAATTATCTGGGTCCAAGGAGGGTTTCTTTAAAAGAGGTCTCACTACTGCCTCCTTGAGGCTACCAGGGACCACTCCCTCCCTCAAGGAGGCATTAACCACCTCCTTGGCCCAACCGGTGGTTCCAGCCCTGCCAGCTTTCACTAGCCAAGATGGGCAAGGATCTAGAACAGACGTGGTCGCCCGAACCATTCCAAGCACCTTGTCCACTTCCTCGAGCTGCACCAACTGAAACTCATCCAATAAAGAAAGACAAGGCCGCGCTCCGGACACTTCAATGGATTCATCTGTCACAACATCAGAGTCCAGGTCCCTGCGGATACATGCAATCTTATCTTGAAAGTGTCCAGCAATTTCATTACAGCGGGTCTCAGATGTTTCCATAGTATCGTGGGGGCCAGAGTGTAAGAGCCCTCGCACGACTTTAAAAAGCTCTGCTGGGCGGCTTAAAGATGATCTAATAGAGGCAGCAAAATAGAGCTTCTTTGCTGTCCTTACCGCTTTTGTATACAACTTATTGGTGGCACTTACCAAGGCATGATTGTATCCACTGGGAGTTTTCCTCCATCTGCACTCCAGCCTCCTCCTCTCATGTTTCATCGCTCTCAGCTCCGGGGTATACCACGGAGCTGTATGAGCTCTACAGCGAAGGGGGCGCGCGGGAGCGATCGTGTCAATAGCCCGGGTCATTTCTGTATTCCACAGTGCGACCAGGGCCTCGACAGGAGCACCAGTCCTATCAGCCGGAAAATCTCCCAGAGCCCTCTGAAAACCTACAGGATCCATCCGGCTCCGGGAGCGGATCAACTTAATAGATCCTCCACCTTTGCAGAGGGAAAGAGCCGCTGTAAGTCTGAATCTCAGCAAGCGGTGATCTGTCCATGACAATGGGGTAGATGAAAAACACCCCACCATCAGATCACCATCTCCATGTCCAGTGGTGAAGATCAAATCGAGAGTATGTCCCGACACATGTGTTGGGCCAGTAGAAAATTGAGACAGCCCCATTGTTGTCATGGAGGCAATGAAGTCCTGAGCTGCGCCAGATAAGACAGCCTCGGCATGGACGTTGAAATCCCCCAGTACCAAAAGTCTAGGGGACCTCAAAAGGACCTCCGAGACTATCTCTGTCAGCTCAGCTAAGGAAGCTGTTGGGCAGCAAGGTGGACGGTACTCCAACAGTATTCCTAGTCTGTCTCCCTGGCCCAACACAAGGTGGAGACATTCCAAACCAGTCGCCGTCTGGACAGGGTGCTTGGTGAGAGGAAAAGAGCTCCTATAGACCACAGCGACCCCCCCTCCCCGGCCCTCAGATCTACCACAGTGCTGAACCAAATACCCGGGTGGGCAAAGCTGGGAAAGAGCAACTCCTCCCTGATCAGCCACCCAGGTCTCGGTTATACATGCCAGGTCGGCACCCTCCTCCAGAATTAAATCATGGACAAGTGAGGTTTTATTATGTACCGACCTGGCATTCAAAAGCAGCACTTGGAGATCCGAGAGCTGGCTGATAGGACAACCAACAATCCTGTGGATATGAGGAGAACCGGAACAAGGCACAGACACAATTTGTCTGGGACGAGTTCCCCTTACCTGGCCTGTTCTCCTCCTAACGCCATACCTCTCATTACCCGTCACTACGTTAATGATAAAGTACATTAAAATACATAACGATACAATTCACTAATAGGCAAAAATCCTTGCGGTTTAAGAACGTACCTATAGCTAACAGACATTTCTATCAAACTTTAAAAAGCAGGGAAATTGGGCAGCAATAGTGAATGCACCAGGGGAGCAGGAGACCTGACCTCCTCTCTGAGATATTGTATTGCCCTACAAATTTGTCAAAATGCAAACACAATCTGGGCTGGTTTTTCACAGTCCAATCCACTTCCTGTGTAGCTTGTAAGAATTTGGTAACGTGCCTCTGAGCATATGGTGAGTGGTGGAGAAGGGGAGGGCGAGGAGACTGGATGGGTGGGCACTGGGCAGAGGGGAAGCCCCTTTCCTTTCCAAAAGGAAACATTGTGAACATCATAATTCTTTCAGGGTTTCCCCCACTTTTTATTCTACAGCAGGCACATGTAGCCTCCCAACCAAATTTAAACCAAAGCTGTCCCTGGCCACATCCACACCAGACCTTTATTTCACTTTAGACAGCCATGTCTTCTCCCAAAGAATTCTGGGAATTGTAGTTAGTGAAGTGTGTTGAGAGTTGCTAGCTAGGAGATGCCCTGTTCCCCTCACAGACCTTCAATCAGAGCAGCTGACAGTTAAACCACTCTGGTCACTGGAGCTCTGTCAAGGGAATAGGAGTCTCCCCTCAGCACCCTTCACAAACTGCACTTCCCAGGATTCTCTGGGGGAAGCCATGACTGTCTCAAGCGAAATAAAGGTCTGCTGTGGGTGTGGCCCCCTGATTAGGCAAGCCAAGCAGCTGTGAGTCTGGCTTTTAGAACACTGACAGTTGGTCCTTACTGAGCATGCCCACCTTATAATTGAGTTCAATGCTCAATTTCTTAAATTAATTAAAAATCAGCCAGGCATTTTTTAACTTTTAAACTGCAGAAGATGATGGTCAGAGTATGGGGTAAGGTCAGTAATAGGATTACAGGTACTCTGTGAACATGGCTGATTTTTAATTAATTTCAATATGAGAACTTTGACAGAAAAAAGTCCACAAGGGGTCTGGTATTTTTCTCTCTTTTTACACTTTGAACTCTCGATTTTCTCTGACTGTTTTGTGTATCACCATGAAAATTGAGAGGGTTGTTAAGCAAGAGTTTCTGAGTTCAAGACTCTAAGTTTTGTAAAGTTTTGTTTTGAAATGAGCTTATGGGAAGCATCAGGATGGTATGGGGGTATTTTCAATTTAACATTGGGGAATGCGAAAAATCCATGCTGACTATAGTATACAGCCACTCTTGTGGCTGTATAATGCTCAGCAGAGAGTTTGGGCAATAACAAATGCATATACATTAGAGCAGGTGTGGAGAACCTTTAGACCTCCAGATACTGATGAACTACAACCCCCAACTTCCCTGGCTATTGGCCATGCTTGCGTTGGCTGATGGGAGTTATAGTTCAGCAACATCCTGAGGGCCAAAAATTCCCCAGACCTGCGTTAGAGGGTGATTTGTTGTCAGCCCTTTACATCAGCTTGAAACTCCTAGTGGTGTCCAATACACAAGTACATCCTGATGTGCCCCAACCTTACCTGGCTTTACACAAGTGACTCCAGGTCCAACACTTTCAACAATGCCAGCTCCTTCATGACCCACAATAACAGGGTAGTCTATGTTTGGAAAAACACCTTTCAATACATGGTCATCTGTCCGACAGATCCCAGTGGCCACTATCTGCAGGGAATCCAACATGTCATTCCAATATTTACACTTTTGGATCCAGCAGTTACGTTCTCCAGGAACTGGTACTGAATTAGATTACTTCCATTACAAACTTGGGTCTCCAAGTAAACAGCTTATTGTGAAAATGCCCCATTCACACAATTATATCCCCTTAATGGGGAAAAATTGTGGAAACAGAACCTCTATATGATTAGGTGTTCACAAAGAGGCCCAGCTCACACTGACAGTTGTTTCCAAAAGTTTCAGCAAGAACATTATCTGCTTGATCCAGTTCTGGTCTGACTAATTATGACACAAAAGACTAGCCAGAGATACACATTCAGAGCTTCTCTTTTAGTAAAGACACGAATATGGTCTGAAGGCACATTAGGCTACCACCTTGCTGAAGCTAAGCAGCTCTGGATCTGGTCAGTGACTGGTTGGGAGACCACCTGAGAACCACATGCCTTGGGATTCATGATGGAAGAAACGTGGGATATAAATATAAGATTTTAAAAAAACAGTAAAGACCTCCAGGATGGAGTGGGAGTAACACAGGATAAGTTATGTTGTTAAGTTAGGGTCACCATAAGATAGCGATATGATAAAAAAAGAAGTATGATAAAACATCAGATACTAATATGGCAAAACTGTGCCTGGGCTGAACCATTTCAGATTGCAGCTGGGGGAAGACTCAGGAGCTTTAGTAATACAGCTAGACAATCTTTGGCTGAAGGCCGACAGGGGAAATTTCCCCATTGATCTTGCTGTATCATGCTCAGAACTTTTGGGTATATCTTGCTTCTTATTGCTGTCCATGTTTCAACTGTAACCTCACCATAACTATTGCTGAAGCTGTGCACAAATCTGATTGAGGTCCACACTTTATTCTGGATGCAGAATTTTGGCTTCCTTGGTGCAGAATCTCTTCTTCTTTTGCATGGAGTCCACAGAGTTCTGCCTATGCCTGCCACTATTAGCCCTACAACTCGTGGTTCCCTTATCCAAGTCTTCAGAGTTTAAGCACAAGATCCCCAGCCACTACAATAATAATTCACAGTAAGGTGACTTTTTTGAGTAAGATCTTTTACCTTCACTCGGATTTCATGACTCTTTGGTGGTGCCACCTCCACCTCCTCAACAGAAGGCATTTTGCCAACTTCCCAGATGATTGCAGCTTTACATTTAATCACCTGTGAAAATAGATCCAATCAAAACACGTCAGAGATTAATTGCAAGGTGCCCTTCATAATGATTTAAATAGGATCGTAACCTTAGCTTTGCTGCAATCGGCATGGAGATCCTTTTCCCACTCAGCAGGAGCGGGCAACCTCTGGCCCTAGGGGTAATTTTATGCGGCCCTTGGCCTAGTTTCAAAATCCCTCTGCAAGCTATCAGTTCAGACCTCTGGCAAGAATGATCTATCCCTCTTCAAATAGCCCACTAGAAGAGGGGGAAGAATGAGCTATAAAAATGGTAAGAATGATAGAAAAGAGAGAGAGAGAGGGACAGAGAGAAAGTGGATGGCAAAGAGAGAGGGGAAAGGTGTGGCCCTGATCATGTTTGGCTCTAGCTCTGCCCATTGCCAGCATGTGGCCCCTGACAGAGAATGTGGCCCTCAATAGAAAAAGGTTGCCCATCCCTGCTATATGGCTTGCCAGAGTTGATCCAGCACACCTCATGCTGTCTGGAAGCACTGCAATGATGCCCAATGCAAACCAACAAGAGTGCTATTTTGATAGCGTTAACAGTTAATGTGGTTCAGTAAACAACAGCAACAGAATAAAAAGTTTCCCATTATTGGGGAGGGTCTGTAGCTCAGTGACAGAAGACAAGCTTTCCATGCAAAAGGTCCCAGGTTCAGTTCTCTGCATCTTCAGATGTTCTGAGTATCTAAGATCTTAATGCCAACTTAGTGATGTCAGTAAATGAAAGATTAGCTTAATCTCAATATAATTATTTTAAATTAGGGATGGGGAACCTAGGGAATTTCAACTCCCATAATCCTGACCATTAGTCATGTTTGATGGTGCTAACAGGAGTTGTACGTGAGCAACATCTATAGGGCCAATGGTTTTGTAACAAACGCCCACAATATTAGTTTTATTGTTAGGCGAGGATCCGCTCCCAAGTACAAGGTTTCAATATTACTCAAGGAACGACGAAACTGTCTTAAAAGTAAAGCCAGAGTTTTATTGAAGCACTTGCAAGTGGAGAAACGAACAAAGCCGAGTCTGCCCCTCCCTGGACGCAGCCAGGTCTTATACCCTTGGCACCACATACATCATGCATACATTAACTGCCTGCCCAGCCTACTTCCTTATTTCCGATCTTTTCCATATAAGGACTTTTTTTTGGGCTCTTGGCCACATTCCTGAGACAGGCGTTGTCTCTTCACTCGGTGCCATTTGAAGCACTTGCAAAACCGGTTTTGCAAGCCAAGGTAGTTTACACAGACAAAGAGATAGCCAGGCCAGCTTATGTAAACAGCAAAGTACGTGCCTATGGAGTGTTCACTAAGTCACCGGTATTGTCTTTATTTTCCTTAAGCTAAGCAAATTCTACAAAAGCCAAATAAGCATTATTTCTTGTTTATTATTTTCTACAGTTTCCCCCTTTTTTAAATTTATAGGAGCAGTGTTTAATTAAGCCTTGCATAGTTTGAAGTAAGAACATCATGTTGGCTAGGATGATTCTCTCATCAGAGTCAAGGAAGTAGCCTCCCCGGATTCTCTGAAGCTTCAGTTAGCATCTGATGGCAAAAATACCCAGATATCTGATGTGGAGAGGAATAATTTGCATTCTGGAACTCCATCAATTGATCTAACAAGCATAGTTCAGGAACAAAAATATTTGGGTCTGATTCTGACTCTAAATAAGCTTCAGAAGTGCAAGAGCCAAGTTATGTAACTTCTTGGGCATGGACCATCGTGGTGGCCCAGCCAAACTGTGATGACTCCATTCTAGAATCAGGGCTTGCCCAAACTTTGTTAAACTAAATGAAATGAAATGTGTTTCTTTCCCATACTTACCCCTTCTTTTTGGGTGGCCTCAAACATGCCCATATTGCTTCTGTGCTACCTACTTCCTGAAGGACTTTGTTTTCCTCAGTGAAGGCAGACAGTCTCACTTCCATAGCAGCTGCATTGTTCTCCAGTTTAAAGGGCCCTTTGCTAATTTGTGCCAACACTTGTTTCCTGGAGGTTTAGCTTATAAAATTCACCACCATTTTGATACAACTGTTTTGTTATTTTTCCATGGAGTGCAAGAGAGTCAGGATGCTTATTGCTTTATTTAAAAATCTCTTAACCGCCTTTCATCCAGCAGATCCAAGGGTGATACTCAACAATAACAGCAACAAAAATAAAATGCAATAAAAACAAAAACATAACACCTCTTAAAAACAATAAAAGCTAAAACAGCTAAAAAAAAACCCAGTAGTGCAACCCCTTTAAAATGCCACAGCAAACAAAGAAGTCTGATGCCAGTCCAGCATCTCTAGGGAGGGTATTCTGAAGTCAAGGCGCCTCTGTGACAGACAGAGCCAACTAATTCTAGTTTTGTTCCCATCCTCCTCTCTACTGAGTTCTGCAAGAGCAACATCGAGACTAGGGGGAGCTGATGGGCAGTGCTGCCCCCTAGACAGGTTGTAAGTGAAAAGGCAGGCAGAGGAGACCGGCTGAGGGCAGACTAAGGCCACATCCACACCAGACATTTATTCCACATTAAACAGCCATGGCTTCCTCCAAAGAATCATGGGAAGTGTAGTTTCTGAAAGATGCTGTGAGTTGTTAGGAGGCACCCTATTCGCCTCACAGAGCAACACTGTTAAACCACTCTGGCCATTATAGTTTTGTGAGGAGAATAGGGGGTCTCCTAACAACACTCAGCACCCTTCGCAAATGACACTTCCCAGGATTCTCTGGGGGAAGCCATGGCAGTTTAATGTGGAATAAATGTTTGGTGTGGATGTGGCCTGAGGTTGGTGGGGCAGTACCCTATTTGGCCTAATTGACCAGCCTCTAATGTTTGTACGCTACCTTGAGCTCCTTGGAGGAAAGGTGGAATAGAATTGCAATAATAAATAAATAAAAGAAATACTGTCACATGTGATGATCAGAGCTTGGAAAAGTTACTTTTTTTTTAACTACAACTCCCATCAGCCCCAGCCAGCATGGCCACTGAATTGGGCTGATGGGAGTTGTAGTTCAAAAAAGTAACTTTTCCAAGCTCTGGTGATGATTATATCGTATTGTGGAAAGCCTAGAACAAAGGGTTTATTGAGATTTCAACAGCAACTAGGTAGCTGTTGCTGCAGCATCAAGGCAGAGTCCAGTAGGGATGTTGGGGAATTCCACTGGAAACAGAAACTGGAGTGGAAATCCCTACTGTTTGTGTTTTCATCCCAGCTCCACAGTGGAAATCAAGCCAGTGTATATTATTAGTATCGATCCAGCAAATATGATCAGTGTTCACACACAACATTTTTTAAAAGTCCACAACCAATATGTAATTAATGACTTTTTCTTTTACATTGTTCTGGTATTTCCTTTACATTGAAATGAATGGTGTAGGTATAATTAATGATTATATGAAATTACTTACTTACATAAATTACTTAAATAATTATGCAGATTACATTAGATAGCCAACAGTGAGACAAATAGTATAGTATTTGGCAAAAAACAAACTGCAGCGAAACGGAAACAGTGCTGATTGTAATAAAGTTGAAATAGAAATCGCTGCCTTCTTGTGGCCCTGTACTCGAGGCACACTTTGTAAGCTTTAACTTCTTTGTTGGAGCCAGTAAAGACTTGCTCTTTACAGAGCTGGTTATTTTCATGCTAATAGCAACTAAACTAACTAGCAGTTAAAACAGCTAGGCTGGTGCGGACCAGAGAGAGGGCATTTTCGATTGTGGCCCCCACCCTCTGGAATTCTTTGCCCTATGATCTTCACCATGCCCCCTCCCTGCCAAGTTTCTGTCAAGCCTTGAAAACCTGGCTATTCAGGCAGGCCTACAAGATCCCGGGAGTAGATTAATTTTATCTTGCTACAGCTGTGGATGGTTTTAGATTAATTTTAGATTAAGCTTGGTTACCATGTTGTATTTTATATGTAGTATTTTATTCTAATTTGTACGTCGCCTAGAGTGGCCGCTGACCCGGCCAGATAGGCAACTCAGAAATAAAATTTTACTTTTTTACTTACTTCCATCCACGCAACAGAACATCTTCCTCTCCACCAGGAGAAGAATCCTGCTGATTCCTCAGGTCCTGCTTGTGGGCTTCCCATAGGCATCTGGTTGGCCACGGTGAGAACAAGATGCTGATCCAGAAGGTTCTTATGTTCTTATGCTTTGTCCCCTCCACCACCCCATGCACCCTCAAAATCAGTTCTGGAGGGTTGGGAAATCCAGTGGAGCACATTTTGGGGGGTGAGGTGAGGTGAGGAGGGGAAATTGAACTCCTGTTGCACCTGCAAACCCCCATTGGTACAGCATTGGCTACAACCCTTTATCAGTTTAGGATCATAAATGTCCAAAACATTAAAAGCTCTTAATGAAGATATGAGCTCCCTTACAGTGAATTGTATGTTAGTCCCTCTTGTTATGTTACTGCCAACAGGTCTCAAATCCTGCTGATGCTGCTTTTTCCTGCTCTCCAACTTTAAATTCTTTAACAGGGCATCTGAAACACTGACCTACATCATTATCATAATAATTCTAAGCACTTATATCAAAACTTTGGAGAATACCTTCACATATATTGCAGTTGGAGGACAAATATTGACTTGTTAATCATGGCAGAGTATGCTTTCTAAGCCAAACAGGTGAGAATATTTGTTTCATTGAAAAATTGAGTCTTTTTATTATATACTGGTGGTACAATAAGATGCAAGACAGTGTTGAAGTATATACACTGCTGGGAACACGATATGTATAATAGTTATACAATTGACAGATTTATTATCAAACTAGTTTGTAAGGTTTTTTTAAAAATAATGTATCTGTACATATGCAATGGATCATTAAAAATACTGATTTGAATAAGGCAACCTAAATGTCATGGGTTGAGATAACTTTTTTTAACCTTCTTCGTTTACACTTCTAACTCTTACATTGTGCAACATAAGCTTTTAGCATTTTTCTGAAAATCTTAGATCCTCTCCATTTTCTCCTTCACTTCTATCAAGCAGATTCATGTTTTGAAAATACAAGTAGGAGATAAATCTCCACAGCTTGGTCTTGACACCACAAAGGGAACTTGCACAAATAGAATTCAGAGAATGTTTCTCTCCTCTGGGAAGTTCTCAACGCACACGCACGCACGCACGCACGCACACACACACACACACACACACACACATACACAGAGATTTAGATAGACTGAGCCATAAGAAACAGTCTTCTTTACCTTCCCTGTAGTCGCCATGTGTCCGGATCCTGGTTTTCGGTCTAGCCACACGCTTACTCTTCTGCAAAGGACTTCTCTTCTTGCTGATCAGTTGGACTCTGGCAAGAAAAGAGAGATACACAACAACTTTTTCCTCCTCCACCACCACACACACAATGTATAATCTATGATAGGCCAGCTGGGGAAGGGGTGGGCCCATTTCTAGCTGGGACTGAAAGTTCTTTAGTGCCTCCCAAATATTTAGTTTAAATTAATCTCCCCCTGAAGCAGCCATCCAAAGTTAACCAGTATCAAGAGTGAGGGAAATACAGGATCTAAAAAAAGAAAGTGTGAGGCAGGGCTGCATTATGACTTTTGTGGGCCCCAGGCACTTTTGCCTTCGTGGGCCCCTTCCTCCATAATGATACCAATATTAAAAATTATTTTTGATATAACTTTAAATACTTCAACATTTTTTTTTCTGTTTTAGGCAAAATTTAATAGATTTTTGTGGGCCCTAAAAATTTCATTTTTTTCTGATGTGAGAAAAAAAAAGTTCATTTTTTCTTCTGATTTTAAAAGAAATTATACATTTTTGTGGGCCCCTAAAAGTATTGTGGGCCCTAGGCACTGTGCCTACTGTGCCTAATGGATAAGTCGGCCCTGGTGTGGGGGAAAAGCCCACTTCAGTTACAGACTTTCTGACTAAGAACTTGTACATACTAGCAAAAATCATTCTGGTCCATGTTCTCTTGCTGAAAGCATTTACATAAAACATAGCATAATCACACACAGCACATTTACTCAGATGATAAAGACCACATACATTTTCCTAATGGATAAAGGACTGCAGAGGCCTGGAGGATCATAACTGGGAGAGAGACATTCCATCATAAGTTCCTGATGAATATCTGTTAGGTCCACCTCACATTTTAGAAAGCAATCATGCTTGCCATTGCATACATCACATCTTAACAAGAGTGCTTCATCCAGGCAACATGTAAAAGGGAGACTAGGGTGAGCTACGGGTTTGATGCCTGTATCTGATAAAGTGCTTTGTGGTGGGGGTCCTCCTATGATGGTGGGCCTTAAACCATTAACTTACCCGTTGGGAGCAGCAGATGGCTACCAGCCACCATTTTAAATTTCCCACAATGCCCTGCAGTGATGCTATGTTGGAGGCATTTGGGAAATTTAATATGTGGGCTCACAGATGTGGCTACTCAGCATGGGGAGTCCAGGGCATATATCAACACTGGTGGGTCCTGTCAGGGTGCTGGGTGCTAATGTCAGATCTGGAGACAAATGTTTCTTCCTAAATGCCCAGGAAGAAGAATTAGGAAGCCACGATTGACTGGGCCCCTTGAGTGCATGTCCATTGCCTCTCCCAGCTGGAGGTTAAGGATTAATTGTTAGCCCACATTACTCCATTCTCACACATGGATTCACTGGAATCTGAGTCACAGCTAAGGAACCTCTCAGATGTTGTTGAACTCCCAGGGTCATTGTCTATTAGCTATACTAACTGGGGCTGAGGGAATTGGAGTCCAACAACATGTGGCATGTGGAGGGCCACAGGTTCCCCACAGTCTGGAATCTGTTGCTCTGGCAATCAGTGAATTAAAATTGCCACACATGCAGGAATAGGAATAATCAGATATGTAACAACCTCAGTTGGGGTGACTCACAGCTGAAATGTAGCTAGATTGTGCTTTGCCGGAGACAGGTTTTCCAAAAAAGAATGAGGAGGGGGAATACAGCTTTTATATTGTATGGTGCTGGCTTTTGTACTTTTTATTTTCTTGTATGACCCCCAGGGAGCAGATGCTATTGGGTGTCTAATACAGCGTTTCCCAACTAGTGGGCCACCAGATGTTGTTGGACCACAATTCCCATCTTTCCTGACCATTGGCAATGCTGGCTAAGGCTGATGGGAGTTGTGGTCCAACAGCATCTGGTGGCCCACTAGTTGGGAAAGGCTGGTCTAATACATTTAGAAGACAAATAAATAAATATAAAAACAAAAAACAAAAATTAAATACTCAATTTTTAAATAAAGAAATGTTTGATGACAATTGTGGAGTCTTTTTTTTTATCAGTAGGAAACTAGTGTATTTTATATGGTGCATTTTTCCAATGGGAAAGGGAAGGAGGTGGAATGACTTCTAAACTTGAACAGTAAATTTCAAGTGGCTTTACGAAGTAAATCAAAACTTGGAAGAGGACCCTTAATCTAAACACTTCCCTCAGCGGTATTTTCACTCTCTTCACCCAAATCGTTTTTCTTTAAAGGGCCATTTTAGCCAGCCAGGGGTTATTTCTATTCGCAGTGCTGACCCCAGAGGGCAATTCCTGTCCACAACACCTTATAAAGTCTTAATTTCAGTGCCTTCTCCTCAGTTCAAGCCAGGGCCAGCCCAAGGCATTTTGCTGCAAAAGAGAAAGATGGTGACCCTCTCATTCATATAAAGAAGGCTGACTGGATTGATCATTGAATCTTATTTCAAGACTGTCAATGAGACACCAATGACATTTGCACATCATTTTAGTTAATGATAGGGCTGGCCCTGGCCCAAACAACTTGTCTTTGACTACTGAAGCTCCTGTTCCTTTTCCCCACTTGCTGCCTTGGAATTTGACACCTACCATGTTTTAACTACCCACCTGCTTCTAGTCCTCTTGATCCTCTATTATTGCATTAGATCTTAACCTCTACTTAGTTTTCACTACCTGCACCACCTCTGGTTCTTCTGATCCTTTGTTGCTGCCCTTGAACTTATCCGCTGGCTGTTTGGATCTGCTTTCGACTAGGGATATCAGTGAACTCCCATCAGAAATGGAAATGGGAGCAGAAATTGCCACAATTCACATGTTTGTTGGAGGTCAGGCACAAAAATCCTGCAAGTGAATACAAGTAGTATTCACTATCAGTGTTTTTTAATGTCCACAGACATTATGTAAATATTTTTTTACTTTCTGCATTGTCTTTTAGGTTTCCCTTTCACTGAAACCAATTACATAATTAATTTGCAAATTTTGGCCACAGAGGATAGTAAGATGGTTTTAGCAGACGCTACAATGGAATGGAATGGAAACAGTGCTGAACAAAGAATGGGAAGGAAACCATTGCCTCTTTACTTATATATCTACTTCTGGCTTACTTTCACAGACAGCCAGCTCTCCTAGGTCCTAGCACCTGGATGGCCTGGAGCCCGATTCTTGCTGACATCTGACATTTATCAAGAACCAATTTGGACTTAAGGGTAGCTTTGGTAAGGGCTTTCAGACAACAGATTTCCTGCAGAGATTTTTTATTTGCAAAAGACAAAGCAAATTTGCAATAGACAAGGCAAAATACATTCAAATGTAGTAAATAAGCATATCAGTTGTGGAGAATAATCTCCAGAAATCAGGTTTTTCACAATGCCTTTGGGCACCTTAGTGAGACTTTTTTGTTCTTTGTTCTGCACAATTCCCTTGAAGTTTATCACCCATAGATCTGTCTTGCTCTTCCACTCAATAATTCCAAAATCCTGATCTGGAAGTTTGTGGTGCCCAAAAGAAATAAAAAACATATCTTTGTTCTTTGATCTGCACAATTGTCCCCTAAGCTGTGCTTGAAGTGGGAGAAAAAAGGAAGACGGATGGTTTTGTTTCAAATCAGACCACACAAAAACCCTTGTCGGGCGCTCCCACCCACAAGATTAATATTATATGAGGACAGACAGTGGGGGTACGCTCCCTGGTCCCACCACCATCAACTCTCTTGCAGTCTCACAGGGTAGGGGCTAAATTTCTGCTATGGGGTTCCTGCCTGATCTAGAACCATCTGGATTCTTAAGTAGCTGTTGTTACTTACGGGGAGGGGGACGGGAGCGGTGGCAGTGAGGTTGGTGCAGTACAAACTATCGGTGGAGCCAATCCAGTGCTCCTGCTGGTGTATTTGCAGGACATTACTCTCCCTGCCACCTCACCCCTCCCGGTAAGCAGCAACAACTCACCTGCTGAGGTCAAATAAGCGCTTGCACCTCACCATGCCGTCTGCTACTGGAAAAAAGTTCCCACTTCAGAAATTATTCCTCCAGCTTGCAACCAGCAACCTGGTGGGGAAGGAGGAGGGGCAGAACTAGCACACTTGGCCCCACTCTCACTTATTGTATGAGAGATTAAAGCTCACGTATAGGGCTAAGTGGGAATTGTTTCATGTCTTCTGAAGGGAAGTAGTATAGTTTTGGGTCCACCTGAAGCATGAGGGTATTATAATGGACTTGATCCCATATAGGTTTAAAAAGTACTTATTATTGCAGGTATTGTTACGTAGTTTGCTCATTTTTTAGTTTGTGTATTGCAAAAGAGCAAAAAGGTTATTTGAGAAAGGGTTTCTCTGCCCCCCTCCTGTATAAAGAGTTTAGTGACAGAGAACAGGGAGATAAAGAGTCTGGGAAGGCAGCCAACACTTCTGTAAATTTGTAAACATCTGATAACTTCTGTTATCAGTTGAAGCAGCTTCTGGAACACCATTTAAGGCGTTCTGTTTTTTGGCGAGTCTCCAAGACATTGTAACCAGAACCACCAGAGAGGCACACCTGGTTAAGTTAACTAGTTAAGCCAACTAGTCGTTGACAAAAAGTTTAGCTAGTCACATTTGCTGTCTCTGGCAGATGGCATGGACAGGCGGCATGGAGAGAGGGCAGCTGATAAAGCCATGACAAAATGGCCCCTCTCCGATAAGAAAGGGTATAAAAAGTCAAGTTACTGTAGGTGTAGTACCCATCTTCGGCTTTAGGTGGGTCAAAGAAGATCTGCAGGATTGATGATCCCATCTACAGGTATGTCTTCTGATGGGTGAGATATATTTCCATATACTTTGTAACTTTGGCTCTGTAACAAGACTTAAAATGCAATCCAATACATATCTACTCAAAAGTAAGCCCTGTTGGGTTCACAGGACTTACTAGGTCAGTGTGTATTGGACTGCAGCCTTAGAGTTTAACTCAGTCCTTTCATCTATTGTAACTTAAGTAAGTTCAACTTCAAGGTCTTAAACTTGGATGTTAAATGAGTATATACAGCAGCTTCTTTTTTGCTGATTTGTATCCTTATTTTCTGTTGCTGCTATAATGGTTAAGGCCAATTAGAATGCATTTTAATAGTTGTATTTGCAAGATATGAATAAATAGCATATGTTATGAGAATATGCTGCTGTCTGAAGTTTGACTCCCTAATAGAACATTTCTGGTTCTTCCCAAGACCCAAGAATCCTTGAGTGGAGTCTCCGTCTATAATCTAGCTACTTTTAATGACTGCTCTTCTCAATCATCCCAGAGTGCATGACACGGAATAATGGGCTCAAGTTGCAGGAACCAGATTTCGACTGGACATCAGGAAAAACTTCCTAACTGTTAGAGCCATATGACAATAGAATCAATTACCTAGAGAGGTAGTGGGCTCTCCGACACTGGAGGCCTTTAAGAGACAGCTGGACAGCCATCTGTCAGGAATGCTTTGATTTGGATTCCTGCATTGAGCAGTGGGTTGGACTGGATGGCCTTATAGGCCCCTTCCAACTCTACTATTCTATGATTCTATGATCTGTGAGCTTGTTGTTGTTATGTGCCTCCAAGTGGACTACGACTTATGGCGACCCTATGAATCAGTGACCTCCAAGAGCATCTGTCATGAACCACCCTGTTCAGATCTTGTAAGTTCAGGTCTGTGGCTTCCTTTATGGAATCGATCCATCTCTTGTTTGGCCTTCCTCTTTTTCTACTTCCTTCTGTTTTTCCAAGCATTTCTGTGAGCTTAGGTGAACAAATGTTCAACATACAAGGACTCTGAGTAGATACGGAGAAAGGGAGAAAGCAAGATCCCTTGACCCTGTGCGTTCGAGGGCCAACCTTGCCGGTATCAGTATCTCACCTTAATCTGCCCCCTTACAAGCACTGCTCCACAGGTATCTATACTTCTTTTGACATGAAGTCCAGCACTCTCTGAAGTCCTATTCCCAAATTCCTTCTATATGTGGGGCTAGTGGGTGGGAGGTGGAGCAAGCCCACACTTCCTGGCCCTGCCCCTGACCATGAATTTCATGCATGCTGTGCCTCCCTCAATGTCTACACGTTAAGCAAGGAAGACTGCGAAGGGGCACCTGAGCAGCTAGCTCTTCACATGCAGGCACTTCACCATGTCGAGTACTTACCTCGGCAAGAACATTGCTTATGCACAGGCACCCCTTTGCAAACATCTGCAATCAGTGCACAGATATAGAGGGCATGGCCAGTCTGTGACATCAGTGGAAGGTCCAATTGGTATAGTTCTGTTCCACCTTCCACACATCAGCCATGCATGTGGAGGGAATGTGGGAACAGAGCTCAAGTCTTTTCCAATACTCAAACCTCATGGTGAACATGGAACACAGGGACCTGTATTCCCTATTTCCCATGTTCACCACAAACATTCAGGCAGCACAAAAGATTGTCTTGAGATCCAGTGCACTCTCCAAGCAATGAATGCTTTGGGTTTTTCCAAATGTAGAGCGACTCATTTTAAATCCTAAGGAGGTGTTGTGATGGGTTTAAACTTTTACTTGCAGTGTGTCATCAAGGTGTAATTCAATCAACAAAACGTGTCTGATCCTAACACCATTAAGCTAAACAATTGAAATACTAGGATTTCTCCAGGACAACCAGATCAAGTTTACGTAGGTACAGTTGGAAATTTTAAGGATTTTGTTTGGTGCATATTTTTAAGTGAATTGGCCTTATTGAACTTCCTGGACTAATACACAGATTAGAATACACAGTTATCCATTTGATTTTGCACTTTGTAATTTGCAATGCAGTTCTCAGTTAAAACAGAACAAACCCACATATGTATAAAAATGCATATATAGGTTAAAACCTGTACCAAAAGCGTGTTTTTTTTAAGTTGCAGAACAATGCAGAAACAGGATGGACATTCTTATGAAGGAACATGTATGAAGCTGACACAGACTGGTCTCTATATTCCTAGATACAGCTTTCTGTTGGCTGGTTTTACTCACCTCTAGGTGGTCAGAAATTCTAGATTCTATTTACTCTGGATGATATTTAGATTTGAGAGCATGACATGGATTCTCTAAGCATCCAGAGCTAAGTAAAACCACCTCTGTGTCATAAACCACACTGTGTTTATTTATACAATATTCCCCCATCCCCAAAAAAGAAAGGATGAAAAGCATTTCAAGTCATCTGTCAACAATTTTATAGTGTTTTTTTTTTTAAAGAGCAACAATATTTGGGGAAGAGAGAATTCTTTGTGAGAAGTTCCAGGCTGAAAGTAGCTTCAGCAAGCCAGCAACTTTAAAACACCAAGACAATACGAATGCTGAAAGAGAAAAAGGCAGGGTTAACTTTATACATGCTTTGGCATAAAAAAGCAAAGAAGCAGCAACATTTATTTTTGGACACTCATATCATCAATTTCTTGTACAAAATGCTGTTGACAGATGCTGCTGGCAACTTTGGAACTGTGGAGAGGAAGACTCCCAGACCCAGTAGAGATATATGACTGTTGTTCTTGGGGCTTGTTTGGGGCCATGCGGTCAGGTCAGCATGTACTATCCAACAGGATTTCAAAGCTCATCTTACTATGTGGCCACATGTGATGGGGAACTGGAACCATAGGTGACTGCAGTAGCCCTATGGTAAGTTTATTAACTGAGATTCTGTATTCTCATATTCCTATATGAGTTTATGGTATGGAAATGAATAAACAAATAACAATCCAAACTCTTTTTGTGCCAGACTGGTGTGTGTGTGCTAAATTGGACAAAGGTATCCTCTGCCCAGTCTATCTATTTATTAGATTTATGTCCCACCCTTCCTCCCAGTAGGAGCCCAGTCTTGCTGAGCTTCCACTAGCTGCCACCAGCAGAGTCATGTGGTGTCACTCTGATGGTGTGGAGCTCCCTCTTCTACATCTGTGGGTGGGCAGAAGCACTGATAGCAGCTAAAGCAACTGGTGACATCCCATGGAAATCCCCGAAACAGGGCTTTCCGGAGGGCGGCGATGAGCCAGCTAGGATCCATTGGATCCCATGCAGGCCCCACTGCCATGACGTGATGGCATCAGCCTCAATTTGCACCTCATCGCTGTGTCAGCTCCACACAGTGATCTCCCTGCCCTCCCGCTCCCCTTCCACCCCGGCCACTGTGCACAGCAGGGCTGTGGATATGCCGATACATCCACCACTCAGTAAAGCCCCACTGGGCTGTGGGAGTTAAGATTGCTCCCTAAGTCGCCATCATATTGGTATCCACCAAACTGAGTATGACGAGGCCATTGATCATGTCCGCTTACAAAACAGTGGGTGAGTATGGGTCAAACAGTAAAAGGGCCACATAGAAGAGGGGGGTGTCCCCACCCACTGCTCCACCTCACTGTTGCTCCATTCAGTTTTCTCCATTCTGGGCTCCAATACCAGAAGCGAGGCTGAAGCTGAGACCATCATATACAGATCATCTTACATAGATCATCATCTCAATTGTCCATGTTCTAGTTCATACAAGAGGGAGGCATCAGAAGGCTTGGGGCAAAGGAAGCCTCCTAAAGGAGGGGGAGGAGCATCCTATAAACAGCTTAATGACAACTGAGCATGCTCAATAGCCACAGAATGCTATGTGACAGTGGAGGGTTGGGGCAATGATAGAGTATCCTGGCAAAGGGCAGGGTCTTAGATAGCCGGCCATGAATATTGTACACTGCAGCATTTTGTTGGAGGTCCTATTTGTCCAACAGAATCCCAGTAGTGCGGTCAAGATGCAACACATGGCTGGCTGACCATGGAAAATGCATCTGCCTCTTAGGGATAACTAGGACCATGTATCCACTGTTAAAATGGTTGTGTGTGTGTGGGGGGGGGGGGCTAGGCTAGCTTTCAGGAGAGCTTCAAAGGTTTTTCCTTCAGAGTCTCTGCAGTTTGATCCGCTGTGATCACTATGCCCTAGACGAGGAATGGGGAACCTGTGGCACTCCAGATATTGTTGGACTCATCAGCCCCAGTCAGCACAGCTGATGAACAGAGATGATGGGAACTGTAATCCAACAATATCCGGGGACCCAAGGTTGGGGAAGCCTGGTCTAGTGGGTGGAGGATCCTGCCTCAAACATGGAGATTGAACTAGAGAGCTGGTATGGTGGATAGATAGTGTCAGCCTAAGACGGGGAGTTCTGGGTTCAAATTCTCACTCAGCCACAATGTTCACTTGGGTGGGTTTGGGCCAGTCAGTATTTCTTGGCCTACCTCACAGGGTTGTTGCAATCAATAGAGCGGGCAAACCTTCTACGCCATCCTTAGGGGAAGCATAGGATTAAAAAAAATGTAACTAACTCAGTTGAAATAGAGAGTCTGCTAGACGCCTTCCAACAATATGGCTCCAGTGGTATAAGCCTTCCCCAAAGGGTTGTGGGGCGACATGGGAGGACTGAGGTCAGGATTTTGTTGAAACAGGTCTTGCAATGCATAGGTTTAATGGCTTTGCTGCTCTATTCTACAAATATCAGAATACTCTAATCCCCGAATAGTAATTAGTGCCAATCTCTCATTCTCAGACAAATCTCCAGGAGGTCAGTTCCTGAGGATGTCAAAGCATTAAGAAGTTCTGTTATAAAAAGAAAAGGGGGGGGGAAAGCTCTATTATATTGACATTTGGATCCTGTGCTTAAGCTGCCTCAGTTAAAAGCAAGCACCAACAAATCACAAATCTCACCTCTTTCCAGCATGAAGCAAATCAAACCCTTCATTGATCTTGCTGAATGGCAAAGTGTGGCTTATTAAAACGTCTGATTTAAATTTCTCCTCCATGTAACCGGATACCAATTGAGGGATAGCATCTTTCATCTTCCATCCTGGGAAACAAAACAAAGCAATGCACCAACCACACAATGTTGTCAAGTTCAGTCCCCATGAACCTTTTTGCATGTCACAACAATGGCTCAAGTGTCCTGTAAAGTCCATTCCCAGGGCCAATTCTAAGTGCAGGGTTTAACCTTTAAAGCTCTATGTGGCTTGGGGTTGCAGGTCTCTGAAGGAATCCCTCTTTAAATAAATACCAATCCGTGCCCTAGGTCCATCAACAGATGCCCTTCTCTGTGCGTCCCTGCAAGCAGTAGCAAATGGCATGGTGGGGGTGGCAGCGCTCACCTGAATTCCGGTTGGTTGTGTCACCGCATTGCCGTTTACTAGGAGGTGGGGGGAGAGGGACAAGGTGATGGCAAGGTTGGGGTGGTACAAATGCACTAGCAGGAGCACCAGATTGGCTCCACTGGTGCATTTGCAAAAAGTCAGCCTTGCCTCTCTACCTCCTGGTAATCACCAGTGACATGACTAACTGGAGGTGAGCACCACAAAGCCGTCCCCTCTCTTTTCAGATGAGTGCCACCACATTGTCTGCTACTGCTTGGAAGTGGAGATAAGAGGAAGGGCCTTCTCACTAGTAGCCCCTTGTTTGTGGAATGTGTTCACTAGTGAGGCTTGCCAGATGCCTAATTTAATGTAGTTTCATTATCAGATGAAGACCTTTTATTCTCACAGACCTTTTAAATCAGATTTTTTTAAACAGCTGTTTTACCCTTGGAATGTTTCAAGCTGTAGTTGTGTGCTGTTGGTAAGGTTTTTGATTTTCTCTCAGTTTTAAACCGATTGCTTTAAGGTTGCTTAATAGCTAATAGTACGGTTTTCATTGTATGCTGCATGTCATCCAGAGAATGTTAGATCTTGTGCGACTAATAAATATAGTCAGTAATGATCAGCATTCGTCATATTAAAACAATTTTATGACCCATTCAGAGTTTCACTGAACAAGGAAATTGGGAAATGTTCACAGATCAACAGGTTCACTCATTCATGGTGCATCACCATACCTCCAATAAAACTCCCTTTCAAGGTGCGTCCTGTAAAAAGCAGCATAGGATCGAAGGAGAGTTGAGAGCCTAAAGGAGGAACGCCAACCATCACGCAGACTCCACAGCCCATGTGGCAGGATGCCAGAGCAGCTGTCTAATTGAAGTAGGAAATAATTTAAACAGGTTGTTGTCATGAAAAGGTGTAGTGACATTTTTATGGCGCTAAAGATGCACTGCACAACAGTTCTGGAGGATAATAAAGAATGATTTATGCAGTATACATCCAGTGCTCATGCAGCCATAATTCATGCAGCCTCCAGTGCAGTGCCAAAGTTTTCGCTCATTTTGAAAAACCATTCTCCATCAATTAATGTGAGAAGAAATTGCACTCAGAAATAAATGGAGAGAAAATATTAGTGAAGTTCTTATGTTTGAAGGAAGGGTTTTTTGTCATGGGTGGCTGAGAGGTGTTTATAGGAACATAGAAAGCTGCCATACTGAGTCAGACCCTTTGGTCCATCAATTTCAGTAACATCTACACTGAATGGCAGCAGCTCTCCAGGGTTTCAAGCAGGAGTCTCTCTCATCCCTACCTGGACATGTCAGGGATTGCATCTGGGACCTTCTGCATTCAAGGCAGATGCTCTACCACTGAGCTATGGCCCTTCCCCCAATGAGTGTCCTTTGCTTCATTCTTCAAATAATCTGACCTGTGGTCTCCATTTTGCAGCCTTTCCGGTTACCCACACTTCAATGAAAGCCCAGAGGAAGACATCATAAGGTAACTGTTCAAATGGGACTTTTTCAGATCAGCAAGTGCGGGCAGCTGGGGAGGCTGCAGAGTGCTGTAAAAATGTTGACTGGAAAGAAAAATAGCACCCCACCAATGGTCACCTTGCAATGATAACGTAAGTTCAAAACCTTGCACCTACTGAAATTCTAAAAAAAATCTATAGGGCCCTGAGGATGAGGCACAAAAATGGAACTTTCTTTCACAGAAGAAGAAAACGTTTGAAAAACTGAAGAAGAGATTTTGGCACAGCACTAATTTCCTCCCATACTGGCTCACCACTGTCCTAGTCCAGGCTCTGCAGTCTGCATAGCAGGAACTGAGCTACCAAAACAACGGCTACCTCTTTAATGTACTCACTTGGCATCCTCTCCTTTTGGTTTAGCTTGCAAGGATCATCCTAAAAGTGCAGGAAGCTTGTCTGAACAGACTATCACATTCATTTTGAAGAAAATGTATTTGAAAACATGAAAGATTAGTTGCCAAATAAATGCTTTTAAGAAACATTTCTGGAGTAATCCTTGGTGAACACTATCTGATTTTAAGCAAGTTTCAAGAAACACCAAGAGGACGTATTATAACTTGAAAGACAGCTTCTAATCAATATTTGATCTATGCCAAACCAGTATTTGATTTACTGCAGCACTGATGCTATTTGGGTGCTTGTTTATTTATTATTATCTATTATTTGATTTATATCCCGCCCTTCCTCCCAGCAGGAGCCCAGGGCAGCAAAAAAACATACCTGTACACTCAACCCCCTTCTGGCATTTAATGTTAGGAATTTATCAATGATGCCCTTTGAGGTATCAGTTGCATATTATTTATAGTATTGTGATTTTTTAAAATCATTTTAACTTGTACACTGACTTGAAATGGATTGTAATAGGTAATAAATTACAAATGTAATAAATGCTTTTATGATTGAATGAATGAATGAATGAATACAATAGTGCATACAGTGACCCAGGTTGTTTCTCATAGTCAGCTATGAAGTTTACAGTCTGGCATTCAACAAGTCACTGTCTCTCAGACTATTTCAAGCCAAGATCACAACTCTGAGTTCCTTGCAGATGTTGACTCTTTGAAAACCATTGTTGCAGGGAATCACACTGGGCCAATTCAGACAGTTCATAACTTTCATTTTCATTCATTGGTGATCACTCGTGGCCGAGTAAGATTGTCTTCCAAGGTAATTTGGTTGGAAGATGCCTGTGCATGAATTTGTATTATGTGGGGAGATCAGCACACAACAATCAACACACAATCTTGACAGAAAAAGGCTTTGATCCAATGGCATGGATACCATGACGATTGGAAGTCTTTTGTCTGCTGCAGCCTTCATTCGCCTTCACAGCTATTGCAACATACACATTGTTATCCTCCGCCTGTTCTGCTGTTGAGGACATTCTTGGATCATTCTTTGTCTGGTTCCTCTACCTTGACCTTATCACCACGGGTGACCCTGCTGAGAGTACATGACTCCCAACAGCATCGCTCATAGGGTTCATTGGAACACATAAGCCCATTCAGCACTACAAGGTGATGATCCATCAAGTGGGTGAGACATAACATCAAACCACGGTTTGGTGGTACATGAATCAGCCTTTAAGGAACCCTGGGCTCATGCAATTTGCCCCACCCTCCCCTTCCTTCATTTGCAACAGATCAGTTTGCTTGCAACCTAAACTGAAAAATGCAATCAAACCATACATCCCAGTCCTTGTTTGCAGGACAAGCCAAAATAATAATTTGCCAGTTTGGAAGAAACTGCAACTATGATTAGCAACAAGCCATGAAGGGAATTGTAGTGCACGAGGGGAGGAGGGAGGTGGAGAGTCGTTCACAAGCCCAAGGGATCTTAGGGACTTGTTCATGTAGCACCAAACTATGGTTTAATGTTACAAATGAAGCAGTCCATAATGTTTCCAGGATTCCTGGCATTTCTAGAAAATTTATTAAGATTTCACTTATAAGAAGATCAATACTGGCAGGTGAATACTATTCCTTGCTAAATACTATTGATCTTTCCATGTAGCATGCAGCTACAGGGTATTGTGTTAGGATGAAATCTCAGTTCTTGCAGGGTGTTAGTGGAGCTTAGACTGCATTGTGTATGAACCCTAGCACCCTCCACCAACATGCAAGGGCTTTGTAACAGGCATGTAGGCATAATTGGTGGTCCAGCTGATGGGGAATAGATTGCTGAAAAGGTAGAAAAATTGAAAATCAGTCCTCTAAAGCACTTTGTTTTCCAGGAAAATATAAAATGCTGTACACCTTGAATCTGCTATCAGAACACAAAGTGGAACCAGAAATACAGCACATACCAGTGTATCCAAACATCCAACGACCTCAAATGCATAGTCAACACCATGACCAGTCATTTCAACCAGGACCTCCTGAATGGGCTTCTTGTAATCCTGAGGGTTAAGGCATTCAGTGGCTCCCAGTTCTTTCGCCTTTACAAATTTGTCTTTGTTAATGTCGATCCCAATGATCTGGGAAGCTCCAGTTGCTTTGCATCCCATGACCGCAGAAAGGCCAACTCCTCCCAAACCAAAGATGGCACAGGTGGAACCAGGCGTGACCTATACAGCCATGGAGGAAAGGGGACCAGGATAAATCTTAGCTGAAGAATATGGCACTATCAGGTTAGAGGAGGTCTCTGTTACACAGAATTTAACAAGACTAGCAAGCAACACTAATGGAGCATGTAAACACAATTCCTCACCTGGGCTGTATTGAGGGCAGCCCCATAACCAGTAGAAAATCCACAGCCAAACAGACAGACCTTTTCCAGAGGGGCATCATCATCAATTTTCACAATGGTTGAATCAGGCATGACTGTATATTCGGAGAAAGTGCTGATCCAAAGGAAGTGATGAACTTGCTTGCCTTTGCAGGTAAATCGGCTCGTTTTGTCTGGCATTAGGTTTTGTGGTTCGCAAAGGCTGTTTCAGAGACATCAGAACGTCTCAATAACAAAAAAAATTGCACCTTGTATTGCCAATACTCAAAAGAGAAATACAAGAGAAATGTCCAGATTAACTCACTGGGTTTTCAGGCAACAGTTGGTGTTAGATTTCAAACATGAGGCACATTCTCCACACTGGGGCAGACAAAGAAGTATTACTTTATCTCCTAGAAATAAAAGGGGTGGAAAAATACACTAGGTAGAAACATCCTAACAAAGAGATACTGCGTACATAACTATTTTTTATATGGCAAAATTGCCACAGACTGACTTTCCCTGGTGGTTTTTCAGAATGGTAAACCAGGTTTCTAAATGCACCTACAAAAATTAAGCTCACAGCTCATTGTGTCTTCAAAAAAGCTCAGTGGAGTGATCATGAGGCAAGAGTCCGAGATAACATCATCACACAGCTCTTTTGCTACAACAAAGAGTCACTCAGGGGAAAAGAATTCTAATAGGAAAGAATTAACAGGAAAGCTGTAGTATAATTATATAAACAAGAAATATTTGGTGACATAAACAGCTGTCTGAAGAGGCCCTCAAACAGCAAGTGCTCAAGCCTGTTGTCCACTTCAGCAAAGAAGATAAGGAGCCTGTTTATTGTTTGTTCCTCACAATTAAGCGGCGGAACTTCTTCTGGGCATGTAACTTCAGGCTGCAGCAGGAAGGTTGACATCAGGGAAGGGGAACCTGTGACATTCCAGATGTTGTTGGACTCTAACCTCCATCAGCCCGAGCCAGCATGGCCAATGCTCAGGGTTGATGGGAGGTGTAGTCCACCTACCCCTTGGAGGGCCACAAGTTCCCCACCCCTGATTTAGATATTTGAAACTTTCCCTATCTGCACATTAGGAACAAGTGTGTCAAAGGATGAGGGATCAGCCTAAGATTCTCTTTCATGTTATTTATATATAACATGTATTAAAAAATATGGTTGGTTTCATTGCTCTTAGCTTCCCTGAATGATGCATAAGCACCAGCAGAGCAGAATATACATTTTTATAGGGGGAAAAATACCATGTCATGGGATAGGGTAGCCTTCACCAACCTAATTCCCTCAAGATGTTTTGGATTACAACTCCCATCAGTCCAAGCAACCACAGCCAGTACTCAGGGACGATGAAATCAGGAACTAGCAGGTTAAGTCAGTTTCTATCCACACATTCTCTCTCTCTCTCTCTCTTGTGTGCGTCTGCACGCACACGCACACACACACACCTGAATGCTATTGTTAAGAAAATAAATAAATAAATAAAAGGAGCCCATAATCCAGAGAGGAAAAAGCAGTTATGTTTTGGAAACATTCAAAGATGAGCACTGGTTCACCAGGAATAAACTATACAATAAAGAGGTACTGGGGCAAGTGTAGATTTTACCATAATGGCGCATTGTCCAATTGCGCTGGATACCCATGATACTAAGAAAGATGTTAAAATACATTTTAAAGTGTTAGATCCTGTCCTATTATGTACCTGGTTTCACGCAAGTCACTCCCTCGCCAATGCTCTCTACAATTCCAGCTCCTTCATGGCCAGGAATAACAGGATACTCAACTTTAGGGAAAGAACCTATCAGAACATGGTCGTCGGTTCCACATATCCCTGTGGCTGTTATCTGTAAGAGAAGGATGCACATTTCTTTGCATTGCCCTGTGCTCTATTCTAGTCCAGTCTTTTGTCAAGCTGGTGCCCTCCAGATGTTTTGGGCTATAACACCCACCTGCCCTAGCAGCGTAACAGCTGGTATAGCACAGTGGGGAGCATAGCCTGGCTGGGAGTCCAGAGTCTGTGAGTTCAAATCCCCGCTCGTGTCTCCTGGGTGTCAAGAGCCAGCTAAAGATCACCCCCACAGTGAGTGGCTCAGGGGTTACGTGCCCTGCCACCTGTGCAGCCGTGGGCAAGCTGCATAGTCCCAAGGAACCCACTTGCCCCCCAGCTGGCAGTTGCGGACAAGGAAGGGGCTGGCTTGTGCAGCTGTGGCAAGCTGAGCAGGCCCTAGCCAGCTGGGGAGGACTAGCCTCAGAGGGAGGCAATGGTAAACCCCCTCTGAATACCGCTTACCATGAAAACCCCATTCATAGGGTCACCATAAGTTGGGATTGACTTGAAGGCAGTCCATTTCATTTTTGCCCTAGCAGCTGGCTGGAGCTGATGGGTGTTGCAGTCCAAAACATCTGGAGGACACCAAGTTGGTAAAGGCAGCTCTAGTCTGATGGCTTCCTCAATTTCCCTTTGCAGTGATTCACAGCATAATATTAAGTATGGAGTTTTGAATGTTGTGCAAGTGAAAGGTGCCATGATTTTATATCAAAGTAATATGTATCAAATTAAGCTTAAGATTGCAATTGTTTATAAGTTAACATAAAGCAGTAAGATAGCCTTGATTAAAGCCTCTTATTTTTGTTGAATGTCAGTCTGTCTTTATTGGATTTGAAATTGTTTTAATATATTTCTTCAATATATACTTCAACTTGCTGTATCTAAGCCTATGCCTTTATTGTATAATTGGTTTAAGGATGCTTTATGGGAAGTGACTCATAAATTAAACAAATAAATAAGTGCATTCATATAATCAGCATCAGCATCAAATTAAGAATGAAATTCTACTCTGGCCTGATCCTTCTCTTAGTTTCCTACCACTACCACACCTCACAACTGTAATACAATCTATTTGACAAACCAGTTCTCAAAGAGCCGGAGAAACAGAACAATAACAGACACAAGTCGAACATCAGTAAGAAAAATACTCCACATAGCAGAGGAGGAGAAAGAGTTGCTGCAAAGTATTTGTCTACCTTAACACGAACTTCATGAGACTTTGGCGGTGCAACTTCCACCTCTTCAATAGAAAGCGGCTTCCCTACTGCCCAAGCAACAGCAGCCCTGCACTTGATAATCTGTAAAAACAAAGGGACGCTGAGATGTTCAGTCCAATCCTATGGCCTGCTGGGGAGGAGAAACAGTGGATGAGAACAGAGGACAGAAAGAGCCCATGCTCGTACAGTTGCAAGTTGCAGCCTACCTGGAATCTTGTTCACTACAACAGGCAGAAAAGGAAGGAAAAGCAGGTTGAAGTAGCTGTGCCTGCTTTTTTTTCTGCTCCAGCAGAGATTATCTAGTGTCACTTTCCAGGATGCAACCTGGTATCTCTATATAGGCCTAGAGCAGGGATGGAGAACCTGCAGCCCTCCAGATGTTGTTGTTGGACTCTAATTCCCATCAGCATAGCCAATAGTCACGAACGATGGAAGTTGGAGTCCAAACCATTGGGGGGCAGGGATCCACACAAGTTTCCCACTTGTGAAATAAGCAAAGTAGTAGTAGCAGATCAGTTCCTCCTTAAGCCCCTTTCCAGGACAGAAAAATTAAATGCCCATTCTGAGCCTTATTCAAGCCTTCTGCAATGTGGTGCTCTTGAGATATTTTGGACTTCAATTCCCATCAGCCCCAATCAACACGGCTGTGCTGGCTGGGGCTGATGGGAGCTGGAGTCCCAAACATCTTGAGGGCACCAGATTAGGGAAGGCTACCCCTATTTTATAAAGAATTACATTTCCTCAGAGGGGTAGCTCTGTTTGTTTCTTGCAACAATACCAATAGAGAGTGGCATAACTGTGGCACAAGCTTTTGTGGAGTATAGTCCACTTCATCAGTGTTATCCTGAGTTACATATAGACATGGTTTGGTGGGTGGGATTGTAAACAGTGAGGTCAGAGGAAAATGAAATGCAGAATATTGCAAAAAGTATTTCATTTCATTGCCTTATACTGAGACAAACCAATGATCCATTTAACACAGCATCATCTACTGGTGGGGTAGACAATGTGATACCCTCCAGGTGTTGCTGGACCACAATTCTCATCAGCTCCAGCCAGCTTTGGCAATGGGCAGGGATGAGTTTCGGGAGTCTAGTGGTGCAACAGGCTGAAATAGGATTGAGACCTCCCTTGGGCATTTACATTCATTGGCGATCACTCGTGGCCGAGTAAGATTGTCTTCCAAGATAAGGTATTTAACAGTGGGCCCATAAGTGACTGTGGAGGCCAATTCTAGATCCACACAGCCTCCCACAGTGAGGACATAGGTTTCCAGATGGAAGATGGTCGCGATGAGGATTTGTTTGACGTGCCTTCCGCTTAGCTTGTTTGTCCTGTTCACCCTGTATTCATGCTTTTTTGAAGTCCACAGCACCTTTGATAATAGTCGACCTCCATTTGGGACGTTCATGGGCCAAGGCTTCCCATTTCTCGATGCTCATGTTATATTTTTTTAGATTCGCTTTAAGAACATCTTTAAACCTCTTTTGCTGTCCACCGATATTCCATTTTCCATCCTTAAGTTGGGAGTAAAGTAGCTGCTTTGGAAGACGGTGATCAGGCATTCAAACAGCATGGCTGGTCCAGCGAGGTTGATGTTGAAGGATCATTGTTTCAACACTGGTAGTCTTTGCTTCTTCCAAAATGTTAACATTAGTCCGCCTGTCTTCCCAAGTAATTTGCAGAATTTTCCGGAGGTAGCATTGGTGGAATATTTCAAGAAGTTGGGAGTGGTGTTATCAATCTTTATTGCATAGTCCACAGACATATCATATACATAACAACAATAATCACATAGCAGAGTGACAATAGATATATGAACTTAAGCAAAGGTTATCAAATTTACAAATCAAGGATTATACTTGATCAGATTCTTTCTTATCGTCATGGCCTGGTTCAGAAATTTGGCTACAGATAAGGTGATATCTTTATCCAGACCCTGGAGGAGAATTAGTAAAAGAGCATCCATCGTACAACCAGAAATAGCATGAGTAATGGGAGATAAGAGATCATTTCTAACTTGAGCATACAATTTACATTTAAAAAGGACATGCAGAATCAACTCCACTTCACATATACCACAAAGGCAATATCTTTGATTTCTTGATAACTTCTTATATCTACCCTCCAAAAGTTTGGAGGGTAGTACATCAAAACAAAAAGCCCACCTGTACTTTGGAACAGAGAGCCAGGTTAGATATTGCATCCCTTCTTTACTAGGTGTTACAGCTAAGCCCAGGGCATGGGGGGAACATGGACCAGAAGCTGCTGCATATAACTCCTGATTATCAATATCCTCCAGACGTTGTTTTACCGTTGCCTTGGCCACAATTAATTCCATTCCCTGAAGATCTACTGGGGAGAGACCTATTGATGCTATTTTTTGTGTGACCAGGTTAAACCATGAGGCATTATACAAGGGGTTTAAGATCTGTCTAACAAGGGATTCAGGAGTAGGCTTAGAAAAGCTTCGAAGCCAATAGTAAATAGTGTGCAGCCATGCTAGGCAGTTTACAGAGTGTAAACCGACTTCTAGCATAAGGGAAGCCCCAGGAACGCATCTGGGAAACCCCAAAATAGATCTTAAGAAGGCATGTAGGAGTGGCTTTTATCAATGGTCCATGTTTCACAGATGTACAGTAAGATCGGTAGTACAATGGATTTGTAAATAAGCATTTTGGTCTCCCTGCGAATATCCTGATCCTTGAACACTCTACGCTTCATTCGGGAGAATGCCGCACTCGCAGAACTCAGACGATGTTAAATTTCAGCATCGATGTCAGCTTTTACAGAGAGATGGCTGCCAAGATACAGGAAGTGATCAACATTCTCCAGTGTCCCACCAAGAAGTGAGTTCAATGGGGGCAAGGGCCATTGAATGCAATGGTGCTTACTTCTAAGTAGACATGCACAGGATTCCACAGTTATTTCATAGTTAATGTGCAATGGATGGCAGCTTAGCTAAAACTGATTAACATAATCCCAAATTAATTGAGGTATAGCCAGTCCACAGAAAATGTTTGAAGATTGCAGTCTGCAGTTGCTATTCCAAAACTCTTGACAAGGCATGGAAATTAAGCCTACAATCATACTTACGCTGAGCTAAATGTAAAACCCTCTGAATACTGTGGGATTTACTTCCAACTGAACATGCATAGGATTAAAGTGAGAAGCTGAGAGATATAAATTTCCATGTAGGTGCAACTTGTGACTCATGAAGCCAAACAAGTCTCACCAGCCATGGGAACAATGGGAGCTGCCTTCTACTGGATCAGGCCATTGGTCCATCCAGCTCAATATTGTCAACACTGACTGGCAGTGGTTTTCCAGGGTTTCAGGCAGAATTCTCTCCCAGCCCTACCTGGAGATGTGGGGATTAACCCTGAGATCTTCTGCATGCAAGGCAGTTGCTCTACCACTGAGTTACAGCCCCTCCATGTACTGTTGTGATCTGCCACATATTGATAGTCACACAACACTGTGTGTCTAATGCCAGGGAGGCATCAAAAACACATGGCTGGTGTAGTGTATTCAGCTTGGTCTCAAATTGTGCAGGCCTGGATCATCATCATCATAATCATTAACATCATCGTGGAAGTCGCTGATTCATAGGGTTGCCATAAGTCATAATCAACTTGAAGGCACATAAGAACAACAACACATAAGAACAACAAAGTAGTAGTAGCAGTAATAGTAATAATAATGATAATATCAATGCTTCCACATAACTCTTTCCATCATGTGATCTATTAATATGATTACTTTGCTTTCAGCCATAGTTTCGCTGTGTACATTTCCAACCCATAACTATAGCAACAGGATTTTTGAAGCACAGTCATACATCAGCCATTGCTAGCCTAGTGCCCTCTAGATGATATTAGATTACAACTCCCATCAACCCTAGACCCATCTGACTGGGGGTGATGAGCGTTGTAAGCCAAAACATCTGGAGGGCACCAGGTTGGCAAAGCTTGTTATACCTGTCTACTCAGAAGTAAGCCCTATTGACTCCAATGGAACTTACCCCCAAAGTAAGTATGTATTACAGAGAAATCCTCACACATTCATCTTCATATGTATGTAAAGGCAGTTGGTTGAAAGGCAACTATTTCAGGATCAAATGCAATTCTTAACGCAGCTAAGTTTTCTTTCTTCCCATTTCCACAGCCAGAACTGCAGAGTAACCAAAGCTCTAAATGCTACCATGATCAGAAACCGTATTAACACAAGTGTGGGAACCCTGTGGCCCTCTAGGTGCTGTGGGACTCCAACTCCTATCATCCCCGACCACTGGCTGGGGCTTATGGGAGTTGCAGTCCAACAACATCTGGAATGTCAGTTTCCCCATCCTCGGTGTAATGCGATCCTAAGTATGCTGACTCGGAAGTAAGTCCCACTGAATTGCACTTACAGCGCAATCCTAACAATGTCTACTCAGAAGTACTCTTGCATTCAGTACTCTTGCATTCAGGAGGGCTTACTCCCAGTCAGGTAAATGGGGCAGCCTTAGACGACTTCTTCGACACGAAAAAGAGAAACTGTTTTCTTCTTACTTTCCCAGGAGTATCCATGCTTGAGCACTCGTTTGCGCTCAGGAATCTGTCCGCCCCTTCTGGAGAGTTTCCCCGATTCGGGTTTTGGGAAGCAGAAACAATGACTAGCCCCAGTCTCCAGTTCTGAGCCTCTACCCCTCAACGTTGAGATTCCTTTGGGGCCAAAGCCCTCTCACCCCTTTGCCTGCCATAGACTAACCGCGGGGGACTCTGGGGGATGTAGTCAATTGCTGAGCGATGGGGGCAGCAGCAGCGGACCGAGCTCCTTGCCGACATACCTTCAACTGACTCCGATAGCGAAGCATATATATGAGAAGGAGCACCAGGAGTCAGAGAGTGGAAGGAGCACCAGAGAGTCAGAGGTAGAAAGGAAAGGACAAATCTTTACACAAGCTTGCACTGCGGGTTTTTGTTTTGCCAGGCATACTTTATTTTGACCCTTATGGGGTTTTATTATCTTACCTGAAAATATCCCTATGTTTTTGCAAACTTTATGTTATATCTGTTCCATCCTCAGTTCTAGAAACAGGAGCTAAGGAAGCTATAATCTCCCCCCTCCCATGACATTTTTGTAGTGAATGAATTGGTGATAGGCTTTTTCACAAGTTACACTGAAAACGATGTACAAGCTGTCTCTTGAAAGGGTGTACACTTGTTGGATGTTACATGGGATGGGAACACCCCATATGTGTTCACAATAACAAATGCAGGCTGGAATCTCTTTTCTAAATATACACTGAAATAAACTGGATAGGGGAGTAGGGGTAGAAATTGCCCTGTTAGAACTAACTGTGTTGGTGGTCAATGCAAAGTGTGCATACACTCCGTTAACGTAAGAACATCAGAAGAGCCCTGTTCGCTCAGACTACAGACCAACCAAATGCCTATGGGAAGCCCACAAGCAAGGCATGAGGACAGCAGACCTCTGCCATTATTGTTCACTGGAGTTCAGAGGTATGCTGCCTCTAGTCCTGGATGTTTAACAACAACAACAACAACAATAATAATTGGATTTATTAGTTGCTTGATACTCAAAGGTCCCCAAGTGACTTACACAATGTTAAAACAAAACAAATAAAACACATTATAAAAACATAACAAACAACAACAAAACAATAGCAATACCACCCCCACACAGCCACATGAAGGTTTGGCAGCATATTAAGAACAAAATATCATCTCAATCTATGAAATGTCTGGTATGTCTTTACCTGGCACTGAAAAGATATCAATGACGGCACCAGGCAGACTTCACTGGGGAGCATATTCCACAGGTGTGGAGCCACAACTGAAAAGGCTCTCTTCCTTGTCAACACCCTGGACTCTTGCCGCCCTGGGCTCCTGCTGGGAGGAAGGGTGGGATATAAATCAAATAATAAATAAATAAATAAACACCCTCTTTGAGCTTCCCTCAAAGGGGGGCCCTGGACAAGAGCCTCAGAGGAAGATCTAAGGCTCTGGGTAGTTTCATGTTGGCGCAGGGGTTCCAAAAGATACTGGGGTCCTGACCCCTACAGAGCTTTATAGGTCAAAACCAGCACTTTGAATTGGGCTTGGAAGTGTATAGGCAGACAATGCAATTGCAACAGGATAGGTGTTGTATGTTCTGTTTGCCTTGAACCCATCAACAATGAGGCAGCTGCATTCTGCGCTCATTGAAGCTTCCGAACCATTTTCAAAGGCAGCCCCATGTAAAGCTCATTGCAATAATTCAACCTTGAGGTTACCAGAGCATAATTACTATAGCCAGGTTATCCCTGTCCAAATAGGGTCGCAGTTGGGCCACCAGCCTAAGCTGATGGAAGGCACTCTGTGCCACTGAGGCCACCTGTGCCTCAAGCGGCAGCAGTGGATGTAGGAGAACCCCCAAACTATGAACCTGCTCCTTCAGAGGGAGTATGACCCCATCTAGAGCAGGCCGCACACTACTCAGCCAGTCAGAGGAACCACCCACCAACAGCATCCCAGTCTTGTCTGGATTAAACTTCAGTTTATTGGCTCTCATCCAGTCCATTACTGTAACCAAGCACTGATTCAGCACATCCACTGCCTCACCTGCAGAAGATGAAAAGGAGAAATAGAGCTGTGTGTCATCAACATACTGATAAAAACGTACTCCAAAACTCCATATAACTACACTCAGTGGTTTCATGTAGATGCTAAACAACATTGTGGACAGAAATGACCCCTGCAGGACCTCATACTGGAAAGCCCATGGAGCCAAGCGGTGCTCCCCAAGAACCACCTTCTGGAGCCAGCCAGCCAAGTAAGAATGGAACCACCACAATGTGGTGACCCTAATACCCAACTCGGACAATTGCTACAGAAGGATGGTATCAAAACCGCTGAAAGATCAGGGAGGATCAACATAATTACTATAGCCAGGTTATCCCTGTCCAAATAGGGTCGCAGTTGGGCCACCAGCCTAAGCTGATGGAAGGCACTCTGTGCCACTGAGGCCACCTGTGCCTCAAGCGGCAGCAGTGGATGTAGGAGAACCCCCAAACTATGAACCTGCTCCTTCAGAGGGAGTATGACCCCATCTAGAGCAGGCCGCACACTACTCAGCCAGTCAGAGGAACCACCCACCAACAGCATCCCAGTCTTGTCTGGATTAAACTTCAGTTTATTGGCTCTCATCCAGTCCATTACTGTAACCAAGCACTGATTCAGCACATCCACTGCCTCACCTGCAGAAGATGAAAAGGAGAAAAAGAGCTGTGTGTCATCAACATACTGATAAAAACGTACTCCAAAACTCCATATAACTACACTCAGTGGTTTCATGTAGATGCTAAACAACATTGTGGACAGAAATGACCCCTGCAGGACCTCATACTGGAAAGCCCATGGAGCCAAGCGGTGCTCCCCAAGAACCACCTTCTGGAGCCAGCCAGCCAAGTAAGAATGGAACCACCACAATGTGGTGACCCTAATACCCAACTCGGACAATTGCTACAGAAGGATGGTATCAAAACCGCTGAAAGATCAGGGAGGATCAACAGAGTCACATTACCCCATCTCTCTCCCAACACAGGTCATCGTACAGGGCGACCAAGGCAGTTTCCATATACAGTCACCATGGCTACTAGCCACAGAGAGCCTTATCTTCCATAACTTTGATGAATCCCCGTTGAAAGTGATCTAGCTGGTTGACACCCATATCCATAAATGCATGGGAGGTGAACACTGTTTTGTCAAAACCTGATTATTGTCTTGTGGTGTGCTTTTTCACTTGTGTTATGGATTGTACTCCCTGCTGAAATCTGAGAGGCCCCACCTGTATTGTCATTCTGCTGGCTTTTGGAGATGCACCCTGTTTAAACAGGCATTCCCCTGATCTCTCATGTTTTAATTGCTGTGTTGTTTTAATGTTTATATGTTAATGTTTTGATCAGATAGCTTTGTTGCATATTTTAATTCTGGATGCCTATATTTTAACATTTTAATGGGATTGTTTTTACTGTGTATTTTCATAATGGATGTTTACATTCTGTTTTTTCTTTTATTGCATTTGCACCCCACTGTTCAGCCAAAAAGGCTCCCAAAGTGGCCTACATACAATCAATCAAAACAATTTAATGCTTGTGTGATTGGTTTTTATACTTGTAAACCCACTGAGAAACATATTGTGTCATTAAGATATATAAATTAATAAATAATAATATCGGTAATAAATATGATAAGATACAGCAAGCATAAGAGGTTGGCAGTGTGGCAAATAGAAACTGAAGGATAAATATTTTACACAGGTTTACACTGCAGGTTTTTGTTTTGCCAGATGCATTTTACTTTAACCTCTGTGGGGTTTTATTATTCTACTTCTGCTGACCTATCCCACATATCAAGAGATGGATTGATTCCATAAAGGAAGCCACAGACCTGAACTTACAAGATCTAAACAGGGTGGTTCATGACAGATGCTCTTGGAGGTCACTGATTCATAGGGTCACCATAAGTCGTAGTCGACTTGGAGGCACATAACAACATACAGTATACACAGACTATGCACTTGAATGTAGGCTTCTCTGCTTGTCATTCATACCCTCCATATATGTACAGTATGGATTTTGCATTCAGAAGCCTGTATACAGCCCTGGACCGCTGCCTGGACTCTGTGGTGGGCTGGATGAGGGCTAATAAACTGAGTCTGAATCCTAGCAAGACGGAGGCACTGTGGGTTGGTGGTTCCTGAGGTTGGATAATTGGTCAGTTGCCTGCTTTGGATGGGGTCATACTCCCTCTAAAAGAGCAGGTCCATAGCCTGGGGGTGCTCCTGGATCCATCTTTGTCGCTAGAGGCCCAGGTGACCTTAGTGGCTAGGAGTGCCTTTTACCAGCTTCGGCTGGTGAGACAGCTGTGGCTGTTTCTAGACCGGGATAGCCTGACCACTATTGTCCACGCACTGGTAACCTCTAGGCTGGATTACTGTAATGTGCTCTATGTGGGGTTGCCCTTGAGGTTGGTCCGGAAGCTGCAGATGGTGCAAAATGCAGCAGTGAGATTGCTCACTGGGGCAGGGTATTGCCAACATGTCACCCTGCTGCTGAAAGAATCGTACTGTCTACCCATTTGCTACTGGGCCAAGTTCAAGGTTCTAGTTTTGGTATACAAAGCTCTATACAGCTTAGGACCAGGATACCTGAAAGACAGTCTTATCCCTTGCATACCCAGTCGATCACTGTGCTTTGCAGGTGAGGGCCTCCTGCAGATACTGTCTTATCAGGAGGTCTGTTCTGCACAACATAGGAAACGGACCTTTAGTGTGGCGGCACTTACCCACTTACCCTGTGGAATTCCCTCCCCTCAAATATTAGGCAGGTGCCATCTCTGCTATCTTTTCAGCCACTTTTGAAGACTTTCCTCTTTCAACAGCCTTTTAAGTTGAGACCTATCCCAGTCTGTGTCTGTGCTGGAATTGCTTATAATATTTTTTTTATTTTAAACAATATGTTTTTTAACCCTTTAAAAAAGATGTTTTTAAAGCTTTTTTTAAAAAAAAAGTTCTTAAAGTTGTGTTGTTTTAATGTATTTTAAGGTCTGTTTTTATGATGTTTTGATGTGTTTTTAGCGCTTTTGTTTGCCGCCCTGGGCTCCTCCTGGGAGGAAGGGTGGGATATAAATCAAATAATAAATAAAAATAAATTAAAAGTTTACATCTTTCTGCTAAAACAAGCAACTGGCCAACAAACCAGAGTATATACAGAAGACCTCTTGGAAACTGGACCTGGCAACCCAGAGGTCTTTTGAATCTTTAAAAGTTGTGCAGGGGGAAGGGAGAATTCCACCTTGTTGTTTTTCCCATTACAGTGTTGCAAGAACACTTGCACTTGGCTGACTTTCTCTTCTTCTAAAGATACATGTTCAGTCTCAGGCCCTGAGCCTGGCAACCCTAGTGGGAAGGGATATCACTGCAAGCTCAGGCTACCAGCCAGCAGCAAACGTTTGGTGAGATGGGGGCTTGCTTTTAAAAAAAGTTATGGAGGGAAGGATGGAGCAATGGGTGGATCCCTGCATGCTCAGTATGCTGTTCATTGCTAGCAAGGTGGAGCTGGTGGCAGGTGCTTCCTTGTCCCAGGGAGGATCTTTGCTGAAGGGTGTGTGTGCTCAAGTAGAGGGGGGGGAGAGGTATATATGCAGGTGTGCTTACTTACTGAAGGGGGGGTTGCTCAAGTAGTGTGTGTGTGAGAGAGAGAGAGAGAGAGAGAGAGAGAAAGAGAGAGAGAGAGAGAGAGAGAGAGAGAGAGAGAGAGAGAAAAGCTGTAAGGGGGCATGGCATGACTCATGAAGGGACCCTGCACTTCTAAATTTGTCAGTACACTACTGTTTGAAATTAATTTGGACCTAGGAGACCAGGGATGAATCCCCACTTGGCCATAAAGCTCACTTGATCTTGGACCATTTGATGTTTCTCATCCTAACCTACCTCACAGGGGTGTTGCAAGGATAAAATTGGGGGGGGAGAACTATGTTTGTATGCCTCCTTGAGCTCGTTGGAGAAAAGGTGCGGTAGAATATAATAAATAAATAAAGTGGTCCTCAGGGAGAATGAGTCCCTTGGGCTGAAAAAGATGCCCCATCCCTGCCTTAGAGAAAGGGAAGAGAACCTCCAGCAGTGGACTCTGCAACAAAGAATTCTCTATAGCAGTGATGGGGCCATGCCATCCTCTAGATACTGTTGGACACCAACTCCCATTATTCCCAGTCAACATAGCCAATGGTCAGGAATGATAGGAGCTGTAGACCAGCAGCACCTGGAGGGCCATTCCTGCTTTATAGTGCTGCTGCCTTCTTTTTAAACACAGGCGATGCTTTCCCCATCACTGATGTTGGAAAAGGAGCTTCATTCTTGTCTGCCATAGACCTTTTAGGCAGGGTTGGGCAGCATGCGGGACTTGTTATTTATTGCAGGTGGGGAAAGCTTGGAGAGGGTGAGGAGAGTAAGGGCTGGAGGGGGTAAAGCTGAGTGGATGGAGTGATGGAAGGAGGAGGGTGGGGAAAAGCTCTATGCAAGTAATCAGTTCAGACCTCTGACAGAGTGATTTACCCCTCTCCTGGCAATCTGCTAAGTGTAACCTGCTAACCACAGAGTTTTAAATTTATTCATCACCTTTTAATGCCATCCTTTTTCTACGGAATTCAAAGTAGCATTTTAGCCTACCGGCGGAGGAACATTTCCATTCACCACACCTGAAGGGGGAACAGATTGATCTGCTGATCAGCTGCAAAATCTCTTTGAAGCTATTTTTTTTAAAATGCGCTCAAGCTGCTCCCAGGAGGTTTAACAGTAAAAAGGGGCAGCATTTGACTCACATTTTGTGTCCCCATTTTCAGAAAAGAGAGGTGGAGACACACTGGAACCAGCAGAACAGGGAGTGTGTTTCTGAATGTTCCTGAAATGGCTGTTTTAGAACTGCAACTCCTTTGCAAAAGCAAAAAAATCTTCTACACCCGGATCCCAACCAAGGCCTGTGGAAATGAATCCTACTTATTTCCAAGTCAACATGTTTAGGATTACACCCTAGCAATCCAATCCCAAGCAGGTTTACTCGAAAAGTAAGTTCTGTCAGTAGTGCCTGGAGTCTTAACGGGATTCTTATTGTTTGTATTGGTTCAGCCTCTCCCTCCATTAAGCCACTCTCTCCTTCATTTTTTTTTACCTCAGCCTCCACTAGGGTTGCCATGTCGGAACCATCCAAAAACCTGAGAAAATGGGGGCAGGCCCTAGTAATGTCACGGGGTGGGCCCTAGTAACATCACGGGGCGGGCCCTGGTGATGTCATGGGGCGGGCTCTAGTGACATCACGGGGTGGGCCCTAGTGATGTCATGGGTGGGCCCTAATTATATCATTAAGCATGATACATTAAGTATCAACCACAGTTGCTTGGAGCATTCAATTAAAAAAAAATTCTCTGATTGGAAATTAAAATAGAAATCTTACCTAAAAGAGGGTGTTCCCAAGTCCAGCTGAAGTGACAAGGTCATTCCTTCTCACAAGCTTAGGGAGCATGGATGCAAAATGGAAATGGACTGCCTTCGTCGGTCCCGAATAGGGTTTTCATGGTAAGCGGTATTCAGAGGTGGTTTACTATTGCCTTCCTCTGAGGCTGAGAGGCACTGACTGGTCCAAGGTCACCCAGTCAGCTTCATGGCTGTCTGAGGATTCAAACCCTGGTCTGCCAAGTCATAGTTCAACACTTTTAGGGAACATTTAATCTAGCTTACTTGCTTCTGGCAAGAAGGGTTTACGTGCCCTCAGGCCAGGCCATTATAGGAAGAAAGGAGCTTAGTGTTGCAGAGATGTTAGATGGGAGCACAGATGGATGCTGTAGTTTGTCATGGGTGGCGGGAACTCTAACTGCGAGGGGGAAACTACACTTCCAAGGATTCTTTGGGGAAAGTCATGCACTTTAAATGTGAGTTGGATGTGCATTATTTCTTGCTGTGAGCTGCTTGAGTTTCCTCTAGAAGCTAACAAGTAGGGCCCCAATACCAAAACAAAAAAATAAAAATTAACACATGGAAGGAATACACCAGGCATAGGGAACCATAGGACTTCCAGTTATGCCTCTGGTCCTGGGGAGTTGCAATTCAGAGCCATCCAGAAGGCCTAAAAAAAAAAAAACAAGCAAAGCCCCCCCCTTTTTTTAAAAAAATTGAAATAAAAGAACATAAGGTTGCCAGTGGTAAACTTACCAGAGCCAAACCCACAACATTTTAAAGGAATTTATACACCTACACACCTGATCATGTGTAAACAATTAAATAGCTGAAGTTAGTTCAAAGCTTGTAACTAAGCTACAATCCAATACACACTTACCTGGGAGTAAGTACCATTGAACCCAATGGAGCTTACTTCTGAGTAGACATGTATTGGTTTGTAGTAAGAAGTGGGGGATGATTATATTGGATGGCAGTGGTGAAAACAACCCTTAATCCTCTGCTGAATTTTCCTCTGAGTAGCTGCTTTTTGTGTTTATTTATTTAAGGCATTTATACCCCACCCTTTAGCCAAAAGGGCTGGGAGACTGTTACTTGCGTCTGCTGTATAATGGCCAAGGGTGTTGCTAGCAGCAATGCAGTGGCAAATTCAGGAGTGCAGGGTCCCTTCATGAAAGTCACAGCCACACCCCTCCCACCTTTCCCTCTTCTGCTGCTGGGTTGAGAATGAGATCCTTGCTAATGCATTCTTCCACAACAGAGGTCCCTAGGAGCCTATAGGCATGAAAGGGGAGTGTATTAGCTACTGAGAAGAGTCTGCTCAGTGACTTACCTCCTTTTACTCTGATTGGCTCCAATCAGCAGGAAAGGACAAGGATGCATGTTAGAAGACTCTTCTAAGTGGCTAACACACTCCCCTGTCATGTTGATTGGCTCATAGAATGCTGGAAACACAGGGATTCTGCTGAGACCCTGCTCCCAAAAAAGTAAGGCATCTAAGACTCCCCAAGACCCTGGACGACTACACCCTTGTTGCTAAGTTCTTGAAAAACTCTGGGCAACAATCTGCATAAATGTATACAGTGCTTCTGGGCAAATTAAAATAGTGTGTGTACACACAATATATTTAAAGCATGTTTCTCCTTCCCCAAAGAATCCTGGGAACTGTTGTTTGTTAAGGGTGCTTGAAATTTTAGCTGTGAGGGGTAAACTACATTTCCACAATTCTTTGTGGGAAGCCGCACACTTTAAATGTACGGTGTGTATGCAGCCTGGGATCTCACTGGCACTGTAGTTTGCTGCCCTATGAGCAAAATAAAAATAAACATGTGTTTTTAAAAAGTGGGGAGTAGCAGATCTGGGTCTAGCAGAAAAGACCCAGGGCTCAACCTCCCCTGATAATGCCCCTAGCGATTGCAGATTATTATAAATAATAATTAATGCAGTTTATAGCAAGCAAAAAAGACGGGTCTCTGCCCTGAGATGTTTAGAACAGAAAAATAAGATGAAGTCTTTCTTCTGGTTGACCCAATTCATTTTAGAGGAAAAGACTCTAAAGCCCATCCCAAGCCTAGTTACTCCAAAGCAATCCTCATGAAATTCAGTGGGCTTTCTCCCACCCAAGCGTGTTTAGGATTGCAGTCTTCATCCTGGAGGAAGAACATGCTTTCTTGGAAGTAACTATCATAGGAGGTTCCCAAAGGGGGCACAAGGCTGCAGCAAGTTTTTCTGAGTAAATGAACACTTACAGAGAAAGAAAGAAAGAAAGAAAGAAAGAAAGAAAGGGTGGAGAGCAATTTCTGGTTTCACCAGCCCATGTACCTCCACCCCGAGCAGAGAGTGAGTCTGCTACAGGCTGCTGGTGCTTGGGAGAAAAAGGCTCCCAAGCATGCAAGAGAAGAGGTGAGGGAGCCCTGGGATCAGTGAGGGAAAGAAGCGGAAGGGGGGATAGAGAAGGGGGAGGGAGAGAAATACCAATGTTTCTCACGCAAAATAAAAATAAATAAACAGACAAAGAAATCAAAGGGGGAGGGGAGAAAGGGGAGGGAAGTCAAGGACAGGGAGAGAGGATGCCTCTAAATGCGGGGGGGGAAGGTGGGACGCTATCCTGGGTGAGCTGGAGCTGGAAAAGAGGCAGCGCCTGATGTGTCATCCTCTTATTGCCTGCACTTGGAATGCCACTGCTCCCCGGCCACAGCTGCTCATCAGCTCTAGAGCAGCTAGAACTCCCTAAAACCCTCAAAGCCGGGGCATTTGCCAGCCAGCCAACTCACCTCCTACTTGCTCCAATTTGCTCCACGCCATGGAAGAAGCCTGGGTTCGGCTCTCATTGGGCCTCAGGGGCAGCCAATGAGAATGAGAGGTAGTGTTTGGGAAGACAAATGGAGTCCTTCCCCTGAGGTGTGCACGTCTGCATGCAAAGGAGAGAGAGAGAGAGAGAGAGAGGAGGCAAAGCAGATAGAAGAAGCAAGGGGAAAATTGGCGTCTGCATGACTGGCTCCTCGCTCCTGGGAGTCCACAATAGCCGGACATGGGGGCAATTCTGGCCGGAAGTGAGAAAAGCAGGGGTGGGGCTGGAGTCTCTGGCTGTTTGCCGGAGACCTGGCATCGCTAGCCTCCACCTATTTATACAGCCTTGCTCACTGCCGCCTCCACTTTTTATCTCAGCCTCACCTCATCTCCCCCCATTTTGTGTCCACCTTCTTAGTCGAGGTGGCAGCGGCGGTCGATTGGACTGTTGCGGCTGTGAGGGGATTATACAACACGCAGGGTTTTGTTTTTGCTTTTCTGGCTTTCCCCGCCTGCCTACCAGAGAGACAGAGACAAGTCCCCATTTCCCCCCATTGACACAGCAATTGCTACGCGAGAAGACATGGAGACAAAAGATGTCTATAGGAAGCAGTTGGTCCCACCTCACTAGGGCCCCACGCAAAGTCGTATAGAGGAGGGGGGTGTTAAAAAATGGTCCGGTCTGGGTGTCAAATATGCTAGGTACGCCAGTGCTTATAGGTGCCTTCCAACTCTATTCTGTGATTATATCGTCAGTGAGTGTGATAATAGGGTCTGGGAATGGAAGATTCTCTGGTGCCTTAGTTGCAAGGTACCAGAGAATGGGATTGGCTTTGTATGCAAACTGCTGGCTTGCAGGGGTGTGTGCATGTCTGGTTATGACTTGGGACTATAGTGGAGGGCAAAGAGTTAAAACACCATTATCCACATTCTAGGGTCTCAGTCCGGATCGGGATCCCCAGACTGGCAACTTGAGTAAAATAAATAAATAAATAAATAAATAAATCCTGCCAGAAGGGTACAGAATTATTGCAAATTTGGCCCTTAAAAGTATTACAAGTTTTGCAAACACTGAGAATGCTTAAAATACAAAATACACACAGACATATGTTTTGATCTGTTAAGTCCTCCTGCTGCTCTTTACCCAAATAGACACAGGAGTCAGAATTTTCTGCTGCCAGCATTTTCTTTTACTAAACATTCCAGAACAAGAAAAAAGAACAGGGAGAAAAACCCACAGGGGGCATGCCTGAATATGTTTTCCAGGCAGCCCTAAATAATCACTGGCAGAACAATAGATTAAGACATACTTAAACAATCACAGTCATAATAACACTGCCCAATACACAACATGATCAACCTCTGAGTTCTCGTGCTCCTTTTTTGGGGTAGGGTGGGGGTGTTGTGAGAAGAAAGACAGGTCTCTAGAATCAACATTTTTTCCCCTCAGGAATGAAACAGAGAAAGAAATCCTTTTGGCCAGAAATTATTCTGGGGTTGAGTAACTTTGGCCTTGGGGGAAGGAGCAACATATACTGTTTCAGTTTGGTTGCCCAAAAGAAATAGTTAGCATTCCGAACGGACATGCTTGAAAGATAATATCTACATTTCAAAACAGTATTGTATTCCCCCAGTCCTGTTAGTTACGAGGTTGGAGTTGAACATCTCAAAAGAGCAAACGCTGGTGCAAACAAAGCAGAGTAGGTTGCTTGTACCATGCCAAGAGCAAATATGAATATAGGGTGGGGCTCATGCCAAACTCATAAATAGTAAGGAGTAAAACAGCTGCATGAAGGCTATCCTATCTGGTACGTCAAACTCTTCTTGTGAATGGTTGCTTAAGCCAGGGATGGGAAACATGTGACCCTTCAGATGTTGTTGGAACACAACCCCTGACATCCCTGACCATTTGCTATGCTGGCTGGGGCTGATGGGAGTTTTGTCCAAAACATGTGGAGGGCACCATCTTAGGGAAGGCTGGTCTATGCTTGTGATGTTGGAGAATAGGTAGGTGCCAGGGCCGAGAGCATCCACATAGAGCATGGATATTTTTCCAGCCAGAATCTCTACTGTCTGGTACTGGCAATGGAGCAACAGTTGGTCTTAGAGGGTGGAGTTCAGCAGGCAGAAGTTATTGTTGGCAAAGGCATTGAGTAGGCAAAGGCAGAAAGTGATACTTAGGTATTTGTACTGTGGCTGTATGTCCTGTTTCAGTAAACTCAAAACACACACATTTATGCTGTCCATTCTATGGAGCATATCCAGAGGTGGGTGACCAGGATGGGGAGGAGTCTAGAAACAAAGCCCTATGAGGAATGATAGAAAGAGCTGGGTATGCTGAACATGGAGAAGATCAAGAGGAGACATAATAACGGCCTTCAAATATCTGAAGGGCTGTCCTGCAGAAGATGGAGTGGATGTGTTCTCCTGTTGCTCTTTGACAGTGGAATAGACTTTTTCATCTCTCCCACCATACTGGTGTTCTCTCTTTGTATCTCTTCCTCTAAGGTCAGCCTCGTCCTGTTACCCAACCCAGATGATCATCTTTTCTTTTGCCATTCCCTCTCTTGCAGCTGGGGCTTGCCTGTCTGCCTCTCAAAATGGGGTCCTAGTTTGGCTGAGGCTGTCTGAGAGACATCCCTGACAGGACATAGGGGAGGAAAGAATAGCCTCCAGCGCAGAGCTAGGAAAAGTTACTTTTTTGAACTACAACTCCCATCAGCCCAATCCAATGGCCATGTTGGCTGGGGCTGATGGGAGTTGTAGTTCAAAAAAGTAACTTTCCCAAGCTCTGGCAGCGTCCAGAGGTTTATTTCTTTATTTGTGACTTTTTATGCCACACTTCCTCAAGGAACTCAGGGTGGTATCCATGGTTCTCACCTGCAAACGTTATCCTCACAATAAATCTGAAGTAGGTTAGGCTGTGGGAGCTACCTCAACCAGTGGGGGATTTGAATCTGGATCTTCCCTGTCCTTGTGGGATGCTAGTTTTGTGGGACAAAGCAAACATGTTGCAATGTGGAGTACAGCTGAGATTGGATGTATCCTGCTTCTCACTACTGACACCTGGACAGAGGCAGTTTTAGAAGATGATAATTATAGACTTACAATTGTAGTTGCAAGGAGGCATCTGACGTGTGTGTGTGCATGTATTATAAAGGCATTGTGTATGCTAAACTTAAAGTATTCAGGTGTTCAGCTGATCATGTGAGCGCGCAAACTGCACAGGAGGAACATGTGCCACCCCTGACTCCACTGTCCCCATGTGTTCTGGCCCTGCCCCCTTTACTCCTGACATTTGTGCATTCAGCATGAAGGTCTGAAGGAAGATTCTAAGCTCATTCAGCTGAATGTCCTTATACGCTTCTATATGATCCATCTAATACTACTACGTGCATTTAGCTGAATGTGCTTATTCTCCTTTCAGACTGTTGGGAGTGGACACCCCCCCCCCACACACACCCTATAGAATTTGTGCTTTTACACATTTGGGTGAACATTTTATTATTTATTTATTTTATTTAAAATATTTATATCCTGCCCTTCTACCCTATAATAGGGCATTTTAGGGGTTAAATAAGTTACATTTCCTAAACAATGGAACATGTTTCATATAAAGCCTCATATAGGTTTTTTAAAAAGAACCTTTTAATGTATTTTAGAATGATATCAATTATTTCTTCCTGGTTATACTTCTGCTTAAATGTTCAAAGGTACATGGAGAGACAACAGTATTAGTGATGCAAGGCCACTGAAATTTAAACAGCGAAAGCTTTATTTTTAACCATTGCCAACATTTCATATCAATATATACAAAGCCAAATCCCAGAATTATAGCATGTTTTAAAATAAGTATTCAGGAAATCTTTATCACTTGTGCATCGCTGAGAAAGCTGAATACCTTATCTTAATTAACAATGTAAAAAGACACCACATTTATTTCTGTAGACAGATTTCAGCATAGTGATTAACTTATCAGTCCTATGCCTGTGTACTGTCAGATAAGTCCCACTGCATTAGGGCAGCTGCCTAAACTGGCCAATGTTTCACTTTTGAAATACATGATTATTGCTATTTGTGTTTTTGCTTCATTGAACAGGATATCCATCACTACTGAAAGCTTGAACCACAACGCAAAGGACATCTTGTATTTATAGTAATTTTCTTCTGTTCCATGTAGAAGAAAAACATTGTTGCCTTGGGATCAACCCATGAGTTGATAAAGTAGCTTTGTTACTGGCAACACAGCAGAATCCAATCATTTCCACAGATGTCCTGTTAGGCAATGTGTAATCTGTTGATCTGATGAAACTCAGCTTGCAAAGGCCACTGTCCTCACCACCATGGACCTTAAAATACCAGGACACTGCGAATACTGAAACATCAGAAGGCAGTTTAAATGAAAGGGTGATAATCTGTTTAACTGATGAAAATTAATAAGATAATATTTCAGATTTAAGATCTTGCTACAAATTTCAAAGGAAAATGCCCAAGCTGGTTGATACTGGGAGAGATGTTCTTATAAGTACATAGCTAGTACCTTTACAGAAAAAAGCAGCCTGGTGATAAGCTTATAAAGCTGATTACAAGGAGGAAAATTGCATAACAACAAGCACAATAGTTCAGTTCAATTCATTTATGCAATCACAGGAAGCTTGAATACAAAGGCTCAAGCGTCCCTAACAGAAACATCAAGGTAAACAATATATGGATGTAATTTCATTGCTCCATCCAAAATGGTATCAATTTCAGTTTATAAATGAATTCTTGCTCTGACTAGAGGGATGCTGATCAATTACCATTTTATTGTAGGTCTTGCTTGTGGAACATCCACATTTGCTTTATAAGCATATTAGTGCATTGCATTGTTTCTACAAGGGTTTAACTAACACCCTTATTTATTTATTTTTACTTTTTTGGGTGCCTATTTTTCCTTCCACCTTCTGTTCCTTTTTGGAGGAAGGGAAGGATATAAATTTAATAATAAATAAAATAACATAATGTAGCCCTGGTCAAACTAAGCTCTTTTTTTTGTCTATAGATTTTTGTAGTTGCAAAAAACACAGTGTTAAATCTATGTCATAGGAAAAAGGCTAAATCCCTACTTGGCTGTTAGAGTGAATGCATGTGGAATTAAACTGGAGAGGTGATGCACACATAAGACCCCCCCAATGTCCTCCCATACACTGGCTCCACTTCAGAACTTCACATGTTCAGTGCAAAGGTCTGAAGGGGACTTCTAAGCATGTTCCATTTAATGTACTTAGAGCCCTCCCTGCAAGCAGTAAGTCATAATCAGGACCCATCCTCCTCAGTTTAAGCCCTCATGCATTTGCTCAAATGTCTGAATAGGACTTTTTTTAAACTTAGAGGAATACGTCAGATTTCTAGTGCCTTACAGACCTACCTTACAGACTTCTATTGGCTTTAAATCAGTTTAACTATCATTGCTTCCTTCCACACACACAGATCCTGGAAATACTTGTTTGTTGAGGGTGCTGAGAATTCTGTTAACATTCTCCAGAGCCTCCTCTCTCCTCAATTTTGGGATTCAATTTGCTAGGATTCTTTCATGAAATGCCGTAACAATTCAGGTGTTCTTTTTCCTGATATTCAGAGGTGAGTGGCATTACTTATGTAATTCCTGTTTTAAAACAGCTGCATTGGTTGCCAGTTCATTTCCGGGCCATATTTAAGGTTCTCTTGTTAGTGTTTAAAGCCCTAAACAACTTAGGTCCCAAATATCTGAGAGACCGTCTCCTTCCCTCCAGACCTTCTCGGGTGCTGAAATCAGCACAAGGGGCCTTCTTCATAGTTCTGCCACCCCCAGAAGATGGATGGTGGCCAGGGAGACAGCTTTCTCTGTGGCAGCCCCTAGGTTGTGGAATTCCCTCCCTACAGAGATGTGTCTGGCACCTTCACTGTACAATTTTGGGTGAATGGTAAAGATGCGTCTCTTTACCCTGGCCTTCAGCACTTGAGATGTATGTTTTTAGCCCCTGTCTTATTCCTGTGAATGTAATGTGTTTAGTGGTTTTTAATACTGTATTTTAAACTTATTTAATACTGTATTTTAATCCACCCTGGAACCTACTGGTGAAGGGTGGGCAACAATAACAATATTGATATGCAGTCAGAGCCAAAACATCTAAGCACAAGAGAGAGATCAGCTGCTCTGGGGAAACACCAAGGTTTGCAGAAGGACAAATAAAAACTAAGTTGGAGGAGGGTCTGTTGTATGTGTGTGGAATGGAAAACCAGAAAGGTGGATGAATGGAATGGGAGTATCATGTACACAGCTGTTAGGCAATGACTCCAATCTCTCTGGGAAATTGAGTTGCGCAGCTGATCTCTGCAGAAGGCAGGCCTGGAGTCACCTCCTATCAATTGATGGGGAGTAACTTCAAGCCTCACTTTGCTTGGATTTTCTTTTGTAGTGTGGCTTGCGATGCTACAAAGGAAAACTTGGTCACCTGATGTCAAAGTGATGTCAGGCAACTGACAGGTGGGCGGGCCCCTGCCCACCTGTCAAAGTAGCCTGCTGTGGTTAGGGAAACTCAGGTTCCAGCCCACTGGCCAGATCCAGTTCCCCACCACAGTTGTGCCCTCCACATTGCATTGCAGATCCCACTTGTCCATTTTATGTCTGCAAGATAGACTACCCTTCTAAGCCACTTTGTTAAAATCATGAGGGGGGGGGAGAGAGAGACCTTACCTTTTTCCTGACCGGAGCAGTTCAAAGCCTTCATTGATTTTATCAAAAGGCAAAGTGTGGGTAATTAATGGATCTAGAGCAAACTTTCCCCCCATGAAATCTGAAACCAGCCTAGGGACAGAGTCTTTGCTTTTCCAACCTGGAAACAATAACACACAGTTAGGTCATGGCTCTCTAATTACAATGCCATTAAAAATGTGAAATGTTGGTTAAAGGTCTGACAGTCCCACAGATTTCCAGTCTGATCAGTCTTTGTACAGGTGTTGCACAATGTGATGAGGCTCGATATTGTGACAGATCCACTGCAGGGTGAGTTAGTGGAGATACTAAAATGTAAATGTACTGCCGTCAAGTCGATTCCGACTTACGGCGACCCTATGAATAGGGTTTTCATGAGGCTGAGAGGCAGTGACTGGCCCAAGGTCACCCAGTGAGCTTCATGGCTATGTGGGGATTCGAACCCTGGTCTCCCAGGTCACAATCCAACACCTTAACCACTACACCACACTGGCTCTCAGTGGAGATACTACTGTATAGTAATGTTGTAGTTATAGGCTTTTTCTCTAGACCGAGAATGCACCCTGCATAGAGAGCTTACAGAGAGCCAAACTATATGTGATCTTAAATGCATCTTTAAAGTGCAGGCTTTAACAAAAATGTAAATTGCATCAACTGGGGGATGGATAATTCATAGATCAGGGCAGGCATGGTGTAGGAGAGGATTTAACCCTTTCTTCCCCTACTGTGGTCCTGAGGAAAATCCGTTTTCTGGAGCTAGTATGCAGTGGAGGCTGGTCCATTAGAGCAAATGGGGCACTCCCCCACCAACCGCAGTCTGTTCTCAGCCAGCCCCCACCTGCCTGCCTCCTTACCGCCAGACCAAGGGGTGGCACTTCCTCAGTTTTGTCATTGTGGAACTCAGCATGGAGAAGGATGGAGACAAAGCTAGAATTAGCTTGCCTGTCATTGGCTCTGGCTCTGCATTTCTTGCTGCCTTGTTCTGAACCAGTTCCAATGGCCACTGGCTATCGCTGCTAGTATGTGCTTTTTTGGAGGGGAGGAATCCAGCATTGATGTTGTACCATTGCAACCCAGAGTGCTTTTGACTAATGTGCTGCAGTGGATTCTAAATGTTACATTCCCATAAGCACTAAACAAACAAACAAACAAAGAGCCTCTATTAGTCCATTGATATAAAGCTTGTAAGGCCATACCTCCGAATATAGATCCTTTCCAAGTGCGGCCAGTGAAGATCAGTGCCGGGGAGAAGGTAATCTCAGATGCTGAAGGGGCCACTCCGACAATCACGCTGGTCCCATAGTTGTTGTGACAGGAAGCCAAGGCAGCAGTCTGGGGTAAATCCAAAGGCATCACACCTTAATGAAGCCAAGGAGAAATACCTTCCATACTCACAATGACACTGTTTGCTTTGAAAAGTTGGACCTCTCAATGTAAAAGTTTCACTGTTCAAAGCATATTGATAGCACTGGGTGAAAATACTCTTAATACACTGTTTGTCAACTTTGGGTTCCCAGATGTTGTTGGACTACAACTCACATCTTTCTTGGCCATTGGTTAAGCTGGCTGGCGTTGATGGGAGTTGTAGAGCAACAACATCTGGGGACCCAAGGTTGAAGAACAGTGCTCTAATAATACCCCAAATCCTCTATTGTGGTAATGGCTTGGATCCTAAGGTAAGCCAACTGATGAAAGTCCATGGAAGGAACATACAGCTACCTGTGTTGCCTTCAGGCCCTCCTGAATAATATGAGATGGGGATTGGGGGGAGCTGCCACATCCCATCCACAATCTCTACAAGGCACAGAGCCTCCAGAAAGCTTTTTTGGGAGTTCATGTGATTGGGCACGGGAGAAGGAGGGGATGGGATTTTTTCCTTATGGGGCCTTCCTTAAGTTAATATGTCTTAGGATCCAAGCCACTGTGTTTATCAAGGAGTGGAGGATGAAACAATTTTGATGCAATTGAATGGAGGGGGTCCATGGTCTAACAGAACCCTTCCTAGCTTATTTACATAGGCTTTTTTCTAGCTTAGAGGATCTGAGAAGCAAGGAGTAAAGTTCCCTTCTGCTGGTGAACTGGATTCAGACAACTAGTAAGCAAGCTGGCATGTAGCAGATATTCCAGTACAGATTTAGGCAGTCTGTGAGCACCAACTTCACTTGCATGTTCTACCTCCACTGTCGGAGGCAGTATGCCTCTAAATGAGGGTTGGGGAAGAAATTTGATTTGGGGCCAAACCTATCAACTGAAACACAGCCATCCTTCAAAATTTGCACTTACCTGGGCATCAGAGTGGCCACTGTGAGAACAAAGTAATGGAGTAAATGGGCCATTAGCCTGAGCCAGCATTGATTATGGTTGTTGTGTGGTTATATATCATTTTTCAGCCCAAGCATTACCAAAGTGAACAACGAAATATACCATAAAGTACATTAAAATGTACAGAAATCAATAACCAATCCAAACAGTGTAAGACATCTAATCACAGAATAGGAGGGCCAGATGAAAGTCTTTCCAGGCTGAAAGTCTCTCTCTCCAATCCTAAACTTAACGCAGGAGTGGGGAACCTGTGGCCTTCCAGATGTGATTGGACTCCATTAGTCCCAGCCAACTTGGCCAATGGTAAGGGATGATTTATTTATTATTTGATTTATATCCCACCCTTCCTCCCAGCAGAAGCCCATGGTGGGTGTTGCCATCCAGCAACATCTGGAGGGACACAGGTTCCCCACCCCTGACTTAAGGTCTAGAAGCCTCAACAATCAGAGATGCTAAAAATGTTTGCCCAAGTGAGGGTTAATTGGTGCTCTCACTACTACCATGCCCATTCTAATTGTATAGGGAAACAAGTAATCAGTATAAATAACTGCCAACCCCCCCACAAGGTGTTTTTTTTAAAAAAACCCATAAAATTAGGAACATTTCCAATATTAATAGATACTACAAGGAGAAATAGTCCAACACCACATCCTTTCTAGGCATGTACATGATCCTAAACGCTTAGGATTAAAAGGATTCAGCCTTTGTCCTTACGCCAACCAAGGTGGATGTCCAAAGTGGCCTTTGATAGTGATTTGCTCTGATGCCTTCTCACATGCTTGCTGACTGGTCTCCATGAGTGGTGGAAATGGAAAGCTGCTCCTCAGTTTCCCAGCTGTTATACCTCAGGCTGAGAGCTGCAGGCTATGAGCCAAAGCCCAGAGCCCTAAAGTATGAACCAGGTGACACCACCAGTAGACATATAAAGTGAGATTTTATTCACATGTTTATAAGGTGGGAGCCATATCAGTTCCTCAAGTTGCAAGGTCACCTGCTAGACTGAAAACTGTCAGTCTCTGGCAGAGACCCTCTCAGGCCACCTATAGTGGTGGTGTTAGAGTGCAGCAAGGATAAGGCCAGCAGCTCCCTCTGCTTACATGCTGCACTGGTGGCCCTGGGAAAAAGGTGCCTAAGTCCAACTCCCAGAGCCCCCAATTTAAAACCCCAGCAACTTCTACTATTTGAAAACCCAAGATCCCTGCTCCAGTAGATTATTGAAGCAGAACCTAGTAAAAAGCAGGAACCAGGGAAGGACTGATTCACCTTAATACAGAATACCCCCCCTTTAAGATGTACCACTAAAATGTTATCTTCATGCATGTACCATGGTGTCTGTGCGCCCAATCACTTCAAATGAATAGTCTACACCTTCACCATCAGTCATGTCAAACAGCACTTCATTGATGGGCTTCTTAAAATCCAGAGGGTTGACACACTCAGTGGCTCCCATCTCTTTAGCCTTGGGAAATTTATCCTTATTGATGTCGACGCCAATGATTCGGGAAGCTCCAGCCGCTTTACAGCCCATGACCGCTGACAGACCGACTCCTCCCAGACCAAAAATGGCACAGGTAGAACCAGGCTCCACCTATGTCCACACAAAAATAATAAAACATGATTTGAGAATCTTAGCAATATACAATTTTAACCAACTATCAAACTTATTGACTGTTTTATCTATTTAATTTTGTGCAGATGGTTTTATGTTATCAGTAGAACCTTGGGAACTCTTGTCACTGAGAGGTGGATATTTGGGGAAGGGCCATTGATCAGTGGTAGAGCATTTCTATGTTTTTAATGTATTGGAAATCCCTTCAAAATACCTTATAGGAAGCGATTCATAAATGAAATTATTATTGATAGTAAAAAGTAATATAAAAGTAATATAAATATAATATAGTGATGATGATAATGATAAGTAGCCCTCTGTGCCTTGGTATGGTTTTGCTTTAGGCTGCTTTCAGACATGGGGCTTATTGCATTTGTTTAATGGATTAAAATAGTAGCGCTTCTGTCCCGATTTCTAAAATTCCTTTCACACTGGAGTATCTGTTGCGTTACGGAACAGTAGCTTTTTCAGCCAATATACTGGCATTTCGTGCAAATGTCTTTCACAAAACTGCAATGAGCAACAACTTATTTTAGTTCCTCATCTGTTATACACCGTGCAACCCCTCTCCTTTTAGCATTTGACATATACATGTATATATTAGTTGTACAGACACAGGGGTGTGTGTGGGAAATGCTGCCGCCACCCGTGCCTACGCTGGAATACCAGCACAATTTTCATCAGGCAAAAAAAAGGGCACCTAAAGGGCGGGAATGCACTGCATGCTGGGATGCCTGTCACATAAGCGGCTGAAGCTAGTGAAAAACTCCTATGATTTTCTGGGTTCCCAATCTTGCAAACAGATTATTTCTGGTATCATTTATCATGAACATTTGCGCTATACTTGCACTATATTCCACTAGAATTCCAGAACTAGCTTGTATGTCATGTGAAAGATCAAATATAATGGGCAAGTTACCAGGTAAGAAATCGTCAGAATAACAGAATAAAGTGCAGTGTGAAAGCAGCTTTAGTCTCCTGAAATTTGAAGGCCTGATTCTATGCCAGCGCCCACCTGCTCCTCTCCAGGCCTGCCACCAATTCCCCATGCTGAAGGTTAACGGAGCCTATGTTCTAATTCTTACCTTTGCAGAATTGATGGCAGCACCGTAGCCAGTAGAAAATCCACAGCCAATCAGACACACCTTTTCTGGAGGAGCTGCAGCATCAATTTTGACCACTGAATTCTCATGCACCACAGTGTATTCTGTGAAGGTGCCGGTGTTGGCAAAATTGTGAACCTGATTCCCTTTGTAAGTGAACCTGGTGGTGCCATCATTCAGTAATCCTGTAAAGCCAAGTCTTAAAGATACAGAAAGGGAAATCACATTTTTGCATTGTGGTTTTAATCAAGGGCAATAAAATCAATGGATGCATTACAAGTCTTTCTAATGCTGTTGCAAATAACATAAACTCACTCGTTCTCTTTGCACAGGTTGCCTCTGGGATGTTTGCAACTGCTACAGACTCCACACTGTGGGACAAAGAGCGGGATGACTTTATCACCTGGAAATTATTAAAAAACACAACCCATCATCAGCCTGTTTGAAGGTTCCAGATAAGAATGAAGAGTAGACACAAGTAAAATACAAAGTTGGCTGAAATTATGAACATACCTAGTTAGGTAAGTCTTAATGTTAATCTCTTAGAGCAGGGACTTGGAGGATGAATGTGGCCCTCCAAGCTTCTCTGTTTGGCCTTCAGGACTCTCTCCAGGCCATGCCTCTTCCCCAGGTGCTTTTGCTTCACTTGCATGTGCCCTTAAAATTTGATAACATGTCTTGCTTGCCAGGATGAAGGTAGGTACGTGTGTATGCATGTAGCAGGGGGTGTATATAGGAATCTGCATCAATGTTGCCTTCTGGACAAAGACTTTTACCTCTGGTTCCACCCACCACTGGCATGCATCATCACAACATAAAAGCTGCCCTTTCCTTCTCTTTATTTCCCCAGTCTACCCTGAATTGGTTCTTAGCTTCTCTTTATTGCCCCCAAACTACATCCCACGTGCTATTCTCATTTGCACAGAGGTATATAAGCACTGCACATTTTTAGCACTGTACTCAACAATGTCACAACAATTTCTACCTGTAAAGATTCAGAGTGTCTCAGGACAGTTTTCCCTCTTGTAGTACTAACTCCAGCGTCTAAAACATTTATGGTGGGAAATGTTATGAGACAGATGGATCTGCTTTTCAAATTTTGCATGGTTGTATTTTTCTTGTGAGTAGGAAAATTCTAAACTCTTTACTTGTGGTCGCTACATTACTCTGCTGCCAACCACCCTGCCTGCCTTTCCTCAGTGGGTGCAGTTATGGAGGAACTCTGAGGTCTCTCACGCAGCAAGTCGTGAAGTGGGGAGCACACACCGATTCCAACAACCTGGTTCTTTAGTGTACATGGGGACAGGGGCACACAATTCATGCATGTGCGCGAATTTGCATGTGCACATGTTCAGTTCATTTCTGGGCCCAATTCAGTGCCGCCCTGGGCTCCTGCTGGGAGGAAGGGCGGGATATAAATCAAACAATCAATCAATCAATCAATAATAAAGGTGCTCACATTTGTGTTTAAAGCCCTAAACAACTGAAAGACCACCTCCTTCCCTACAGACCGTCTCAGGTGTTGAGATCAGTAGAGGGGATCCTTTTGGTAGTTCCACCACCCTCAGAAGCTCAGGGGTGGTGTCCCAGGAGAGAGCATTCTCTATGGCAGTCCATAACTGTGGAATTAGATTCCTTCAGAGGTGCATCTGGCACCTTTAATATGTAGATTTGTCATATGCTAAAAACAAACCACTTTAACTTCGCCTTTGACACTTGAGAGAGATTTATATATTAGGTCCCTCCCTATTCTCTTGAATGTAATTTGTTTTAAATGATTTTAATATTGTATTTTAAAATTGTTATAACCCACCTTAGGATCCCATGGTGAGGGTGAGTAAAAAATAGGATGATGATGATAATAATAATAATATAAACAGTTAAGTGAAAACTAATGCTGCTGACGCCTGTTCAAAAATGTCTAGCAATGGATTCCAAATTCTGGCATTTACATAAAAACAATCTAGTGACTGACCCAGATCCAACCCCTTCCCTAAAGAAAACCATGGTTAGGTCATTTTTCCCTCCTGTTGGTTAGCTCTCCTAGTTTCAATTTATCATTACTGGAAAAAAGTTGTGGGTTGGTATTCTCTTGCTGTACTCTATGCTTTTCCATACCTGGTCTTACACAGGTAACTCCTTCTCCAACACTCTCCACAATGCCAGCTGCCTCATGACCAAGAATAACGGGGAAATTCACCTTTAATGCGCCACTCAACACATGGTCATCTGAGCGACAGACTCCAGAAGCCAAAACCTGGAATACAGGAGAAAGATTTTATTTTTTTATTCCATTTATGAATTGTTTCCCATAAAATATCTAGAAGCAATTTCACAGTAAAAACAACAACAGTAAAAAAAATTAAAAAAATACCATATATAAAAGCCAATGTGTATATATACGAACATATATATATATATATACATATATACACAAACAATTAAAAACAATTTCATACATAAAAACAATTAATTTCATATGTTAAAAACACTTTCCAGTCTAATATAGATACAGACTGGGATAAAGATCTGTACTTAAAAGCCTTATTGAAAAAGGAAGGTCTTCAATAAGTGCTGAAAAAACAATAGAGATGGCACCTGTATACTGTATAAATGCAGGGAATTCCAAAGTTGAGATGCCACCACACTAAAGGCCCAAATCAAATAGAACAGATCTCCTGATAAGTTGGTATCTGCAGGAGGCCCTCTCCTCTGGAGTGCAGTGACTGAACGAGTATATAAGGGCTGCGGGACATGATATGTCATTTTGGGATCTTTCATTGATTGGGTGAGATGGGGAATCTGGCCGTGGATCACATCTGGCCCACCTAGAGTCCCCATTAGGCTCATGAAGTTGTTCTTGGGAAGCAATGCTCACCCACCCAACATCATAGGGCGAGTAAGGATGGAGCTTCCAAGGAACAATTGGGAGTTCAAATTGGGCTCCAGATTTTTACTTTGCTGGAGCAAGGTGCACTTGCATCTGCCCCTCAGCTGATAGGCAATGGGAACACACTTTGCTTGAGGAGAAGTGTCTCCCATTCAATGGAAATTGCTTCTCCCTCCCAGGGCTGCTCTTTGATGCAGCTTCATGTTGCTCATTTAAGGCTCTGAAGATTGGAGGTAGATGCCACCCTGGGCTCCTACTGAGAGGACGGGCAGGATATAAATCTAATAAATAAATAAAATAAATAATTGTTTGAAAGCCATTTGCAAGCAGCCTTGGGAAGGGCTTTCAAACAGTCCTTTGAAGTCCCAACAACTGGGACTTCAAAGTGGAGCATCACCTGTCATCACTGTGAGACCAGGGTTCAAATCACCACTTGGCCATGAAGCTCACTGGGTGAGCTTGGGCCAGTCACTGTCTCTTTGCCTAACCTATCTCACAGAGTTGTTGTGAGGATTAAATTGGGAGGGGGAGAACCATGTTTGTAGGCCACCTTGAACTCCTTGGAGGAAAAGTGAGATATAAATGTAAGAAATAAATAAATAGGAGCAGGGTGATGTTACAGCAGGGATTCCTTTGAATAACTAAGGCCCAAGCCACAAAGGACCTTGTGAGTGAGCCCCAACCTCTTGAACAGAACTCAGAAATGAACCAGAAGCAAGCTGAGGCGTGTTTTTTCTTAATACCAGCAAGATGTGTTCCCAGTGATTGGTCTCAGTTAGTACTCTAGCAGCTTCATTCCCTATTAGCTAAAATATCTGGACTGTCATCAAGTAAGTAACATATTACTGGAGGTGTGGGTACCTGTTCCAATAAGGGTATGTATCTGTAACAAATTCATATGGGCTTCCAGTTTAACTGCCAAGCCCAGATCTAGCATGTGGCATACTTAGAGATGTGAAGGCCCAGAAAAAAACCCAGAAACAAATTGGGAAAATGTTTTTCTGTTGTATTTTTCCTGGAAAAATTGGGGAAAATGGGGAACAAACTGGATTTTCCACAAAATTTTCAGTTTTTTTCCTGGACCTTCTCATCTCTAGACATACTTGGACAAGTGCTAGGGCCCCAGTAGGGCCCATTGCAGCTATCATCAGGCTGCTGCTGCAACAACTCTTGCTATATGTACTCAGCAGCATGGCACTGGGCCTGTTCCTCAACTTGCTGGCACCGCCATGTTCATTATGCCAGTCCTGTTCCTGACATGCTTTCTTTGGAGTGGGGGTGGTGTAGATTCCATGTTAGGGCTAGGAATGTGGTCAGCACTGCTGCAGAGCTGCTTCTGTCACATTAAGACTTGAAGGTCAGCCCAGTAGTGATGCTGGGCAGAGTGGCAGACATCATGTACATTATGATGATACTGACCCCATGTAAACACATCAGGGGTGGGCCCAGCATAATTATGACGGTGGCACCAGCAAGTTTCAGCACTCTTAGATCACCCTGACCCATTCCAGTCTTGGTTCAGGCCTGGTTTGGGGACAGAATCAGTCTTAATCACCCTGATAGATAACCTTATTTGGTTTTCTTTTGATACCATTGATTGTGGTATCCTTCTGGACCATCTCCGTGAGTTGGAAGTTGTGGGTGCTGTTTCACAGGGGTTTCACTACTACTTACAAAGTCAGTTCCAGAGAGTAGTATTGGGTGACTGTGCCTTGGCCCAGTTAATCTGTCGGGTGCTATAGAACACAATTTTCTCTCCAGTGCTATTTAATACCTCTATAAAGCTGCTGGGGAGCAGCCATTAAGAGATTTGGAGCAAGGTGTCACCAGATGCTGTTTTTCTGTTTTTCTGTAACATCTGAATCAGGAGAGGCCATGTGTCCTAAATGGGTGCCTGGATGCAGTCATGGGCTGAATGAGGGCTAACAAACAGAGGCTGCATTCTGACAAAATGCAGATCCTATGGATGGGTGGTTCCCACCTCTGTTAGATGTCCCTAGATATCCCCCTTCAGAAAAAAGAAGAAGAAAAAACATGGTTCTTACAGAGTTGCTTGAGAAGGAATGACTTGTTAAACCATTTTAAGTTTTTAGTGTGCATACAGTCTAGTGACTTTTACATGACAGGAAGTGGATAAGAACTGGACTGTGGGACATTAAATTGGATTTTTTAATATTCTTTTGCCCTCAAATATGCAAATGATTGTGTCATATTTGATATTTCAGACCTATGATCTCCAGATTTGGCTGGCCTACAACTGACCTAAAAGCTAGTACAAACCTGTTGGGGAAGGCTTTCATGATGCAGAAGTTTGACTTTCAACAAAGAACACCAGGTTCTTTGTTTATGTCATCAATTTTTATTTTAGTTGGGCATATCTCTTTTGGGTCATGTTTAGGATATTAGATGGAAGCTAAAAATGGGGAAAAGCTTTACTCAGTTCTTGTGGAATTATGACCAAGTCGTTTCAATTTGGCTCCAGCATTTCACCAAATGGCAAGCTGACTTTCAGAAGTCCAGAGTTTCCTGTGCATACTGTGCTCTGATGCTCACATGGAGCTTCTGAAGGATTCAGTCTACAAAGTCATCCTTGCATGAATCTGAGCTTCATGTATGAATCAGAGCTCCTGTTCCAGGATCAGATTGCTGCTTTGGGGTGACGGTGTGCCTTCAGGAGGGGTGAATTTGTTAGTTTTGGTTGCTCTCCGTTTCTCATTTTTCCAAGCTTAAGTTCGGCTTTCCACATTTCCACATCAGTTTGCAATTTCTTCTTTAAAAAAGCCCTCATGAAAATTCATCAGCAGTTTAGTGCAAATTTATTCTAACATGTTTATAAGCAATTTTGCATAATATACATATTTTTGCAAAACAATTTGCTCTAATATGCCTTTTATATGTTATTTTCACTAATATGTGCATATTTATGCACACTTTCCCTCAGGATATGCATTTTTGTACACAATACTTGGCTGGAGAACTGCAGTGCAAAATTTGGAGAAGTGCAAATTTCAAAGGATGGCTGTTTCAATTCTCATATTTTTTTCGGAAAGTGCAAGTTAGATGGGTTCACCTTTAAATGTGAACCAAATTGAATTTCTCTTCTATCCCGAGTACAGATACTAATAACCTGCCCAAATACAGTTTTTGTTTGTCTCTTTTACCTTAATGCGAACTTCATGTGCCTTTGGTGGGGCTACTTCTATTTCCACAATAGAAAATGGTTTCTTAGGTTCCCAGACAATGGCAGCTTTGCATTTAATGACCTGTGAAAATAAATAGAAGACCATACAGTATTTCTGTAGTTAACTAACAGTGCAATCTTATGCATGTTTACTCAGAAGTGACACTAGGGTTGCCAGGCTCAGGGCCTGAGACTGATCCTGTATCTTTAGGAGAAGAGAAAGTCAGCCAAGGGCAGGTGTTCTTGCAACACTGTAATGGGAAAAACCGCAAGGTGGAATTCTCCCTTCCCCTTGCACAACTTAAAGATACAGAAGACCTCTTGGTTGCCAGGCCCAGCCTCCAAGAGGTCTTCTGTATCTTTAAAAGTTGTGCAGGGGAAAGGGAGAATTCCACCTTGTGGTTTTTCCCATTACATTGTTGCAAGAACACCTGCACTTGGCTGACTTTCTCTTCTCCTAAAGATACAGGATCAGTCTCAGGGCAGGGACCTGTCAACGCTAAGTGACACCCACTTGTAGTTTAATATTTCTTAATAACCACATTCCTTAGGGCAGTTTACAATGGGGTTTACTCTTACAATGTTGACTGGGGCTAATTGCCTAGCAAGGCTGTTAAGGATTGCAGCCAAAACATTTCTGCTTGCAAGGCATTTCCCCACACGTTCAGTCTGAAGTAGTGCAGCTGATTCTACCACCTTGGCTTTCTTCCGTCTCATTGCTGTGGCATGTGTAGACCAAGCCTTAGAAAACACTCATAGGAATAATACAGGAGTATAGGAAGCTAGCATTCTAATGCAGAGCATGCGTCCATCCAGCTCAATATTGTCTACACTGACTGGCAGCAGCTCTCCAGGGTTTCATGCTGAAGGTTTTCCTAGCCCTACTTCAAGACATCAGAGGTTGAATCTGGGACCTACTGTGTGCAAGGCAGATGCTCTCTCTCACTGAACTATGGTCCAACCCCTGTAATGAAATGATGAAATTATTCCAATTTCAAATGAAAACCTGATTCCTTCAACTAGTGCAGAATGCAGTAGCCAGACTCACAGGAGCAGGTTACTAGCAACATGTTACTCATTTACTGAGAGCACTGCACTGGTTGCAGGTTCAAGGGTCTTGTGTTAATCCACAAAGCTCTAAGCAACTTCAGTCCAAAGTACCTTAAGGACCACCTGACTCCTTATACTCCACCTTGATTGCCATGGTCTTCTGATGGGGCACTTTGGTGGTCCCTTATGCCCTTGAGGTTTGGTCAACCTTTGCCAGGGACTGAGCCTTTACTGTGGCAGGCCCTGCCCTGTGGAACTCCTTGTCAACAGAAGTTCGGCAGGAGTCATCTCTGCTTTCTTTTAGATGTCTTTCAAACACTATACTGTTCAGGGAGGCCTTTGGGATTTGATTTTTTTTAACTAATCTGTTTTATTGATATGCTATTGATATTTTCACTGGTGTTATTATAGTAGTATTATGTTTTCATGTTGTATATCACCTTTCTATGAACGGGTAGTTTCTCAATATTTCTGTGACAAATAAATGGTAGAAGGAAGATTTCCTATTATAAAAGTAGCAAATTTGTTTTTAATGTAAAGAAAAAGCCCAGGAGTCAAAAACCAATCAATCCACCAACTCCAGGCAATGTTAATCTTGCCTGGAAAGGTAGGTGAAGCCTTTGGGTTTATGCTTCCTGAACAACATCCCCACACCTATCAGTCTGTATGACACAGCTAATGACATCTGGAACTACAGGGAGTTTCAAATGCACTGATACGACATCAGAGCACGGTCTTCAAAGAAGTGGGGAGTAAAACAGAAGGAAATTTCTGGATTCTCTTGGATGAAGCAATTCGTTGTTCCTGGCCATAGCACAACAAGTCTATTCTTATTCTTATTTTTTTTAGGAGCTATGCATTTTTGGGATGAATATCCAACATTACAAGAAATCATCTACTTACTTTCCCTGCAGTGCTCATGATGCTGGCCATTTTAATATATCTGCTTCCCCTTTGTCGTTTCAAATCTTCTAGTCTGTCCTCCTGAAGGTACAAAGGTTCTCCTTGAAAGCTGCTGTTGCTGCTGCAACTATATGGCTTGTCTTCCAACTAAACTTTTCCCTAGTCCCACCCCAAGAAAGGTAGCCACTCCTTACTTTATTTCATCCTATCGTTTCACAACTCTGAAAGAGTTAGGTTACATAGCAGACTTCAGCTGCTGTACAGTATAAGGTGATTTTAGACAGCACTTGAGAAAATAAGTCAATTTGGTGGCATCAAGAAACAACGTCCTTGCTGTAAAGGGTGAGGATTGTGGAGAGGCCATTCAGTTCAAAGTCTGAGGTATCAGGAAAAGTGGACAATTGCCACTGTAGTTACACCTGCATTGGTTTCTTGTGATTAGCTACTGCTCCTATATGGAGCTGCCCTTGAAGAGAATTTGGAAACTGCAGTTGGTGCAAAGCTGCTGATGGGACCCAGTGGGTCACATGACAAATATTACATTAGTGTTTTATCACCTGCACTGAAACTTCATATGTTTCCAGGTCCAGTGCTAGTTCTTATCTTTAAACTAATGTTACACGGTTTGAGAATGGGTCATCTGAAGGACTGCCTTCACTTGTATAAGTCCACACACTAAAGCCATGATGGAGAGGCCTTTGTGAAATGCAGCATTGGGTTTTTTCACTAGTGGCATCCAGATTATAGGAGGTTCTACTTCTGTTTCCCCATCTCATAGCATGTTCAGGCAGAGGGTGAAGAACTATTCTGTGTGTGCAGATACTGACCGCATTCACACCATACATTTATTCCACAATTAGTTCATTTTAAACAGTCATGGCTTCTCGCACAGAATCCTGGGAAGGGTAGTTTTTGAAGGAAGGAGAGAGTTGTTAGGGGACTCTTATTCCTCCTTTCATAGAGCTACAATTTCAAGAGTTCCCTGGAAAGAGGGACTGACTATTAAGCCTTTTTGGGGATTTTAGGTTTATGAGGGGAATAAGGGCTCTCCTAACAATGCTCAGCATCCTTCACAAACTACTCTTAACAGGATTCTTTGCAGGGAACCATGACTGTTTAAATTGGAATAATAATGGAATAAATGTATGATGTGACTATGGCCACTATTTTGTGGTTTGAGGTTGTTCTGGCTTTGCTGATTTCCGGATTACTGAGCATTCGTCCCTTTTTGTTTGCAGGGAGATTACACAATATTGGCTATTTTATAAGCATTCATTCTGATTTTTTGTGAGGACATTAGATGAAATTGTGTCAAAGCAAATATAGCCTGCAGTTGTACCATTAGGGATAGGGGAGAAATTCAATTCAGTTTTCATTTAAAGCCGAATCTATGAAATTCACACTTTCTGAATGAGAACGGAAACAGCCATTCTTCGAAATTCACACTTATCCAAATTCGCTCACCGAAGTGTCCCTCATCTTTCAGAGTTTTTGTTTGTTTGTTTGTTTGGTGCTGAATTGTTTTAATTGTAGGATGCTTTTTTTAAAAAAAAAACTTGTTTAATTGATTGCTTATATTGTTGTTTGTCAGGCCCTGTCTAAACTATATATTTAAAGCACTATCACTTTAAATCATCACGGCTTCCCCCAAAGGATCCTGAGAACTGTAGTTTGGCAAGGGTGCTAAGGATTGTTAGGAGACCCTCTTCCCCTCTCAGTTCCCACAGTGGTTTAACAATCAATCCCTCTGTCTAAGGAACTCTGAGAAATGTAGCTCTGTGAGGGAAATAGGGGTCTCCTAACAACTCTCAGCATCCTAAACAAACTGCAGTTCCCAGTACAACAAAACAAAACAAATTTTCCTTAAAAAACAACAGTTTCTTGCCCTCATGGATGTTGAGATAAATTTAGAAACATGACAGTGATAAGTGTGAGCAATTGGCCCTCTCCCTGTTGTCTCTTTAAAACATACAAACATAAAAAAAAATCCAGGGGGCTTTTCACATAGAGAAGCATTAAAAATGTGATTCCCCACATCTGCAGTCAGAAGTAGGACAGTCCAGAACCCTACGTCCTCACTCTGCCACTATTCTAGCAATGTGTAGATCAGCTCTATAACAAAACTGTTTGCAGCTTGCTTAATACAAGCCTTATTCCCATCTTTTAAAGTATGTAGACTGTGTGTGTGTGTGTGTGTGTGTGCGTCTGTTCAGACCTTAATCGCTTGCCACTGTTATTCCACTCCCCACCAGGCATGTCATTTGAACATATGAGAAATATTAGGTCACATCCAAATAAGGATGGAGGAGAAATTTGATTCAGTTTGCATTTTTATCCAAATCTATCAAATTTGCACTTGCCAAAGCAACATGAGAACGAAAACAGCGCCATCCTTCAAGATTCGCACGTACCAAAATTGTGCGATGCAGTTCTCCAATCACTGTTTACAAAGATGCATATATGAGGTAAATGTGTGAATAAAAATTAATCTTTGAGTGAAAATGACATGCACACAAACTATATTAAGAAAAATTGCTTGCGAAAATTTATACATTAGTAAAAACTACCTAAAAATGTATTTACGAAGAGAAACGTGCACTAAAATGCTGAAGAATTTTCATGAGGATTTTTTAAAATCCACAAATTGTTGTGGAAATGTGGAGAACTGAATTTAAGATTGGAAAAATGAGAAACCAAGGGAACCAAAATGACAGTCCTTCCATTCCTACTTCCAGACAACCTGCTGAATGAGCATGCAATCTGATTTGTTTGCAGAGAGATTACAGATTAAATGACACAGGGTCAAGCACACTTTCCAATGCATTATCCTGTCACTTTTCTTATTGCACAAAGTTGGATCTTTTGGGGAAACAAGTTTGTTTTGCATGAGCTCTAAATCAGCTTTAACTGCACAGCATGAATTTGCTGGGATACAACTGAATCCCACCCAAAAATAGTGACAGGTTGGAAGCACTGTTATACTCATAGAATCATAGAATCATATAATAGTAGAGTTGGAAGAAGCCTATAAGGTCATCAAGTCCAACCCCTGCTCAATGCAGGAATCCAAATCAAAGCATTCCCGACATATGGCTGTCTAGCTGCCTCTTGAATGCCTCCAGTGTCGGAGAGTCCACTACCTCTCTAAGTAATTGGTTTCATTGTTATATGGCTCTAACAGGAAGTTTTTCCTGATGTCCAGTCGAAATCTGGCTCCCTGCAACTTGAGCCCATTATTCCGTGTTCTGCACTCTGGGACGATTGAGAAGAGATCCCGGCCCTCCTCTGTGTGACAATTTTTCATGTACTTGAAGAGTGCTATCATATGTCTCCTCAGTCTTCTCTTCAGTCTAAATGTACCCCGTTCTTCCAGTCTCTTCTCATTGGGCTTTGTTTCCCATTGACCAATCATCCTTGTTGCCCTCTTCTAAACTTGTTCCATTTTGTCTGCATCCTTCTTGAAGTGCGGAGACCAGAACTGGATGCAGTACTCAAGATGAGGCCTAACCAGTGCTGAATAGAAGGGAACTAATACTTCATGTGATTTGGAAACTATACTTCTGTTAATGCAGCCTAAAATAGCATTTGCCTGTTTTGCAGCCACATTGCACTGTTGGCTCATATTCAGCTTGTGATCAACGGCAAGTCCAAGATCCTTCTCACATGTCTATTGCTGAGCCAAGTATCCCCCATCTTATAGCTGTGCATTTGGTTTCTTTTTCCTAGGTGTAGAACTTTGCATTTATCCCTGTTGAATTTCATTCTGTTGTTTTCAATCCAATGCTTCAGGATATCAAGGTCCCTTTGAATTTTGTTTCTGTCTTCCATGGTATTAGCTGTGCCCCCCAGTTTTGTATCATCTGCAAATTTGATAAGCATGCTATGTTCCTCCTCATCCAAGTCATTAATAAAAATGTTGAGGAGCACTGGGCGTAGGATCGAGCCCTGTGGTACCCCACTCGTTACTTCCACCCAGTTTGAGAAGGAACCATTGATAAGCACTCTTTGAGTATGATTCTGGAGCCAACTGTGGATCCACCTGATAGTTGTTCCATCCAGCCCACATTTAGCTAGCTTGCTAATCAGAAGATCATGGGGCACTTTGTCAAAAGCTTTGCTGAAGTTGAGATATATTATGTCCACAGCATTCCCACAGTAGAGGTTACCTGATCAAAAAAAGAGATACGATTAGTTTGGCAGGATTTGTTCTTCATAAATCCATGTTGGCTTTTAGTAATCACTGCATTGTTTTCAAGGTGCTTACAGAATGACTGCTTTATAATCTGCTCCAGAGTTTTTCCAGGGATTGTTGTTATGCTGACTGGTCTGTAGTTCCCCGGTTCCTCCTTTCTGCCCTTTTTGAAGATAGGGACACCATTAGCTCTTCTCCAGTCATCCGGCACTTCACCAGTCCTCCACGATTTTGCAAAGATAATAGACAGCAGCTGTGAGAGTTCTTCAGCCAGTTCCTTCAATACTCTAGGATGCAGTTTATTGGGCCCTGCCGATTTGAACTCATTCAAAGTGATTAGGTATTGCTTGATCATTTGTCTATCATTCTCAAGCTCCAATCCTGCCCCTTCTACTTCATGTTTCTCGGGAGGGTCATAGACCCTTTTTTGGGAGAAGACTGAGCCAAAGTAGGAATTGAGCAGTTCTACCTTTTCTTTGTCATCATTTTCCCATCCTCAATGAGTAGCTGTGCAACCATTTCTTTTCTCTGTGTTCTACTATGGACGTACCTGAATGTCATCTTTTGCAGGGAGATGCCAGCACTGGCGTGGTGCAGGCTGGGGCTGTAAATTCCTTGGTAATTACCAGGGTTGTAAAGTCTTTAGCCAGCAGCTTGGGTTATAAATCTGCCAGGCTAGCAGGGTAACCAGGGGAGAGGTGAGATAAGGGCAGAGGGTTTGTTCCAAGCTCACGTGCCAAGATAGTCCAAGAAGCGAAGTCAATGGGAGGTCCGAGTCCAGTTTTCTGAGAGGTCAGTCCGAGTCTAGGTTCTGGGAGATAGGAGGAAATGCAGAGGTCACGCCTGACATTGTAGTCAGCAACACGCTGAAGCCAGGAGCTGTCTTTTAAAGTACACTTTCTAAGACAGGTGTGAGCAATCATCCCTCTGGTTTCTGAAAGCATGCCGGCCTCGCTACTGCCTGATTTTCTGTCATCTTTGCTGTGCAGGTGGGAGGGGCGTCTCTTGTTCATTGTCTGACTCTGGCTGAAGGGCTTCAGCTGTGTCCTGGATACTCTCCAGTTAAGGGGGAGTGGGGGCTGCCTCCTCAGGAGTTTCATCTGTTCTTTCCTCTGGTACTGCTGCTGTTACTCCCGAGTCGCCATCCCATTCCTCCTCTGACTAGTCTTCCGAAGGGGCCATGACACTGAAGAAAGCTTTTTTGTTACTTTGAGCATCTATCGCTAAACTCAGCTCATTCTCAGCTTTAGCCTTCCTGACGCCATCCCTGCAATTCCATGATACTTGCCTGTACTCTTCCTTTGTGGCCTGGCCTTCTTTCCACTTCCTGTATGTGTCCTTTTTTGTTTTCAGGTCATCTCTAAGCTTTTTGTGAAGCCACATTGGCTTCTTCTGCTGTTTTCCCCCTTTTTTCCTTGTTGGAATTGCTTGCCATTGTGCTTTTAGAATTTCCTTTTTTAGAAACTCCTACCGACCTTGGACTCCTTTTCTTATTCGGGTTGCTTGCCATGGAACTGTACTTACAATTGTTCTGATTTTTTTTTAAATCAGCTTTCCTGAAGTCCAGGGTGCACATATGGCTACTCTCAGCTTTTGCTTCTGTTAAAATCAAGAATTCAAGGATGGTGTGGTTACTTTCCCCCAGAGTTCTCGTAACTGCCACTTCATCCACCAAATGATCTCTATTGGTTAGAATCAAGTCCAGGATAGCTGATCCTCTGGTTGCTTCCTCCACTTTCTGTAGGAGAAAGTTATCTCCAACACAAGTGAGAAATTTCTTGGAGGGGCCGTGTTTGGCAGAATTTGTCTCCCAACAGATATCAGGATAATTGAAGTCCCCCATTACTACTACATCATGCTTCATCGAAACATTGGCAATTTGCTTTTCAAAAGTTACATTCTCGTCTTCCTTGATTGGGTGGTTGGTAGTAGTCTCCAAGCACCACATTCCTATTATTACTTGCCCCATTAATTTTCATCCAGATACTCTTGGTGGAGCTACCAAACTCATCTTCCTGTATTTCTGTGCAGAGATATATATTTTTAACATATAGCGTGACTCCACCTCCCTTTTTATTCCTTCTGTTCTTTATGAACAAGTTATATCCTTCAATTGCTGTATTCCAGTCATGGGAGTCATCCTGCCAAGTTTCAGTTATACCTATCAAATTGTAATTACCCTCCTGTATTAAGAGTTCAAGTTCGTCCTGCTTGTTTCCCATGCTCTGCGCATTACTATACAGACATTGAAGACCATGTGATCTGTGGCTTGGCTTCCTTACTACATTTTTCTGAGGACTGTTACTGCGCCCTATTAGAGCTGATCTCTCTGTTCCCGTTACTGTACACAAGCCTTCATCAGTCATTACCACCAAATTTATGTCTCCCTCCCCCTTAGGATTCAGTTTAAAGCCCTCCTGATGAACTTCTCCATGCTGTGGCCAAACACATTCTTCCCAGTCCTTGTGAGATGCAACCCATCACTTGCCAGCAATCCATCTTCCAGGAACCATAGCCCGTGGTCCCAGAATCCAAAGCTCTCACTTCGGCACCACCTTCATAGCCATTCATTCACACGGAGTATTTTTCTTTCCCTTTCTGCTCCTCTTCTAAGTACTGGAAGGATGGATGTAAAAACTATCTGGGCCCCAAAGTCCTTGAGTTTCCTTCCTAGAGCTCAATACTTTATTGTAAAGACCTTTAGAGCCAGCCAAGTCACAAGCAACCTCAGTTTTTATTTCACCTCTTGTTAACAGTTTGTGCCCTAAAGCAAGATAATGTACTGTAATTTACAAGCTCTGTTTTCTCGTTTCCACTGGGAAACACACAAAATTCTGCTAGACCTGCATGCGAATGATATGAAAGTACAGCCATGGTAGATACTGTGGTCTCAGAAATTCCCCTATGACCTACTTTGTAAATGTTTAAGGCCCTGAGCTTTTAAAGACCTCCATAGTTCGGTGGTAGAGCTCATGTTTTGCAGGCAAAAGGTCCCAGGTTCAATTCCTGGCAGGTAGGACTAGGGCAGCGTTACCCAACTTTTTTTTGACCCAACGCCCCTTTGCAAAATCTTTTTGTGCCCAACGCCCCCCTCAGATTAAGTACAACGCCCCTTTGCAAAATCTTTTTGTGCCCAACGCCCCCCTCAGATTAAGTATATGCCAATGCTTCCTATTCTTCCCTTAAAATATGAGTAATGCATAAAAGGTATTTTCAATTATTATTACTGATCATTTTTATCATGCCTTTTTATTGCACTTAGATTACACATTGAATTCTTAGTATTTTATCAGAAGTAGCCCTTGGATTCGATAGTATGATTTATTAATGTACAATGTCCACACAGTATGAACCAATAGAATACACTGTGTTACTTAACAACAAACTCATTCAGTTTACCGGCATTGTTTCGTTAAACAAGTTCATTTAAACATCATAGAAACAACAGATAGCGAGTGTGTCCCATTCCTGAAGAAAACCAGCGAATAACTGACTGTCTGCGTCAGGAAGGTTGGGGGAACCCCCAGAACAGAATTGGGGGGATGTGGGGGGAGGAGAGGGAGAAATCATTCTGTTGTGCAAGGAGAAATCTTTGAGTTGATGGAACAATCTGCTTAGCACAAAGTTGAATTACAACCCTTAGAATTCAGGCAAATATTAACCCATTACCCTTGACCAAATTCTAAAGCATATTGATATTCGAGGAAAATCAATGATTAAGCCAGGTATGCTATTTAGTTCAGTCACTAGTATGCAGACTATAACCTATCGAGATTCCATGCTTTGCTACTGAATTATCATGCTTATACAGTATCATCATTATGCAATAGAAGTTCACATTGCTACTTCTAAACAACTGGAGAAGTCCTCCCTAATACTGTGCCACTAGGCATAACAGACAATGAGTGCTTTGCACATTCTTCATTTTAGCCTTTAGGCTTGTGGAAGTGCCTAAAAAAACCCTTATCTAAGGTTTTGTCTTGTACAGACAAAACAGTACAGAAGAAAAAAAAGTGCTGCAGCTTTAACCACACATCAACATGCATTCATCTCATCTGAAATTGTTGGTATGTTTTCAAATGGGCAAACATGCAAATGCTAAGGCAGGGGTGGGAACACTTTTTCAGCCCAAGGCTGCATTCTCCCATGGATCACCTCCCAAGGGCCACATGTCTGTGGTGGGCATGGCAGAGCTTAGATGTCCTGTGAGTGGGGATGGAGGAGAAATTTGATTCTGTTCACCTTTAAAGGCAAACTTGTCCAATTTGGATTTTCTCAATCCAAACGTAATCCAAAATAGAGCTATCCTTTTAAATTTGCACTTTTCAGAAATTTGCAATGCAGTTTTCCAGCCAAGAAATGTGTAACCAAAATATATATACCAGGGGAAAGTGTGATATAGATGCAAATACCAGAATGCATTATATTAGAGACAATTGCTTAATATGTATATTAGTCAAAAGTACATGCAAAAATGTTTATGTTAGGAGATATTCACACTGAAATTATGATGAATTTTCATGAAGATTTTTTAAAAATCACCGAGTGCTACAGAAATGTGGAGATTGGAACAATGAGAAATTAGAGAACCAAAATTGACAGGTTCATCCATCTCTACCTGTGACCAATTATTATGAGTATTTGTCACTTCCCTCACAAATGTGACCCCAAGGAACTTACACCAAAACAGATGCCACCTTGTATTTAGCCATTTAACAGAAAACTGAAGCCTCCAAAAAGATCCACTTAGTTTTGACCTTTCTAATCCATCCTGTTGGATTAATATGCAGAAAAAATATGTTTAGAATAAAAGGCTGAAAATAAGGAAGAATCAAAGCAAAAATTAAGCCCATTCGCTGTGGGGCTTTCTTGTCCCTGGGAAATGTGAAGCTAACATTACTGCTGGCCTCCCGTGTTCTAGAAAAGCAAGGCTATCACTCAGGTAGGAGGTCTCTGACATGTGCGTGGCCAAAGGTAAATGGGTGATCAAGCAGTCAAATTAGACTCAGCTCTGGCTCTATTGTCCCTTTTTAGAGAAGGGGTAAACAAAATCCTTATCATAAAGACGTGATTCTTAGGGTACATCTATACCTAACCGCAAAACCCATGTTGTCCATATACGGTTGGTGGCCTCAAGATCCATACATGTCCTGTTTGTGGTTGGATTATTGTGAAAACCCGATTATCAAGTGTCCATACATGTGGGCTTTTTGTTGTTGTTGTTTTACCACTGGCCTCTCCCCTAAGTCCACCCCTTTTCAGTGATTGGTCCATAATGGTTGTTTGCTTTTCTTGCTCTTTTTTGGAAGAGTGCAGAAACATGTATCTTTTTTTAAAAAAATTCCCACGCATGCACAGGTTTGTGGATGTGCTATTGGGTGGGAAGGAGACAAGGGGCTTGGCATTTGATGGAGGAATACCCATGGACTGCCTATTGCAGGAAAGTCCATGGCATTGTGTCTGAGCCCATGGACGTTAATGAGATTGATTATTAGTTTAGGAAAGCTTATTGGTTTTTCAGTGGTATTTCTAATGCAGATTTGTTAATGTGTACAACTGTACTAGCTTGCAAGGTCATATGGACAATGGTGAATTAATGAGGACACAAAGCTGTAACATTGCAGATTATACAGTCGTATGGATGGGCCCTTAGGCTCCTGGTTGTGATGTGCCTTGAGATAGCATAGAACTGGAATATTATGGAAAAAGTATTCATTTGTCACTGGTATGCTAGACTGTGGCAGCTAGCATTAGATGAAATGATAATGCGAGAGGTGACAGAGATAACTTCTCTGAAACATGGTTCCTTTTCCTGCAATTTGTCAACCCTGGAGAGGATAGGAAGTGAGACTCCCAGCTTGTCATTTTGGAAGGGTACCCTTTTCATTTTCATTTCAATCATTTTCAATCAGGCAACTACAAAATATTTTATGCAGGAAATGAGAAATTAAGAAGTAATGGGGTTGCTTTAATAGTGAGAAGTGATGTAGCAAAAGCAATTAGGAGCTACAACACAAGGCCTGAGCGAGTTATATCAATGAGATTAAATGGGAAATCTATTAACACAACTATCATCCAAGTATACGCTCCAACGGCAAACACAGAAGAGGAATTGGAGAGATTTGAAACGAATGCTGATGAAAGTTAAAGACAAAAGCACAAAACCAGGACTACAGCTGAACGTCAAGAAGACTAAAGTAATGACAACAGAAGATTTATGTAACTTCAAAGTTGACGAGGACATTGAACTTGTCAAGGATTATCAATACCTTGGCACAGTCATTAACCAAAATGGAGACAATAGTCCAGAAATCAGAAGAAGGCTAGGACTGGGGAGGGCAGCTATGAGAGAACTAGAAAAGGTCCTCAAATGCAAAGAAATGTATTGCTGAACACTATTCAGACCATGGTATTCCTGATCTCCATGTATGGATGTGAAAGTTGGACAGTGAAAAGAGCAGGTAAGAGAAAAATCAACTCATTTGAAATGTGGTGTTGGAGGAGAGCTTTGCTCATACCAATGACTGCGAAAAAGACCAATAATTGGGTGTTAGAACAAATTAAACCAGAACTATCACTAGAAGCTAAACTGATGAAACTGAGGTTATTATACTTTGGACACATAATGAGAAGACATGAATCACTAGAAAACACAATAATGCTGGGGAAAACAGAAGGGAGTAGAAAAAGAGGAAGACCAAACAAACAATGGACTGATTCCGTAAAGGAAGCTACAGACCTGAACTTACAAGATCTGAACAGGGTGGTTCAAGACAGATGCTATTGGAGGTCGCTGATTCATAGGGTCACCATTAAGTCTTAATCAACTTGAAGGCACATAACAACAACAATAACCTTTTCATAATATATATCAGTGGCAGATCTGTGATATGGGGTTACATTAAAATATGTTTATACTGTGTTGCTTGTATTTTCTGAAACACTTGTAGCTTTCATGATATATTTATTGTTTGAAAATATGATAATAATACAAGTTATGGGGGGGAAGTGTGTGCAGCAACACATGTGACTCTTACCTTTGTATAGTTGCCCATGCAAAAATATACACACACACATATCCCTGCCTTCGGGCAAACAAGAGGGCATTAATGCAGTTCAAGGACGCCTTCTAGCCAGGCAAAAGCTCTTGAGGAGGGTGCAGAGCACAGCCAGTGTGGGTCATGGCCTGGTCATAGTTCCAAAGCGCCAGTTGGAGAGGCTTGGAGGGCGATGCCCTGGCATTTCTCTTTAAGTCTATGACAGCGGACGGTTATAGCCAGCTGAAGGGGTTCAGCCCATAAAGAGAGGGGGAATTGATAGGTCAGTTTTGAAAGAATTTTGTGAATTAGTCTGGCCCTATCTGGCTCTAGTAATATGCATAAACAAGAAATTTGGGTGGAAAGACGTGCTGCTCAAGAGTCAAACTTGGGGAAGGGCTGCAGCTCAGCGGTGGAGCACCTGTTTTGCATGCCAGAAGGTCCTGGGTTCAGTTACCGGCATCTTCAGGTAGGGCTCAGAATATCCTCTGTCAGGAACTCTGGAGCACTGCTGCCAGTCAGTGTAGACAATAACAATTTGACTTGGTGTAAGGCAACTTCCTGTGTTCCTAACTAAACAATATATTAGCTCTGTAAGTGCAAGGTTTTTTTAAAAATAAAATCTACTAATTGCTGGTGCAGGAGCCTTTTTTTTTTGGCAGTATTAGGACCCTAGCATGGGGGCTAGGGGGATTTAACTCATTGACCCTTGGTATGCTCCTGATTTGGATTAGGTTCTCCACAATGTTAATTTGTATTTGCTTCAATGGGAGTTTCCTTCCATATGCAAATTGCTGGTGTGGGGGATGATCCGGATCAAAACTACAGCAAAAGGTTAAAGCCCCTCTATCCCCCCTCCCCCACTAGGGTCCTAAACTGGACTGAGTCTTCCACACTGCCAGGGTTTTTATTGTGTGTGTGTATTGTAAAAACACTGCATTTAAAGGTACAAATTCAGAGGTAACGTACCGTCGGTGGAGGCTGGTCCATTAGGGCGAATGGAGCACTGCCCCACCAACCTCAGTCTGCCCTCATTCAGCCTCTGCCTGCCTGCCTTCTTACTCACCTCCAGTCAGGGATTGGCTCTGCCTTTCATTGGCTCTGGCTGCACCTAGTTTTGGTATCCCTGCCTTCTGCCCTGGACATCATAGCATCATACCATCTAGGTTGACCCTTAGGAAAGGCAGTGACAGTGTGGAAAATAACAAGTCAGGCCACCTGCCCATATGGTTCATAGGTAGATAAGTTGTCAGAGTGGATTAGACCATACAGAACAAGTTTCCACATGGCAAAGTCAAGCTTTGAATTGGCTCTTTGTTGAAGATTAAGCCAGTTTAGATTGCTATTACCATTAAAATATACAATTCCATTGCTTTTGCAATAGCTTTGTGTGCAAGCTGTAGCATGTATTTTGCTTTCCCCTTTTTTCTATAGTGAGCCAGGGGATAGATTTGCAGAGGAAATGTGGGCACTGAAATGGCCCTGGCTAATGTAGCATAAAACAGCATGGTAGATGGCTTAAATGTGACTGTATGTTCCATGTAACAATTAAGATAAAACCTCTATCTTGAAGGATATTAGCAATATCCTGCATCCTTACAGTCCAATTTCACATTTGGATGTTTCCACTTATGTGGAATAAACACTTGTTTGATATGAACAAAGTATTGGCCCCCTCAAAGAACCAGAAAGGATCTGGAATTGCCTATCTCTCTGTGTGCATGTCTCAGACTTTACTGTAGCTTTATATCCCTATATTGACTATTCTACGTTGTATCTATCTCCCTGCCAATCCACCCCCAGCTGTTGCTGAAAAAGAACTCCAAGATCCCACTATATTTAGATTAATATGGAGGAGAATGCATACACACCCCTCCAGGAACAAAATTTATTTATTTATTTATTTATTTATTTATTTATTTATTATTTAATTTATATCCCGCCCTTCCTCCCAGCTCCAGGGTGGCAAACAGGAGCGCTAAAAACACTTTAAAACATCATGAACGATAGTGCTGGTTCAGCCCTAAGAGGTATGAATATGTAATAGGGCTGAGTCATGAGAAATGCTCCCCCCACCCCTGCAACTATGCCACCCTGTTTGCAGGTTGCAAACAGGGCTCTCTCTTTTGACAGGAATGATGAGTTTGCCCCACTTTCTGTTGGCTGCGACTGCACTCTCTAGTCCTGCTGGACACATTCTTTTTCCCCGTTTTGCACACAAGGTGGACTAAAAGGTATGCTCTGAAGGCACATGAAGCCACTACCAACTTGCTGAAGCGAAAAAGATTTGGTCAGTCCCTGGGTGGGAGACTGCCTGGGAATCACATGTATTCCTCCTTGACATCTGTGATGAAAGAAAGGCGGGATGTAAAAAATAAGAAAATAAACATATATAATACTAGATGCCAAAGTAAGGGCACGAAGCATGGTCCTTACTCTGATTTGGCTTCAGAAGCCATCATATAACCACATTTCAATCATAAAGCCAAATCAGAGTGAGAGTGAAAGCACAGGGGAGAAAGAGCATGTAGAAGAGTGTCAGTGATTAAGCCTTTTTTCTGCTTGCTGATTTTCTTGCATAATCCATCCCACCAATTATTTTCCTCCACTGGAGTTCGCAGAGGAAATGTGATAGGTGAAGGATAAAGCATTCCTACTCTGGTCTACTGCTGCTCCCCTGCAAATGCAGCTCTGCAGCCACTACCACTGCCATTTTGCACAACAATGGCAAACATGGGGTTGGGAATATTATTTTTGCTGCGAAATGTGCAGTTCTGCCCACAGATGCAAACAGTTCTGGACTGCTTTTTGTTTGATTTGTTTACTCTGCAGCAACATTTTGCTTGTTTGAATCAGTAAAGTTCTTTCTTTCCTGCAAGTTTGAGTGGCGCATAGATAAGGTTATGTTTTAGTGCTGAATATATCAGGAACTGCAGAGAGTAAAGAATATCCTTAGTTAAGCCGCTACTCAGTTTAAAAACTGGCTTGTCTCTTCAAGTGTGGGAGTCGCTGCACGGAAAGCTGCAGCTGGTGCCAATGCCGGGGCCTCTCTTCTGTGGCTTCCAAGTAATAGATTCTCTACAACTGAACTATTTTGGGTTTGTTGGCTTTCTGTTGAGCCACCAGAGAACATTTAAACAGATTGTATTTCATGTTTTGCAGGCAGGCTATGTTCCTGCTCGATAGTGTGGGTGTGCATATGTTTGTTGCTGAACTGGCTTAAAGTATATGCAAGTACAATTAATCACCCAAACCCAGCTGCATGTGGAAGCAAAGCATCCACATATATGTCCTAAGATGGTTGAGAAAATGAGCATGCAGCTGGGTGCTGCCTGTGGAGTTCCTAATCCAATGCGCCAGGCAGGATTGTGTGCAGGTAGCCCTTGTCGGAGCCTATGGCCATACTACCCTGAACACGCCCAACCTCGTCTGATCTCGGAAGCTAAGCAGGGTCAGGCCTGGTTAGTACTTGGATGGGAGACCACCTGGGAATACCGGGTGCCGTAGGCTTAGAGGAAGGCAATGAGTTGTAATTGACTTGAAGGCATATAACAACAACAAGCCCTTGTTGGAAAATCAAGGATAATGCCCGCCAGATATTCAGGAGAGGAACAAGGGAATGGATCTAGTCCTTCTTGCTCTCTTGCCCTCTAGGACAACTAATAGTGCTATCACCAACCTATCCCAGATGTAATGAAACAAGCATTTTCAAATGTGCCAATGATGGTGTCAAGGAAATGAAATGTCTTGCCAAAGGAGCTGTTTGAAACAGGTGTCACATTGTAAGGACAATCTGTCCAGACGGTCAAAAGGTCCAAGTGTGATAAACATAAGAATCTAATAAAAGCCCTGCTGGATCAGACTGCGCCTGTTTCCCACAGTAGCCAACCAGATGCTTCTGAGAAACCCACAAACAGGCCATGAAGGAAGTCTGCCTCTCCTGCTTTGGCTCCCCATCAATCAACTGGTATTATTAAGGACTTACTGCCTCTGAATCTAGAGGCTTTATTTAGCCATTGTGGCTATCCTCCATAGCTCTATCCAGAGAATTCATTAGTTGTATTTATGGAGGAACCACAGGGTTGAGCTTGCTGGTCCAGTCACCTTCTTCCTGGTCTTCCAGCATTGAGAAGTTGAAGGGGAATTAGTAAGTGCATTTGTTTGAACATGGTTAGAGCCCTCCATGTGATCAGGAACCCTGATCACGCAGGGTTCCAGATCACATCTATACCATACATTTAAAGCGCGTTGCTTTCCCCAAAGAATCCTGGGAACTGTAGCTTGTTAAGGGTGATGGAATTATAGTTTTCTGACAGGTAAAATACAGTTCCTAGGATTCTTTGGGGGAAGCCACGACTATTAAAAGTAGTATAAATGTGCTTTAATTGTATGATGTGGATACAGTCAATGTGTGGAGAAAGGCACTTTGTAACAGGTGATGGTGAACTGTCTGGGAAGGTTCCTAGTTTGAGACCAGCTGATCTTAATCACACCTTCAAAGGATCTCATTCCACCCCACATTTACAGTTACAATAATTTATGCAAGAGTTAAATGTTTCTATGCATTTGCTACTCAACTGTAATTAGTTTAATGCTCAACAGTTTCAATAAAGATAAACGTTAATGTTCTGTTGAATTTGGTGAAGTATGCAAAGGATCTGCAGGATGGGAAGCTATGTCGTCAGTTGCCTTTGGAAGTTTAAAACAATAAGATGCAGCGAATACTGAAAGAAAAAAGGCAAACACTAAAAAAATATTTTAACACCCTAACAACATCCAGCATACACCAAGAGAGATCAGAGCAAAAAACTTTACTCTGTTTGGAGGCTTATAGCCAGGGCGGTCTGAGATAAAGGACAAGATGACATCTCCTCCCTCCACTTCTGTGGTCAGAAGCTGACCAGACTGGCCATGGAATCCCATTTTAACACCATCCACTGCTGCTGAGAACAGCAGGCTAGGCTAGCCTAGGGGATGCAAGGCAGGCCACACACAGCTTTGCCCTCCAACATCTTCCTGCTGCTGCCCATCCCCTGGCATCAGTTGCCAGAGGCAGTCTTCTCACTCTGCCTAATGATAAGGCCAGCCCTGCTTATAGCTCTTAACAGATACATTGCAAGCTTGCAAACTGCCAGCTGAAAGCATTTTAGATCGGTTCAGGTTTATCAATTCTGCTATTTCCAAGGCATGTAAAGGAGAAAATGTACATTTTCTCCTTGTACTCACTTTTTAACCCTTCTGAGAAATGGCAGGTTCTTTTGATTTGAAGATTAACACTGAGATGAAAGTGTTGGACTTGATCAGGGAGACCCAGGTTCAAATCACTTTTCAGCCACGATGCTCACAGGTGCCCTTGGACCACCATTTCCCATCCTAACAGCATGGAGCTGTTGTGAGGATAACAATACACCACCCTGAGCTCATTGGAGGCAGTAGTGGCTGGTGGGGTGGGGTGGTGGCATTCAACTTACCTCCCAGCAGCTGGGTTGATGCTGCTTACTGGGAAGGAGAGGAAGGGAGTGAGGTAGCTGGGAGGTTGATGTGATGAACTTCCCATTGCCTCCCTGCTCCCCTCCAGTTATCAGAAGGCCAAGTGAGCACTGCTGCCCACCACACCATTCACTACTGATTGGAAGGGCAAAAATGTAAACAAATAAAATATGAAACCCATACCTTTTTCCTGCGTGTAGAAGCTCAAAGCCTTCACCGATTTTCTCAAAAGGCAACATGTGAGTTATTAATGCATCCATATTAAATTTCTTTTTCATGTAATCAGAAATCAGTTTAGGGAGAGCATCTTTTAACTTCCAGCCTGGGGGAAAAGTATAAGAACAATGGGTCATCCAGCAACTATCACTTCTTGATTATGATTATTTTTAAAGAAGAGCAAATGTTAGGAGGCATGAGCTTCATAAAAATGTTTAGAAGAGAAAAATAAAACTCATTTTTTATTAGTTAAATAGATAAACTAAGCTTGCATGTAAATTTCTTAGCATGATCAAAGACTAATGCGATGGAAAGGCAGCATGGGAAATTGTGAATAAGTGGTTCCCAGGTCTGAGAATTCGGGAGTTTGCCTATTCTGGATGGGATTGCTGTCCCTCTCAAGGAACAGGTACACAGCTTAGAGGTGTTCTTGGAACAATTTTTGTCCATGGAGGACCAGGTGGCCTTTGTGGCAAAGAGTGCCTATCACCAGCTTTGGCTGGTGTTTCACCTGTGCTCCTTCCTGGACAGGGATACTTTGGCCACTATGACACATGCATTGGTAACCTCACATTTGGACTATTGTAATGCACTCTCCATGGGCCTCCTTGTAGCTGACCCAGAGGTTGCAGCTGGTGGTGAGTGGTGCTTCTTATCAGGCACATATCATGCCACTGCTATGGGATCTGTACTGGCTGCCTATTAGCCGACAAGTAAAGCCCTAAATAACTCCGAACCAGGTTACCTGAAAAACTCTTTCCCCTCCACTGCCCAGTAAGGGAATTAAGATCAGCAAGTGGGACCCAGATAGTTATAATACAGCCTGATGATCAAATTATCATCATCATCTACACTTTCTAATGTGTATCAGCATCTTATTTGGATCCTTCCCTGTGCACAGATTCAATGGCAGGCTCAGTTCCCATACATGGCATTATGAAGCCACCAAGTAAATGGGACTTTGTTATACCTTGGTATAGCCACACATACCTTCATGCATATTATTTAGGTTTTAAGTTTTTATATTTCATTTATGATCCATTTCAGTCGGGTTTCAGGCCTGGTTTTGGCACAGAAACAGCCTTGGTCGCCCTGTATGATGACCTTTGTTGGGAGAGAGACAGGGGTTGTGTGACTCTGTTGATTCTCCTTGATCTCTCAGCCGCTTTCGATACCATCGACCATGGTATCCTTCTGGGGAGACTAGCTGAGTTGGGAGTGGGAGGTACTGCATTGCAGTGGTTCCACTCCTACTTGGCAGGTCGCCTCCAGAAGGTGGTGCTTGGGGAACATTACTCAGCACCCTGGACTCTCCAGTATGGGGTTCCGCAGGGGTCAGTTCTGTCCCCCATGCTGTTCAACATCTACATGAAACCGTTGGGTGCGGTCATCCAGAGCTTTGGATTGCGTTGCCATCAGTATGCTGATGACACGCAGCTCTATTTCTCCTTTTCATCTTCTTCAGGTGAGGCTGTCAATGTGCTGAACCGGTGCCTGGCTGCAACAATGGACTGGATGAGGGCTAATAAACTGAAGCTCAATCCAGACAAGACTGAGATGCTGCTAGTGGGTGGTTCTTCTGACCGGATGGTGGACGAATTTGCGGAGCACTTCCAGGATAAGATTGCTTGCATCCGTCGGGACTTAGACTCTGATGTTATGACAGATGACTCCATTGAAGTGTCCAGAGCGCAGAAATTAATGAAGATTCTAGAGATAAAGTTATCAATGGCATGGATAATCTTCTGGACTGGAATGATGTGATGGAGCCCAATATAGAGAAAATCTATGGAATTAACTGCAGCCATGTGACAATGGAAAAACTTTCAAGAGATGACCCAGTGTATTTTGAAAAAAAGAACAGAGATATGATTTTACAGCAGTATTTCAGCAACCTATTCAGAATGGATGGCAAGAAAATATTTGGGATAGAGGTAATTCCCATCAGACTCTTACTATATGACTATGGCTTTGACAGCAAGATTATTATGGAATACTGATAATGGAAGATTGGATACTGAAATTACTGGACTTAACAAGACTACTGAAGATGGAAGATGGAAAATGGAACTAATAGGGATAATAGAACAATGGCTACTGAAATTACTGAACCTAACAGATTCTGATGTGATGGATTAATTGAAATGTTTATTTTGACTATGGTTATGACAACAAGATTATCATAATTAGTAATGAGATGGATTAATCGATATGCTTATCTGGAAAAAAAAATTGATAGATATATTTCTTAAAGAATTGAAACCTCTCTTTGACTTTTTGTGGAAAGAATAAAGTAATGTTTATGAGATTTGATGATTAAGTAAGATAACTACTGGAGGAAAGTGATTTTATAATATGACTTAAGAGACAGGATTGTTATATATTATAGACTTATAACTGATTTGATCTTTGACAAATGGGAAGTCAATATTTTACTCTTTATTTTCTATTTTTGTTTTTTTTTTTTTTCTTTTTTTCTTTTTGTTTAACTATTTTTGATTTTGTTTTTTGTCTTTGAATGTTTTATGATTTTGTCTTGTATGTTTTATGAAAATCTGAATAAAAATTATTGAAAAAAAAAAAATGAAGTGTCCAGAGCGCGGTCTTGTCCTTCATTGTTGGATGAGTTTCAGTTGGTGCAGCTCGAGGAAGTGGACAAGGTGCTTGGAATGGTGCGGGCGACCACGTCTGCCCTTGATCCTTGCCCATCTTGGCTGGTGAAGGCCAGCAGGGCTGTAACCACCGGCTGGGCCAAAGAGGTGATAAACGCCTCCTTGAGAGAGGGAGTAGTCCCTGGTAGTATCAAGGAGGCAGTAGTGAGACCTCTTCTAAAGAAACCTTCTTTGGACCCAGATATTTTGAACAACTATAGACCGGTGGCGAATGTCCCTTTTTTGGGCAAGGTCCTGGAGCGGGTGGTCGCCGGCCAGCTCCAGGCGCTCTTGGATGAAACCGATTATCTGGATCCGTTTCAATCCGGTTTTAGGCCTGGTTTTGGCACTGAAACAGCCTTGGTCGCCCTGTATGATGACCTTTGTCGGGAGAGGGACAGGGGGAGTGTGACCCTGTTGATTCTCCTTGATCTCTCAGCGGCGTTTGATACCATCGACCATGGTATCCTTCTGGGGAGGCTCGCGGAGTTGGGAGTTGGGGGCACTGCTTGGCAGTGGCTCTGCTCCTACTTAGCGGATCGTCGCCAGAAGGTAGTGCTTGGGGAACATTGCTCGATACCCTGGACTCTCCATTGTGGAGTCCCTCAGGGGTCGGTCTTGTCCCCCATGCTCTTTAACATCTACATGCAGCCTCTGGGTGCGGTCATCAGGAGTTTTGGAGTGCGTTGCCATCAGTACGCTGATGACACGCAACTCTACTTCTCCTTTTCACCTTCTTCAGGTGAGGCTGTTGATGTGCTGAACCGTTGCCTGACCGCGATAATGGACTGGATGAGAGCTAATAAACTGAAACTTAATCCAGACAAGACTGAGACACTGTTGGTGAGCTCTTTACCTGCCCAGATGGTGGATGTTCATCCTGTTCTAGATGGGGTTACACTCCCCTTGAAGGAACAGGTTCGTAGCTTGGGGGTCCTTTTTGACCCTTCCTTGTCGCTTGAGGCTCAAGTGGCCTCGGTGGCACGGAATGCGTTTTACCATCTTCGCTTAGTAGCCCAACTACGCCCCTATCTGGACAGTGACGATCTCGCCTCAGTTGTTCACGCTCTGGTAACCTCTAGACTGGACTACTGTAATGCGCTCTATGTAGGGCTGCCCTTGAAGACCGTTCGGAAACTTCAGCTAGTGCAAAATGCGGCAGCCAGGTTGTTAACGAGGACCCGCTGGTCTGCGCATATAACACCTGTCCTGGCCCGCCTGCACTGGCTGCCTATTTGTTTCCAAGCCAGATTCAAGGTGCTGGTTTTGACCTATAAAGCCTTACACGGTGTGGGACCACAATACCTTGTGGAACGCCTCTCCCGCTATGAACCTACCCGTTCACTTCGTTCAATATCCAAGGCCCTCCTCCGGGTACCAACTCATCAGGATGCCCGGAGGATTGTTATTAGATCTAGGGCCTTTTCTGTGGTGGCCCCCGAACTGTGGAACAGCCTACCTGTGGAGATACGCCTGGAGCCTTCGGTACTTTCTTTTAGGCGCCAGGTTAAGACCTGGCTATACTCCCAGGCATTTTAATGTTCAATGTGTTTCATTTAATTTTTTTTTTCGTTTAACTTGTTGCTGATTTTATTGTAATTTTATTGTAATATTGTATTTAATCTTGTTTTGTTCACCGCCCAGAGAGCTATTCGCTATGGGCGGTTTAAAAATGAAATAAATGAAAATGAAATGAAATGTCCAACCTGTCCTGGATGGGGTTGCACTCCCCCTGAAGGAGCAGGTTCGTAGCTTGGGGGTTCTCCTAGAACCATCTCTGTCACTTGAGGCTCAGGCAGCCTCAGTGGCACGGGGTGCCTTCTACCAACTTCGGTTGGTGGCCCAACTACGTCCCTATCTGGACAGGGATAACCTGGCTTCAGTTGTCCATGCTCTGGTAACCTCCAAATTAGATTACTGCAATGCACTTTGCATGGGGCTGCCTTTGAATATGGTTTGGAAACTGCAGCTTGTGCAAAATGCAGCAGCCAGATTGGTAACAGGGACCAGACGGTCCGAACATATAAAACCGATTCTGGCCTGCTTTCATTGGCTGCCTGTATGTTTCCGAGCTCGGTTCAAGGTGCTGGTTTTGACCTATAAAGCCTTACACGGCTTGGGACCACAATACCTGATGGAACGCCTCTCCCGATACGAACCCACCCGTACACTACGTTCAAGATCAAAGGCCCTCCTCCGGGTGCCTACTCCAAGGGAAGCTCGGAGGGCGGCAACAAGGGAGAGGGCCTTCTCAGTGGTGGCCCCCAAATTATGGAATGATTGTTATGACGAGGTGCGCCTGGCAGCTGGACCAAGAAAGGGGATTGCAGGTCCTGTGGCTCTTTGCAAGTATCAAAGACCAGCTGATTGTTGGTGCTTGCAGAGAATTCTACACAGCACTTTGAAGCCCCAACAATCAGCTGCTGGTTGGGGCTTCAAAGCACCATGTATTGCACAGGGCAAAAATTGGTCATCTGATGGGTCGTGTCCCATAAAATGTGGCCCTTGGGGGAGATAAGGATCTGGAATGATTGAAAGAGTTGGGTATGCTTAGCTCAAAGAAGATTTAGGGGCAGAGGAAAAATAAGGGTCTTAAGATGTTGGACTATGACCTGGGAGACCAGGGTTCAAATCTCCACATAGCCATGAAGCTCACTGGGTGACCTTGGGCCAGTCACTGCCTCTCAGCCTCATGAAAACCCTATTCATAGGGTTGCCATAAGTTGAAATCTACCTGAAGGCAGTACATTTACATTTAGTTCAAACACTGAAGGTCATGTATATTCTGCTGTCATGCAGATGAGGGAGACTGGTTTTCTGTAGCTCCAGTGGGCAGGACTGGAACCAATGGGAAAATTGCAGTCAGTGAAGACTGGTGGCTCCAGTGTCAGTGGGGCAGTGAATCTGCTCTGGGTTTTAGTCCAAACTTTCAAGGAGCTGTCCAAGGTGCTGAGCACCCAGAGCATATTCACTTGCCCTACTGATATTGAAGCCACCTGCCTCTTGGACTTCAGGGATGCAGATTCTGGTGAAACATTAGGAGAAACCTTATAATAGTAAGAGCTGTTCATCAGTGGAACAGACTGCCCTGGGAGATAGTGACCTCTTCTTTGATGAAGGCATTTAAGCACAGCCTGAAGGTCCATCTGTCAGGAGCACTGTAGTTGCATCATGCACTGAGCAGGCGGTTAGATTCAGTGGCCTTCAATGTCCCTTCCAGCTCTATGAGTCAGTGCACTAATTGTCAGTTATGATCCACTTTAATCAATCCACACCTCCAACCAAACACCCTGTCAATTTCTTTCCCGTGAGGAGCAGAAAAGGATCAATGGAGATCTTTGATCCTGCAGGAGGTTCCCCGACCAGCACACAGGTGCCATGACCCAAGTGGCAGGATTTAAGGGCAGTAACCTGTTTGAGAAACAAAGAAAAACAAGGCCAGAGATGAAAATAATAAAGGAATGTAAAAACATAAGGCTGAATCAGGCCAGTGGCCCACCTAGCCCAGCATCCTATTCTCACAGTGGCCAACCAGATGCATATGGGAAGCCCCCAAGCAGGAACTGAGCGCAACAGCAATCTCCCCTTCTACAGTTTCCAGCAACTGGTATTCAGAAGCATACTGTATCCAACCACAGAGCCTTCCCCTGACCTCTCAAGTTTCCACTAAAATATTTTACTTAGTTTCTTCCAATCAGCTGCATTGCTTAGATATGGAGAAGTCACAGATATGAGCCCTGGGACTGAACAAAAGAGTTACAAGATGGGACCAAGTGATTATTGTCAAGACAGATCACATACCGCAGTGTCAATCTGCCCAATTGCTTCAAATGAGTAGTCCACGCCAAGACCTGTCATCTCCACCACCACTTCATTAATGGGCTTCTTGAAATCCTGAGGAAAGATGCATTCAGTGGCTCCTAACTCTTTGGCCTTGGTAAATTTATCTTTGTTGATGTCGATCCCAATAATCCTGGATGCTCCAGCAGCTTTGCAGCCCATGACCACAGACAGACCGACACCTCCTAAGCCAAAGATGGCACAGGTAGAACCAGGTTTAACCTGCAAATCAATATAAACAAGAACACTATTGTAGGGTTTTGCCGGGACATATGTGATGTAGCAGGACCAGGGACCTGGAAGGGATCAGGACTAGCAGACAGGAAGAGAAGGGGCACAGAGAGACAGAACTGAGAGCCATTATGGTGTAGTGGTTAGAGTGTTGGAGAAGGACCTGAGAGATCAGGGATCAAATCCCCATTCAGCCATCGTGCACACTGGGTGACACTGGGCTGGTCACTGTCTCTCTGGCTAACCTACCTCACAGGGATATTGTGAGGAAAGAAGGGGAAGGGGGTTAACCAGGTACACCACCTTGAGCTCCTTGGGAGAAAGGTGACTATAATAAACTGGGCAGGGATTAATGAAAAGAATAAGTTCAAGAAAAGGAGTTAGCAGGAGATGAAGGGCAAGGATGCTGGGTAAAGCACAGCCTAGAACAGGGATGGGGAACCTGTGTTGGACTCCAACACCCATCGGCCCCAACCAGCATGGCCAGTGGTCAGGAACGAGGGGGACTGTAGTGTAACAAAGTCTGGAAGGCTACAGGTTCCCCATCCTTGTCTTAGGTGATCAAAATACTACCCACCAACATCCTCTTGCTGCTTTGGTTTAGAGCTACTGTTGTGAGGCTGGATCCAGTGAGAGCAGAGAAGCTCAAGTAGTCTCAGCTAATTTTGCATCTCAAAATCATTTCAGAAAGAGTGATTCCTGAAGACCCCTCCTTGTCCAGCAAAGAGAAAGCAAACTCATATTTCCCTTTTTTTGATAACGCACAAACAAATTGATTCTCACCTGGGCACAATTGATAGCAGCTCCATAGCCAGTAGAAAACGCACAGCCAAAAAGGGAGACTTTCTCCAGCGGAGCATCATTGTCAATTCTTACAATAGAAGCCTCCGGCACAACCGTGTATTCAGAGAAGGTGCTCGTCCAAAGGAAGTGGTGGATCCTTTTCTCTCTGCAGGTGAACCTGCTGGTCTTATCTGGCATCAGGTTTTGAAGAGGTTCATACAAGCTGTTTGAGGAGATTCAGATTGGTCTGTATCATAAACGGGACTAAACACCAATTGTCAACATTACTAAGAAACACAAATCTTTAACAGAAGATGTAAGACCAACTTACTGGTTCTTGAGACAAGAGTTAGCATTAGGACTTAAACAACAGCCACATTCTCCACACTGGGGAAGACAAAGAGGAATGACTTTGTCACCTTGGAGAGGGGAAATAACAAGAACATGGTAATATTAACAAGGAATGGTGGAAGAGGTCTAACAAAAGAGGATCATATTTACACAGTTATATGCCCAAAGGTAATCTGATATTGGACAAGATTCCTTGGCTATATAAAGTCCATTATAGGGTATGTGTTTCCCTTGAACCTACTTACATTTCTGTGGGATACTGAAAGAGAAGATTCCTAATATTCAATGGGCTTTTGTTAACAGCAGCCAAATGTCTATTCAAATAAATAAATATAAACATGAAACCAATTCTTATCTTAATTTTTTTCTGAAGAAAACTCACGGGCTGTTAAGTTCTAAAAGTAGAAATATTATTTTAAACACAGCAATCTCAATAAAATTTGAACATTTTCTTGAATTTTAATTTAGGCCAAAGCTGTGCTAAAAATGCTGCCCCAGTTTTGCAGTTCTTGAGGGAGAGAGAAAGACTTTAATATTTTTCAGCCATGTGGTGGGAACATTGGTGGCAGCTTGTGTGTGTGTGTAACAAATTGATCCTCCCCCCCCCCAGTGACAGACCTGCAAATAATTGTCCCAGCAGGCTGTTACGTCTCCCTCCAATGCCATAGAAGGCCTCAACATCAGTTCATTTCAAAGGCATTGAGTGTGGGAAGATGACAGCCTTCCATGGCCAGCTATTTGTAGATAGGCCTATCAGTACATCTAAAGAACTGAAAAGTTATTTTGAGTTGGGCAGTGTTAGGATCTCCAGTCAACATGTAAGGGGGCTAATAGCATATTATATGATAAAGTGCATAACGTTATAGTGCCCAGACTTCCTTTAGAAACAATCTTTTAAAAAAAGCTCCTCAGAGAAGGAGACCTGAGAGTGGAGAAGCATCTGAGGAGTGTAAGGGAGATAAGCAGCAAAATGGCAAAAGGGGGGGGACCTGACTCTATCCATTCCAGGTCCCTCAGCAGTCATCACCCTTGTAGGTTTCTCTTTTGCAGGTTTCAGACTATGTATTTGCAGCTGTGGTTGGGGATTCTGAGCAGAGAAGTGGCAGGGTTGGAGAGGATTAAGCATTCTCTCCCTCCCCTCCATGTTTCCACCATCTGAACTGACCTTGATTTATTGAAAAAAAACACAAATAGAGTGTCTGGGCACTGGTGAATGCATTGGAGTAGCCTTTCCCAACCAGTGTGCCTCCAGATGATGTTGGACCACAACTCCCATCAGCCTCAGCCAGCATTGCCAATGGTCAGGAAAGATGGGAATTGTGGTCCAACAACATCTGGAGGCACACTGGTTGGGAAAGGCCGCATTAGAGGGTAATGTGTAGTAGGGATGGGTGGGAAATTTGATTCACTATGCATTTAAAGGTGAATTTATCAAATATATACTCTCTGAAACAATACAAGAACCGAAACACAGCAATCCTTCAAAATCCACACTTATTCAAATTTTGTGATGCAGTTCTCCAGCCAAGCAATGTTTATAAAAAGGCATATATTGGGGGATTGTGGGCATAAAAATGAATACATTAGCAAAAATAACATTTAAAATGCATTATATTAGGAGAAAATGCTTGCAAAAATGTGTAAATTAGTCAAAACTGCAAAGAATTGTTTATTAACAGAAATTTGCACTGCTGATGAATTTTCATGAGGATTTTTTTTTTACTGCAAATTGCTGCAGGAACATAGAGAACCAAATTTAAGATTGGGGAAATGAGGAACAGACAGAACCAAAACTGACAAATCCTTCCCTCCCTAATGAGCAGTTATCCCTTTACATAATGCTTGAAAATCATACTGGTATCCAGTACAACAAGCACTATTGAATTTCTGATCTGCCTCACCTGGCTTTACACAAGTGACTCCTGGTCCAACACTTTCAACAATGCCAGCTCCTTCATGGCCCCCAATAACTGGGTAGTCTATGTTTGGAAAAACACCTTTCAATACATGATCATCCGTCTGACAGATCCCAGTGGCCACCATCTGCAGGGAGAAAGCAATATGTCATTCCAGTATTTTACTGCTTCGACCCAGCTCACATATTCACCAGGAACTGGCACTGAATTAGATCACCTCCATTATAAACTTGGGTCTTCAAGTGAACAGGTGATCATGCAGATGTTCCATTCACACAATTGTCTCCTGGCAAAATGGCAGAAACAGAGCTTCCACATAATCAGGTGTTCACAAAGACGCCCATCTCACACTGAGAATTGTTTACTAGAGTTTCAGCAAGAATATTACCCACTTGATCCAGTTCTGATCTGACTAATTATAAAGTCTAACCAGCAATACACATTCAGAGGTTCTGTTTTAGTAAAGACATGGATATGGTCTGAAGGCACATTAGGCTACCTCCTTACTGAAGCTAAGCAGGTCTGGGTCCAGTTAGTGCCTGGATAGGAGACCACCTGCGAACCACTTGTACACTGCCTTCAGTTCCATGATGGAAAAAAGGTGGAATATAAACATAAGATTAAAAAAACAGTAAAGATTAGGAGCAGAGAGGCAGTGCGGTATAGTGGTTAGAGTGTTGGACTATTACCTGGGAGACCAGGGTTCGAATCCCCACACAGCCATGAAGCTCACTGGGTGATCTTGGGCCAGTCGCTGCCTCTCAGCCTCAGAGGAAGGCAATGGTAAACCCCCTCTGAATACCGTTTACCATGAAAACCCTATTCATAAGGTCGCCATAAGCCGGGATCGACTTGAAGGCAGTCCATTTCCATTTTTCAAAGAGTAGGAGCACCACAAAGTAAGTGATACTTTTGAGTTATGGTTGCCATCGTATGTCTGGGGGAAGACTCAGGGGCTTTAGTAATACTGCTGGATAATCTTTGAAGGCCAACAGGGAGGAAATTTCCCTGTTGATCTTGTTGGATTGTGTTGAGAACCTTCGGGTATATCTTGCTTCTTACTGCTGGGCAAGTTTTAACTGCATCTTCACCAAAAATATTGCTGACACTGTGCACAAATCTGCTTGAGTTGTATGCTTTATTCTGGATGCAGAAATTTTGGCTTCCTTGGTGCAATATCTAAATCTTTTGCATGGAGTCCATACTGCTGCCTTGTCAACAGACATTGGCAAAGAAAGAAGAACCTCTGTGTTTCTCTTATGTTTTCTAAAACCATTACCCCTACATTTGTGGCTCCCCTATCCATGGCTCCTCTATCTCTGTCTTCAGAGTTCAGGCACAAGATCCTTGGACACTAGAATAATAATTCACACTAAGGGGAGAAATACACCTTTCTTTTACCTTCACTCGAATTTCATGACTTCTTGGTGGTGCCACCTCCACCTCCTCGACAGAAGGCATTTTGCCAGCTTCCCATATTATTGCAGCTTTACATTTAATCACCTGTGAAAATGGATCCAATCAAAGCAGGCCAGAGATGAAGTGCATGGTGCCCTTCATAATGATTTAAACAGGATTGTGACCTTAGATTTGGCGCAATCAGCATAGAGATTGCCATTCTTCCCACACAGCAAATTACCTAGGGGTAATTTTATGCGGCCCTTGGCCTAATTTCAAAATCCCTCTGCAAGCTATCAGTTCGACCTCGGGCAAGAGTAATCTGTCCGTCTCCCAACAGCCCACGGGAAGAATGAGAAGAGGGAGAGATTGAATGGTGGGAGGGAAAGAGAGAATGATAGAAAGAGAGAGACAGAGGGACAGAGAGAAAGTGGATGGCAAAGAGGGAGGGGAAAGGGGTGGCCCTGATCACTTTTGGCTGGCCCTGCCCACTGCCAGCATGTAGCCTCTGACAGATTACCCCCAAGAGAATGTGGCCCTCAATAGAAAAAGGTTGCCCATCCCTGCCATATGACTTGCCACGGTTGTTGATTCAGCACACCTAATACTGCCTGGAAGCACTACTGTGATGTCAAACTCAAACCAACAAGAGTGCTATTTTGATAGTCTTAACAATTAAAAGAGTTCAGTAAACAGTAGCAATAGAATAAAAACACTTCCCATTAGTGGGGAGGGTCTGTAGTTCAGTGACAGAGGACAAGCTTTCCATACAAGAGGTTCCAAGTTCAATTCTATGCATCTTCAGATTATCTGAGTGGCAGGGCTAGAAAAGCCATCTATCTAAGATCTGGGAAAGCTGCTATCAACCAATTAATGACAATTTAGTGAGGTCAGTAAATGAAAGATCAATTTCATGTCAATGCAGTTATTTTAAATGAGCAGTTATGTTTCAGTAAGCCTTGCATAGTTTTAAGTAGGGATGAGCAATTCAGTTCACATTTATAGGCGAACCTACCTAATTTGCACTTCCTGAAACAATATGCAAACTGAAACACAGACACCCTTTGAATTTCACACTTTTTTGCAATGCAGTTCTCCAGCAAAGTCATGTGTACAAAAATGCATGCACTAGGGTAAAGTGTGCATAAAAATGCATATGTTAGTGAAAATAGCATACAAAAAAGCATTACATAAGGGGAAATCACTTTTGTAATATGTGTATATTAAGAGAAATTCACACTAAAACGTTGCTGAATTTTCATGAGGCCTTTTTTTAAATTCACATACTGATGTGGAAATGTGAACTTAAGAGTGGTATTGCATGCACCAATAGTACATGCAAGAAGGATCTTTGAATTGTTGTTGATCACAAGCTGAATATGAGCCAACAGTGCAATGTGGTTGCAGAAAAGGCAAATGCTATTTTAGGCTGCATTAACAGAAGTATAGTTTCCAAATCGTGTGACTTACTAGTTCCCCTCTATTTGGCAATGATTAGGCCTTATCTTGAGTACCATGTCCAGTTCTGGACACCACAATTTAAGAAGAATGCAGAGAAACTGGAACAGGTTCAGAGGAGGGCAACAAGGATGATCAGGGGACTGGAAACAAAGCCCTGTGAGGAGAGACTGAAAGAACTGGGCATGTTTAGCCTTGAGAAGAGCAGACTGAGGAGAGATATGATAGCACTCTTCAAGTACTTGAAAAGTTGCCACACAGAGGAGGGCCAGGATCTCTTCTCTATCATTCCAGAGTGCAGGACATGGAATAATGGGCTCAATTTGTAGGAAGCCAAATTTCAGCTGAATATCAGGAAAAACCTCCTAACTGTTTGAACGGTACAACAATGGAACCAATGACCTAGGGAGGTGGTTGGCTCTCCAGAAATACAGATCTTCAAGAGGCAGCTGGACAGCCACCTCTCAGGTTTGCTTTAACTTGGATTCCTGCATTGACAGGGGGCTGGACTCAATGGCCTTATAAGCCCCTTCCCACTCTATGATTCTATGAAAAAGAGTGGTGAAATGAAAAACAGAGAGAAATGGAAACTGACAGATTTGCCCATCGCTAGTTTCCAGTAAGAATTCCAGTTGTCATCTAGGGTGGTGCCCTCACCAAGGTCAAGGAAGTAGCCTTCCCAGATTCTAGCATCTGATGACAAAAAAACCTAGACATCTGATGTAGAAATGAATCATATAAATTCTGGAACCCCATCAGCTGATTTCATAAGCATGGTTCAGGGAATACATTCTGACTCTAGGTAAACTTCCTTTTCTCTTTAAGCAGATTTTTAAATGTAAAAGTGCAAGAGCCAACTTATGTCAGTTCTTGGGCATGGCCTGATGTGGTGGCACAGCCAAACTGTGATGACTCCATTCTACAGCCAGGGCCTGCCCAAAACTTAATTAAACAAGATAAAATAAATGAAACGGGATTCTTTCCCATTCTTCCCCTTTTTTTCTGGGTAGCCCCAATCATGACCTAATTCCTTCTTAATGCATTGGTGGAGTGGATGACGGCCAATAAACTGAGTTTGAATCCTGAGAAGACAGAGGCTCTGTGAGTAGGTTGTTCCCATGTCTGGAGGATATGCCAGTTGTCTGGTCTGGATCGGTTTGGGTTGCACTCCCTCTAAAGGAACAGGTACGTGACTTGGGGATAATCATGGATATATATTATTAGCGGTCCAAGTGACCTCAGGGCCTAGGAACATCTTTTACCAGCCGTGTCTAGTATAGCAGCTACAGCCATATCTGGGTACGGATAACTTGGCCACCGTAGTCCATGCATGTGTAGCCTCGAGACTGGATTACTGCAGTGCACAAGGTGGTCCTTGGGCCTGCTCTGAAAGCTCCAGCTGGTGTAGGATGCAGTAGCTAGGCTGTTGATGGCAGCAGATGGCCAACAGCATATTATACCTCTGCTAAAACATTTGCACTGGATGCCCATATCCTACCTGACCAGGTTCAAGGAGCTTGGTGTTGATATATAAAGCCCTGAAAAACTTGGGTCCAGGATACCTTAAGGCAGCCTTTCCCAACCAGTGTGCCTCCAGGTGTTGTTGGACCACAATTCCCATCTTTCCTGACCATTGGCAATGCTGGCTGAGGCTGATGGGAGTTGTAGTCCAACAACATCTGGAGGCACACTGGTTGGGAAAGGCTGCCTTAAGGACTGCCTGAGCCCTTAAATCCCAGCCTAATCGCTGAGATCATCTGGAGGAGCACTGTTAGTTGTGTCCCCTGTTAGAAAGGCCTTACTAGCCTCAATCAGAAATTGGGCATTTAGTGTTGTCGGTCCCATGCTGTGGAACAATCTTCCAGCAGGGATTTGGGGGGCATCCTCACTGTTAACTTTCAGATGTCTCTTGAAGAAGTTTTTATGCTGATAGGCTAAAACAGTTGTTTAAAATGTCTCTTGAGTCATTTTAATGATTGTTTTCTATTGCTCTTAAATTTTTTAATGCTGCTGAACACAGCCTGGATGTTTTGTGAGAGGGTGGTATATAAATACTTTCAGAAATAAATAAAGTATGCCTTCTGAGCTAAAAAGCAGAGAATATGTGTTTCATTGAAAAAACTGAGCATTTTTTAAATTATGTACTGGTGCAATAAGATGCAAGACAATGTTAAACTATATACACTTCTGGGAACACTAATTATATATATATAATAGTTTGTAATAGTTTCTAAGGTATTTCAAAGTCGTTTGTGAGGTTTTTAATCTATCTAACTATATGTGCATCATGGATTACTTTTGAAAATACTGACTCTTGTAAGGCAATCTAATAGTCATGGTTAAGGTAAACTTTAAACCTAGGACCTCTTGGTTTACAGTTCTAACTCTTACAATGTTAACTTTTATCACTTTTGTGAAAATCTTAGATCTTGTCCATTATCTCCGTCACTTCTATCAAGCAGACTCACATTTTGAATCTACAAGTAGGAGATAAATCTCCACAGTTTGGTCTTGGCAGTGCAAAGGGAATTTGCACAAATAAAATTCAGAGAATGTTTCTCTCCTCTGGGAAGTTCTCACCTTGTAGTTCTTTCATTTTTGAAAAAATCCACTATCTGGACATACATACAAACAAAAACATAGATTGAGATAGACTGAGCCATAGGAAACAGCCTTCTTTACCTTCCCTGCAGTTGCCATGTGTCCGGATCCTAGCTTTCAGACTAGCCACAAGCTCCCTCCTCTTCAAAGGACTTCTCTTTTTGCTACTCACTTGGGCACTGGCAAGAACATAGAGATACCCTAACCTGTTCCTTCTCCACCACACTCAATGTAGAATCTATGATAGGCCAGCTGGGGAAGGGGAGGGCCCATTTCTAGCTGGGATTGAAAGTTCTTTAGTGCTTCCCAAGTATTTAGCTTAAATTAATCTCCCCCAGGAGCAGCCATCCAAAGTTAAGTATCACCAAGAATGAGGGAAATATAGGATCTAAAAGGAAAGGGTGGGGGGAAAGCCCAGTTCAGTTACAGATTTTCTGACTAAGAACTTGTACATACTAGCAAAAATCATTCTGGTCCATGTTCTCTTGCTCAAATTATTTACATAAAATATAACATAGTCACATACAGTACATTTACAGAGAGAATAGACATTATAGATTTTCCTAATGCATAAAGAAAGGAATCCAGAGGCCTGTATGATCAATATTGGGAAAGAGAATTTCCTTACAAGCTTTTGAAATAGTTGTTAGGTCTGCCTCACATTTTATGTACATGTGAGCATAAATATTAACAATAGTGTTTCATACAGGAAACACATAAAGGGCAGATTAGGGCAAACTCCAGGTTCGATGCCTGACTCCAGTAAATTGCTTTCTGCTGGGTCCCCTCCTATATTGGCCCAAAGTCATGGGCTTACCTGGTAGCAGGTGCAGATGGCTACAGACCACCATTTTAAATTTGCATTGGAATGATGCTATGTTGGAGGCATTCTGGGAAATTTAACATGGTGTCTCATAGCCATAACTACTCACCATTGGGAACCCAGGACAGCTATCAACACTAGTGGGTCCTGTTGGGTTCTTGGTGCTGAAAGCAGGTCTGGATGCTTTTTCTTAAATGCTCAGGAGGACAAATTGGGAAGTCATGAATGACTGGCCCCTTCACTGCTCATCCCAGCTTGATGTTAAGGATTCTTTGTTAGCTTGCATTACTCCATTCTCACACATTGATCCTCTGGAATATTCTATGTCACGGCTGGGGAACCTCTGGCTCTCAGATGTTGTTAGACTCAAACTCCCATAGTCATAGTCTATTAGTTCTGCTAGATGGGGCTGATGGGAGTTGGGAGTCTAACAACAACTGGAGGGCCACGGGTTCCCCACTCCTGTTCTAAGTATTAATAGTCAATGTGTATTTTATAAAATCAAAACAGTTCAATATCCATTGGCCCAAGTAAAGCAGTCCAAAGTCTGTTGCTCTGGCAATCAGTTATTAAAATGGCCTTGCTTGCAGGAATAGGAATAATTAGATATGCAATGACCTCAATCAGGGGTGATTCACAGCTGAAACATAGTTGACTTGTGCTTTGCCAGAGACAGGTTTTGCAAAAAATAACAAGAGGAAACACAGCTTTTATTTAACGAATTTTTATTTAACAAAATGTATGTATCACTTAGAAAACCTCTAAGCAGTTTACAAAAAAAACCCACAAGAATTGTGATGCCTTTTGTAATTTTATTTTGCCTGGAGAGCAACAGCTATTGGGTGTCTTAATACATTTAGAAAACAAATTCACTAATAGGCCAAAAAAACCCTTGCAGTTTAAGAACGTACCTATAGCCAACAGTTATTCCTATCAAACTTTAAAAAGCAGGGAAATTGGGCAGCTATAGTGAATGCACCAGGGGAGCAGGAGACCTGACCTCCTTTCTGAGATATTGTACTGCCCCTACAAATTTATAGAAATGCAGACCCAATTTGGGTTGGTCATTCACAGTCCAACCCATTTCCTGTGTAGCTTGGAAGAAATAGGTAATATGGGAGGAGGGGGAAGGGGAGGAAGGGGAGGGGTAGGGAGGATGGTGGAAGGGAGAGGGAGGAGGGAGGAGGGAGGTGAGAGAGGCAGGGAGGAAAAGAAGGAGATTGGATGCATGGGCACTTGGCAGAGAGAAAGACTCTTTCCTTTCCAAAAGGAATATATTGTTAACAGTATCATTGTTTTTGGGTTATCCCCACTTTTTTATTTTACAGCAGATAAATGTAGTTTCCCACCCAAATTTAAACCAATGCTGTCCCTGGCCACATCCACACCAGACATTTATTCCACTGTAAACAGTCATGGCTTTCCCCAAAAGAATCCTGGGAAGTGTAGTTTGTGAAGGGTGCAGAGAGTTGCTGGAGATGCCCTATTGCCCTCACAGAGCTATAATCCCTAGAAGAGAGGCTGAACATTCAATCACTCTAGCCACTGGAGTTCTGTCAGGGGCATAGCAGTCTCCTAACAACTCTCATCACCCTTCACAAACTACACATCCCAGGATTCTTTCGAAGAAGCCATGAAGTGGAATAAATGTCTGGCATGGGTGTGGTCCCCTGATTAGCCAAGTCAAACAGCTGTTAGTCTGGCTTTTAGAACACTGTCAGTTGGTTCTTACTGAGCATGCTTGCGCTATCATAGACTCCAATGTTAATTTCTTAAATTAACTAAAAATCAGCCATGCATTTTTTTTAACTTTTAAATTTCAGAAGGTGAAGGTCAGAGTATGGGGCAAGGTTAGTAATAGAATTACAGGTACTCTGTGAACATGGCTGTTTTTTAATTAATTTCAACAAATTATGAGGCCACTGACAGAAAAAAGTCCAACAGAGGTCTGGAAATTTTTTATTCTGTTTTAAACTTTGAACTCTCAATGCTCTCTGAATGTTTCATGTATTGCCATGAAAACATAAAGGGTTGTTAAGCAAGTGTTTCTGAGTTCAGGACTATTAAGTTTTGTAAGGTCTTGTTTTGAACTGAGTTTATGGGAAGCAGCAGAATGGCATGGGGAGTATTTTCAATTTAACATTGCAGAATGTGAAAAATCTGTGCTGGCTATAGTATACAGCTACTCTCATGGCTTTTTAATAAATAAAAAAGCCAAAAAGCCTTTGGAAAACAAACATTAAAATTAAATGTTCCATTTTTAAGTAAGGTTTGATAAAAACTGTGGATTCTAATTATTTTTTACCGGTAGGAAACTACTGTGCTAATTATTGCATGTTTTGGGGTGTGGGAGTACTAATAAACTTGAATAGTTTATTAAGGTATAGATTTCAAAAGGCTTTACAAAGTAAACCAAAACTTAAAGAGAAGCTTTTATCTGATTTCTGCCCTATGGAAGGATGCAGGCTTTCAGATGACAAAGCTCCCTGCATTTGGCAGAAGGAATATTCACCATATAACTACAAGTATTGTTACTATATTTTAATCTTAGCCATCCTCCAAGAAGACATGCAGCAAATTGCCTATCTCCAATTTTATCCTCACAACAACCTTGTGAGGGAGGTAGACTAGGCTGAATGGTGGGGCTGGCCGTATCCTTAGGCAAGTGCGGTGGCTGCCTCAGGTGGCAGATGCTGAGGGTGTTGAGAACATACAGAGCTGTGTGAGTCATGAGGCCTACGCTGTGCTCCCTAATCTAGCCTGATGCTCTATTGTGGGTGTTGAAGTAAGGAACTACCAGTCTTTTGTACATGGAATAGGAGAGGTGCCACGTTGTCGTTTGCCTCAGGCAGCAAAATGTCCTAAAAAGCAATTACTGGTCCAGTAAGGGCCAAACTAGGCACATGCTTAAAACATAGGAGGTAGCAAAGCATCTTGGCTATTGCTTAACTAATTAAAGGCACAGAGGAGTCTGCTCTTACTGTGAAGAGAGCGCATGAGGAAATGTTTATTTCTTCACTTCCCCATTGTGATGGGAGAAGAGGCATATACACACACATAGATAGGAGTCTTTGGGGGGAAATTCCCATGGGCTCCAAAGGGGACTTCTACCTCCCAAGGCTCCTAGCTGTGCATGGGGTGGGTGGCATGGGAGTAGGGTTCCTCTGTCCTCCAATTATGGTGAGGAAGTGAAGAGATAAGCCTCTCCTCCCTTGTGGCTGAAGAATTCTGTAGGTTTTCATTTATCAGCTGACCAATTAAGGTTGCACATGAACAAACACATAAGCTCTGAATCAAAACCTGCTGATGATGTATGCTTATATTGTAGCAAATATTGTGCCTCATCTGAGTTAGCGTTTCCTATCTATCCCTTAAATAAATAAATAAAGCACACTCTGTAAATGTTGGGGTATTATTAAACAGCTGGCCTTTCCATGTGATGCTTACAGAGGATGTGGTGGGACCCAATCAGGTGCTGTCATATCCTTACACAATAGGAGTGGAGATAGCTAAACACTTTCCCATTTTTATTCCTCTCACCCAAATGCTTTTTCCTTAAAGGCCATTTTTGCCAGCCAGGGGTTGCTTCTATTTGCCAAGCTGACTCCCAAGGGCCAGACCCTTCCAGAAGACCCTCTGGATGGTGTCTAACTCACTCTCCATGTGGGAACCCCCCAGAACAGATTTAGGGGCAGGTGTGGGGGGAGGGGAGAAGTTCCATTGCACATGTCCTTGCCCTGATGGAACACGTTAGTTGGATGCTGCCCTATTTTATTTATTTAGCAATAATTATATATCACTTGATTGTAGAAAACCTCTAAGCAGTTTACAGAAAAAAGCAGATGAAGCCTTAATTTCGGTGCCTTCTCCTCAGTCTAGGCCAGGGCCAGCCCAAAGCATTTTGCTTCCTCAGGGGAAAATGGTGGTCCTCTCATTCCACGTACAGAAGCTGACTGGACAGGTCACTGAATCTTATTTCAACAGAGCCAATGAGACATTGGCAATGACTGGTACGCTCAGGAGGAATGGTGGTGAGCAGCCTCTGCTGCCCCTGCTGCTTAAGGTAGTCACATCATTCTAGTTAACGACAGGACCGGGATCAGGTCCTGTCCAAACAATGTACCTCTGGCTGCTGAAGCTCCTGTTTCTTTCCCCCACATGCTTCATTGGAATGTGACCCCTGCCTAGTTTTAACTACCCACCTGCTTCTAGTCCTCCTGATTATGTTGCATTAGATCTTGACCTCTGCCTGGTTTTCATTACCTGCAGCTGCCTCTGGTTCCTCTGAGCCTCTGTTGATGTTCTTGAACTTGCCCCTTGGCTGTTTAGGATCTGCTTCTGGCTAGGGGTGTTGGCGGAAACCATCAGGAATTGACACATCATGCATGTTTGTCAGAGGTTAGGAATGGAAAACATGCAAGTAAATACAAGCAGTATTCACTATCTTTTATTTAAGCCTGAAATGTTATATAAATAATTATGTTATTTGCATTTTTCTTTAGCAGAACAGAAGCAATACTGATTGTGATGCAAACAGGATGGGACGGAAATCACTGCCTCTGTACATACATCCCTACTTCTGTCCTACGTGGACTGACAGCCAGCTCTCCTAGATCCTAGAACCTGGATAGCCTGGAGCCGGATATTTGCTGTGGTCTGACATTTATCAAGAACCAGTTTGGACAAGGGTAGCTTTGGTCAAGACTTGCAGACAACAGATTTCTAGTAGAGCTTTCATTTAACAGTTGTACTCCTGCAAAAGACAAAGCAAAATAACATTCCAATGTAGCAAATAAACAAGTTTTGGAAAATAATCCCAATTAGGCTTTCAAACCACCTTTGGGCTCCCTAACAAGTTTTTTTTTCTGTTCTTCGTTCTGCATAATTTCCTCTGAAGTTATCTCCCATAGATCTGTTTTGCTGTTCCGCTCAAGAATTCCAAGATCCTGATCTGGAAAGCACTGGTCCCCCAAACAAATAAGAACCACATCTTTGTTTTTGATGTGTGCAACTATATCCAAGCCATGCTTGAAATGGGAGAAAAAGGAAGGTGGATGGTTGCTTCAGATCAGACCGGACCAAACCCCTAATCAGGTATTCAGCCAGGCTGGAGTTTTACTTAGCAGCAAATGGCATTACAGAGTCTGAGAAGAAGTGTGCTGTGTTACTCAGTGTCTGTGGGCCTGATACCTTTGACCTAGCTCAGGCCCTCCTAGCACCAGCAAAACTCGCTAATACATCTTATGAGGATATCCTGAAAGCTTTACAAGGACATTTCTCTCCAAAACTGTCTGAAATAGCACACCGTAATTATTTCTACAAACCAAATCAGGGCCCAACAGAGAGTGTGTCACTGTATGTTGGTGAACTTAGACGCATGACGAAACACTGCAATTTCCTCAACCTTAAGGAGATGCTGTGTGATCGCCTGGTCTGTGGGTTGCATGATGAGGGCCTGCAAAAGTGTCTGTTTGCAAAAGGACAGCTCACGTTCAAGACTGCATTAGAGGAAGCTCTGGCTACAGAAGCAGCAGCAGCAAGCACCCGAGAAGTGCGCTTGGTAAGAAACTCACCCTGTTCAGGAACCCAGCTGGCAAAAATTCAAGTCAACAATTTCTAGAGATCCACAGGCTGCAGTGCAAATGCTCATCAACCAGAGTAGGTGCTGCAAGACCTCCGAGATCCAGACAAGTTTCTCCAGTGAAATGTAAGAGCTGTGGTGGATCCCATAAACGGTGTGCCTGCCGTTTCAGAGGTGCACAGTGTCGGTATTGTCAAAAAGTTGGGCATATTGAGTGAGTATGCCAAGCCAAAGTGGCATGTCACTTCAGCCCCTTTTCATCCAGCAACCAATGGCCAGGCCAAGAGGATGGTCAGGACAACAAAGGATGCATTGAAACGGATTGTAGAAGGTGACTGGGACCAATGCCTTGCAAGTTTTCTCCTGACACAACACATCACACCTTGTGCCACAACTGGAAGGAGCCCAGCTGAGCTATTAATGAACAGACAACTAACTACTCTGCTTGATCGGTTGTATCCTGACTTGACCGAGAACCGAGCAAGGGAGTCTGTTGCAGTTCAAGAACCGGCACAGGTGTTCACCCCAGTTGACCCTGTGTATGTCAGGAACTATGGTGCTGGTGAAACACGGATTCCTGCCACTATGACCCAAGCCATGGGCCCATTGATCTACAGGGCTCAAACACCAGACGGCCATGTGTTACGTCAACATGTGGACCAGATGAGAGGACGAAGCCCAGCTCCATCAGTTCTCTCTGAGGATACTGAAAGAGAGAATGAGCCAGTGGCTGCTCCTGATGCCGGACAAGAGCAGTTGCACCTGGACCCTGAAGTGGACCAGCATGAACCAGAGCCAAATGGGAAACTAGGGGCTGCACTATCAGCTTCAATGCAAAATTGTCGTCAATCAACTAGAGGATGCACTATCAGCGTCAATGCAAAATTGTCATCAATCAACCCGCACCAGGGCTCATCCCAAGTATCTTCAGGACTATGAGAGCTAGGGGAGAGGGGTGTAATGTATTGGCCCTCCAGGCTTGCCATACCAGGAACTACTGAGTCAGCCCAGGCTGTGGCAGTTTCAGTTCTAGGCCTGCCTTACAAGCAGCGCCATGCTGTGGGCCTTGTTCTCTGTATATAATTAGTTATTGTAAAGTCCTTGTTATTGTTTAGATCCTCTGTGTGGCCTCTTCCTTCATGATGCTTTTCACTCACAGCCCTCCAAACGTTGGGGGCTGAAGTTCTGCTGTGGGGAGACTACCCGACTAGTGTAGGGTCCCTGCACAATCTAGAACCATCTGGGTTCTAAAATGTACAAGGAATTTACATGAATAGAAAAAGCTAGTAGTGGACGACATGGTGGGGCAGAGGAGCCTACCTGACCTTCCAGCAGATGAGTTGCCGTTGCTTACCAGGAGGGGAGAGGCAATGGCAAGGTCAGTGCAGCGCAAATGCACCAGTAAAGCCAATCCAGTGCTCTTGCCAGTGATTTTGCACTGAGCTGCCCTCCCTACTGCCTCACCCCTCCCAGTAAGTAGCAGTGACTCACCTGACAGGAAGCAGATAAGGGCTTCTTCCCCACCACACTGCCTGCTACTGGAAAAGGTTCCACACTTCAAGAGGTATCCCTCCAACATGTAGATGGCAAAATGTGGGGGCAGAGCAGAAGTAGTTCACTCAGCCCCACTCTCTTCTATCATGTGATTAAAACTCATTTATAGGGCTGAAATGGGATTGTTTAATGTCTTCTGAATAGGAGGAATATAGTTTGGGGCCTACATGAAGTGTGATGGAATCCCACACTATCCCACCTCTCTACAAGCACTGTTCCCACAGTTATCTATGCTTCTTGTGACAGGAAGTCTAGCACTCTCCGAAGTCCTGTTTCCACATTCCTTCTATACGTAGGGCTAGTGTGCGGAAGGTGGAACAAGCCCACACTTCCTGGCCCTGCTCCTGACCTTGCACATCATGCCCACTCTGCCCGCCCAATGTCCATGCATTAAGCAATAATGTTTTCAAAGGGGCACCTACACATGTGCACCTAGCTGTTCATGCACAGGCACTTCATCATGAGGAGGGATGAGGGAAATCCATCATTTTCAGTTTCTCTCAGTTTCTTATTTATCCAATTTTAAATTCAGTTCTCTACATGTTCACATCAGTTTGCATTTTTTTAAAAAAAGACTTTTTCATGAAAATTCATCAGCATTTTTGTGTGAATTTCTCCTACTTTTTGTTGTTATGTGCCTTCAAGTCGATTACGACTTATGGCAACCCTATGAATCAGTGACCTCCAAGAGCATCTGTCATGAACCACCCTGTTCAGAACTTGTAAGTTCAGATCTGTGGCTTCCTTGATGGAATCAATCCATCTCTTGTTTGGCCTTCCTCTTTTTCTACTCCCTTCTGTTTTTCCCAGCATTATGGTCTTTTCTAGTGAATCATGTCTTCTCATGATGTGTCCAAAGTAGGATAAGCTCAGTTTCATCATTTTAGCTTCCAGTGAGAGTTCTGGTTCAAAAACCCAATTATTTGTCTTTTTTGCAGTCCATGGCATCCGCAAAGCTCTCCTCCAGCACCACATTTCAAAGGAGTTGATTTTTCTCTTATCTCCTTTTTTCACTGTCCAACTTTCACATCCATACATGGAGATCGGGAATACCATGGTCTGAATGATCCTGACTTTAGTGTTCAGTGATACATATTTGCATTTGATCTCCTACTTTACTATATATATTCTATATGCAATTTTGCATTTTTGTATATTACTTACACTAATATATCTATTTATATGCACACTTTAGTATATGTATTTTTGTACACATTACGTGGCTGGATGTTTCTTTTATTTATATTTTTAGTTTTTGTTTTTCTGTTTGGTTCTGTTATCTCTGTTTAACTGATTTGTAAATGTGAAAATGGATAAAAAGTAATTTTTAAAAAAGAAAGAAATGCCCCTATGACCTGTTCTGTGTTTAGAGCTGCAAGTTTTAAAAGACCTTCATAGCTCAGTAGTACATCATACGCATGCAAAAGGTCCCAGGTTCAATTCCTGGCATCTTCAGGTAGGTCTAGGAAATGGGCATGGGCCAGAATGGCCCTTCCTGTCTGACTACCTTATTTTCTGCAGGGGAGGGGTGAAATGCAGAAAGCCATTTCAGATTTTAGGCGGAGTGTGGGAATCGGTGAAAGATTTCAGAGGGTTGTGAGGGCTTTCTTTGCCACCTTTTCCTTCAAGGAGTCCAAGGTGGTGTACATAGTTTTCCCCACTCTCCATTTTATCCTCACAACAATCCTGTGAGGTAGACTAGGCTGAGAGTCACTGACTGGCCCAAGGTCATGTGCACACATTCTGCCCTCCACAACAAGACAGAAGACCAATCACCATTTTTACCTAAGTTGCCATTGCCTTCTAGGAAAAATGAAAGACAGCAGTAGTGTGCAGGCCCTCCCCTCAAGCATGTATGTGTGCACATGGACGTATTAAAAAGAAGGCAAAGAAGAAGCTACAGCCAGTCACCAAAATGCGCCAATTTCCCCCATTCCTGAAAAACTGCTTCCTATTTTGGCGGCTCTTCTTGTGGTGGAGGACACCATGGTGGTTTTCCATGTGCTAGATAGAGCAATGGTCTGACCTGGTATAACGGCAGCATCCTTCATTCCTGTGAGCAGCCTATAGCCCTGTTACGAAAAGCAAGATGGACACATCCTGAGATAATGGTTGGGAATATAAATCCTCTTCTGCATTCTGACAGGGACAAAAAGGCATCCCTTGTCTGCACTGTGTGGTGTAAACTGGGGTAGGGGTGGGTGGGCACTGTATGCCTCATAGAAGGCAAATGGCATCATCTGCACGAAATCATCTGTATCTAGCTCCTTAGTGAAGAAGTGAATCTCTTCACACAAAAGCTGTTTTCCTGGATCAAGGTCTTAATGTTTTGTTTTCCTATTCTATTGGGTTTTTTTAATCATATGGAAAAGGGACTTTTTTGGCTCTTGATATTTCTTCCCTTCATTCTGGAGCCTCTGCAGAGAGCACTGACTAGGACATTTGCTTTAGAATGGGAGACAATAGCCTGAGGGGGGTTTACTCAACATATTTTGCACTGTCATCCTGTAAACATGATAAAAGCTTTAGATTTCAGGCAAATATTAACCGATTGCCCTTGACCAAATTCTAAAGCATATTGACATCCGAGGAAAATCAATGATTAAGCCAGGTATGCTATTTAACTCAGTCACTAGTATATAGACTATAACCTATCCAAATTCCATGGTTTGCTACTGGATTATCATGCATGTATCGTCGTTATGCAACAGAAGTTCACATTGCTACTTCTAAGCAATGGGTGATTATTGGAGAAGTCCTCCCTAATGCTCTGCCACTAAGGCATAACAGACGAGTGCTTTGCACATTCTTCATTTTAGCCTTTAGGCTTGTGGAAGTGCCTAAAAAAACCCTTATCTAAGGTTTTGTCTTGTATAGACAATAGAGAACAGAAGAGAAGATGTGCTGCAACTTTAACCATGCATCCACATGCATTCATCTCATCTGAAATTGTTGGTTTGTTTTCAAATGGGCAAACATGCAAATGTTAAGGGAGGGGTGGGGGAACTTTTTCAGCCCAAGGCTGCATTCTCCCATGGATCACCTTCCAGGAGCCACATGTCTGTGGTGGGCACGGCAAAGCTTAGATGTCCTGTGGGTAGGAATGGAGGAGAAATTTGATTCAGTTCACCTTTGAAGACAAACTTGCCTAATTTGGACTTTCTCAAATGAAATGTAAACCAAAATAGGGCTATCCTTCAAAATTCTCACTTTTCCAAAATTTGCAATGCAGTTTTTCAGCCAAGAAATGTGTAGCAAAAGTGTATATTCCAGGGGAAAGTGTGCATATGCATGTGTGTATTAGTGAAAATAACATAATGCATTATATATGGGGCAAGTGCTTGCAAAAAAAAACGTATAGTAGTCAAAACAGCAGACAAAAATGTGTTAATTGGTAGAAATTCATACTAAAAGGCTGATGAATTTACATGAGGATTTTTTAAAAATCGCAACTTGCAGAAACGGGGAGAACTGAACTTAAGACTGGGAAAATGACAAATGTAGAGAATGAAGATGACAGATTCATCTGTTCTGACCTGTGACAGATGGCCCCTCATATTTAGCCATTTAACTGACAATTGAAGCTTCCAGAAAAAGAACTGGTACAGAGATTGGGAACCTTTGCTCCTGCAGATATTGCTGAACCACAACTCTCATCAGCCCCTGTAAGCACAGCCAATGGCCAGAAATGACAGGAACTGTAGTTCAGCAACAACTGGGAGGTCAAAGGTTCTCCACCTGGTCTAGAGGAAAGCCATTTTGTACCGAATGACTAATGAAACAAGTTTTGTGAACAATGAAATGCGGCCTATTTCCAAGGATATGCTACCAAATTATACTTGGTCTTGTTGACATACTTGAGTCTTTGTCATTTACTTCTGCCTTGATTCTTGGACAGAACATTTCTCGTGACAAAGGATGGCTTTTTTATCATTGCATCTATTGGTAGCTTTCCTTCAAAGCTCTGGTGAGCATCTACTGTAATTGCATTCCCTGCTTGGCTCCGGGTGTTTGAAAATTGCTTGCTTGCAGTTAATGATATAGAAATCTTTGAAGCAAAAAGTGAATATAGTATCTAATTGCTACAAATTATGTCAGCATGAACAGAAACCCCAGGAGTCTACACTGCAATATAGTGCTACAGTATGCTATAGCTGCAGGGGTTAAGCGGTTTCTATATTACCTGAAACAGCTTATTTGCATTACTTTGGGGATGTGTCACTTACTAAAGCAAAGTGTGCTATCGGAAGAATGAAAATCCTGTATGCAGATATCTGCCTGTAAAAGTGACATTTGGCCCATGTTGCACCTTTGCAGAGGTTTATATTCATAATGGCACTCCTGCCCTTGCTAAGGATGTATTTGCTGCATTGAATTTTTGGATAGTCGATGGACAAGATGTTCCTCTTCAGTCAAGTATTAGTGCAGTGTAAACAGAATTTCCAGTGCGACCGGAAAACCAATGTGAAGGGAAACTTAATTGTGCACATTAATTTTGTTCATAAAGTTAAAATGAAACAGAATGCAGAGGAGACTGGTCCATTAGGGCAACTGGGGCATCACCCCGTTAGAATTTTGGGGTCCCTTCTATCCTCAGCAATGTTTACATTCTTCCATTTCAAGATATGGAGAGTGGAGGCTTCACTCTCCCACTTGTTTCTGTCGGTCTTTTCCATTCAGCCAATCTGTACTTCTAAAGTCACAGCAAACCATTGCCATGCACAGGGTGCCACCCTGTTTCCAGCGAAAAAGTTCATAAGCACATCATGTGATATTTTTGCATTTTACAAGGGCGTCTGGTACCTCAGAACTGGCAATTTGCCTCCCCACACTCATCTTGTCAATAATGTCAAGAGTAGCCCTTGAATTACATAGAGCTGCAGGATAACTTAATGCAGTAGATAGGGTGCGGCTATGGCCGCCCAGAGCCAATCATTATACAGTCTGTGAGCATGCCCGGTGCTGTGTCTTTCTCTTTTGTTGGAAATTTTTGGAATTAAGGGATTTTGGGGTTAAGGCTCTCATAGGAGGTATGTAGTATTCTTTGTCAAAGGTATATATGTGTCTGCTTATAAGATTGCTTTAAATGCTTTAGCTTTATAGCTTGCAAGGGAGAAGGCTGAATTCCAAATTGATCTGGCTGGGCTAGAAGGGTAAGGCAAAGAGAAAAGGAAGTGAAACTAGACTTGACTCTGGTTAGGATGAATCAACATCCTGCCTGATCGAATAAGTGAATGAACCAATTTGCCAGGCTGTGAAAGAATACTGAGAGCTGACATTAAGACCTGAGGGGGCAGTGGTCTATTCTTGATCAAATCAGGTAATCACAGAAAAAAAGAACTATCAATACTGGCTGCTAAGACTAGGGGGAAATTCTATATAGGTGCAGGATTTGTTCAGACATGATCTCAGTGCGGTTTGGGGCCAGAGTTATTTTAGATACCCAAACTGGAAGTGAGGATCTTAACAGACATTTGGATTGTCACACCAGGATGTGGGGGAAAAAGGAAGTAAGGTACTCTCTCCAAGGTCAGGAAAATGAGCTCATGAGGGAGTTTCTAAATGAGATCATAGATATGGATTGTCCAATTGTAATCCCTAAAAGCTTGGTATCATAGATGATGCCTTGGAGCTGGACCTAAGGTCAGTTTTGAACCTATTAAAGGAAGTGAGCTCAGGACTATTTGTCTTCTTTTCAGAATCCTGGTGAGAGATCCCACCTGGAGGCGTATAAAATTTCTTCTATTCTACTGTTACCTTGCAAGTGATTAAACTCTGGCTATGTGACAAGGGTGTTAGAGGTTGTCATTTTTTTCTTGCTCATTAAAAAAGTTAAAAAACATTTAACTATCTGTGTGTTTGTTATGTGTTGACTCTGGTCCAGTTGATACGTCTGCTGAACCTCCCACCTACAGATTTGGGGAGTTGTTTGTGAAGCTGCGACTCCTTTTCAGCTTTTGAATAATCAGTCACTTTAACCCTAACACTTTCCACAGCAGCATGTTCTCGGGGTGAGGCAGACAGGCATCTGGCATGTATTGAGAATGGTATGCTCTTGCTGGCTTCCCTTCTTTTGCTTGTGTGTGTGTGTATGAAATGAGGGGGGAGAAACTGGACTGACATTCCTGAACCCCAGTTGACATAGGTTGAGTGTTGTGGAAACTGCTCACCAGAGAGATCTGAAACTCCCCCTCTTTAAGATCAGGTTCTTGAAAATTCCCACACTTAACTCTCCTGAATTGCCTTGTCCTAGGATTTCTTACACTGTCATCAGACTTGTATAATCGGTTTCTACTTCCTCAAAGGAGAAGGTGACTTTTTAGTGGAGTTAGAGATTAATGGACTCTTCATTTCTCTGGATCCCAGACTCCTCCCTGTCCCTCTTACTCCTTTCAAATCGGTAAGGTTGCCAAAAAGCTAGTTTGTACAACTCAAAGATTTACACCTGCAGAGCAGCAAACTTAAATACAAGAAAGTTGCTTTATTTACATACACACATGTGGACAAAAACACGTAACGGAAGCAATGATAGGAAATAAACGAAAATACAGTAAAATCAAGTTAACTTCCCACACATAGGTTTGCATGGATTGTAATACAAGCTGGCACTACAAATTTACCTAATCACTTGGCAAATGTAGAGCCAACCTACACATAACAGGAGATTGGTGGCTAGACCTTCATCTAATGTTTTCACAAACATTCCATAAGTCAATGCCTAAGGAGGTCTCATTTAAGTATGCTGAAGCCAGACTGTGTACAGCCAATAGCAACACAGACTTCAGAAAAGGCACCCTGCTTTTACTTCAAGTTTTTATTTTGTACAGTTGGGAGGGGAATTAAAAAAAAATGTCTATAAGAATCTAAGAATTCTATGATTTAATTTGATACCTCATCCATCTCTCCATGGCTATAAGCTTCTCAAAAGATTATCTAGTGCTGGCTTTGATTTTGGAAACAGAGATGTAGCTATTTTTTATCATAGGTATGATCATTGTAATGTGGGTTATACTAACTTTTTTTTACTGGATATTTAAAAAAACCTTAACTAGATCTTACTGCAGCCTTCGTATACAGCCCTGAATGATTAAAGTTGCTAAAGAAAAATAAATGCAATGGTTAGTATGTTCCAAAAGCACACCTGGAATACTCAGATACATACATAGAGCTCTAGCGTGAATGGCTGATGAAATCCTCATACATATATATATTATAAATGGAGAAGCAAATTTGCACATCTGTTCACTTGTGTATACAGATTGTGCTCATCTATTAAAACTCCCAGGAAAGCTTTTGCACATGGAGGAACTCTAAGCATGCATTCAATATCTTCACCTACAAGCAATTTCTAGATCAGAGAGTTTACATGTAATCAGAGCTTGGAAAGTTACTATTTTGAACTACAACTCCCATCAGCCCAATCCAGTGGCCATGCTGGCTGGGGCTGATGGGAATTGTAGTTTAAAAAAGAAACTTTTCCAAGCTCTGCATGTAATCTTATATCCTATGTCTTTTTTAATATAAGTCAGTCCAATATAACATGCTCCTTAACATTTGAGAACTGTATTTTCCATAGCTTTCATTTGTTTATTTGGAACAACAGAGATATCATTGTGCAGAAAATATCTTACTAAAAGAAGGTATTTCTGTAGCTGAAGATGGCCTTTAGCCATCATCTGGTCAACTAAGCTTTCATATATGTATGCATTTTCAACTCCTTAGTCACAGACAAGCTTTTTAAAGCAAATCTCTTCAGTTTTCAGCACCCATTTGGTCCATTAAGCAAACATGAGGACAGAACAGGAGAAACCAAACAAACAAATCCAGCATTCATATTGTTTCTAGAAGTTGGGGAGAAGTAGCTTCAGCTATTGATCATTCTGTCATTCTTCTCATCCCAAGATATTAAAATGTCAAGACAGTGCGGATGCTGAAACATAAAAACAATATATGTGTGAGGTTAACTAACTCTGTTCTCCAGACACTCAAAGAGAACTGGCAGCATTTCACTATCTCCTGTACTTATCCAATCTGTTCTTGGACAAATTCATGGAGGATAAGGCTATGTTCTACCTCCACGGTCAAAGGCAGTATGCCTCCAAATACCAGTTGCTGGGAATCACCTTGTGGGCTTCCCACAGGCAGTTGGCCACTGTGAGAATAGGATGCTGATGAGCCTTTGCCCTGATCCAGCAGGTTGTTCTGATGGGAGAGGGAAGAGTTGGAGGAGAACGATGGGTGCTTGTCTTGTGCGTTCATCTTCAGAATATGAGGGGCAACCCTTCAGGTTGCATGGAGTAGGGATGGGTGAGAATTTTGTTAAAATTGAACTTGGCACTTCCAGATAGTTCTCATGTTTGCTATCTTTGCAGACTGATTTTGAATGCTGCAAGCTTCCATGGCTTTTCCCAACACCAGATTTTGCTAACAAAGCTAACCTGCCTGCATCTTTGCATTGCTAACATGAAACTGACTTTACTGAAATGGTAAACACAGAAAATAGCAGAAAACAAATGAATATGGAATGGAACTGCCTGCCAATTCAATAGAATTCAATTAAATAGGCATCAACAAGTGGATCCCATCCCTAGCATGGAGGCACCATTTGCTCAAACAGAGCTTCCATGTCACGGACACCCTCCTAAACATACTACTCATGTGGAGGCATCAATTCACATGGCTTCAATTCAGCTAGTTAGCCTGGCCTGGTTGGAAGTCCACTGGTTGCCCCACAAACTGCTCCCCACAGCCACGTGGGAGGCATTTACATGTAGGGGTAAGAAAAAAGAAAAAAGGAAATCACCTCTTTCCTGCCCGGAGCAGATCAAATCCTTCATTGATTTTATCAAAAGGCAACATATGGGTTATTAATGGATCCAGGATGAATTTCTTTCCCAGGAAATCACAAACCAGTTTTGGGACAGAGTCTTTGCTCTTCCAGCCTGAAAACCCGTAAGCAGGAAAATATCAGTCAAAATACTGATAATGTTCTAAAATAAGAGCAATACAAATTGTGAAATGATTTCCTTGAAGATTTAATTTAGAGCAAATCAGAATCTACTCTAAACAGTAGATTCCAATCCAATGAATCAGCCCATTTTTCTTGGTCCACAGAACGTAGAGTGATGCCATTTGCCCACCTTTGGTTTTCCTTCTCAGTGGATTGCATATCAACTGTGTGAAGCAAAAATGATCACAAAACAGGAGAGGGTTAGGGTATGTCTGCACTGTTTTACCCTAGTATAAGACTTAGGAAGAGCTGGTGCAGCTTCTACCTCAGCTTCTAATAGGGTTCCACTTCTTGACAGTGGTTTGCAAATTGGGAGCCACCCTTGGAAATGTGCATACTTTCCCCATCCTCACCTCTTCAGTATGACTGTCCCTATCCCTTTTCTTGTTGGCTTTAACTATGGGTTAGCATTACATTTGCATCATCAATCAACCATGGTTAATGCGTACCAGGGTTTCCATCTTAACCAGAATTTGAAACCAGGCATTGGAATTGGTACCCTGATTGGGAGGTACTTGGTTAGTTCAACCGTAGTTAATATATCTATAGAAGTTAAAGCAAACCATAGCAGAGGGAAAGGAGAAGACATTTGCACTGGAGAGTGGAGGGGGGTACACTTCAGTAAGACTGGTCCATTAATAAAGTTGTACAGTGGTTCAGTGGAGCAGGAGTACAGAGGAAGCACAGCTCCAGTATTTTTTTTTCATAATTTGTCATCTGCAGGAGCAGTATTTGCCAGGGATATGAACTTGGGAGGTTGTAATACAGGGCATGCTGCATTCATTCACCCATTCATTTGGCAAAAGCCTTGCTGGGTAATTTTAAGAGACAAACCATTGTCTGTTCTTTACACTATATATATGTTGGAAAGTAACATAATTATCCTTGTTGCAAACAATTCAGAATTAGTCTCACACAGGATGTGAAATGGTAGGGTGTGCACTATATAGTGATTTCATGTTTTTCACATTTATACCCCAACTTTCATTGAGATTATGGTTACATGCACAAGTTTGAGTCACCCCATTTCATCCTTATAATAACCCTGTGAGATAGGATAGGCTCAGATAGTGACTGGACCACAGCCACCCAGTGAACATCAGGGATGTGAACCCAGGCTTCCCGATCCAAAGTCTCACATATTAACCATTACCCACCTTTGCCAGTTCACTATATATGGTCAACACAGCTGCCTGCATTTTTGGATTCTCATCAAGGATGTAGTTATGGGGGATGCACTTCAATTTATCATGATGCCACTGTAATGGAGACTGTACACTCTGGATTACGGCTTGCTGTGGTGCCTCACCAGTGTCATGTCCCATTACCCCAGGGACCGTGCAGTGCATGATGGAGGACTCAGATGAGGATGAGGTTCAGGCTGTTTCCGTAGGGGAGAACCACCAGTACGTCATTCAGCACCATCCTGAACAGAGGACACAACCTTGCTACCAGTAGTTGATGGCATGGTGGGCTGGAGACCCTTACCTGATCTCCCAGTAGGTGAGTCACTGCAGCTTACTGGGAAGGGAGATGTGAGGGGGCAAAGAGGGTGGCACAGTGCAAAAGCACTGGCAAGTGTACTGGATTGACTCTGCTGGTGCATTTGCACCATGCTGACTTCACTGCTGCCTTGCACCTCCCTCTCCCTGTAAGCAGCAGTGACTCATCTGCCAGGAGGTCAGGTAAGCATCTCTATCCCACCATGCCCTCTGCCAGCCTGCCACCATCCTCTGATTCAAGATGAATCCCCTGTATTACCTCTGTCTCCCCAATCTTGCAGAAATGAAATCATCATCATCATTTATTGCTGCCCTTCACCCAGAGGTCCCAGGGCGGGTTACAATGACCTTAATATACAGTGTTAAAAACAATTAAAAGCAACCAGAATCACAAAATAGAGTGAGTACTAAAAATATACATCTCAGCTTTCAATGGCCAGAGTAAAGAGGTGTATCTTCAGCATTTGTCTAAAGCTGTACAGTGAGGTTGCCAGATGCACCTCGGTGAGAAGGGAGTTCCACAACTTGGGGTACCAAAGAGAGTGTCCTCTCCCAGACCATTATCCGGGAGCTTCTGAGGATGGTGGAACTACTAAAAGTGCCCCCTCTGCTGATCTCAACACTCAAGAGGGTCTGTAGGGAAGGAGGAGGTCTTTCAGATATTTGGGACCTAAGTCATTTAAGGCTTTAAACACTAGCATGAGTGCCTTAATTTAGGCACAGAAACCAAATGGCAACCAATGCAGCTGCTTGAAAACAGGAGTTATATGAGATCTAAAAGAAACCCTGGGCAATAATCTGACTGCTGCATTTTGGACCAGTAGAAGTTTCCATGTTGTCTTCGAGGGCAGCCCCACATAGAGCACATTGCAATAATCTAGTCTGGAAGTTACCAGGCCATGGAATACTATGGCCAAGTCATCTTTGTCGAAAAGGGGCCAAATCTGGAGAACCAGCCAGAGCTGGAAAAAGGCACTAGAAGGCACTGAGGCTACCTGAACCTCTAGCAATAATGCTGGATCCAGGAGTACATCCAAGCTGTGGACCTGCTCCTTCAAGGAGAGTGCAACCCCATCCAGAATAGGCTGTTTCTCCATCACCCAGACATGAGAGCGCTGGACAGATAACACATCTGTGTTTTCAGGATTCAGCCTCAATCTATTGGCCCACATGCAGCCTATCACTGCCTCTAAGCACTGGTCCAGCACCTCAGCTGCCTCTTCTGATTAAGATGGAACAGAGAGATAGAGTTGGGTGTCATCTGCATATTGATGACACCTCACTCCAAATCTCCTGATGACAGCTCCCATTGGCTTTGTATAAATGTTAAATAGCATGGGGGACAAGATGAAAACCTGTGGAACACCACAAGACAGATCCCATTGTGCCAAACAATAAACTTCCATAGCTACTTTTTGGAAGTGGCCCTGGAGGTATGAGTGAAACCACTGAAAAGGATACTGTGGTCAACAGTATCAAAAGCTGCCGAGAGATTGAGGAGAATGAGAAGGGTCGCACTCCCTGATCTTTCTTCCAACGGGTGTCATCAACCAAAATAACCAGCCAGCCAGCTCCTCCAGGGAGGTGGAGCCTATCACAGTCCAGCCTTGTCAGCCTACGCAAACATTCAGCTGACTCGTGCTCACTGCAGGGACACCTTCTCCTTGCTGCCTTAGCCAGATTCCTTGGAGCTCTCCAAGGTCCTGTAGGTTCTCTGCTTGACTTGGACTTATGACTGCTTCGCCTGTGAGCCTCAGACTCCCATCCAACTAGACAACTTGTGCCTGGCATCAGCAGTTTAATGTTCCTCTCTGCCCACTCCTCCCTAACTAAGAACCTCCATAGGGATTTTGAATTACCATCGAAACATGGGGAGAGTGGAGAGCTATCATAAGTGCAAAGAGCTCCATCTTTGGTAGCTGACAGTTGTGTGCTGTTCCTGGTACTGGAGCTACAGTTTGTAAATTTCTGCATTAAATATCCCCAAACATATCCAGAAATCACCACCGAACAATCCCTTTTCAGGAAGCATCCAAAATGTTAACTTGCAAACATGCCATTAAGATACCCCCTTTTTTTGGTAGGGGATTGAGTCCACAATCATACCTCCAAAAACAGATCCTTTCCAGGTACGGCCTGTGAAAAGCAACATTGGGTCGAAGGCAATCTTAGATGCTGAAGGAGGCACACCCACCACTACACTGGTTCCATAGTTGTTGTGGCAGGATGCCAGGGCAGATGTCTAGGGTAAAACACAAAGACGTGCTATTTATTTCTTTATTTTACTTAGCAAATGCATAGTTTGCCTCCTGACAACAAGAAAAAGCCATCAGTGTGGTTTACATAATAAATTGGTACATTTTACTGTTGTTTTCACTATTGCTTTTCTTCTCTTTCCTTTGAAGAGAATGCTCCTTGAATCTTGTAGGTAGGGATGCTTGAGGAATTGGATTACTGAGAATTCTTATATGAATTAATCTGATCTGCACCTCCAGGACTAATGTGCGGATTGGAATGCAATTATCCTTCAGATTTTGCATGCCCCAGAACTTTGCGATACAGTTCTCAGCTCAAAAACACATGCCATAATGCATTTTAAAATCTGCCATACTCAGAGTAGGCCTAATGAAATCAATGGACCTCCAATTCACGTCAACATGGAGGAAGTCAGTAAACCTGGCCCAACTTCAGGAAAAACACAAGTGTGTATAAGCGTTTGGGGGACAACGATTACATCCCTGGACAGATGGCATCAGCAGCTTCTGGCTCTCAGAAAGTTTGGCAGTGGATGTTAGAGCACTGAGTAGACAGTGAGATGTCACATGATCTCCACAGCCTTCTCACTGTTGTTGCTAACTTGCTGAGCCCATCATGTCCCAGAGAGGTAGAAGTCCCCATCTCTAGACAGCTATACAAAGCTGGCCCCTTGAGTAAACAATTGCTCGTTTCATATCGCCATCTTTTTGCGGGCGCAGGACACTCAAAGCCCTGTGTTCTTCATGAGCAAAAAAGTATACATGGAACACCAGATTTTGTCTGAACAGAGGTTGTTTTCTTCTCCCTTGTGCTTAAATCACAGGAGAGAATTCTTTGGGATCTATATATACAAGATCAAGCCAAAAGTACAGGCCCCTCTGGATGTTCCAAGAAGAGGTGGCTATCTATGGAGTGATATATCAGGTGCTACTTTGTGTGCTTCATGTTTCCTTTTTTAAGTTTTTTTTAAAAAACTAATGCTTCTCAGGGGTAGATGTATATTATCTGTACACAGTTTTGGACATTCTTAATATTGTTGTTATGTGCCTTCAGGTCGATTTCGACTTATGGCGACCCTATGAATCGACGACCTCCAATAGCATCTGTTATAAACCACCCTGTCCAGATCTTGTAAGTTAATATAAAGCAGCATTAAAGTGCTTTTAAATAAATAAATAAACTTGGCTCGTTGTAGTATGACATTCTAATGGTTAGAGTCGAACCACTACATCACATAGGCCTTCTAAATGGGATGTTATTTTAACAGCATAGAGAGGAAATGTCCTTTAACTGAATAGAGTAAATGCCACATGTGCATATGCACACACATGCTCAGATTGGAACAGGGCATATGAAATAAAGCTGAAAGTGACTAGAGTTCACAGCACCCAACATTTGCAAGAAGAAAGTTATTACCCAATATGACTGAAGCACTGATCCATGCCTAGTTTGGCTATTTTAATTCTGCCTTCTCAGCACTATTTGGTAGGACAATTTCTGAAGTCACATACCATGGTCTCTGTGCGCCCAATAACTTCAAATGAATAGTCTACACCTTCACCATCAGTCATGTCAAACAGCACTTCATTGATGGGCTTCTTGAAATCCAGAGGGCTGACACACTCAGTAGCTCCCATCTCTTTAGCTTTGGGAAATTTATCCTTGTTGATGTCGACCCCAATGATTCGAGATGCTCCAGCTGCTTTACAGCCCATGACCGCTGAGAGACCGACTCCTCCCAGACCAAAAACAGCACAAGTAGAACCAGGCTCCACCTAGGACATCATGAGATCAAAATATGGAGCATAGCTCAATGATCCTAGTATGTTTCAGTGTAGCATGCATTTGATTTTTGGGCAGCGAGCAATTTTACTGCTGCGGGGGAAAATGTATTAAGATAACTTCTCAAAACAGGTTTTGGACAATAGGTGGACAGGTAGCCATTTTCATCTTGCTCTGTTCATTCACCTGGCACTTGGATTCCAGCAAATTGCCAAATTACAATTTCATAAATAAGGGGCATATAAGGAGCTGAAGTATGGGCCTTCTAATATATGGTACAAAAAGTGTAAAATATGGAACTAAGGCTGCATACACACCATACGTTTAGAGCATCCCCCTAAAAAAATCCTGGGAACTATAGTTTGTTAAGGGTGCTGGGAATTGTAGCTTGGTGAGGGGTAAATTCAAGTTCCCAGGATTATTGGGGTGTGTATGTATGCTTTAAATGTATGGTGTGTACACGGCCACAGAGTTCTCATTTATGTATCATGTATTCTGTAGTCTGTGTCTGTGCTGGAATGGCTTTTTATTATGTGTTTAAAGATTTTTTTAAAAAGATGTTTTAATTTTTAGAGTTTTGTCCCTCGTTTGCCGCCCTGGGCTCCTTCTGGGAGGAAGGGAGGGATAGACATTTATTTATTTATTTATTTGATATTCTGTGATGTTTTCAGGGCTATCCATCCTTTGAAATGGTAATTCCCAGACTTTTGTTCCTGGAACCCAGGTGTATGTAATACCTAGAATACAGAGGAGAGGCCATCGGACGTAGAGTATGTGTTGTGACTCAGTATAAAGCAGCTTGTTAAGACTGATAGAGATAATGCACCAAGGCGACAGTGTGGCATACCTAGACTGACTGTGGCATGTGCTCTGACTCTTTGTCAAGGCAGCTAATTAGACTAGTTACTGCTGTGTTGAGATGGGATAACAAGAGAGACATCATATGCAGTATTAATGATACTTGGCTGCTTTACTTCATTTTTCATCTCAGGATCTTTATGATGGAGTGGGCAGCACAGCAGGTTGAAGCAAGGCAAATGCACCTTGACCCAAATCCAAAAGGCAAGTAAATGGCAGAACCAACCAGAAAAGTCCACAAAAACACAGACAATTATACTTATATCTAAGCAGTGGGTGCACTTGAAGCACATGTTCTAGAAGAACTCACCTTGGCTGTTTGAACAGCTGCTCCATAACCAGTGGAAAACCCACAGCCAATCAGACACACTTTTTCCAAAGGGGCAGCATCATCAATTTTGACCACTGCATTCTCATGCACCACAGTGTATTCAATGAAGGAGCTGGTGCTAATGAAATGGTGAAGGCTTTTTCCTTTGCAGGTAAACCTGCTGGTGCCATCAAGCATTAATCCACAACCTGCACTAAGGCTGTAGAAAAGAGACAGGAAGAGATGGAAGAATGAGATTTTATAAAATGGGATCTTGCCAAGATTAAGGGCCAAGCTACATGTGACGTTATCCTGCACATAGAATATAAAGGTGCATATATCTTAAAATGCAAATCACCAGCTGTGTGTGTGTGTGTGTAACAGTTATTGGGGTCACAGTAGGCATGGATGGGGTTAACTCTCTCTACTGTAGTCTTAAGGAAGATCCTCCTCTAAATATTATTTATATTGCCACCAGGGGAGGCTGTTTCATTAGGGCAACCTCAACATGTCCTCAGCCAGTCCTGGCTGCCTTCCTTCTTACTTACAAGCTGTCCAGGGGACGACACTGCCTGTCATCTTTCTCCTCTTCCTCGGCCTTTGTCTTGCCCTTGTAGAACTCAGTAGGGAGGAGTATGGAGACAAAACTAGAATTAGTTAGTTCTGTCTGTCATTGGCTCTGGCTCCACCTACTGTTGGGGTCACTGCCTACCATTCCCAAGGGTCACCAGCCATTGCCAGTTGAGAGGAAAGCTCCCATCCGAGCCTGTGTGGGATTTCCTCCCAATGCAAATTCCATCTTCAAATGAGGGATTTCCCCCAAAGTCACATCAGGAGAGGAAAGGTTCAACTCCCTTCCCCAACTGCTGTGATTCCAATAATGATCAGCTCAGCTGCTGCTATTTGTATGGTAGAAGCATTTAACATTGCAAGTAGTTGACTTCAACTTCATGAAATGCATTTAAAGATGCAGGTGGCATCACATGTAGTTTGACTTCCAATACAGTGTAGTGGACAGAATGCTATCCTTGGACTGGGGAGAACTGAGATCAAATTTCTTCTCATCTGTGAAACTCACTGGGGTAGATGTAGGCAAATCAACATCCCTCAGCCTAATCTTAAACCCCATCTTCCTTCCTGCTAGCCTGGCATCCAGGAGACCAGGAGGATGAATGGTTTAAGGATTGTGAAAGTGAGTTCTTACTAAGGGAGAGAAAAGCCTCTTATCTGGTGGACACTGTAGGTCTCTTGCCTGCTGTGTGTCTCTTCCAGGTCTTTTACACAGCAGCTGAAAAAAAACTGGGTTCTAGCTATTTGATAGCCAGTCTGGGCTGCTGCTGCTCCCTAACCTAGCCTAGTCTGTGGCCTGCAGGGGCATCAGCCTTCAAGGTCTATAGACCACATCTCTGATGCTTTTGTTTCTTCTGCTAAAGCCCCTCACCCAGAGCAAGAGTTGGGCAGAAGATAGAACAAAGGCGAATGTTATAACATTACCGTCATTCATAGTAAAAAAGGGGCTCCTTAACTTGTCATCATTTACCTGAACTGTTAAGGAGCCACAAATGGCTTACTTGTAAGAGTCCCATATGGCCACCAAGCCACACATGTAGGTGTTAGAGTAGGGATTGGGAATCTGTGGCCTTCCAGATGTTGCTGGACTCCTCCAACTCCCATCAACCCCAGCCAGCATAAACAATGGTCAAGGGTTATGGGAGTCATAGTCTAACAACTTCTGGGGAGCCACAGACTCTCCATTCCTGCACTAGAGGCTTACTGCAGTCATGCAGTTAATATACGATTCATCACTTTGGGCTGAAAAGCAGTACATGAAAAATTGTAAATACTACTACTAACAACAACAACAACAACAATAATAATAATAAAGTGCACATTAGAGGGTGAAAAACAATGTGTATTAATACGCAAAGATGGAACATTGCCTATATTTAATTTTATTCCTGCCTTGCTCTCTTTGATTTAGTGTAAATAGTAACCACTACATGATAAATTAAAATGTGTTTGTTAACAAAACAATACTGAAGCTCACTCATTTTCAGAACAGAGGTTGCCTCTGGTACTTCGGCAAGAACTGCATTTTCCACATTGTGGAACAAAGAGAGGGATTACTTTGTCTCCTGGAGGGGAAAATACACATATAGTTATATAACTTTTATAATCAAGTACACAAAAACCTATATGAATGAAGCAAAACACAACTCAACACTGCATTCATTAGGACTCTGGATACTAAACAGGATGCAATCAACCACAAATGTTTCTAGGAAAGATACCTAGAAATATTTGTGGTTGACTTCATCCGGCTAAAGATGTTTAGATAGATAGATGCAGGTGCAAATACAGATATTGTTATGAATTGTGTGCCCATCTTGCACTGATCTGCCTTCTCAGCAGCCATTCCATTGCTTCCTTTGGAAATTGCTTCCCTCAGGGCTGTCCAGGTAGGCCTTGTCCATACATATGGATGCATCCCCCCAAACACACGCGGACATGCATTTTCATTTATTCCCAGATGGAAGTTTTTTTCTACCCTGCTACCTGAAGGTCTTTAACGGGATTGAGTCATTGGTGCAAACATTTACACTGTGATTTGTGACTGCTTATTTTGCCACAACTGCTTCTGTTTGGAGGCCTAGGAAGCTGAGATGCCAACCAGCACAATTAGCACATGTGAAGTGCCCTTCAGGGTCTTGTGTGACAACCCCACCCCACCCCCACCCTTCATACCTGGTTTCACACAAGTCACTCCCTCTCCAACACTCTCCACAACACCAGCTGCTTCATGGCCCAGAACGATTGGAAAAGGCATAGTAAAGGCACCACTGATCACGTGGTCATCTGAGCGACAGATCCCTGTGGCCAAAATCTGCGCAGAAATTAAAGCATGCTTCAAAAGAGGAGAAAACTTTGTTTTCTTTGCCTATTTCATATCACACAAGTTGAAAATAAATATAATTACCAGTGGGGAGGAGAGCCTGGCTGGGAGTCCAGAGTCTGTGAGTTCATATCCCTGCTCGTGTCTCCTGGGTGTCAAGGGCCAGCTAAAGATCACCCCCACAGTGAGTGGCTCAGGGGTCACGTGCCCTGACACCTGTGCAGCCGTGGGCAAGCTGCATAGGCCCAAGGAGCCCAGTTGCCCCCTATCTGGCAGATGCAGACAAGGAAGGGACTGGCTTGTGCAGCTGTGGCATGCTGAGCAGGCCCTAGCCAGCTGGGGAGGACTAGCCTCAGAGGGAGGCAATGGTAACCCCCCTCTGAATACCGCTTACCATGAAAATCCTATTCAGAGGGTAGCCATAAGTTGGGATCGACTTGAAGGCAGTCCATTTCCATTTTCACCTAAAATGGCAATTGCCTAAACATGTGTGCCACACAGCCATGACTCATCACTAGCTTCATTACTTTTAGAGGTCTGCTAACGTAGCATGTCAGAATGTCTCCTAACCAACAAAATTCCACATCCTTCTGTGATTTGCCATGCTTAACAGAGCCAGTGTATGAAGGAAATATCTTTTTTAAAAAGAGAGGCAGAAAGCTATATACCCAGGCATTTGATGGCTGGAGAGGACTGTTCCTGGCAACCTGAAGATCACTAATGAAAGAATGTTTTCAAGCTGTGTTTTAGAATATTTTAACAGTTTTTAGTATGTTTTTCATTTTCTTGTTAAATTGATGTTTACATTTGCCCCCCCTCCTTTGGGAGAGCAGGCATGATGATGATGATGACGACGACAACAACAACAACAATAATAATTGCGAGAGAAAATTAATACTGGATGATCAGTTTCAGCTGTTGGTCTCAATCATTTCGAGATATGCTTTAGAGATTCTGCCAAGTTCCTAGATGATGTTGATAATCTCTCAGTGGGCCAGAGATGGCTTTGATGGTAGTACCAGTACTAAAGAGTGATTTTGGTCTCTGCCATCTTGATTTCAGTGTGTACATATGTCACAGCCCCCCAGCTGCACCTTGGGCCATGTACTGTGATGGGAGATTCAGCTCAACAAGAGCGGTCTGCTTTGTTTGCCCATCCTTCCCTTGAACCTTTTGCTGACACCAGGTGAAAGACGTTATTTTTCCCCAGGTTGCCTTTCACCAAACAGCCTAGATTGCCCTTGGTAGTGTGGGGCTGGCTCTTAAACGCGGGATGCTTAAAATAATAGAGACTGCGGGGTTTTATGAATCAAGATGAAAAAGTTTACTAAAAGGATAAAAAAGGTTGTTCTTAGGAAAAATGGTTTTCGGATAGTAATGGTTACAGCCACACAAGTAATCCCCAAATGGATCAAAAGGATACACACATCTGGCTATCCCTATAACAGCCTGTCAATACTTTTGTGAGACCCTCCCTGATCTAAATGTCAATGCAAGTCCCTGGCTAATTATAGCTTTATGTTACCTTTGTTCTGCATTTCAATCCACAAACATCTGAAAGCTTCAAAGAAGAACAATTGTCTGTGTCCTATGTAGTGGTGTAGTGGCAAATTCAGAAGTGCAAGGTCCCGTCATGATAGCCATGCCAACTCCCTCACAGCCACACCCTTTTCTAAGATTATACCACCTTCTAAGATTATACAATAAAATGAGCTTTCAGCCTTTTACTTTGTTTAGAGTTCTGTTGAGCGATTAATGCAGGATGAGGATATGTCTTTTTGTGGTTCAGCAAGAAGTATACAATGATAGCTTCCAGAAGACTCTTCTCAGCAGCTAACATGCTACCCTTTTCTGTAGATTGGTCCATAGGACCCCCAGCACCCCTGGATGACTACATCCCTGGTCCTACGGCAGACATGGCTTATCTGCAAGAAGCTTCCCTAATTAATTTTTGACACCTTCCAATTTGTTTTTCCAGATAGCTATGAGTCAGACAACATATTAATCCCATAATCCCCAAAACAGCAACATACAGGATTTTTAGTTTTTGAAACAGTTCATTTCCTTCACAACATACAAAAGCGATGGCTGAATCAGTCTAGACAGCCTGGAAAGGTCCAGGAAATGTCATTTTTTTACATGTATTCTCCCATAAAACTGTTTCTCCCAGTTTTGCATGGATCTGTAAACTAAGATCAGCACACAAATAAAATCACTCATTTAAAAGCATATTTTCTCTCAAAGAAAGCATTTATATTCCCTTCCACAATACACATTTTTTAAAAATGGTTGTTTATGGGTGATACTGCAATCAGTGGAGTATGACTAATATTGGATATCATTCTGTGTCACTATAACACATTTAGGGGCTATTACATGTGAAACAGCAAGGGGTATCTTGTTGCTGAGAGATGGGGCACCTGTGGCCTTCCAGGTATTGATGGACTTCCCACTCCCATCAGACCCAACCAGAATGGCCAGTGGTCAGGGATTATGGGAGCTGGAGTCCAACAACAGGTTCCCCATTCCTGTTCCAGGTTCTTGAAGAAAAATGTTCACAGAAGGATTGAAGGAACACAGATTCCCCTACAGCAAACAGTAAAACCTACTGGTAGATCATGTTTGCAAAATTTTGCTAAAACAATTTCTTCTGTATGACTGCAAGACCCTTTCTTGCACTCCTTGTTAACATTTGCTAAATGCTGGAAAGCAGAGGGAAATAGAGTGTTTAAGGATAAAGGGTCAATAAAGCTCATGGCCTATCAAAAATCATCATCACATCATTAAATGTGTGGAGTCTTGTATGCTACTTATTAGGAGCATTCTGCATCTCTAACATGGAAGTTGACTACCTGAATTTAATTTCATAAATGTTACATTTTTCTTCTGTAACAGTAATGTTTTGATAGACACTTCATTATTTTCAACAAACAAATAAAAAAGAACGATATTGCAAGGATGAACCTTAAATCAATGCAGCATTGCCTTTTATATTTTTTGTTTACCTTAATACGAACTTCATGGGCCTTTGGAGGGGCTACTTCCACTTGTTCGATGCTCAGGGGCTTCTTAACCTCCCAAGCAATGGCTGCTTTGCATTTAATGACCTGTACAAACAAAACAAAAGAAGATACCAAATAACTTTTGTCATTTGAGCAAGTTTAGCATCATAGCTGGAGGCTGGGGCTCTATATGAACTCTGAGGTCATATTTATTTATTTTATTTATTATTATTAAATTATAGTCCACGCTTATGTTGATGCAGGGAATCCATTACTACACATCCCTAATACATGGCCACCCAGCCTCTGCTTAAAAACCTGTAGCAAAGAAGAGTCTGCCACCCTCCAAAGTAGTCTGCTCTACTTTCAAACAGCTCAAATTGTCAGGAAGTGCTTCCTAATATTCAGTCTAAATTCTTTTTTCTTGTAATTTGAACCTGTTCGTTCAGGTGGTCCCCTCTGGGATAACAAAATATGTATATATAGTTTTGCTCTGTCATGTAATATTTGAAGATGGCTGTTATATTGCCTCTTAATTATCTCTTCTCCATACCTAACTCCTTCAACCTTTCCTTGTAGGACTTGGTCTCCAGGCCCCTTACTGTCTTGGTCACCCTCCTCTGGATGTGTTCGGAGTTGAGCTCAGTCACTGACTTTATGATGGTTGGCAAAAAGCTTTCCTACAAGCTCAGCTTTGATCTTAAGTGGGTTTAATAGATAAGGGGTAATCTTCCTTTGCAGATTGTTTGGGGAATAATCAAGATAAACACTTCTTTGCATGTTAAGCATGCTATTTTTTTTTAACAATAGTGACTATAATACATAGCCCAATTGGAGGATTGTGGTCTTTCTGAATCAGCTATCTTTCTATGTCAAACCATGTTTAAATTTTCTCAGGAGAAGATTTTTTTAAAAAATAATGGATTGGATCTAGGTTGTTAGTTGCTCTTAGTTCCCACTGAAATCAATGTGACTAAAGTCATAACTCATTTGTCCTATTGATTTCAATGGGACTAAAGTGCAACTAATTTACTCTGGATCTAATCCCTTGAATCAAAAAAGGAAGCCAAAAAGATCTAGGAGCCAGTGAACCTTTGCTGTACCCATTAGAGATTTAATGGCTTAACATCCCATTTTAATCAGTGTTTTGCTTTGGAAAATTTTGCATTTGAGACTTGATATAGGAATGCCCTCATGCAAAAGAGAACTGTACATTAGTTACACACATGGCCAAGTCAACTGATGCAGTACAAATTTGTATTTGACTGCAGAAGCACATTCATGGCTAACAACAGAAACACACAATGATCTGTCTCTAAATCCATACTAATCCCTGCATTTTGGTATGTACAGTTTCTGTGCATAAGGGCTAATCTCTGGCTTGGTCCTTTCCCCCTTCACGTGCAGTGACATTCAAATAGCAGTCCTATATACACTTACTTGGGAGAAAGCCCCACTGAACTCAATGTGTGTAAACATGTATAGGATTGCACTGTATTATACAGCCACAAGAGTTTTCAAAACAAAATCTTACAAAACTTATAATACTGAACTCAGAAACGCTTGCTTAACAACCCTCTAACTTTTCGTGGTGATACACAAAACACTCACGAGAGAATCCAGAGTGTAGTTTGTGAAGGGTGCTGAGAATTGTTAAGAGACTCCTATTCCCCTGATACAGCTCCAGTGGCCAGAGGGGATTAACAGTCAGCCGCTCTTCTGGCAATTCAGCTCTGTGAGGGGAATAGGGCATCACCTAGCAACTCTCAGCACCCTTCACAAACTACACTTTCCAGGATTCTTTGAGGGAATCCATGGCTGTCTAAAGTGAAATAAAGGTCTGGTGTGGATGTGGCCAGGGACAGCTTTGGTTTAAATTTGGGTGGGAGACTACATGTGCCTGCTGTAGAATAAAAATGTGGGGGAAACTCTGAAAAAAACCCCAAAACCCTGAAAAACAATGATACTGTTCACAATATTTTCCTTTTGGAAAGGAAAGGGGCTTTGCAAATATTATATGAACATACAGTATGAACAAATATTAAAATGGTTAAAGCAAAAAAGACACTTCAACAATGCAAAATATTAAACATGAAAAAATCAGTTTTCAAATTTTTTTGCACTAATCTCAAATTTCGATTTTCCCCCTAACTCTAATTGTACATTTTTATGAAGATGATGGTAACATTTGTAGAAGTTAACTGTTGACTGAAGTTAGATGGGGTTCTGCAAATAGTTTTACTACGAAAAAGGGAATTCCAAGCACTGCATGGCATTCAGAGAAATCAAACATTTTCCCCCTTGGAAACTGAGTTTAAAAGGCCATTTTCTTGGGAATCTTGTAGGAATGGATGGTAGTGAATAATATACTACAAATATGAAAACCATGAATATATCAGACACATATATGTGTCTGCTATAGCTTCTTAAAGGGCTGGGGGAAATAGCTACAATAATGAAAGTATTTTGGATAAAACAAAATGAGACTTCAGGTTCTCCACGCAAGCAGTGAATTGGTTCAGTATTATTTATTTATTTATTGCATTTATATACAGCCCCATAGCCAAAGCTCTCTGGGCAGTTTACCACAATTAAACATACATCATAATATACATAGTATACATACATAGTATGTATGTATAGTAAATATAGAGAGAGAGCCTTGCTATGGGCGGTATAAAAGTCAAAATAAATAAATAAATATACATCATAAATTGAGAGGGATGAAGGAAATGTGTGAGAAAAAACAGTTTCTGAATACAATGTGTACTAATTTGTATTGTGTAAAGTAGATTATTTTCAAGATTTAACAATGGTTCACAGTTGGTAAATGGCAAAATCTCCCCAAATTAATTTCAAGGACCAATAATTGCACAAGTCTAAAGTAAAGTATGCATGTACAAAGGTCTACTTCTGAAGTCTGATTGGATTTAGCATGACTGTTTCCAGATGGGTAACTGGAAACATTGTTTTAATTTTTCAGTCTGTTATGAAACATAGCACATTTAGAGATCCACACACTTAGACTTATGCAGAATTCCAACACAGATTGCAGCATTTTTATTATGTTATGAAGGGCCCTCTTATAAACAACGTTTGCTACACAACTTTTCGCCTGGGACATGTCACTTGTTGTCAACACCATTAACACATGATGGAATGTAGAAGGGAGATATTTTCAAATGACATGATGGACATTCTAGCCAGCATAGATTTTACATTTGAATCTCAGATTTGGCAAATGTGAAATGTATGACAAAACATAATGTCTGATTGAAGTACCACCGGCAAAGGCAAACTAAGTAATGTATCCACTGTCAGGTAATCTACTTTAGTGTCCAAAAACTGCTGCTTGGCAGGACATTCTGTAATAGTGAAGCAATCTCCATGCCATTATATATATAATCTTTCTAACATGTTTTCTCTGGCAAAACTGAAGTGTGTTGAAATCTGATTTTTTAAAATGCATCGATGCTGAGGTCATTGTAGTCAGCTTTAACTTTGGGAATCCAAAGCCAAGGAACACAACAAATCACTCCAGAAAAATTTACTAGTGTCTTCCTAGTTACATGAAAGTGTTTGTTGAATTAAATTATGGAAAGTCAGAGATAAATGTGTGCTTATTTGAGAGGGAAGAATACATCTATCTGTATATAGAGGCTTCCTTTTATTGGGTTGTATCCAAATGTCACAGAGGAGCACTGTTTGACACCTTAAGTCCATTGATTTCAACATGTCTATTCTAAGTATGAAGGGCCACCATAGCTCAGTGGTAGAGCACCTGCTTTGCATGCAGAAGGTCCTGGCTGGGAAAAGATCCCTGAATCTGAAAGCCTGGAGAGCTACTGCTGCCACTTAGTGCAGACAATACTGAGCTAGATGGACCAAGAGTCTGACTCAGGATAATGCAGCTCCCTATATTTCAATGACTCCCATAAGATACAACCCACAGAGTTTATGAGAGGAATAGACATAACATACATTCCACCAACCTACACTGCCTCCGTCTTGCTAGGATTCAGACTCAATTTTTTGGCCCTCATCCAGCCCACCATTGAGTCCAGGCACTGGTCCAGGATTTCCTGGCCTCTCCTGATTCAGATGTTACAAAGAAATAGAGCTGGGTATCATTAGTGTACAGGTGACACTCACCCAAATCTCCTGATGACCACTCCCAAGGGCTTCATATAGATGTTAAACAGCATTGGGGACAAGATGGTACCCTGCAGCATCCCACAGCACAACTGCCAGGGGGCTGAAATACTATCATCCAGTGCTATTCTCTGAAAACAACTCTAGAGATAGGAACAGAACCACTTTAAAACAGTACCTCTGATACCATCTCACCAAATTGGCTCAGAAGGATATAATGGTCAATGGTATTAAAAACTGCCAAGAGATCTAGTAAGAATAACAGCGTCTCACTCTCCCCCTGTCCTTCTCCCAATAAAGGACATCCATCAGGGTGACCAAGGTGGATTCAGTCCCATAACCAGGCCTGATCTAAGATTGGAATGGGTCAAGGTAATCTGTTTCATCTAAGAGTATTTGGAATTGCTGCGCCACAACCCTCTCAATTGCCTTCCCTAAAAAGGGGGTATTTGCGACCAGGCGGTAGTTCTCACAAACCAATGGGTCCAGGGTAGGCTTTTTCAGGTGTGGTTGGATCACTGCCTCTTTCAGGATGGTTGGGACCAGTCTCTTCTTCAAAGACGGGTGTGACCACGCCCTGGATCCACTTGGTGATACCTCCTCTGCAAGCTTTAATAAGCCAAGAAGGGCAAGGATCAAGAGAACACATTGCTGGCCACATTGTCGCAAGCACCTTGTCCATGTCATCAGGGCGCATCAACTGAAACAGATCCCAAGAAATTGCAGCAGACATTGCACTGGACACCTCACTGGGGACTACAGTAACTGTGGATGGGGCATCAAGATTGCTGTGGAGGTAAGCAACTTTACCCTCAAAGTGCCTTGCAAAAAATTCACAGTGGGCCTCAGAAGGGTCTAAAACTCCATTTACTGAAGCTGATGTCAACAGACCCCTGACAATATGAGAAAGCTCCACTGGACGGCTACTTGTGAATGCGATGGAGGCAGAGAAGTGGACCTTCTTCAGCGCCCTCACCACCACACTGCAGGTGCAGTTATGATGTTTTACTTGTGTCTGATCAGCCTCACAGCATGTCTTTTGCACTTGTGCTCTAGCCATCATCCAGCCTATTTCATTGCCCTTAGTTCACTAGTGTATCAAGGTGCAAACCAGGGTCTACAATGCTGGACAGGGCATTCAGGGGCAACCATGTTAAGAGCCCAATGCATCTCATTGTTCCATAGTGTGACATGGGCTTCAACAGGGTCACCTGCTCTATCTGCGTGAAACTCCCTCAGGGCATTCAGGAAACCAGTGGATTCCATTAGTCTCCAAGGGTAGATCATCTTAATCTGTCCACCACCTCTACAGGGGAGGACTGGAGCTGTAAGTCTAAACTTCACCAGGAAGTGGCCTAACCATAACAATGGGGTGACATCCACTTCCCCATCTCCAGACCAATCCTTCCTCCATCTGGAGCAAAAACCAAGTCGAAGTTTTTGCCCTGCCCTATGTGTTAGACCATTGATAACTTGAGACAGCCCTGTGGCTGTCTTGGAGGCCATGAAGTCCCAAGCTGGAGCACTAGAGGCAGCCTCAGCACGCACACTGAAATCACCCAGGACTATCATTCTGGGTTTCTTCAACACCACAGCAGTCAGAGAAGTTGCTGGGCAGCAGGGTGGATGGTACAATAGCAGGAACCCTAGTTTACTGTCTTCTTAGCCCAACACCAGGTGCAGGCCCTCACAGTCAGCTCCAAGACATAATGGTTTCCTGGTGACAAAGATGGAAGTTCTGTAGACCACAGCAACCCCTCTCCCCCATCTTTGCAGCCTGTGCTGGTGTTGCACCAAGTATCCAGGTGGGCAAAGCCTGGTCAGATCAACTCCCTCAGGTCACCCACCCAGGTCTCGGTAATACACACCAAATTGACACCCTCATCTATGATCAAATCTTGGGTGAGTGTGGTCTTCCTGTGTACCAATCTGGTATTAAACAACAGCACACACAGGCCAGTGGGCACAGCAGATGAGCAACCAGGAACCCGTCCATGGGAGGAGTGGGAACACTGAACAAGGCGTAGACAGCCTTGCCCTCATCTTCCATGGTAGCTCATCAAAATGACCAATGGTGTGACTCAGTATAAGGCAGTGTCTTATGTTCCTATTAAATTCAGATTTTTAAAAAAGGGGGGACAAAGAGTCTTGTGGCATCTTAAATATAATACATTAATTTTGCATCTGATGAAATGGACTGTAGTTCATGAAAGCCTATGACAGAATAAACATATTAGTCTTTAAGATGCTACAAGACTCTTTGTTGTTTTTCTTGCAAAAGCCTAACACAGCTACCCCTCTAAAATAGATAGTACACCGCCAGGCATATGCCATCCTTCTCCGATCCTATATGATTATGAAAAATAAGAGGTATTGGGACATAATGTATTGCTTTAATATAATATTACAATGCTTCACTTTTGCAGAATTGTTTTAAATTTCACTAAGTATGGGAACAATTCAGCAAAAGTGAACCATTGGTGAATTCCCATTGCTTTCAATGGGAAATAGTTTCAATGGGAAATAGTTAAGTATGTGTTTTAACTTTCCAACTATAATCAGTTGAACTTAAGCAGTGGCTAGATCATGCTGTACTTGTATTTTAACTTGCAAGAAAAAAACCATTGCTGTCAGGATTCCACTTGATCAAAATTAGGTGTAATAACTGCAGCCTTCCACACACAACTTTTTGCCATGATTCTGTTGTACTTACTTGTTTCTTCCCAAACTGGTGGGTATTCCTGGCTCATGCAGCATAGTCCATGTCAAAATGAATGTTGTTTTTCCAGCTACTATGTTTTTCATTTTATAAGCTTTTGTCATGACTCAGTTGGAATTTTATCACTTTCAGGGCTGACATGTTTATAACTATATTTTTATTAACGTAACATTCATAAAACAAATTTACAATCACAATTTAAAGCGATAACAAAAAATAACACTCAAAAAGAAAAGTACATTACTTTAAGAAGCATTTGTGCAACGATAAAGAGCAATTCAATACAAATTTTGGATTATGAACATCAGTGAAGACTCAGTATTAAATGGTCCACTTACTTTGCCTGCAGTACTCATAATGCTTCTTCCTCAATTTTGCAGTCTCTGCTTTCTTGGTTTAGAAAATCAATAGCCTGAACAATTGTTGGACAGGTTGCTTGCCAGTTCCCTTGTAAACTACAACTGCACAAACATAACTTGGTGCCTTTTAACCAAGCCCACTAATTCTCAAGTCCCACCCCAAAGCCCAAAAAAGGAAATACACTAGGCCACTCCTGTGCTCAACTCCACACTTTCACACTCCAGTTTAGTAGCAGTAGTAATGGCACTTAGTAGAAGTGGGTTGACACTAATCAATGTATTTTAGGCAGTGCTGCAAACTGACTTCCATGCAAAGATGCGCCAAATTAAACAACGTGAATTCATCCTGCTCTGATCACAAGTGCATGAAATAAAGAAATAATTCATTCACTTCCATAGAGGAAAGCAAACAAGATTTATGGTGTCTAGCATAGCAGTCACCAGACTAACCTAATAAGGAGAATTGAAAGGGAGGAGAGGATTGTGGTTGTGGAATGCTCTCTCTGTTTTACTGAATTTATATGCTTGGTGAAAACATTTTATTTGCTAGGGATTTTATTGATTAATGTTGATTATTTTATTGCAGCCCCTGAGTTTTATCTGTGTTTTCTTTTTCCTTTTTTGTGTGAGTCTTTTGCTATTTTTATTTTTCATTTATTAATGGCATTTTGTACTAATTAATTTGGAAGCCAGTTCAACATCTCAATCTGAAAGGCAGGTTAGGAATGTTTCCAGTCGATCAGTCTTTGTTAAGTAGTGTAATCACAAATGTGTCTAATCAGCAGCAGGAATGGTAAACCTATCAATTTCAGGTTTTCTCTGTTTCTCATTTTCTAATCTTAAATTCAGTTTGCCACATTTCCACATCAGTGTGTGATGTGTTTTAAAGTTCCCAGAAAAAATTGTCAGCATCTGAGAGGGCATTTCTCCTATTATACACATTTGTGTAAGCATTTTTGCTTAATGTACACATTCTTCCAAGCAATTTCCCATAGTATAATTATTTTCTACATTTTTTCATTAATACATACACTTTTATGCACCTTAATGCACATATTTTATACATCTTCCCCAGACCTTGGCCTCCCTTTATCTCATGTGATAGTGGGATGAAATAATGAGGAGCTGTGATCCCATAAGTGGTAGTGTAAATGCAAACACAAAATGTCCTGGCCCAGTCAACCTCTAGGTGCCCTGTTAGTACTGGGTTGTCCATGAGTTTGTTTTCCTATGTGCCCCCATGTCCAGATCCTTAAGTTTCTGCAGCTTGTCTAAGGACAAACTGACCTCTGTAGTCCATGAGTTGGTAATCTTGAGGCTGGATTACTGCAATGCACTCTGTGTGGGGCTGCTCTTGGCCCTGCTTTGGAAAATCCAGCTGGTGTAAAATGCAAATCACAAAGCCCTGAACAGCTTAGGTCCAGGCTATCTTAGGGACCACCAGAACCCTTACAACCCAGCTCGACCACTGATATCATCTGCAGGAGCGGCTTTGATCGTCCCCTGAGTTGGTGAGGCTCATTTAACATCGACATGAAATCGAGCCTTCGGTGTGATCAGCCCCGTTCTCTGGAATGCTCTGTCAACAGAGATTCAGCAGGCCCCTTCTGTTTTAACTTTTAAGCACCTGCTGAAAACCTTTCTGTTCCACTAGCCTTATACAGGCAAATAAGATGCTTCTTTTGCAACAGTTGACCTTTGTTTTTATTGTATTTTTTATTTTTTTTTATTCTATTTTTTTTTAATGTATTGTAAACTGTTTTCATGTTTTGAACAAAATTGTTGTCGTTATGTGCCTTCAAGTCGATTATGACTTATGGTGACCCTATGAATCAGTGACCTCCAAGAGCATCTGTCAGGAACCACCATGTCCAGATCTTGTAAGTTCAGGTCTGTGGCTTCCTTTATGGTATCAATCCATCTCTTCTTTGGCCTTCCTCTTTTTCTGCTCCCTTCTGTTTTTCCCAACATTATTGTCTTTTCTAGTGAATCATGTCATCTTTTGTGTCCAAAGTATGATAACCTCAGTTTCATCATTTTAGCTTCTAGTGACATTTCTGGTTTAATTTGTTCTAACACCCAATTATTTGTCTTTTTTGCAGTCCATGGTATGCGCAATGCTCTCCTCCAACACATTTCAAATGAGTTGATTTTTCTCTTATCTGCTTTTTTCACTGTCCAGCTTTCACATCCATACCTAGAGATTGGGAATACCATGATCTGCATAATCCTGACTTTAGTGTTCAGTGATACATCATTGCATTTGAGGACCTTTTCTAGTTCTCTCATAGCTGCCCTCCCCAGTCCTAGCCTTCTTCTGATTTCTTGACTATTGTCTCCATTTTGGTTAATGACTGTGCCAAGGTATTGATAAGGTATTTTAACAAAATGGCAGTATACAAATATTTGTATAAATAAACTGGAGACACTTGCTACTGTGTCCAGCTGTATCAGCAAAAAAGTTACCTCGTGACAGTTGCCTGCCTTTTATCATGAAATATGGGTACTTCCAGCTCCATGGCAAGCTGAAGGAGTGCTCGGAGTTACTGGTCCCTTTTCTTTCAGCAAAAAAGAAGTAATCCAAATAATGGACAACTCCCCATTGCCAGGCGTCTTTTGTAGGCACCATTCTAAAATGAGTTGAAGAATTCAAAGGCAGAAAGATAGAGCAACCCATAGGAATGACCTTGTGAGACTAAAGTTCTCCATCAAATCTGAAGTCTAGGAGTCAACACCTTCAGAGTGCACTAGAAATAGCTTGAAGGCAAACTTGATGCCACATTTTGTCAACAACACCAACTTTCCCAGAGCTTGCAGAATGGCCTGTGCCTTGTCAAATCATGTATATCAAATCAAACACAAAGCTGGTTGATGGCATCATTGACTCAGTCACCCTTTAGGTATAACAGGTGATTATCAACCTGAGTTCCCTAGGGGCCTTGGTTGTGACAACCCCAAAAGATGACACCCTTTTATTTATTTATAAACTGCCCCTCATTCTGTAGAATCCCAGGGCAGTGAACACACATAACAAAACCATCAAAAACAATTAATGCAAACATAATTACAATCACATGAAACCAAAGAAAAGAAGTTAGTGTTGGAAGGTGTTCTCTCATCTGTTGTCAACTGACAAAGCTAATGGGTCAGAATTAAGAGATGTTTTTCAAAACAATTATTTTCCTGACAATGTGTTTCTGACTAAAAGGCCCTGATGGTCCTAAATTCTGCTTGCTGTTTTTGCTTTTTTTAGTCAAGCTTACCAGAATGTAGGGTCGCCAGAAGTCGTAGTCGACTTGAAGGCACATAACAACCACCACCACCAGAATGTGGTTCTGTGGATTTGCCTTAGCTCCAAGAAGTCATCTTCTATATGCTCAATTTTGGGAGCAGCAGCAGCAGCAGCTGGGGGGGGGGAGGAGGAACGGGAGAAAAGTTCCCATCTTCAAACCCCATCGCCATCAGCAGCAGTGGCAGCAGCTGCGGTAGCAGAAGGGAACAAAGGGGAGAAAGAATTTCTCCTGCCGCTGTTACTGTGGAAAGAGAGAGACACTGGAGATTGAAAGGTCTGCATGGGTGGCTTCAAAGAGCAGAGTCGGGAGGGAGATGCAGTTTCTATAAAATGGAAAGCCCTTCTTGAGCAAGGGGCACTCGTACCACCCATCAACTGATGGGCAGTTAGGAGCATGCCTTGTTCTAGTAAAGGAGAAATAAGGAGCCCACTTTAAGTTCCCAGTTTTTCCTTTGAAGCCGCACCCTCACCTGCCCCACACCTGATGTTGGGTGTAGGGGTGGGTGGGTATGGCTTCTCCCAAAATGGCCTTGTGGGCCAAATGGAGAGGCCTGCTGGGCCAAGTTTGACCTACAGGCCAGAGGTTGCCCATTCCTACAAAAAGGTTAACTGTCTTTGAAGACCTTCTTGATTCTTGCTTTTTTCTGCTACCTGACACATTACTCTCATGGCCAATTAGACTTTGTAGAAAGAAAGAAAGAAAGAAAGAAAGAAAGAAAGAAAGAAAGAAAGAAAGAAAGAAAGAAAGAAAGAGCAAATACATGAAGAAAAAGAAAATGACATTTAATTTGCATTAAATTTGCATGTGCTAATTTACACATGTGCAGAAACTAACATTCTGAGGAGAAATTTAAATGTTAAATGTTACATTGTTCTTATATAATCGCTCTTTGGTGTATAAATAGTTAACTGAATAAAAAGAAAAGACTTGTAGTTTACTTTTCACTAAGTTCTGAGAGACACAATGTTTAAGTGCTCTCTAGTTGATAGTCTGCCAAGAAACAGCTAGGCTTATACAGTTACAAAAGAGGTGACTCTGTAGCGTGTGAGATTTTCTGTTTTGACAGTTGGCAGTAGAATCCAGCTTTTATATAGGTCAGAAGAATCCAAAAGGTCAAGCTGTGATAGTGAACATTCCATTTGAACACATTGGTCCTTAGTTATAGGCCAATGAGAAGACAGAATTTCAGAGAGAAACTTATGATTGGTTAAAATCAGCCTTTGTCAACCTGGTGATCTCTGGATGTTTTGGACTACTCCCATCAGCTGACGGGAGTTGTAGTCCAAAACATCTGGAGGGCACCAGGTTGGTGAAGGCTGATTTTAACCAATCATAAGTTTCTCTCTGAAATTCTGTCTTAGAGAGTTCTGACTGGAGAGAGTAAAAGGGCAGGCACAGCACTGTTTCAGAAAAGATTTCAGGAAATCTTTGGAGAGCCTTTGAGGGGAGTCTGGCTGGAGTCTGTGAAGAGACCAAACAACCTAGAAAGAGGTAGAAGGTGGTCTGAGAATCACTGAAGGCTGTGAGAGTTAGTTAGGAGTGGAAGACTCCAGGGCAGTGCTCCGTGATAGCATCTGGTCAGAGTGGCAGCAGTCAGCAAATGGCATCAGGAAGCAGGAAGACCTCAAAAGAAGCAAGTGTGACATCTTTGTGGGCTGTGCCCTGGTCCTCAAATACCTAACTAGAAAGAAGACTTCACGTCCAGCCCTCAGTAAAGCCTGTAAGTTAACTGGGGGAAGAGAACCCTCACCAGAGGGAGGACTTCAGGTGGAGTTCTCTCTTCAGGTGAAATTCTTTGTATAGCCTGTGGGGAAAACATAAAGGCAATTAGTTATGTGACAGAGCAGAGAACAAAGAAGTTGTTTGAAATTTATGATTATGCACTCTTTCTGCCAGATGAATTTTACACTGTCTCCTGTAAGATATATAGTGTAAATTTCCGTTTTGGGAAAATATAGACTTTATGTCCGTGAAGTCAGAGAGAGTAAACCTTGTCAAGGTGGCACCAATGTTTAGCTGATTGGATTACTCCTTGGGCAAACCTGGAATATGGATTGTTCCTTGGTATGTTTTATTTTATTTATTTATTATTTGATTTATATCCCACCCTTCCTCCCAGCAGGAGTATTTACTTTAGCTAAGTAAATACACCTGAGTCAGTCACCTCACTCTGTCTGATGGTAGGACCATCTGTGTTGCTTTCCCACCCACAAAGACTGCTCTGCTAGAGACAAACTCTGTCTGATAAATTACCAGAGTCATGAAAGTTTCCACAAGTCTGTTTTCTATCTGTCACATTACATTTGACCTATTGTCCCTTGAACCAATAAACTGTGGCAGAGAAGCCTATTTTCAAAATATTTGACAAAAAGCAGTGATACAAAACAAGAACAACAAATAATGGGTTAGCAGATGAAAGTTAACTCATTATTTGTTGAGGAATTTTCTGCAGGGCATGATCATAAGATGGATGGAAGGAAGGAAATGTTTGGACACACTTTTAGAGAGGGAAGCATTCAGCCATTCAGTTACCAGCTCCCAGGCTTTGGGCCAAAGACTCAACTTTTGGTGTTAATTCCCAGGGCACCAATTTAAATCTCAGGGCCACCAGCTAATTTAGCACACCTGAGCATCTGGGTAGGGTTTGGGGAGAAATTCAGTTCAGTTTGCATTTTAATGTGAGCTGACCTAATTCATGCTTCATGAAACAATACACCAATCAAAACACAGCTATCATTCAAAATGTGTGTTTCTCTGAATTTTGTGGTCTAGTTCTCCAACCAAAAAAAGTGGACACAAATGCTTATTAGAGGAAAATATGGATAACAATGCATATGTTACTGAACATTACATATAGAATTACACTGCATTAGGGAAAAATTCTTGCACAAATGTGTGTATTAAGCAAAACAGCATATAAAACATGTCTCATAGGAGAAATGCACTCTAAAATGTGGATGTATTTTTGCAAGGACTTTTCTAAAAAAATGCAAACTAATACAGAAATGTTGCTAACTGAACTTAAATTTTAAAAAATGAGGAACTGGGAGAAAGTGCCTCTTGTAACTATTATTGCACATGAAAGTTCACATGAAGCCCAAACAGCTTTATAAATAAATAACCTGGACTAATAATCTGGACTAATGCCCTGGCCACATCATTCCAGATTTGGTAGACAGAGAAGCATGTGGAACTAGAAGTGCTTTACAATGTATTTTACTCACCATTTATAAGAGATTCCCTGTTTTCTCGTCAGAAGAGCCCTGCTAAATCAGGTCAAAGGCTTATCTAATCCAGCATCCTGTTTTCCATAATGACCAATTGGATGCCCATGAAAAACCCACAAGCAGGGAATGGGGGCAATGGCTCTTTTCCACTGCAGTTCCCCAGTAATTGGGGTTCAGACTCTAGAGGTAATCATCATGACTAGTAGCCACTGATAGCCCACTGATGATATCTTCCATGCATTTGCCTAATTCTCCTTTAAAGTTATCTAAATTGGTGACCATCACCATTCTTGCAGTAGCAAATTCCTATTACATCTTCATTTTCCTCTTGTACTTTTCATTTTTCTGAGCCTTCCTATATCTAGCACAAACCCTTTCCCATGTGTGTGATGGTTGTGCTCAGGGAAGGACTACTTGCAATGTGACAATGCCAGTCCATGGACTAAGATCCACAAAACTGGGGGTGGGGAACCTTTTTGGCCCAGTGGGCCAGATCCTTATCTGTGCCCACCTCCATGGGCCAATTTTGACATGTGGGCTATCCACATGTAGCGTAGGGCTGTCAAAGCTATTTTCTACAGGGTTCGTCAGCTGCACAATCAAGTTTCCCATAGGTTAAAACAATACAGCAGAAGTGTATGTGTAGAAAATATCCAACTGAGATGTGATTTTAGAGGGCATGATTGTGATAAGCATAAGCTCTGAATCAAAATGGCCCCACAGTCCTCTACTTGAGAAACACTGCCTTAAGAAATTGACATTCAGTCGTTTCAGTGGGACTACCTGGCTTTAGGATGTCTGACATCTGTTATCTTCGTATGCCTGAGTAAGTAGTATCAAAATGTAATGTCAGCATGACTAAATCAATTATTAAACCTGAAATATTTCCGCTAGCAATGGGATTCGCTAACCATGCACAAAATGCAAGGGTTGTATTAGTGCTGAAAAAGGAGAGTTCTTTCTGACTAGATCTCTCTCTGTGTGTGTGTGTGTGTTTGTGTGTGTGTACACACATACATATTTTGCTTATTTGCCACAAGATATACATACATGCAAGATACTGAGGATGAACATAGGAAGAACCCTGCTGGATTAGCCCAGTATTCTATTCCCCATGGTGAACAGCTGCACCATAGATTTATATAAAGGCATTACTATGTTATTGTCAATCCCTCTCCTAAATCCTAAAACAGCATTCATCTTTTTTACTCCTGTCACACACTGAGTTAATGTTTCCTTTGAGCTTTCCACAACTGTCACTCTTCTTATGTTCTTGGATAGTCCCTGTCACTTCAGACCCCATCTATGGATATGCGAATATGGGATCCTTTCGGCCCACCATTCATCTTACTTACATTGATATTAATTTGCCATTTTGAGCCCATTTCTCCAGTTCGTAGAAATTCTTTTAGAGCTAGTTTTCTTAAGTTTATACCTTGTTGATAATTTGCTTTCATCCGCAAACCTGGCTGTGTTACTGCTAACCCCATCTCCAGATTATTTATGAATGTACAATTGCACCAATCACACTAGTTTCTTGACGGACCCCACTGCTTATTTTTGAAAGCTGTCAGTTTATCCCTAGACTCTGCTTTCTGTCATTTAACCAGTTTCTAGGGATGGGAGAAATTCTATCAGTTCACATTTAAAGCCAAAGTTATCAAATTTGCACTTTCCAAAACAATATGAGAACCAAAACACAGCTATCATTTTAAATTCACACTTATCCAAATTTTGCAATGCAGTTCTCCAACCACTCAGTGTTTACAAAAATTAATATATTAGGGGAAAGGGGGCATAAAAATGAATATAGTAGTGAAAATAACATTTAAAAATACATTATATGAGGATAAATTTATTTATTTATTTATTTATTGCATTTGTATACTGCCCCATAGCCGAAGCTCTCTGGGCAGTTTACAACAATTAAAAATATTAAAAACAAATATACAAATTGCTTGCAAAAATGTGTACATTTGTCAAAACTGAGTGCAAAAATATGTTTTATTAGGAGAAATTCACACTAAAATGCTCATGATTTTCATGAGGATTTTTTAAAAAAAATAACAAATTGCTGCAGAAATGTGGAGAACCAAATTTAAGATTGGAAAAATGAGAAATGGAGAAAACTGAAATTGACAGATCCTTCCCTCCCACCTGAGTGGCCAATCAAAAAATTTTACCCTGATCCCAGAGTATTAAGCCCCACGAGGATCCCACCTTACTGAAGGTAAGCAGGTCTGGGTCTTGTCAGTGCCTGGATGGGTGATTGCTTGGGAATCACATATATGTTGACTTGGGTTTCATGATGAAAGAAAGGTGGGGTGTAAATGTAAGAAAACAAGAAATAAAATAAGTAAAAGGGACTGTCCTTATATACCATGAATGCCATGTTTAGTAAGGAGGCCTTGGTGATGGACTTTATTAAAAAAAAAAATTCAAAGTGTGAATAGGAGCTATTTGGTAGACATAGTCTATCTACATGTTTCTGGCATAAGAACATAAGAAAAGCCCTGCTAGATCAGGCCAATGGCCCATCTAATCCAGCATCCTGTTCTCACAATGGCCAATCAGATACTTATGGGGACCTCACAAGTAGGATATGAATGCAACAGGACAGGACTCAATTCCTAGAATGTGATAAGGTGAGACTTCCTTTGCAGAAGTTAAACTGATTTATTCAGCAGCAAGTCTTCTTTTTCCATATGTTTGACATGTGACAACATAATTCTGTTTATGACAACAGAAGATTTATGCAACTTCAAAGCTGATAACGGGGACATTGAACTTGTCAAAGATTATCAATACATTAGCACAGTCATTAACCAAAATGGAGACAATAGCCGAGAAATCGGAAGAAGGCTAGGACTGGGGAGGGCAGCTATGAGAGAACTAGAAAAGGTCATTAAATGCAAAGATGTGTCACTGAACACCAAAGTCAGGATCATTCAGACCATGGTATTCCTGAACTTTATGTATTGGACAGTGAAAAAAGCGGATAAGAGAAAAATCAACTCATTTGAAATGTGGTGTTGGAGAAGAGCTTTACAGATACCACGGATCGCGAAAAAGACAAATAATTGGGTGTTAAATTAAACCAGAACTATCACTAGAAGCTAAAATGATGAAACTGAGGTTATCATACTTTGGACACATCATGAGAATACATGATTCACTAGAAAAGATAATAATGCTGGGAAAAACAGAAGGGAGTAGAAAAAGAGGAAGGCCAAACAAGAGATGGATTGATTCCATCAAGGAAGCCACAGACCTGACCTTACAAGATCTGAACAGGGTGGTTCACGACAGATGCTCTTGGAGGTCACTGATTCATAGGGTTGCCATAAGTCGTAATTGACTTGAAGGCACATAACACACATATACACACACACAAATGCTATAGTTAATAAAGCCTTCCAGTAATTGTATGAGGTAGACGTTAGGATAACAGGTCTGTACTTTTCTGGCTGTGGTTTGGGGGGGTGGCATGAGGAGCCATGAGCAAAAATCAATTCCTCCAGCGGTTTCAGTCCCTTTTGTTCCAGTTGGTACTTAAATTACACAGCTAATCAAATTGTTATTAAAATGCATCTTTGCATCATTCTCTTTGGAGGTGCATACAAATGCAGACTGAGGTTCTCCAGCTGTCTTTCTCAGCTGGGTCAAGATAGCAAGCTCTCTCCTGATTGGCTTTTAGCTATCACTTCTATTTGACTTCTCCTTGTGTAAATAAGTTCATAACCTGTAGCAGTCTTTAACATTTACACAGCCTCTTCGTTACTTGCGTAATGTTTGCTCAATGAAACTAGGATTACTATAATGCATGGGTAGTCAATGAGGTGTCCTCCAGATGTTCTTGGACTACATCTCATTCCTGACCATCAGCCATGCTGGTTAGAACTGATGGGAGTCAGAGTTCAACAGTATCTGGAGTGCACCATGGCTACTCCTAGTACAATGAAATCTAACACACACAGTTAAAGTGAGATTTCATTTGACATTTCTGACCAGCTAAGTAGGTTATACGTTTGTGGTGGGGGGCTTGCTCCATATTTTCCATATTTTTATGATATGTCTTTTCTTGCGTCATTACAGTCTACAAAGTTGTGGATAGAGGACTGCAATCCACCAAACTGTTCTGCAGTGCCATGTCCATCAGTTTTACTGTGGCGCATAACAAATTCTCACACAAGTTCTGTTACAATGAATGGAACTTGCATTAAAGTAATACAACAAAGCAATTGATAAAAATGAGCGGGACCAAATCAAAACTGAAATAGACCCATTGAATTGAATGAACCTTAGATAGACATCTCTATTACCATCAATGGGTCCATTTTGAGACCCTGGATGATTACATCCCTGAAAAAAGGTAGTTTCCAATAAACAGATGAAAAAGAGCTCTATGAATATGCACACTCCACCAAAAATACCACACAACCATGCAACACATTCACCATGATCCAGTGGCCCTGGTGTGCATGCACATAATTAAATGTGCATATCACCCTTTGCAGAAGCTGGCCCATTCATTTCAAGGTCTGGGAACATTTCATGCAGGGAATGTAATATGTAATCTTGTAACAAGAACAGCTTGCATAGCTTTGCACAGTGGAGGAAGACAAAGAGGTCTGCCCACTCCAGCTCTCAGTGCTGCTAAGGAATAAGCCTGCTGTGTGGATGACCTTTGTTCTTTGCTGCTGTGGTTTACAGTTTTTTTTAATTGTTATAACTGTATATGCCCCCATTACTGTCATTTTGTTTTTGTTTTCAAGTTGTACACTGCTTTGTGATTTTTATGAAAAGTGATATTAATAGTTTCCAATTAAATAAATAAATGAAAGGACACACAGGCATGATGAATGTAGCATGCTTGGATTCAACATAGGAGACTATTTGGCTTTTGCTCAGATCAACACTTGTCAGGGTTGTGTTTGGACTTTTAAGTAATAGTATGCCTCTAAAATAAGCTATCCTGTCCAGTTGCCCCTTGAATCTAACACTTTGACTGAAGATACTGGGACTACTGTACAGGCACTGTTACATTTTCCCACTGTGGAAAATCCATGTTTCAGAACAAATTCATGGGCAAGTTACATTGATTCTGCGTGTGGAGCTTTACTATAATGTTCATTTTTGAATGGCATTTTTACATTATCCTTCTACAGGAACACCCCCAAACATTCCTACGGAGAGAAAAATACTATATTGGAATCAGCCCTAAAACACTGGAAGATTACATTGCCATCATCTCTTCTTTTTGCTCATCTATATACCTACAATCATATTATAATAATGGCAATTAAGGCTGTAATCTGCATTTTACCAGTCTCCTAAAGAAAGCCAAAGGTGCCAGTGAGAGTTTCCCAATGCTAACTGCTGCATTGTGGGGGGGTGTACATTTCACCAAAATAAGTTCCACCAAGGCTTAAACCTCCCCTCCCCATTCACTGTAGGTCTGCTAACTGGTGTTTAATTTTTTAAAAACCACAATGCGATTGCTAATCATACTGGCAGGGATGGGGAACCTTCAGCCACCCAGATGATGCTGAATTGTGACTCCCATCATCCCTAGCAAGCATGGCCAATGGCCAGGGATGATGGAAGTTGTCGTTCAGCAACATCTGGAGAGCCAAAGGTTCCTCACACCTGATATTGGGTTGTAGCCAACTATATTTTACTCAAAAGTAAACCCATTGGAATTGGAGCTGTTACCCATGTCCATTAATTTCAGTGGGTTTACTCTGAGCAAAATAACTCAGTTTGGATGCCACCCAAGGTGCCTTGGAAGCACTATCATTTGCTGTTTCAGTAAAAGTGCTCATCTTCACAAGTGCAGCCGCTCAACAAGGTTAAGATCATCTTTGAAATTGCAGGAGGGTGGTCAGAGGAGTATATCTTCATTCTTGAATCTGTAGCCCTCCACAGTGTTGCTGGACTAAAGCTATATACACACTCCCCTTTGCTCTGCATGTGGTGCACTCCCACCAATGGTTTGGGAAGCAGTGTACACATTATGTGTACACATAATCCATATCTAGTCTATATCTATCCTGTTTTCTTATGAAATACTGCATTTTGATGTATTTCCCCCCCCGTACTAGTTTCAATGTGAATTGAGGAAATGACCTAGCTGTGTTTTAAGCCAATAATATGTAAACAGTCTATGAATCCCAAAAGCATTGACCATTGGCTGTGTTGGCTGGGGAGGATGGGAGAGAGGCCACAGGTTCTCCATCCCTGCCATATGTGCAAGGTATTTTTGCCTCACAGAAATAGACATAACCAACAGGAAAAAAGAGCATTTTCCCAATGTTTATATAAAACAATGCTAATAAATAAGAAATAGCATGGACTCCACGTATCTGTATTTTCCAGGGGCATGCTGGTACTTTCTAGTATCTGTCCTTAGAACATTTATGTCCCTATTTTGCCTTTTAAGGAGGATTTTTATCAAATAATAACAATGATGCACTAGATTTCTTCAGTCTTCACCCAGGTTCCCCAGGTTTCTAGAAGATAATATCTGAGCATAGATGACATGCTCCCAGCAAAATGTATGTCAGTGCTCTCACCTTGCAAAGAAAATGGTAGTGCACTGCTTCTGTTCAGCACCACATGGCACGACCTAGATTGTAATTATTGCTGAATGTGCGTTGAGTTGCAACGCTTCTGTACTAAGTACAACCAGACCCATTGTGAAATCAAACATTCCATTAAAGATTACATTTAAAAAAGAGAAAAGTGCCATAGTCAGATTACTGATTCAGAAGCCAGGATAGGACAAGCCATTGCTGGATAAATGGACAGATCAGTAAGTGGGCAGAGAACAACCTTTAGCAGCTGTGAGAATACTGGTCCTACAAAACCTCAAGAATGGTGAAATATTCTATCTGTAAAATGTTGAAGAGTATGAAATAGCACCATCTAGTGGCACTCTGGACTACACTGGAATAGATGCTGAGTTTCCAATGTTAATTATTTGAATATCCTGCAACCAGGTGAAAACAGAGTGCTTTTAAACAAGAACAGATCTGTTAAATGTTGTGGAAATTTTGGATCTTCCCTTTTAAAACATTGAACTGTCAAGAATAGGGTGGTCAACTATACAGAGGACAGTCCTCTATTTGAAGAGCTTTCAGAGAATAGCCCTCTTTTAAAGGCATCCTTTATTTGAAGGACAGTCAAGTTTAAAGATAAAGAAAGAGAAAGAAAGAGCAGAAGGGGTCTTGAAGTTGCCCATCAACAGTTTGTACTTAGACACCAGACTAAGAAGGTACACAGGCCAGCTGGTCACAGTCTTTCCTGCTATGGTGAGATGCATTGTGTTTCTATTTAAATTGTAATAATTATTTCTAAATTTGCATCTATACATATACATTAGTATTTTCATTTTTTTATTTGCAAGTCTGTGTCTTCTTTTTTGGTGAGGATGTACCAGCTCTAGATAAGGCTTGGTATGGGGTGATGCTGAAGACAGCCTTCTTAGTAGTGGTGCCCCAGCTCTGGAACTGAATTGTACAAGGCACTGCCATGCATGGCCCCCATTTCAATAGCCAAAATACATGGAAAGAAATAAGGAACTGGGGGCAACTACCAGACCTTAGTCAGTCTGTTATCTGTTTATTTTCCTGGGCTGTACCTGAGATTAATCCCATGGTAGGCATCTTGGAGAATTCTGATGGAAATAGAAACAGGAGCAGAAATTGCTGATGTTCACTTATTCGTTCCATGACTAGAACGGAAATCAATCCAGCGAATACAATTGCAATTCACTGTTGTTGTTGCTTTCAGTCTGCAAACAATATGTAATTGATTACATGTTCCCCTGATATGCATTCCATTTCCTTTGTACTGAAATAAGTGAGCTGGGGATAATGTAATGATGATGCAATTTACATAATTTCATCACAGTGGACAGTGAGACAAAATGTCATTTTTAGCAGAGGATGAACTGCAGTAGAACAGAAACAGTGCTGCATGCGACGAATACATGCTGCATGCAATGGAGTGGAAAATGATGTTTCCTTACATCCCTATCCCATGGTCAACCACACTGCTTATTTAGGAATGGTTATTTTATGTTTGATATTCATCTGATGATCCTGTGGAGGCTGAACATCTATATACATAAATACCTTTCCAGTGGTAAGTGAGGAATTATCGGATGCGTATCTTGCTTACTTAACTGTAAGCAAGAAAGCATATGCTTACTTTACACTTGTATGAGGTTGGAAGATGTCATAAAAGAAGTGAATGAGCACAGAACTCTGGAGAGAAAAGATTCTTGGATTCCAGACTGGTCCAGGTTGCTGGTCCCACTGCTTGACATTTGCTGAGATGTTCAGTGAAGAGACAATCAAGTGAGGCTAAGAAGAGCAAAATGTAAGTTGAAGAGTCTGAAGGTCTCAGACTGGCTGGCTGAGATGAGGGCTTGATATTGCATTGCAAAAACTGCTTTGCCTGGACAGTTTAACTTTAAAATATTTCATTTTCAGTGCAGAAAAGCAAAAGTGCTTGATTCAAAAGAAGACGTTGCAACCCTGTATAAAACAAAAGAGACTTCACAAAGCTTGCACAGCTAAGGAACATATCTCCTCTTGTGGCTGTTCAGCAGGTATTTCCATGTACTATGTATTTTTGAAATGGTTTCTAGTGTGCTGTTTTGCCTCATCATTTAATTAAAGCAAGTATAGGCATAACTCCAGCCACTTAAGCATTTGTAGGTCCTGGGGCAGGCAGGTGCATTATTCCTTCTTTCCAGTAGTGTTAAAGAGACTGGCACCATCACCTTTAGAAGTGTGTCCTATTCATTTCAATGGGACACATTTCTCTGTATGGATATATATTTCAACAAGTCTTTCATAATGTGCACAAGAATTTACACATCTGCAGTAGTATAGTTCTCTCTCTCTCTCCTCCCAGTTTAATAGCAACCCAGAGCACATTACAACCTACTTTTGGAATTCCCTCAATGCACTGTAGGCCTGATAGTTGTGGACAGAGTCCAGCAGCAGTAGTGTAGTCATTCAGGGTTGCAGGGGGTCATAGACCCATTACGTTTTTGGGAGCAGGGTCCCAACCAGGTCCCTATGTATGAGCCAATCAGTATCAAAAGGCAGCATGTCAGCCACTGAGAAGAGGCCTTGTCAGTGGTGTAGTTGTCCAGGGTCTTGGGAGGTCTTAGACCCTTTGTTTTTTTGGGAGAAGGGTCCCTATGTCTCCAACATCCTATGAGCAAATCAACATGAAAGGAGAATGTGTCAGCCACTGAGAACAGTCTTCTAGCATGCTTCCTTGTCCTTTCCTGCTGATTGGAGCCAATCAGAGTGAAAGGAGGTGACTCAGCCACTGAGAAGACTCTTCTCTGTAGTCAATACACTCCCCTTTCATGCCAATTGGCTCCTAGGAATGTGTGTTGTTGTGAGAGAAGGCATTGACAAGGATAGAGAAGCAGAAAGCAATATGTAAACCTGGTCAGGTTATTCTATGCTATTGGGTTGTATAATCTTAGAAGGGGTGTGGCCCAGCTGTGATTACCATGAAAGGACCTTGCACTTCTGAATTTGCCACTACACGACTGGTCCTTGTCCTTTCATGTTGATTGGAACCATTCAGAGTGAAAGGAGATGAGGTGAGTCAGCCACTGTGAAGACTCTTCTGAGAAGACCCTTCCATGCTGATTGGTTCCTAGGGTTGTCTGTTGTGGTGGAGTGTGGATTCACAAGACAACAGGGAGAGCAGACGAGGGAAAATGGAAAAGGGTGTGTGGCTATGATGGGGCATGGCATGACTGGCTATCATGAAGGGACCTTCCGTTCCTGAATTTGTCACTGCACTACTGGAACCCAGCCACATATGAGGGGTCATAGATGAACGGTGGAACTTTGTGAGCAGAAGATCCCAAGTTCAATTCCTGGCAACTAACCCAAAAGCTGAACAACAAAGCTGACCTGGTTTCTTTCTTTCTTTCTTTCTTTCTTTCTTTCTTTCTTTCTTTCTTTCTTTCTTTCTTTCTTTCTTTCTTTCTTTCTTTCTTTCTTTCTTTCTTTCTTTCTTTCTTTCTTTCTTTCTTTCTTTCTTTCCAACTGACAACACTAATCTCATTTAGGCATTTCCCATCCTGTTCCAATATGATTTTCCCCTCTTTAACTTGTACATTCAGGAGATAGTAATATTCACAACCTACTTGCTTCTGTTGACATGATTCTCTCTTGCAGGTATCAGGCACATGAAATTTCAGAACAGGCATCTCTCTCTAATATGGTTGACTGAGTAGGAAGCAGAGAGAGGGAGAGAGAGAGACAGACAGACAGAGATTTAGGGTGTTTCCAAAATGGAGGTTTATTATCAAGCATGCAGATTTTTTATAGCATTCACACATGTAATTGCCATCAAAATGCCAACCTGTATCTCCCACGAAGTTTAATCCAAAATTACGCTTGTTGGGGGAAATCTAATAAGTTACTTACACTTGTTGCTGATGGTCTGTTTGTAATATTAAGCCCCTATCTGGAAGACCCCTTAGATGAGGGCAGGAAGCAGGCTGTTGCCACTCCCTTAAGGGTCTCTCTCTAGTTATATATCCACATGTCCAAGATTACCAGTTTCAGACCATATGTGACTATTCCTTAGGAACACCTGCTGTGGCTGCATACATTTAAAGCGCATGTTGTCCCCCAAAGAATCCTGCAAAGTGTAGCTCTGTGAGAAGTAAACTACAGTTCCCAAGAATCTGTGGGGGAAGCCATGTGCTTCAAATGCATGGTGCGTACAGAGCCTATAATGTATTAAGCACAAGTGTCTTAAGTGCAGTAGTGTAGTGGCAAATTCAGAAGTGCAGGGTCCCTTCATGATAGTCACAGCCATGCCCCTCCCTCTTTTTCTGCTGCTGGGTTGAGAATTAGATTTATGTTAATGCCTTCTCCCACAACAAGAGACGTTCCTAGGACATAATAAGCACGAAAGAGGAGAGCTACTGAAAGGATTCTTTTCAGTGGCTGACTCACCTCCTTTCACTCTGATTTGCTCCAATCAGCAGGAAATGACAAGGAAGCATGTTAGAAGACTCTTCTCAGTGGCTAACACACTCCCCTTTCATGCTGATTTCATGCTCATAGGATGCTGGACCCATGGGTACCCTGCTCCCAAAAAAGTAAAGGGTCTGAGACCCCCTGAGACCCTGGCCGATTACATCCTTGTTTGAGAGGAATAATAAAACATACCTTCTTTTCTCAACAATGAACATCATCATCCTAAATGTGCCTGCTATACATGAATACTTGACAAGGAAAATAAAGCATTTTCAACTAAATGTGCAGTCTAACCAATGATGGCTTCATAACTGTGTTACAAAACAATTTCAATGTCAATGTGTACTGCCCTCAAGTCGATTCCGACTTATGGTGACTCTATGAATTTGGTTTTCATGAGGCTGAGAGGCAGTGACTGGCCCAGTGAGCTTCATGGCTATGTGGGGATTCAAACCCTAGTCTCCCAGGTCGTAGTCCAACACCTTAACCACTATGCCTCACTGACTCTCCAAAACAATTTAGGTTCTGCTTAAAGGCCACAAGAGAGGGGCCAAAGCAGAGACATTAAAGACTTCACACAAAAAATCCTGCCATGCTTTTTATTGATTTAATTACTGTCCCATAAATGTATCTGATGCTGTTTTTTAAAAAACAATATGTTATTTATGCAATTGTTGTGTTGCTTTTTAACATTTTTATTTACAATCCACCTAACCAAAAAAGACGGGGGAAAAACAAGGAATAAAGAAAATAAAATAAGAAAGAAAATGTGAAAACACCCTTAAAATATATGTTAGTTTTATGTGTAGGAACATTATCTTCTCTGTGCTTCCCTAATTAGAGCTCCCCTGATGAGACGCTGCTACAGCTGCACCAAGAATAACTGCAAATAAAATAGAAGTGTTTTAAGATGAATATCAATTTCAGAGCACAACCTGATCCACAGCTGATCCACATGGGAACCACAAGGCAAGAGCCAAATGAGGGCTCTTATGGGAAAACAAGTTACTTTGTTTGCAGACACTCCCCACATCCCAAGACAGTATGCCACATTAAAGGTAAAGCCCCCTTGAAAGGCTAATATGGCTGAGTCAATCTCTGCATTCATTCTTGTGTTTCCTGAATAGAAACTAGGGCTGCATAAACACCATACTTGTAAAGCACATGACTTCCCTCAAACAATCCTGGGAACTGTAGCTTGTTAAGGGTGCTAGGAATGGTGACTCTGTGAGGGATATACTACAGTTCCCATGATTCTTTGTGGGAAGTAATGGAACGTGCTTTAAATCCATGGTGTGTATAGCCTAGATACAAGTTGCATGCAATTTTTGTTTTGAATGCATGTAGCATTGCAGGAGATAAAAGTATGACTGCTCCAAGTTTTACAAATGATATTACTTCTCCCATAGTTGGACTGAGGAAAGGGGGAGAAATTTGGTTCAGTTCAAATTTTAATGAAAACATACTGAACTTGCATTTTCTGAAACAATATTCAAACACAAGTATCCTTCCAAATTTGCACTTATCTGAATCTTGTGATGCAGGTCTCCAGCCAAGTAATGTGAACAAAATGTGTGCATTAGGGGGGAAATGTGCGTAAAGATGCATATATTAGTGAAAATAAGATATAAAATGCCTTATATTACAGAAAATTGCTTATAAAAATGTGTGTATCAGGCAAAGTAGTATACAAAATGTGTATATTAGGAGAAATTTGCACTAAAATGTTGATAAATTTACATTTTTTAAAAAATCACATACTGATGCAAAAAGTGGAGAACTGAAATGAGTTCATGGGACAGAGAGAAATTAAATAGGCAGATGTGTCCATCTGTTGTTGGGCCATAGCTTCCTCTTCTCCCAAGGCAGTGTAGGCAGGGCTTGGGAGGGGGTGTTGCCCTGGGGTAACCCCTTACCCTAGGCCACAAATCATGTCCCGCAAACCGACGCTGGTGCAGACCACGGAGCAGGAGCTCCATCCTCCCAGCCCCAGGTTATACGATTAGGAGGGGTCCTTCTGAGATGCAGGTGCCCTTGGGCCCATGCCTGACCTGACTGCCACTGGCACCAGGCCTGAATGTAGGGCCTCCCTAGGAATGGGTGAAGGAAGGACAACAGTTAAGTTAAACTGAGGAAAGGCCACTACACAAAAATAGGACCCAAGTCCTTATCTAATGGATGTGTAGCTTTTTACTTTAAGTAGCCAGCTGATGAGTTACTATAGCTTTGTTTTGAGAGGTAAACATGTATAGGACTGGGTTGTTAGATAGATCAGCTTAGAAATACCTGATGTATTGTTTAAGAGTCAGGACAACCGACTCTTAAGAGTCAGCACCTTCTTTATCCATCTTTAGGCACCAGGCAAAGACTTTCCTTTTACTCAGGCCTTTGCCTTTTGATGTGGGCTGTTTTAGTTATTTATTTTTATATGGGTGTTAAGTTTTTATATTGTATGTTTTTAAATCTATTTTGTATTGTATGTTATTAAATTTGTTGTAAGTCGTCTAGGTTGAGGTGACTAATAAATGAAACTAATTAATCTCTACTGGAAGATCTAACAGTTTAATAGGCCATAGCAAGCCACCAGCAGCCCACTGGTTAGTAACTGGACAATGGATTCATAAATGAGTAACTTGGTAAGCCAGACTTTCAGAACTCCTCAGGCTGCAGCTTTCTGGTTTTTTTCCAGGTTTTTCCAGTTAACCAGCTTTTCTGGTTAGGCTACTAAATTTGTGTCTGGTTCACACAGGCATACTGGATGCTGCAACATCAAACAATTGCTTGCATGTAGAAAGGATCCATTTCTGACCACCCTTAGAGCTTTCATATTGCCCATTTCCTACTCAAAATAACTTTCAACAGAGTCAGTTCACAAATACCCTCAGGGCCTCGTAGGCCGAGAGAGGCAATTCCCTCAGGCGGCGGATGCTGGGGGTAGCAGCAGTAGCTCTTTGGCTGTTCTTCCTAAGCCTGTCAGTTCCTCTTTCATGAATGGCAGAGCTGTATCTGCCACATAGACTTGTTCGGACCTCCCGAAAACAGCCTGCTTCCTCAGGTATGGTGGACAATATATCCTGTTGCTGGTGCTGAAGTAACATTCATTGCCAGTTCAGCCAGCTTCTGAATATGGAATGGAGAAGGTGGCACCATCTTGTCCTTCACCTCAGGCAGCAAAGCATCTTAGGTCAGCTCTGGATACACTTCTGAGTCATTGTGTTAGTTCAGAGTTCAGACATAAATCTGCATTGATTGATGACTCCCAAGCCTTGTGTGTGAACTGGCTCCCTGGAACAGAGTGGATGAAATAATAGTGTTCTCTGGGATGAATAATCTGCAACAGCTCATTCACACATGCAGTGAACATTTAAGTGTGAGTCATCTCCAAGTGTTGTATAATATGTACATACATATGTGACCCAGACCTAGGAAACGAAGATATTCTAGTTCAGAACTCATATTTGCATTGTATGCTTGTACAAAAATCAATTGCACAACTAGAAAGATATTAAAGGTATCCTTTCTTGCACAGGATTAAATGATGCACCTATCTGTGTTGTGAGAGACAGCGGATACAGTGAAGGACGCTTTATCATCCCGGCCCCAGAACAGAGTCATCCTCTCAGACATACTGAAACCACTATTGATACTTCTTTTCCCAGCAATGTTCTGCCAGGCCTGGTAGCTCAAACTCCACCCAGACCAAACATTGCACGTAAGTACCCATGGTGACTAACATAGAAAAATGTGATTCTTCTACTTCAAAATTACAGTTTGAATTTTCCTATGAGACATCCACCAGCGGCAATCAACTTCATTTATTGCTTCATCAGATTTCTCAGATTCCTAAACTCTGTTTTAAAATTCTCATCTCCCCATGCAAGTTTGCTGATGACACCAAATTATTCCAGTTGGTAAAAATAAGAAGGGATTGTGAAGAGCTCCAAAAAGATATCTCCAAACTGGGTAAATGGGCAATAGAATGGCAAATGTGGATCAGTGAAATTCTGCAAAGGTTAAGCCATTCAATAAACGTTTAGAGTTCTTTGAGAGATTCAATAAGTGTGTGGAAGGAGTGATTTGGTAGATAATACATAGTTGGACCTTCAGGATCATTGATAACATCCCTCATCAAGGTCTCCTGAGTAGTCATAGGATAAGAGGATGGGTTTTTCTCCCTCTCTCTTAATACTATAACCCAAGATCATCCAATGACACTAAATGTTAGGAGATTCAGGATAGACAAAGGAAGCACTTCTTCACACAGTGCATTGTAGGATTGGCTTCTACAAGACGTGGTGATCACCAACTTAGATGGTTTTAAAATGAGATTAGACAAATTCAGGGAGGATAAGAATGTATCTGGCTAGTAGTCATTGTGGCTATATGCTACCTCCAGGATCAGAGGCATAATCTCTCTAAATACCAATTGATGGGGAACAACTACAGGAGAATACAGTTATCCTCATGTGCTGCTTGTGGGCTTTCCCAGGTTGGTCACTGTGGGAAATAGGATAATGGTCTGGATAGGACTTTGATCTGATCCAGCAGGGCTCTTCTTGTGTCTGCAGCAGGGCTCAGCAGCAACAAGTCCAAGGGCCAAATCCAGTCCATAACAGAGGGCAAGCCCACACCATACATTTAAAGTACACCCAACACACATTCAAAGTGCATGACTTCCCCCAAAGAATAATGGGAATGGTAGTTTGTTAAGGGTGCTGGGAATTTGTAGATCTGGGAGCGGAAAACCACAGTTCCCACAATCCTTTCAGGGGAAGTCATGTGCTTTAAATGTGTGTTGGATGTGCTTTAAATGTATGGTGTGAATCATCCAGAGTCTCTGCTGGTCTTGTGTTCATAACTGGGGAGTTAAGAGAGGTGGGTGGAGAGAGTGTGACAAAATGCTTGCTTGGCAGTCCACTTTAAGGATTGACGAGTAACCCATTGCTCTTCACTACTTCCTCCTCCAAGTAGATTCTCCACTAAAAGCAGCTGCTGATCTGAAGGTACAGGTCTTCTTTGCAACCCCCCCCTTCTACTTCAGTGTACATAAACACCACCGCAATATCCTGCATCTGAGTTGAAGGCATTCTCTGCCCTTTCTCCCTCCTATTCTACACTGAATTACTGCATTTTGCAAGAGGTCTCACCAGGGCTTAATTTTCTTTGATCTTAATATGAACTCATTAAAAACCCATTGATTATATTTTAGAACTTATGAGAGAAGAACTTGCAGAGCTGAAAAAAAGAGCAGAAAACTCTCCACTTTTAAAGAGAAAGGTAATGAGAGACCCCTCTGCTGGCATTTAAAATTGAAACAAGATTTCTTGGACAATCTGCACTTTTGCAAATTCCCCCATTCATTTCAAGGGATTACACCAGGGTTGGGGAATTTGTAGCCCTCCAGACATTGCTGGACTACAACTCCCATCATCCCTGACAATTGGCCATGCTGACTGAGGCTGATGGGGGTTGGAGTCCAACAATATCTAGACTCTAGATCAGCCTTTCCCAACCGGTGCGCCTCCAGACGTTGTTGGACCACAACTCCCATCAGCCTCAGCCATTGGCAATGCTGGCTGAGGCTGATGGGAGTTGTGGTCCAACAACATCTGGAGGCACACTGGTTGGGAAAGGCTGATCTAGATTCTAGAGGGTGTCAGATACTACACCTTCTGTTTTAATTTGGAACAGACAATTTTATTTATTTATTTATTTATTATTTGATTTATATCCTGCTGTTCCTCCCAGCAGGAGCCCAGGGTGGCAAACAAAAGCACTAAAACACTTTAAAACATCATAAAAACATACTTTAAAATGCATTAAAACAAAACACCTTTAAAAAATTTTTTTTTAAGCTTTCAACATCTTAAAAAAAGGTTAAGAACATGTTGTTTTTAAAAAAGATTTAAAAACATTGAAAAGCAGTTTCAACACAGACACAGACTGGGATAAGGTCTCAACTTAAAAGCCTTGTTGAAAGAGGAAGGTCTTCAATAGGCGCCAAAAAGATAACAGAGATGGCGCCTGCCTAATATTTAAGGGAAGGGAATTCCACAAGTTAGGTGCTGCCACACTAAAGGTCTGTTCCTATGTCGTGTGGAATGGACCTCCTAAAAAGATGGTATCTGCAGGAGGCCTCACCTGCAGAGTGCAGTGATCGAGTGGGTATATAAGGGATAAGACGGTGTTTCAGGTATCTCGGTCCCAAGCTGTATAGGGCTTTGTACACCAAGACTAGAACCTTGAACTTGGCCCAGTAGCAAATGGGCAGCCAGTGCAATTCTTTCAGCAGCGGAGTGACATGTTGGCGATACCCTGGCCCAGTGAGCAGTCTCGCTGCTGCATTTTGCACCAGCTGCAGCTTCCAGACCAACCTCAAGGGCAGCCCCACATAGAGCGCATTGCAGTAATCAAGCCTAGAGTGCGTGTCCCAGTGCGTGGACAACAGTGGTCAGGCTATTCCGGTTCATAAATGGCAGCAACTGTCTTACCAGCCGAAGCTGGTAAAAGGCACTCCTAGCCACTGAGGTCACCTGGGCCTCTAGTGACAAAGATGGATCCAGAAGCACCCCCAGACTATGGACCTGCTCTTTCAAAGGGAGTACAACCTCATCCAAAGCAGGCAACTGACCAATTATCCAAACTCGGGAACCACCAACCCACAGTGCCTCCATCTTCCTAGGATTCAGACTCAGTTTATTGGCCCTCATCCAGCCCACTACCGAGTCCAGGCAGCGGTCCAGGGCTTGCACGGCCTCTCCCGATTCAGATGTTACAAAGAAATAGAGCTGAGTATCATCAGTGTACTGCTGACACCTCGCCCCAAATCTCCTGATGATCCCTCCCAAGGGCTTCATATAGATGTTAAACAGCATGGGGGACAAGATGGTACCCTGCGGCACCCCACAGCACAACTGCCAGGGGGCCAAAAGACAATCACCCAATGCTATTATCTGAAAATGACCTTGGAGATAGGATTGGAATCACTGCAAAACAGTGCCTCCAATATCCATCTCACCAAGTCGACCCAGAAGGATGCCATGGTCAATGGTATCAAAAGCTGCTGAGAGATCAGGTAAGAGTAACAGGGTTGCACTCCCCCTGTCCTTCTCCCAATAAAGGTCATCCATCAGGGCAGGCCCACCCTTAGCATGTGCGGGGTCCGGGACAAAAGCATAGTTGCCCCCCCTACATTCTTTCTCTCTCTATATATATATATTTAGAGAGAGATATATATTTTATTTACGAATATATGTAATTATAATATTTACATATGAGGCTAACAACCTATTAAATACAAATATGATTACCTTCACTTCAGGGAATAGGCCTCTAGTCAACCTGTTCCATACATATCCATTTCTTCACTGGTCTCTCGACATCTGTCTTCCCTTTGTTGATATCTGCTAGATATGGCAGTCTATTTCTAGGCATATTTTCCCATCTTTATCTTCCTAACTAAACAATTGAAAACACTTTGGCAGAACCATTGTTTTAAATATCGAGGGTGACAGAATTTAATCATTTCTGTAAATGTCTGGGTCTGGCTGCTTTGTTGATGGGCAATTACTTTCGGATTAAAATTAAAATAATACAAATATAAGAAACAATATATTTATTCTCAAAGATTTATTTTCCTTGCTTTCACTTTTGCAAAATCACTAATCAACTTGTCAAAATCTAGATTTTCACAGCTGATGAGCAGCGGCAGCACAGGGAAGCCACTGACTCAGTCACACAGCCGAAGAGCAGGCAGGGGATTCAAACCTCCAGCCTAAAATTAGCTGGCTAAGCGCCACACACCCGCTTCACAGCTGATGAGTGGCGGCAGCACAGGGAAGCCACTGACTCAGGCATGCAGCTGAAGAGCAGGCAGGGGATTCAAACCTCGCGCCTAAAATCAGCTTGGGAAGCGGCTGGCGAGATGGCTGCTGCATGGCTGAAGAGAGAGGAAAAACCCTGCCACAGCCCAGCTTCTCAGATTGCCAAGTGCGGGGGCCACCCAAAGCCCGGGGCCCGGGGCAACTGCCCCACTTCCCAGTGCCTAGGCGTGGCTCTGCATCAGGGCGACCAAGGCCAATTCAGTCCCATAACCAGGCCTGAACCCAGACTGAAATGGGTCAAGATATTCGATGTAAGATAACGATGTAAGGCCTGTGGACTGTTATCAACACTCCCAACATCCTAAAAGAGTGCAGAGGTGAGATGAAAAAAGGGACAGGGCTCCTATGCCTTTGATAATTGACAAGCTACACTTGCTGAAATGCTCTCTTCTACACCACTATTCAAGGTAGCCCTCTTTTTCATCTGGCCACCCTACTGAAGAGGGCAATACTCCACAGGGCAAAATTTTGTTGCAGGGTCCCACATATATCTATGGTCCTGTTCTCACCTTTCCTTCCCCGTGTGACTGAACAGATAAAGAAGGGGTAGGACAGTACCCCTTGACCTCTCCATGTGTACTAATCCAGCTCTCGGCAGAAGGTGACCCCCCCACCCCATTCAGGCATTCACTTTCTCCATGGATACTGAACATTTGTAGAACAGTTACTCAAGCTCCACTCCCAATCTACATTCCGTGAACCGTAAGTCTGTAGAGAGCCCCTATGTGTACAGTTTCGTGGCCAGAGGTCTTAATCCATGTAATCATGTAAAGCCCGCTGCTCCTACCGCTGTGCATGTGAAGGATTTTATAGACGTTCAAATGAATGCATGTAGATTGAGGGCAGAGCTGGCCGTATCTGATCTACATGGATTCAGTAACTGTGGATACTGAACACCTCAATAGGGGTTTAGAATAGGGGTTTATGCATAGGCTTTTCCAGGTGACCAGGAAACCTGTGCAATCAGGATGCCTGGTTATACATGTAGCTGTACATGTGTACAGAATCTATTGTACCTTCCACTGAATGTTTGGGGGGAAACCCATCCATTGGCATCTTGGGTGATTACCCCCTGAAGAAAATACTAGATTCAGAAGAGGAATTTTCCTCAGGACTCCAGCAGCAGATAAAAGGGTTAAATCCCTCCTCCACACCTACTCTGATCCCTTCAATTATCACCCCCCTCAACTTCTGCAATTTGCTTTTTAAAAAACAAACAAAACAGACAACTATGCTCATTAGATGCAGACATATTTTAAACTCATGGCGGCATTTTGCCCTAACTGGTCCTTGGGTGAAAGACATTTAAAGGGAGCCAGGTGCACAACCTGCTCAGTTTTCTAGAGGATGCTGATAATTTCAGCATCACAAGAGCCCCAATGTGGCTAGAGCCTTATGCTCAAGTAGAGATGGAGAAAGTGTCATAGCGCAGAAGTAGAGTGTCTACCTTACATCCAGAAGATCCCAGGTTCAACCCCTGCTAGCTCTGGGCGAGGCTGAAAAAAAAATCCTATTTATTTATTTATTTAGAGAGCCAGTGTGGTGTAGTGGTTAAGGTGTTGGACTATGACCTGGGAGACCAGGGTTCGAATCCCCACATAACCATGAAGCTCACTGGGTGATCTTGGGCCAGTCACTGCCTCTCAGCCTCATGAAAACCCTATTCATAGGGTTACCGTAAGTCGGAATTGACTTGAAGGCAGTACATTTACATTTTATTTATTTATTTAAAATATTTCTATCCCGCCCTTCTACCCTGTAACAGGGCACTCAGGGCGGCTTACAAAAATAAAATCAAACATGTACATAATAAAATTGTAAACAATAGCATCACAAAACATTAAAATAAATTAAAATACACAAAATACTACACACACACACACACATAGGGAGTGGTACTAAAGGGGACTACAAGGGTAAAATTTAATGTAGAAGGCATAAAATAATAAAATCAGTGTCAGGCTCTACCTTCAGTCCCTCCCAAAGGCTCTCCGGAACAAGATCGTTTTCAGAAGTCTCTGCAAAACCATAAGGGAGGGAGCAGAGCGGACTTCTTGGGGTAGAGCTCCTGCCAGTCAGCACAGACAATACTGAGCTAAATGGCCCAATGGTCTGATGCAGTATCGGGCAGCTTTCTGTGTTTTTCTAAACCACTGATATCCAGATATTGTTGGAGTCTTATTCTCATCATTGCTGATCAACATGAGTACAACATCTGCGGGGCCACAGATTTCCCCATGCCTGCACTGTCAACATAATAATTAGGCCAGCACTACTGGAGGCAACCAGAAGTAGTACCGAAAGTTGGGCGGGTGGTTTTTTTCTTTTTTGAGGTGGATGTTGTCTTTGTCACTTTACATGCTGCTTTATCATCAGGATGATCCTTTGAGGAAATATCATGGAGGCCGTGAACAAAATCGGATTCCTCAGGAGCTGCACCCTCTTTCACCAGCCCAGGCCATGCGCTACAGACCAGACACCGTAGACAACATTAATTATACCCCCAGCTACCTGGACCAGGAAATAAAAGTAAGAAATGATCAGTAAGTGGTTCTCTTATATATAATATGCTTCCACTTTGTATGATAAAAAGAGGAGAATGATATATGGTACCTTTAGGCTGCAATTCTATAGACTTTTCCTAGAGACTAAGGCTGAATACACACTTACTCCCAGGTCCCCTTGAACTCAATGGAGCTTACTTCTGAGTAGACATGTATTGAACTGCACTGTCATTTTGAAAACCACCAATTTGTTGAAAAGGTGGCTTCTAAAAGTTTAGTGGCTCATAAAAAGGGGGGGAGAGAATTTTTGAGATTTTGATTTGCAAGCTTTTGAGTTTCATAGAACTCTTCATGAAGCCAAATAAGTATATGGAGCACACAAATAAATACTTACACACCCTTTTCAAGTTTCAGGTTGCGCTGTCTCTGCAGACAAAAAAAGCAAGGCCTGGATGTTAATTTAGGTTTCCTGTTTGCCAAAGTTGGTTTTTTAATTACAGAGTGGAAGAATGATGAAATAAAACAATGGAATATGCATGGATTCTCTAGTAAAGCTTTCAGAGAATGGACTGGAATGGTCTTTTTGGTGCCTCAATTGGTTTGTATTGTTATCAGGCCAGAATTATAAATTAAAGCTGCAGGCATAATTGAAATGAATGATACAGAATATGAGCTTGGAAATATCATCAGCTCCATCTTCAATAAATAGTTTGAAAGAATTCAGCTTTCCTCATTTCAGAATAATAACACATCTAGTTCTCATGGCTGTAAGTCTATGTTTGGATACCGAAGCAAAAGTCTCAAGAAAAATCCAGAATGAAGTAAAGGCTGCTGTTTACAGATGCCAAGATGAACCCTGGTTAATCACAGTGGATAAATCACAGTAATGCATTTGCTTCCTGTTTAAATTTATCTTGCCTAGAACAAGACAGTCTCCCTAGAGATCAAGACACAGTGTTTATTTTTTCTGTTATTTATATGATAGAAATACTGGTTGACAGCCAGGGTAATTCCTACTCTGCGTATTAGTTTATCTTGCTAGTGTTTCTGGTTTACAAAACAGTTTACAACAGGGGATTAAAACATATCAATACAATAAAAGATCATCAAAACAATATAGAAGGCAGCTGTAAACTGGCACCACCAGTTAGGGAATGCCTGGACAAAAAGGTAAATTTTTAGTAAACAACAGAAACATGCCACTATTGGTGCCACCATATTGTAGAAGGGAATTCATTCCAGAAAACAAGCAGTACCAAGGAGTATGCTCACATTGGTATTACCATAAATTGGAGTTCTGCAGGTCACAACACTGCCAACAGATATGCCAGTCTTTCAGAAGTTCTTTACATGAAATGCAGTCCACACAGGTAGCTTATCACTTAAGCATTTTTCCTTTGCTCAAGAAAAAGATGCTGGTCTTTCCCAAAGTTACTTTCTGTGCTCCAGCATTAAAGAGTGTGCTTAAGGTGCCATGCAAAAAGGTATCCTGTTTTCTGTTCTTCATACATATCTGGCTCTTGCTTCCTTGACTTCTATTAGCTTAGATCAAAATATTCGAAATCCTATGTAATATTGTGACCAGAACATATGCATGGCAGAGCTTGGAAAAGTTACTTTTTTGAACTACAACTCACATCAGCCCCAGCCAGCATGGCCACTGGATTGGGCTGATGGGAGTTGTAGTTCAAAAAAGTAACTTTTCCAAGCTTTGAATTATGTATCCAGATTTTATGCCTAGGATAAGAATGTGTGCTAACTCAAATGTAATTTAGATTTAGTTTTTGGTTTAGCATAAGCCCAATCATCACCTGAGCCAAGAGAATTCTACAAAAATTGGTTTCATTCTGGACATATGCACAGCTATGTAATTTTACTTCCTATGTAACATAAAACATGGGTATACCTTGAACTAAAAGAAATTAATCAAAACCGGTGTGTACATTAAGGCTATTCTATTGACTTTGTTTTTGTAGGGCCGGCCCCACCATTAGGCAGAATGAATGAGGTGACTGCTTCAGACAACAGATATTGGGGGTATAAATATCTCATTCACACACCAGGATTTCCTCCTGAGCCATTCCTATATTCCTATCAACCACAGCAGTGGTTGCTTGTTGTGGGTCTGTGTTGGTGGGCTGTCCCACCTAGACAGCATTGCTGAGAAAGGCCCATGACTCAGCAAGCAAGCAAAACCCAGGCCACACACTGTGTGTGCACATGTTGCCCCTTCTCACACATCACCATTGGTGCTTCTGCTACTGCATTTGTTTGAGTGGGCACCGAACAGACAGGCAGAGTGGTGACACTGCAGCAGTCAGTTGTTGGGAGACAAAGCTGTGGGTGCCATATACTTTGCTTGGTGTCCTCTAAGCTAGCTTCTGTTGACTTCAGGTGGGGAGGAGGACACTAGTGCTGAAGTAAGATTCAAGCATTGGCCCAGCTGGTTTCTGTATGTGGAATTGGGGAGTGATGCCATCTTGTCCTTTGCCTTAGGAAGCAAAATGTCTTGCAGCCGCCCTGACTGCGGTGCCTCGTTTGACCAGTTTGATCTCTCTTTCCTCTAGATCCTGGAAAAGCTTCGTGATATTTTACAGACAGACTCCCTGGCAGAGATCTTAAGCTGGTTATCAAAGGCAACCATAAAAGGTAAGGAAAGAAATGTAACAGTTGCACATAGCTAGAATATCAAATGATTTTTTATTTTATTTATTAAATTTATATCCCACCCTTCCACAGAAGGAGCCCAGGATAGCAGACAACAAATGATAAAACGCTAAAAACATATTTAAAAACAGTTCCAATATAGGCACAGATTGGGATAAAGGTATCTTCTTAAAAGCCTTGTTGGAAGAGAAAGGATTTTTGGCTGAGTAGGGAAAAATTATTTTTGAGATATATATTTTATACTCATTTTGTGCCAGATATATATTTTTATCAGATTATTATTCCCTCCAATAGCAAACTCAGGTGAATGAGTGCCTATCAGTTTGGAAGTGCCACCACAAAACAGGATAGCAGTTTCTGCATATTTGAGAGAATCCTGAATAGGTAACACAGGAATCAGCTACCTGCTTGCTGCTGCTCGTGTGCATATATTTGTGTGTGTGTGTGTGTGTGTGTGTGTGTGTGTGTGTGTGTGTGTGTGTGTGTGTGTGGTATTGGATTGGCTGGAGGTATCCCTTCACCCAGCTTTCCCAACTAAAAGTGCAATCCAATACATGCCTACTCAGAAGTAAGCTCCATTGGATTCAATGGGACTTTCTCCCAGGTAAGTGACCCTCCGTGGCGCAGAGTGGTAAGCAGCGGTAACACAGCCGAAGCTCTGCTCATGGCCGGAGTTCAATTCAACACAATCAAAGGTTTTGCTGTAATCTATAAAGCACAGGGTGATTTTCTTCTGAAATTCCTTGGTCCGTTCCATTATCCAACGTATGTTTGCGATATGATCCCTGGTGCCTCTACCCTTTCTAAATCCAGCTTGGACGTCTGGCATTTCTCACTCCATATATGGTAAGAGACTTTGTTGTAGAATCTTGAGCATTACTTCACTTGCATGGGATATTAAGGCAATAGTTCGATAATTACTGCATTTCCTGGGATCCCCTTTCTTTGGAATTGGGATGTATATTGAGCACGTTCAGTCTGTCAGCCATTGTTTAGTTTTCCATATTTGTTGACAAATTTTTGTCAAAATTTGGACAGATTCAGTCTCAATAGCTTGTAGCAACTCTATTGGTGTGCCATCTGTTCCTGGTGATTTGTTTCTTCCATGTATTTTAAGAGCAGCTTTCACCTCACATTCTAAAATTTCTGATTCTTATTCATACGGTTCATCTGTGAATGAATCTGTCATTGTTGCACCTCTTTTATATCTTCGTCAGTCAGTATGTTCCCCTGTTGATTATTCAACATCCTTACTCTTGGTTTGAATTTCCCTTTGATTTCTCTCATCTTTTGAAATAGGGGTCTCGTTCCACTTTTATTGTCTTCTTCTATTTCTGTACAATAATTATTCTAATAGTTCTCTTTGTCCCTACGTACTAGTCACTGTATTATTACATTTAGGGTTTTAACTGTGTTTCTATCTCCTTTTGCGTTTGCTTTCCTTCTCTCTTTAACCATTTTAAGAGTTTCTTCAGTCATCCGTTGAGGTTTTTCTCTCTTTTTAACTAGAGGTATTGTCTTTTTGCATTCTTCCCTGATAATGTCCCTGACTTCAGTCCATAGTTCTTCTGGTTCTCTGTCACAAAAGTTTAAAGCCTCAAACCTGTTCCTTATTTGATCTTTATATTCTTCTGGGATGTTATTTAGATTGTATTTTGGCATAATGATAGCTTTGTTCTTCTTCTTTAGCTTTACTCTGATTTTTGATATTACCAGTTAATGATCTGTACCGTAGTCTGCTCCTGGTCTTGTTTTCACAGAAAGTATGGAACTTCTCCACCTTCTGCTACAAATTATATAATCAATTTGATTCCTATATTGGCCATTTGGTGATGTCCATGTGTACAGTCTTCTTTTATGTTGCCCCAAAAATGTGTTTGCAAGAAAGAAATTATTGGCTTCACAGAATTCAGTAAGTCTCTCTCCTGCTTCATTTCTATCTCCTAAGCCTCATTTCCCCACAATTTCTAATTCTTCTCTGTTCCCTACTTTTGCATTCCAGTCCCCCATGATTATCAGAGCATCCTGTTTTGGTGTGTGATCAATTTCTTCCTGTACTACTACCTACTACTACTACTTCTGCTGCTGCTGCTCCTCCTCCTCCATTGGAGCATAGACTTGTATGATGGTTATGTTGATAGGTTTCCCATTAATTCTCATTGATATCATTTGCTCAGACCTTGCATTATAGCTTCTAACTGCTTTTGCTACATCACCTCACTATTAGAGCAACTCTGTTTCTTCTTAATTTATCATTTCCTGCATAAAATATTTTGTATTTCCATTTCTGGCTTGACAATTTCTAACTTTCCCCGATTCATGCTTCTGACATTATACAACTCTGGACTCTCCTTTCACATCTGTGCCCATCAGCTTCCAGGCTTTCTTTTGGCTTTGACCCAGTTTCATCATTAGTCACAGTGCTACTCGTAGTTGTCCATTGTTCTTCCCCAGTAGCTCGCTGAGTGCCATCTGACCTGGGGGTCTCATCTTCCAGCACTATCTTGTGTTGCATTTTGAATAGTCTTTTCATAGGGTTTTTCTGGTATTCAGAGATGGTTTACCATTGCCTTCCTTTGAGGTCTGGATGCATCCTAGTCTGGTGTCTCAGCTTTGACCATTCCACCTAGGGTGACCCTGCTAGGCGTCTAGCCTCTTGGTCTAGACTCCTGAACGGCATTGCTTTTAGCTTCTTTGACACTCTCAAACCCCCTCACCACATTAAGGTGTGCTGCAGCAAAGGTTAATTTCTCACTCCATACCTGCTCTGGTGTCATTTGACACAAACTTCTTTGAGTTTCTCTCTCTCCCACTCTCTCTCCCACACACCCCTCCACTGATGTAAATGCGTGTGCATGCACACACACACACCCCTCCACTGATGTAATTTGCATTTTTTAAAACCTGCCTTTTTTATATATTTAAATTTGGCCCTTAGATGCATTTGTACCATACATAGTAGCTGATCAGGAAAATGCCATTATATATAGAGTGTGTTAACGTTTTATTTAGATTTATGAATTTAGTAACAATATTGGCATTTTCAGAAAGCTCTTTGCGCTGATTCCAATCCCTCCCCTCAGATGAGAGTAGATATTTTAAAAGATGGACATAAGCAATAAAATGATTTCCCCCCATGCCCCTGCTTTATTCATTTAAAGCATTTTTATTCTGCTGTTAGCCAAAAAAGGCTCCTACAGCAGCTTAGATAGCATTGTGAACAGGACAGTCTCTGCCATTTGGCTTACAAACAAAAATGACATGACTCGAAAGGAAAATGGATCCGGACGAAGGAGAAAATAAGCCAACTAGTTAAAAAGTTATTTGAGTGACCCACTGGGGTGGAAAAGTTTATGGAGGAGCCAAAAGTTACTGGTCTCTCAGCTGCACTGAAGAAATGGCCTTGCATTCCTTACTTTCCCTCCTCTGTTGCAGCCTGATGTAATGGCTGCTGCCAGGTGACAACTGATGGGATGATGACCCTGGATTATATTAGATTTCATTTTTCCACATCTAGTCCAACATCCTGTTCTCACAGTGGCCAACCAGATGCCTGTGGAACACCTGCAAGCAAGATGTGACCACAAGAGCACTCTCCCCTCCTGTGGTTTCCCGCAACTGGTATTAAGAAGCATACTGCCTCTGACTATGCAGACAAAGCATAGCCATCAGGGCTAGTAGCCACTGATAGCCTTATCCTCCATGTATTTGTCTAATCCTCTTTTAAAGCCATCCAAGTTAGTGGCCATCACTGCCTCCTGTGGGAGCAAATTCTATGGTTAACTATATGCTGCATGAAGAAGTACTTTCTTTTGTCTTGTCCTGAATTTTCCAACATTCCGTTTTATTGGGTGTTCACGAGTTCTATGTTATATGAGAGGGAGAAAAAATTATCTATCCACATTCTTCAGGCCATGCATAATTTTATACACTTCTGTCATGATACTTCTTACTCACCTTTTCTCTAAACTTAAAAAGCCTGACTGCTGCAACCTTTCCTCATAGGGGAGATGCTCTGTTCCCTTGAACATTTTGGTTGCCCTTTTCTGACATAGCTATTTTCTAATTTTATGTAATATTGAGTTGCAAAGCCTCTCTTTGAAAAACACAAACTACATCCATATTCCTGACATTTCAGAGAAGGAGTTTGTGTCAAGTTTCATACGCTCCGATATGAGCGGCCGAGATCTGCTGAATTATCACCAAAAGACAGAGAAAGAAGATGAAGCAGAGAATCTGAATTTACAGGCCATGCTGAAGTCTCAAAAAGCAATTCAGAAAGGATCACCAATTGAAGACTACCAGTTCAGGTAAAATCAATAGATTTGTACTAGGAATGGAGCTAAATGAAAAACCACCAAGTTAGTTCTTTGCATAAGTTACTGAGTGAAACATAAATTCTAGTAAAACCAGCCTATTTCACAAAGTTTTGGTTCTAACAGGAAATAATTTTAAACATTCAAATCATGTTTGAAAAGTTAGTTAAGGAAATACTCTAGAGATGATAAATGTTGGTGGAAACCATGCATAATTGTGGATTAATCCCGGAAATTTGCTTTCTGTTGAACTCCAGTGCAATGCTAAACTAGAGATATGAAGGCCTGGAGAAAAACATTTTTTCCTCTATTTTATGTAGAATGCATAATTTTGTCGCTCTTTTGTAGAACTCCCTTCCAGCTGAGATCAGACAGACCCTGCCTGTTGGATTCCTGGTGCCTATTCAAGATTTAATTATATTAGGCATTTACAATCATTTCTGATTTTATAGTTTTTAACTGATTTTTACTTTTATTGTATTGTTGCTTAAAGACTATTGTAGTTAAGTGGTATATAAATTGTCTAAATAAATCAGTCAGTCTTCTATTTTTTAGGGCTTCAAGCAAAGGAACAGTATCCAGCAAAGGAACAGTATCCAGCAAAGGACAGAGGCTAGGTATGTGTTGTATGTTTTAATTCTCAGAAAAATAAATCCATGCTTTCAAGAGATTGATCTCTTGTGAGGGGAAACTCCATCAGCCTGCCACTTGACACTCCACAAAATGGCTTTCATAGTGGCATAAATGAGGGCAGCTGTCATCAGATGCAGAGACAAAAAACTGCTGTTAAGTCTCAATGCATTAATATAGCTTTAATTTTCAAAATCTCTTTCAGAAAGGGAGAGAGGTAGTTTACTCACAAGAAGAGAGAAAATCCGAATCCCAACTTCTGAGAATCTACCATTAGATCATTCCCCCAGCAAACACACAGTTCATCAAAGTAACCCCAACACTCCTGCATTATCACAAAACAGCACCCAGCTGCTGTACAACAAGGCTCGCTCTAAGCGGCCTCTCCCTCATTCTAGTTCAAAAAGAGAGGGCCATTTTCAGAACATCTGAAAGTCAGCATGATTTTTTTCTTCGAAGATAACATGTACAGTAAATCTAACAATATATCCCACACTCTACCCCCTCTTATTATTGTTAGAAACAGATTATAACCACACCATTTAGGCCTTGAGTTTTACCTGCTAAACAGTTATATGTAAACACACATACTCACAAATCTCACCTCAAATCTTCAATGTCAGAAGACAAATGGTAAACAAAATGCTAAATAAACATATTTTGTTTCTCTTTTTAAGCGTGTATGCAATGTGTGCTGATAACTGATATAAAAAGGTATCACACTTTTTTCTTTCAGAATAAAAATGAGAGAAGCGATGTATTTCTCCATAACCTTCAGAATTTTGAATATATCTTAAAATTAATAAAATACAGGTCAACTTTGGGAAATATAAGTCAACAGTTTATAACTTAGCACACCTGGGCTTTTTTCAGGTCAGTTATGCTTAAAGTAGCTATAGTACAATCCTTTAGTAGCATTCCAATCTGTTGGATTTTAGTGGAGTTCACATCCACGTAGTTTCTTGGGATTGGGGCAAAAACCATTAAGCAGTGGTGGCTGGTGCCCATTGGGACTGGTAGGGTGGAAGGCAGGGAGAACAACAGAAGTTGAAGCCAGAGCCAATGACAGGCAGAGCCTTCCCGGTTGATTGTAAGTAAGAAAGCAAGGCAGGTGGCAACTGGCTGAGGTTGGTGGAGCAGTGCCTTATTTGCCCTACTGGACCAGTCTCCCTCCATTAAGGGAACCATTTCTATATGGGTGTTCCAAGTGAATTCAGCTATTTAATCAGATCAGCAGTATTAACCCAAATGAGTGCCTAGAATGAAAGGGAACGCAATATGCTATTTCTATTTGGCATTCTACGCTCCTCACTGGGATAGTGAAGATTATTGCTAATACATTTCAAATGGTGGTTGCTTTAAGATGATTATATGCACATTAAAATGGGTAATTATCAGCCTCAGAGGGAGGTAATGGTAAACAAACACCCTCTGAGTACCGCTTACCATGAAAACCCTCTTCATAGGGTCACCATAAGTTGGAATCAACTTGAAGGCAGTCCATTTCCATTTCATCAGTAGGCATATGAACACCTGCTGAATACAGACTTACGTATACACATTATTTTGTAGACTGCAAAATGGAAAAGCTAGCACTTGGTGAATTTATTTTATTTATTGATTTATTGAATTTTTATACCGCCCCACTAGCATAGCTCTCTGGGCGGTGTACAACAAATATGAATGAATACAATAAAATCACATAAACAATACAAAACAGATATATATAGAAATCCACAATCTAAAACCAGATTAAAAACATATATAGAAAAAATTAAAATGCCTGATAAAATAGGAAGGTTTTAACTTGGCGCCGGAAAGATAGCAGCGTCGGCGCCATTCGTATCTCTTCGGGAAGACTGTTCCACAGTTCAGGGGCCACCACTGAGAAGGCCCTAGTTCTTGTTACCATCCTCCAAGCTTCCCTATGGGTTGGAGCCCGGAGGAGGGCCTTCAATGTTGAGCGCAGTACGAGCAGGTTCATATCGGGAGAGGCGTTCCAATAGGTATTGTGGTCCCGCGCCGTATAAGGCTTTATAAGTTAAAACCAGCACTTTGAATCTGGCCCGGAAGCATATAGGTAGCCAGTGCAAGCGGGCCAGAACAGGTGTTATGTGTTTGGACCACCTGGTCCTCGTTATTAGTCTGGCCGCTGCATTTTGCACCAGCTGTAGCTTCCGGGCCAGATTCAAAGGCAGCCCCACGTAGAGCGCATTGCAGTAGTCCAATCGGGAGGTTACCAGAGCGTGAACAACTGAGGTGAGATCCTCTCTGTCCAAATAGGGACGTAGCTGGGCTACCAACCGAAGTTTGGTGAATACTATACAAAGTCTTCTAGTGGGTCAAGTTCTGTTTATGAGAGAGAATGGAAGCGGTGTTCTTCAGGAAGAAAAAAATTAATCTGAAGTGCTTTAATAGAACTTTCATAGAAAAATCAATTTGCATTAAGATATTTGCATGGTTCATGCAAATGGTGTATGATTCATTTCTGAAATGATCGAAAAGTTGCATTTTAAAAGGCTTTGAAATGGGAATGAACTGTAAGAGAGAATTATGATTTGCTTGCAACGTGCAAGCCACATTATACTGGCATTCTTGAAAAGTTCTACAAATTTGATGCGTTAAAAACAAACAAGTTGCCTAAACAACTAGATTCACAGAAATAAAAAAGGCCTGAAGACATTTACCTGATATTCCTCCTCATTTTAGGCTTCAATCCTACATACACTTACCTGGGAGTAAGTCCCATTGAACCCAATGGAGCTTACTTTTGAGTAGACATGCATTGGATTTGCAACCTTAGTAGTGAACAAACTAGATAAATTTAGTGTGAGAGAACACTTCTGAGTTCTCTTATACTAACGTGTACAGAAAGATGGACCGTTTTTAGATTATAATCTTTCAGTGTTTGGAATTTCTAAAAGGGTTTGCTGATATTCAGCCATTTAAGGGAGGTAGGCACAGAACCAAAAACAAAACAAAGACATATTTGTTCTGGAAATTTACCAAAGCCAAACCAACAGTACTCTACTATCAATTCTTTTCAAAAAGCAGACTGATACTATTAGTGAGTCAAAGCACAGCATCATATTCTATTATTTAGTTGAAAGTGTCAAGACTTACTTTATTCGAAAATGTAATCAAGTATTTATTCCACAAAATGCAACTTAGAATAGATAGAAGTGACACTGAACTACTTTTTTCATAGAGATGCAAAACAAAAGCCGGCTGTCGTATACTACGGATAAATGTTATGATATATGAGTACATAGCCAATACTGCAGCGCAGCCATTTGAGAAACAATTTCTTCATATTTGGAGCAAACAGATTATCTGGACCCATTCCAGTCTTGATTCAATCTTGGTTTGGGCATGGAATCAGCCTTGGTTGTCCTGATGGATGACCTTCTCCAGAGGAGAAGCAGAGGAGTGTGACCCTGCTGCTACTCCGGGATTTCTCAGCAGCCTTATAGCATTGACCATGGTATCCTCCTGGACTGTTTCTGTGAGTTGCAGATTGGAGGCACTGATTTTTGGTGGTTCTGCTCCTACTTGCATGGCTCAGAATAGCAATGAAAGACTGTCTACACTCTGGCAACTCAGTTGTGGAGTGCCACAAGGCACTATTTTATACCTGCAGCCTGGGTGGTGGGTTGTGCTCCTTACTGAGCACATAACACTCGTGTGTTGAAGGACCTGCCACTAGCTGCCTATTAGCTACCAATAGTTTTAAGGGCTTGTCGCTTACATATAAATCCCCAAACAACTCTAAACCAAGTTATCTGAAAGACCAACTTCCCCTCCACTACCTGGAAAAAGCATTAACAAAAGGGTTTGCCATAGATGATGATTATCAACTTGTGGTAATGTGGAGGCAAGACGTTTCACTGGTAGCACCAGTGCACTCCCTGCTGAAATATGAGACAACCTTGTCTGTACTGGCATTCCCCCAACCTTTGAAGATGCACCTGTTTATAAACAGGCATTCCCTTGATCTGTCAACCTGAGTCAGTTTTAGTGGATTTTTTTTTTTTTGCATTTTGGCTTGATAGAGCCCATTTGGCTCCTTGGTACATTCCAGAGTTTAGGGTAATGAAACAAGTTGGGAGACAGCTTGAACCCAAGTAGAGAAAAGCTCCAGACGAATGCAGTCAAACGCTAGCGGGTGTTCATTATCGAGCCTACTCAGTGGCAGTGAAGGCAACAAACAAGACATACTTTGCTGCCTACACTGTATCCTCACTGTGCCATCCAACAGAGCTTTCCCAAGTACTACAGCCCTTTTACAGTATGGCTCAAAAGAGGTGGTAGAACCAACGGTGAATTGCTGTGCTGTGTTTGGAAAGCATTTTGAGAATAAAATTGCTTGCATCCACCAGGACCTCCATTCCACTGTTGCAACAGATGAATTTCAAGAGGAGTCCAGAGCACTGTTGTGTTGGAGGAGTTTCAGTTAGTAGGTGCTTGGTTTAGTCTGGACAAACTCCTGTGCTTTCGCCCCTCATAATAAAAACTAGCAGCGAGGGCATGCTGGCTGGGTCAGGAAGGTGATTAATGCCTCCTTATTATTTATTTATTATTTATTATTTGATTTATATCCTGCCCTTCCTCTCAGCAGGAGCCCAGAAATCAGAAGAAGGCTAGGACTGAGGAGGGCAGCTGTGAGAGAACTAGAAAAGGTTCTCAAATGCAAAGATGTATCACTGAACACTAAAGTCAGGATCATTCAGACCATGGTATTTCCGATCTCTATGTATGGATGTGAAAGTTGGACAGTGAAAAAAGTGGATAAGAAAAAAATCAACTCATTTGGAATGCGGTACTGGAGAGCTTTGCGGATACCATGGACTGTGAAAAAGACAAATAATTGGGTGCTAGAACAAATTAAACCAGAACTATCACTAGAAGCTAAAATGATGAAACTAAGGTTATACTTTGGACACATCATGAGAAGACATGATTCGTTAGAAAAGATAATAATGCTGGGAAAAACAGAAGGGAGTAGAAAAAGAGGAAGGCTAAACAAGAGATGGATTGATTCCATAAAGGAAGCCACAGACCTGAACTTACAAGATCTGAACAGGGTGGTTCATGACAGATGCTCCTTGAGGTCGCTGATTCATAGGGTTGCCATAAGTAGTAGTCGACTTGAAGGCACATAACAACAAAAATACCTCAAAATACATTAAAACAAAACATTTAGAACATTTTAAAGAAAAGCTTTAAAAACATATTTCTTTTTAAAAGGGGTTAAAAACATATTAAAGAAAACATATTAAAAGCAATTCTAACGCAGGCGCAGACTGGGATAGGTCTCAACTTAAAAGGCTTATTGAAAGAGGAAAGTCTACAAAAGGCGCTGAAAAGATAGCAGAGATGGCGCCTGCCTAATATATAAGGGGAGGGAATTCCACAGGGTAGGTGGCGCCATGCTAAATATCCGTTTCCTATATTGTACAGAACGAACCTCCTGATAAGATGGTATCTGCAGGAGGCAGAGCACAGTGATCGACTGGGTATATAAGAGGTAAGATGGTCTTTCAGGTACCCTGGTCCCAAGCTGTATAGGGCTTTGTACACTAAAACTAGAACCTTGAACTTGGCCGGGTAGCAAATGGGCAGCCAGTGCTTATGGGGGTGTGTGATCGTGGACTGTTCAGAGGCAATGGTAAGACCACTCCTTTAAGAAACCCTCCCTGAATCCAGAAAATCTAAATAATTATCAAGCAATTGCCAGTGTTGCCTTCCTGGTCATGGTCTTTCTGCGGATGGTCACAGGACAGACCTAGGGTCTTTTAAAGGAAAATTATATCCATTTTAATTGGGGTTTAGGCCCAGTTTTGGCAAGGAAACTGCCTTGGTCAGCCTGTATGAAGACCTTTGTCAGGTGAGAGACGGGGGAATGTGTCCCTTTTTATTCTTGTTGATCTCCCAGCAACTTGTGATACTACTGCCTATGGTATTCTTCTGGAGCAGCTGTCAATAGGCAGCACTGCTTTGTGGTGGTTTCAACTGGATGGTCATAATGAGAATGAGGTATATAAATAATTAATATTTTCCTATGTACTTGTCATGAAACCTACATTGGGATCCAGAGCATTATATGCCCAAATGGTAAGTTTCTGTATGTATATGGGCAATCTAATTTCTCTTTCTGGATATAACTCCTTCTGTCACTGTTGTGAATGGTCCCCAAATCTTCAGAAGCAGCTTTGGAGAAATGTGCGAGGGGCTTCAGTGAGATGAGGGCTGAGAAAGCCACAGGGCATATATGGAACACAATACACTGCCCTTCGGATATTTGATTCCAACTGATAGACCGCAATCTATTTATTTACCCTAACATAACATTGCATGAGAAAAAATAATGCCTTTGCCCTCTAATTCCCCTTCCACCCAATACCCATATCCACCTGCTCTTTAGCTGACTTGAGTTTTCCACCAAAAGAAGCACAACCAAAACAAGTCAGTACACAGAAACGAGGGACAGCCAAGACTATTCTGGTGAGATGGTCACATTTCATTGTACTATAATAAAGTGATATGGCCCATCTTCAAACTCTTTCCCACAGACGCTAACAGCTGAGTCTGCAGTCTTCAGGATCCTGTCTGTCTGGGGCTACTGAAAAGACCTAGATACACTAATTTAAACAGTCACACTAATTTAAAACAGCCACACATCCATGTCAAACACTTCATAAGAGTGCTCAGACTGCAACCTAATATTCCCAGGCACATATTTATACAACTTACTCTAGGGAGCTATTAAACATGTAGTTGGAGATTTTGCTCAAGTCATTAAAATGAAAAACCTGTGCAATGCTGCACTATAAACATTCACTAGGTTATGAGAATTGCACAGTCAACAAGGCAGTCAAAGCTATAAAGAGCAATTAAACTGAAGTGCATGGGAACATTAATACCAGTTTTTAAAACCAATCAGACCAAGGGTTAGTGGTTACCAGTGACCCACAGCCAGAACAGTTTATTGCAAAACAGGGTGTAACTGCCATTAACAAGGCAGGAAAAGTTCTGTGAATTAGCTGGTGGTATTCTCTTGCTGAAAAGACGTGCAATTACATGAGGTGCACACCACACAGTAACACCCCCAACAAAATGTTTGCGTAAGGTTCCTTATAAGAAGAGCTAGGGTGTTGCTGTGAATACAGTGTTAGATTTGGAATGGGAAGTCCTAGGCTCAAATGTCTGTTCAGCCATAAAGCCTGAAAAATGAACTGGCCAGCTGGCTGGGGCTGATGGGAGTTGAAGTGCAAATCATCTGCAGGGTACCAGGTTGGAAAAGGCTATTGTAGGCCAATCATTCACTCTTAGCCTAATTAAAACTGTACTGTTGTCGTTCTTAAAATCTGTAGTTAAATAACTGAAATGATTCATATGGCCCTGGAAGTTTCCCCTTAGCAGCTCCAATACCTCAGTCTCTCTTTACAGCAATCGAAAAAGTATTTTAGTGAATGTGATGTGTGTGTGTGTGATCATCACCTTGTAGTGGTGAGTGGGCTTGTGTGTTCCAATGAACCCTATAAGCAATGCTGTCGGGAGTCATGTACTCCCAGCAGGGTCACCCATGGCAGTAAGGTCAAAGGAGAGGAACCAGACAAAGAATGATCCAAGAATGTCCTCAACAGCAGAACAGGCAGAGGATAACAATGTGTATGTTACAATGGCTGTGAAGGTGGATGAAGGCTGCAGCAGAAGACTTCCAATCGTCGTGGTATCCATGCCATTGGATCAAAGCCTTTTTCTGTCAAGATTGTGTGTTGACCGTTGTGTGCCGATCTCCCCACATAAAGCAAATTCACGCATAGGCATCTTCCAACCAAACCGAACCAAACCAAACATCCCATGGACGCCATAATTATCACCCTTTTTAAGAAGGGTGATAGAACAGACTGTGGGAACTATTGAGGCATCTCCCTTCTTGCTACCACAGGTAAAATCCTTACAAGGATCCTCCCAAATCGCCTCCTGCCGATCTCAAGAGGATGTCCTCCCCGAATCTCAAAATGGT